>NC_071498.1:128039902-128664902 GCF_028408465.1 Anastrepha ludens | reverse complement strand
TTTGTTATTGTTGTTGTAGCTTCAATAGGAAATGAGTTAATTGAAGTTAATTTTTTTTAAATTACTAATTATAAAAATTACTCACTCTTTTGTTGTTGTTCCAGTTTCGATAGTAGGTTTATTTGATTTTTAAGTTTATTTAATTTTTTTATATAAAATTACAAATCAAAAAGTTTTTTTTGAAGTGAAACTTCTTAGACGTCGATAGACGAGCGAGAATGGAGGGTACAATTCCAAGGCCATGCAACGTTTTGGGCATTTTCGTTCTGCGAGAGAGAAAGAAGATATAACGTAGAGAAAAAGAAGAGAGAGAGAGCTACCTTATATACCGGGTGGGCCATATAGCGTTTGCTTTATGAACCACCTATTTTTTTTTGAGAATGGTAACACAAATGACATGTCAAATATATTCAATGGGACGCTATACGCTTGAACAAAATTGGAAAATATTGAAAATCTATTTCTAAGGTAGTGAGTCTTCTTCTTCTTTTCAGATGAAGCTCATTTTCACATCGATGGCTACGACAATAGGCAAAATTGTCGGACTTGGGGCTCAGAAAATCCACACGTTATTGTAGAGAAGCAAATGCATCCACAACGAGTCTCTGTTTGGTGCGGTTTTTGGTCTGGCGGCATCATCGGGCCATTTTTTTTTTCGAAAATGAGCGAGGAGCCGCGGTTACAGTAAATGGCGAGCGTTACCGTGACATGCTCAACGAGTTTTTGTTTCCCAAAAATTGAAGAGGATGACATGGACGACATTTGGTTTCAACAGGATGGTGCAATTTGTCACACTGCCAAAGTTACACTCGAACATCTACCTACCGTTTTTGAAAACCGAATAATCAGCCGAAATTCCGATATCATTTGACCGCCTCGGAGCTGTGATTTAAGCCCGTTGGACTATTTTTTGTGGGGAGCCGTTAAAGACAAATGCTATACGAAGCATCCAGAGACGATTGATGCTTTAAAACACGAAATCGAAGTTGCCATTCATGAAATTGGAGCCCAGGCAATCGAAAATGTGCTTAAAAATTGGGTTGATCGAATGGCCTACTGTAAAGCCAGTCGTGGCAGTCATTTGAACGACATTATTTTTCATTCATAAATGACAATGTTCAAAAATAAAAAAAAGGTTTGAAAAAATATTGGTTAGCTTTTTTTTATAGCCGATTCAAAAAGAAAATTTTACATGGCCCTCCCTATATACCTAGATATGCTTTAGGCTATTTTTCATGATTTTTTCCTTGTGGTTGCTAATTTCTAGTGAGAAATAACACTGCCTACTTTTTGGCGCTTGTTTGTTGGTGCAAACTTCTAGGAAATATGTTTTTGGTGTCTACTTTTTGGCGTTATATATCCTCGGTGCCTACTGTTTGGGGCGTTGGTTCCAATTTTTTTTGCGTTTTGTTTGTTTTTTTGGTGCCTACTTTTTGGCTTATTTCCGTTTCGTGGATAGTGCTTGTGCATACAATAAAGTGCTATCCATTTCGGCGTCGGATTTATTGGTATTGTCTTACGGTAATTTGTGCTGTTGCTGCGGGGTCCTGGAATAGCTGCGTTTGTGCGAGTGATAATAGCTCGGAGTAGTGCGCGCAGTTGCCACGGTTTATGTCCCGCATTTATCTACACCTGTCGACTTCTCCTTGTTTTGTAAATTTTGTCAATTTGTATTCTCTGCAAATGTTGCGAATTTATTTAGATATATGTTCTATTTTCCTCTCTCTCTCGTTCGCTCTCGGGTCTCTCCCTCTTTCTTTGTCTGCCTTAAAAGTTTCACTTCTATTTTGTGCACTACGCTACAGGCACTTTTTGTTTTTATTTGTTGTTGTTGTCTTTGTCGTTCTAGTATCAATAGGAAGCGAGCTTATTTAAAAATTTTTTGTAAAATTACAAAGTAAAAAAATTTTCGCGATTTCATCATTTCGCTGTAATTTGCCGCAAGATCCGCATATGAAGTCAGATACTCAGAAAGAAGAAGGTTTTCGTGATTTAGCTATATTGAGTTTCTTGAATTCTAAAAAAAGTGGTTCACGTAATTGCCTAGTTTCCTAAAGAGCTTAGGATTTAGTGAACTACTTAAAACAACTTTTTTAGAAAATTAAAGATAATTGAATTCTCCGCTCCTGTATCAGACTGTCGGTTTTGGTGTTCTTCATTAATTTGTCGAGAATTTTTCATAACCTTTTACAAAATATTACTTCAAAACTCTTTTATTTCTGCCTCTCTTATAAAATGCGTTTCACATGTATCTGCAAGACAAAACTCATTCAACCTATTAAATATTATACTCTTCTCAAGTCCTACTTCAAAGATCGACACTTCTTTGTTAAAAACAAAGAAGAACAGTGTGAACTCTAGAAATTTTTAACTGGGGTAGCCCAAGGCAGACAAATACTTTACTTGCTTTACGTACATGATCTTCACAGGAAACTATCGTCGGAACTTCTGCAGATGACACTGCCCTACTCGCCTCAAAGTGGTTTCCCGCAAACTACAGAAAGGACTTGATAATATAGCTCAATGGCTGAAAGACTGCAAAATAAAAGCTAATGAGACAAAATATGCGCTAACTTGAGCTAACTTTACACTCTTATCGAAACACTTGCCTTCCCGTTAAAATCATTCCCCAAAATAATATTACAAAATATCTTGGCATGCACCTCGACAGCAAGAAGGAAATGGAAAACACACATTTTCCCCAAATAATTCGGTCCTCAACGGTTTCCAACAGCTATCCATGTTGCAGCAGGCGATTGGCCAAAAGCGGTAAGAAAAGGCAAATAGAAAGAGTTGCATCAGCGATAAGCCAGAAGTTCCAAACGCATTAACCTGGGCCCACCAAATTATTCACTTAGCACTTTTGGTATTGCTCTTGTATTTTACCTTATTATTGGCCTTGACCTTACACGTCCTTTTGGTGTGGGTTTTGATATTGGTCTGAATCTGCGGCTGAGTTCAGTCATGTATTTAGACTTCACTTGAACTTGAGCTTGAACATCTGTTGTAACCTTTGGATTTTGTAATTTTAATGATTTTTTTGGTTTTTCTATTTCCACAGTTTTGCTATTTAAATGTGGCTGCATCTTTTTCAGAAATTGAAACAGCGACGACAAAAATTGGACTGAGGATTTTCTTCTTCTTCTTAATTGGCGCGATAACCGCTTACGCGATTTTGGCTGAGTTTAACAAAGCGCGCCAGTCATTTCTTTCTCGTGCTAACCGACGCCAGTTGGACACACCAAGTGGAGCCAAGTCTTTCTCCAGCTAATTTTTCTAACGCAGAGGAGACCTTCCTCTTCCTCTGCTACCACCAGCTGGTACCGCATCGAATACTTTCAGAGCCAGAGCGTATGTAGATTCACAACGAAAAAACCAGACCATCTCTAGATTGAAAAACAAACAGTCACCAAAATACAGAAAGTGGTATTGAAAAATACAAATTTGAAGTAATAAACGCATTCACGTATCTTGGCTGCAAACTGGGAACTGCAAATAAAATAAGTAATACCATAGAAGAACAAATTCAAGCACCTAATAGGGCATACGCATCACTTTTGAAATCAAAACTCCTTAACAGACCTTGCAAGCTGACCCTAAATAAAACCGAAGTTCGACCAGCCCTGTGCTAAGGACTGAAACACGGACATTGAGTGAAAAAGATAAGACACAACAACAAACATTTGAAAGAAAAGTTCTCAAAAAAGCTGGCGCAGTTAAAAATCCACAAGTCGACGATTAGCGCATACGTTGGAATGACGAACTGGAGGAACTTATTAAAGCGAAAGCGAGACTTCGCGTGGCGTCGAACCAGCCACCCTGGGTAACTTAGTCTCATCACAGTAGCTCGCCCTCGAGCGGGTATTCGGGAGCCCGGAAGTTGTGAGCTGCTTGGACCATATGCAATAGAATCGTCCTAGTCACTCCCAAGTGAAACGAAATCAGTAACTTACCCCACTGAGCGCACTTCTACATGTGGATTTATACGGAACCTCCTTTAAACTCGGCCAAAATCTCGTATGAGGTTATCGCGTCAATCTAGTAGACAAGAAGAAAGTTAAACGACTGCGATGACTAGGCCACGTAATGAGAATGGACAGTTCAAGAGCCCAAAGGAAAATACTGCAAGAGGTCCCCCAAAATCGAAATGGATAGATGAAGTGAAGAATGACCTGCAACAACTTATACCGAGGAACTGGAAGCAAATGGCAACGAACAGAGCCGCATGGAGGAGTACTGTTCAGCAGGTCAAAGCTCATAAGAAGCTGTTGTGCCAAGCGATGATGACGATGACAGTGAAGCTTGCGACCATATTTTCGTTTTGTTATTAGCCTTAGCGCTTTGAATAGCTTTAAATCCATTGAATTTGTAGTGGATTTAAAAATAAAAAAATTCCTATTCCTGAAATATTTTCAATCCGCAATGATTTAAAATTAAAAAAAAAAATGTTTAAGTTTCTAGATATGCAAATAAAAAAATAATTTAATGCACTTAATTGAACTTCAACAATACTTTGAAATCAATTGAAAACCTTTCAACTATCCTGAATAGGTCACACACTTCGCTCCTTGAACGCACAAACAATTTAATCGAGCAGTTTTTCTAAGGTTTAAAAAACATTCAATTTAACTAGGAAACTTCTAAAATAGCGTCTTCGTACCAGCATGCAAATCTCATTAGAGGTGGCAAAAAAAACGAAATGGACACAAAAAGTTGAAAGTTTTCAGTAAAGTTTTGTTGCAAACTTTCGCTGCTCAGCATTGAGTTGAGCGCACAACAACACAACCACAAGCAAAGGAGTTGCAATGGCACTGTGGAGTCGATGTGCCACTGCAGAGGCCAACAAAGATGCTCTAATGTGCACACCACAGCACTAATGGCCGCAAACACACACACACACACACACGCACATTGACATACAAAAAAAACGTACTTGTGAGCAGAAAATATTAAAGAAGCTTACAACCTGAAGTGTACATATTTAGATGCAATATGCATTGACTTTATATGTGTGTATGTGTATGTGTTCATGCGTATGTTTGCAAGCTCACGTGCACAGAATTTCGGAAAATTATTCGAGGCAAAAAAGCGCTTAAGGCAAGTGCACAAAAGTCAGTGCAGGCAAAACTTTCTAGTTCGTTTAAGGAACAATCAGTGATACTTAACACTTTCTCACGAGCAGTGAAGGTGAGTGATTATCACACCCAGGAAGCTGGGCAAGCACCGATCACAAATTCGTGCACGGCCATGCTTTTGCATATTTATTTAGTGTACTTATATGGAAGTGCGTGGTCCTGTGTATGAATTTTGAACTAAATTTCAAAAAGTTTGACAGTTTGTTTCGTTGCATGTTGCAAACAATGGATTATTCAGAACTTCGAAATTATTTCAATTTATTACAATATATTAAAAAATATTCCATCTAAACATTTACGAAAAGTGTGAAAAGGAATTGGTGACTGATAAATAAACAAGTGCATTTATAGTATCTAACCAACTACTTAAGAACAGCAAACGTTTCTTATGAAATCACCAATAGGAGTATATTTTTAGAAGTCAGATTGTTGCATACTAGGAAAGTACCTTTTGTAGCCAAGTCGTGAAAGAACCAAACAGGAAAATAGCGACCGAAAAATCAGCAGAAAGGACTTGATAATACTGTTGGGTGTAATCACAGGGCACCACGCCTGTCGTCAGCTGATATGTCTATTCTGTCTTAAGGGGGGGCGGGGTAGGGTTTTTAGGGTAAAAAAAATCGATTTTGGTTTATTTGAGAAAATGAATGTACATAATCTCAAGAATGTTGTGTTCAAATTTTAAGTCAATCGGTGCAAAACTCACAAAGTTAGAGCATTATAACCGTTGGCCGCTCCGACTCGGCTACCTGCTATGGTCGAACTTTAAATCGATTTTCTGGAAAACGACGTTTTTCAAGTCGGTGGACAGTTTTTCTCTGAATCTACTCGACCGATCTTCCTGAAATTTTGTACACACTTTCTCTACATAATTACCGAGGTAACCCTGGGAGCTTTTTGTTTTTTTTCAATTTTTATTTATTTTACAATAAAAAATAGTATGCGATTTATTGTCTAAAAATCGCACTTCTACTTCAAATGTTAAAAGAATTTGAAAAAAAAATTTTTTTTATAAAAACTCGACAGGGTTACCTCGAACAATTGATTACCTAATGAAAGCTCTTTGATTTTTTGATTTCAGATGATCCAATGCTGAGAAAAACTGTCCACGGCAAATTGACTTTTTTTCGAGACGTCTGCGTAGATCTGCTGTCAACGGCTCAATTTTGTATATTTTCTTGTGAAAATTTTTGAAAATATTTTTGAAATACGAGTTTACAGTATACTAATTGGATAAATAAATTTACATTAATCATCTTTCCAAAAAAAATTCATAAATAAGTGCATATTTTTAGCGGTGTCAGTAGAACGCCAATCAGTGCAAAATACCGCCATTTATGTGATGCGCCACACTTCTGACATTCCATATCCTCGAAAGGTGTATTCTGAACAAACCTTTTTTTATGATTATTTCCTGATTAATTTCTTAAATTTCATAAAAATTTATATTTAACAAAAAAAGAAAACCGACTAATTTCGTTCTAAGAATAGTTAATATTGTATTTTTAACCATGAAAGAAATGTCTGGTATTATGCCATTTTTATTTCAATTCAAGCCACTTCTTCTGACAAATCCCTAGAGAATTCGAAAAATTATTATAAAGAAATGTAAATTTGTAAAAGCTGATAGTGCAGAAATCGTTTAGCTTCCTCTGTGTCTTCCTCTTTCTTCTTCAGCCCTTAATCGCTGGTGGGACATAGCGCATCAATCACGCCTGCGCGCCATCTTGTTTGATTTTTGGCAATGTACTTCAATTGATTTCAAATCTTTCCAATGCTCACATCTTCCCTTTCAACTGTCCGCCTACAAGTTCTTCTTGGTCTACCAGGATTGCGACCAACATTTGTGAGAGGGTTCTACTCCTACGCCTTTCGTGCAATGCATGCATCGTTTTTAGGTAGAGTGTGCTCAATCCATCTTCAATTTTTCACATTTTATTAGCATTTCAACTGACTCCATTTGCACTTTTTTCAGTAGATCTGAGTTCGATATTGTTTTGGGCTAAGAACTGCCGCAGACGTTTCTCAAGCAGCCATTTATAAAAACCTGAAGGCTCGTAGTGATAGTACTCTGTGTGATATAGAGGAATATGAGCTTATGGCGGAACAAACATATGTTGCATGTTCTTTCGCAGGTGATTTAACCAAAAGCCCTTTTTTTATGTCACCAAAGAGCCTCAAGTTTGACGCCTCCCAAATAGTACTCACGAACTACATTTTAGAGCATGTTAACCTTCACATTCAGCCGGACTAGTGTCGTAGGTCATTACAAATCATATAGCCCGCGAAGAAAATAAATGTAGCACCTCAACATTTTGGTAAGTTTTGACTATTTATTTCTAAACTTTTGAACTCAAAGTTTTCCTTTATAAAAATATATGTGTGCGTGTATATATTATCCCGTGGATTCTAAATGTTTTTCGTTTTTGTGGCAGTAGGGTAGGGTTTAACATGCCATCGCACTTCCTACGACGCACGGGCATCAGCTGTCTGTTAGTTGGCTAAATTACAGTCCAGAGTATTGTTTACAAGTGGAAAGAAGCACTTTGCCGAGGATAAACGCGAAAAAAGACTTTACACATAATAGCATGATTGCATTATATTTAGCTGGAAAATCACAACCAGCGATTGTTCGTGATCTCGAGCACCTTAAAGGAAATAAAGTTTTTGTTTATCGCACCATTACTCGTTACAATGATACTGGTAGCATTGCGAAACGTCATGGGGGTGGTTATCAAAGAACAGCAACGTCCCGTGAAATGGATCAAAAAGTGAAGCAGCGACTTCAGCGAAATCCCCAACGAAGTGCCAATCAAATGGTGAAAGAACTGATAATATCCACCGCGTACTGAAAAATTATCTCGAAGTAAAACCTTACAAGATCCAAAAGGCGCATGATCTCACACCAAAGTAGCAACGAGTCAGACTTGAGAGAGCGCAGGAGTTGCTACGCTTGGCCGAAAGCGGTCAATTTCCGGACATTGTGTTTTCTGACGAAAATTGAGCAATTCGTAAACTCCCAAAACGATAGGGTTTATTTGATCGACCGTTCATACGAGAATTTGAGTCATCGATTGGCCACCAGTAGCACTTGCCATAGGTAATGGCTTGGGTTTGGCAATTGAACAGCACTTGGCACCGTCTGACAAAGCTCGGGTGAACCAAGAATAGCTAAAAAACCACGTTCAGAACTTCATAACGTCCACACGATGGCTCTCAATTTTATTGCCTTCTTAAGTTTAAAAAAATTTTCTTTTATATGATTTCCTTGCTGAAGTTGAAGGCATAGAACTGTTGTTAATGCTCCAACAATAGTCGGCCATCATGTGTATGTTCCAGTAACCTTGATAGCGTTCCTCCATCGTACGAAGGTCCTGGTGGAATCGCTCGCCCTGTTCTTCGCTGAGATCCCCAAGATTGGCTGGAAAATAGTCCAGATGGTTGTGAAGAAAGTGTAACTTAATGCTCATATTACATCCAACCCTTTGGAAGTGACCCATTAGTTGTTCGCCGTGCTGAGAATAGTCAGAACTTTTCTTATTTCCTAAGAAATTTTGAATAAGCCAAACAAACTCATTCCATGCCATTTTCTCAATCACTGTCATAGTGTCTATGAAATTTGAGTCTTTTATTAACGACCTTATCTGTGACCCGTCAAAAATACCCGCCTTTTATCTTTTCTGCACTCAATTTTGGAAACTTTTTAGACAGAAGAAGAAAACAATTTCCATTTTTGTCAAGAGCTTTAACAAATTGTTTTATAAGCCCCAGTTTTATATGTATGTAACGGAATTAAAATTATACGATCCCTTGATACTAAAGGTGGGTTTATCACGTTCTGTTGGTTTGGTACTAACGCTTCCCGAGCAGGCCAATCTTTTTTAATCCAATGTTGAGTTTTAACTCTACTATCCCATAAGCAAAGAAAACAGGGAAACTTTGTGTAACCACCTTGTTGGCCTAAAAGAAAGTTTACCATTTTTAAATCGACACATATGACTCAATTGTGTTCCGCATATTTAATTTTGTCTAAAACCAGAGCAATAGTTGTATATTCTTCTTTTACGTAGAATGTGCAATAGGCAATGAGCCGAATTTGTTCCCATTGTGTAAGAGAACACATTTCAAACTCCGTTTTGATGAATCTATAAATAAACGCCACTCACTAGAAACGTAATTTTGCAATACCATTGCAGCCATTAAACCTGGTACATTTTTACAAAATACAAAGTCATCTTCTTCAGCAAAATATTCAAGCAAAGTTTGTTCTCTTCTGCGATAGTAAGAAATTTTAGTTTCTTTTGTGATTAAGTTTCTTGCTTTTAATCTAAATTTATTCCTTTTCTTATTCGTCCACAAGCGTAGAAACTCAACGCACGTTTTGCATACCTTTTGTGGAATCCAAGGCTTATTTTTCATTTCCATTGGGTGACTGAAGTAATTTTTGTACGCCTCATTTACGAACGATGTCACATTCAAATGGTTTTCTTGAAACATATACTCTCCGCAAATAAAACAAAAACTATTCCGGTCATTTATACAAACTCGTCTTGACGATGCCATAACAAATAATATTAAGAAAACTTAATATTTGTTTAAATATTCGTCAATTAACACTGAAATATAGTGATTTTTTTGTGATAGCTATAACTCGTAAACAAGAGCTGTTACAAAAAAAATGAGGGTATATTTAGAATCAGCGTTGTCAAATTAGTAAACATCCAGTATCAAAAGTCATTCATCAGACAAAAAGTGCGATTTTGTTTTTTTGTGTAATTGGCGCATACACTTGTGTTAGGTGTTTGGCCGTGCGCCTTGATGTTGTTTCTCAAATGGACCGACCTACAGTTTTAAGTCGGCTGCGAACGGCAGCTGGCTTTTTATGAAGAGCTTTTCCATGACACAAATTTACTCGGAGGTGTGACATTGCCTGTGGAGGAGCGACCGCTATTATAAAAAAACCTTTTTTCCATTCAATATTTATGCCTTTAAATCTGCGCTCTCCCGAATGGTAATCACGCAAAAACCCATTCTGCTACAGCGGCCGCCGTACTTTATTACATTAAAATTCAATAAGAGTGGGGCCACTTGGATGGAAAAAGCCGTAGGGTTGTGATGAATATTTCGTTGTTTGTTTTCTAAATTTTATATGAAATTTGGTATTTGTTGTGGTACATTTACTTGACCTTTGTTAGAAAATAAGCTGGAGTTTTTAACCAAATAATTAACATTAAAAAATAAAAAAAATATTTGAAGCTGGTTAAAATGTAGAGGCGCCACAGTTTTAGCTCTACGAAGTTTTATATGATTAATACTTGGAAAGCTTGAGCCACGTTAAAAAATGTTTACTTTGTTCAACAAAAGTCGTCTCCTCAATTTCTATTAAAGTTGCGATTTCGAGTCAAAAATCTGAATTTTACAGTGCTATTACGTGCGTATACTGGACATTACGCTGAATGGCATTTGAGCGAGCAGCCGTCTTCGGATTAGGATTCCTAATAGTATCTATGAATAAACTCGAGAAGACATTAGAACTCGTCAATACCCAACATCAATACAAATCGTATGAATATGATTTGTGTGTGCGTTTGGCTTTGATAAATGAGCTCACATCAAACAAACGCCACACCTCAGCTTGATGTTGCTTGAGCGAATTCATATGCACGTGTCCATGCAGCGTACGCATGTGAGTTTGCTTACGCGGTAATGTGTGGCAGCCAGGCATACTTTTCACACCTAAACACAGCAACAATGATCAAATTATTTGCCAAAATGCCCATATATATACCTGTGGGCAAAAAGTAAGGTGAATTTAATTGTCAAACTTCGCGGGATTAAAATTTTGCTCTAGTTATTTTTTTCATGAGTTGGCAGCACTGTTAATAACATCTGGGCCAACTTTCATGTGAATGTCATTATCAGTAATATATTTACGCTTGTGCATTTTTCGATTTTTACAATGTCTGATTTGATTGAGCAGAGAAGTGCCATCAAATTTTGTTTGCGGAATGAAATTTCGGCTACGGAAACGTTTAGCATGTTGCAGAAGGCATTTGGTGATTCGACCATGTCGCAAAATGTTTATAAGTGGTACAAAGACTTCAAAGAGGGTCGAGAACGTGTTGATGACTTGGAGCGCTCCGGACGACCATCGACGTCAACAGATGACCAACACGTCAATAAAGTGAAGGAGTTAGTGCTCAAAAATCATCGGTTGACTGTTAAAGACCTTACTGATATGATCGGAATATCAGAAGGATCTGCGAAAACCATTTTGAAAGACCGTTTGGGCCTACGAAAAGTCAAATCTCGTTTGGTACCGAAAACTCTCAATTTCTGGGAAAAAAGTCGTCGCGTTAATGTGTGTGAAACAATGCTTTCAGACTATCAGGACAAGCTCAAATGCATCATTACGGGAGATGAGACTTGGATTTATACTTACGGGTATCATGCTAAAGGCGAGGCCAGACCGAAAAAAGCACGTCAAAGTCGTTCAAAAATAAAGGTCATGATGACAGTTTTTTTTCGAGTTTCGGTGTGTGGTGCACTATGAATTCCTTCCACCTGGCCAAACTGTTAATAAGGAATATTATTTGAGCGTTATTCGTCGTTTACGTGAAGCAATTCGTCTAAAAAGACCAGAATTATGGGCCAACAACTCTTTGGTCTCACACTGCACTCGTTCTTCGTGACCATGTCGCCAAAAATTCCACGCATATCGTTCCGCAACCACTGTATTCGCCTGATTTGGCTCCGTGTGACTTCTGGCTATTCCCAACACTCAAGAGATCACTCCGGGGAATGCATTTCGAGTCGATTGAGGAGATAAAAGCTGAATCGAAGAAGGTGCTGATGGCTAAACCGGAAATGGACTATTTGGCATGTTTCGGGGATTGGAAAAATCGTTGGCATAAGTATATTTCAACGAGAGGGGATTATTTTGAAGGGGATGAAGTTGATTTACAAAAATAAGTAAAGATTTTTCATTTTACAACCAAATTGACCTTACTTTTTGCCCACAGTAGTATGTGTGTAGCGGCAGCTACAGCAACCAAATGGTGAGTCGGCAAACGCAAGTCTGCTGAGAGCAGAAATGCATATCGAATCTAGCCGACCACATTTGACAGCCATATTGGTGGTACAGAAAGGAAAATATCCCTAGATTAGTTGTAAAAAAGTACGAATATTTCACTTCTACGGCTAGTTTGTGCGCCATCAGCTGTCACTTACACCCGAGTCAAAACGGATGGCTGTAGAGTGAGCCACTCAGCTTCACATGTGCGTACTCGTATTTGTGCGGTTCTCACCCTTATCGCTCTCACTCTTCTGGCGATAGCCTTTCGGTGAACATCTCGTTTGATATTGATGATGTGGTTTGTGCCTGTATTTGTTTCCCACATGCTGGCAAAGTCTTGAAGGAAATTTATTTCTATCTAAACTTTACCTTTTCCTCAAGCACTCGACTTTCGCTCACGCTTCCTTACATCAATTCAGAAATATTTCAATATCATTGCAGTATGCGCACAAACTGAAGTAGTTGCGCCAAAAATTTGCTTAAGGCCAAGTTGTCGCCATTGCGACACACATTAATCATCTGCCGCAATAAATTAGCAATTAATAACGCAAACTGACTCGGCACATTCGAAGCCAAGTCAGTAGAAACTAAATGCAAAGTTATGGCTTCCACTGAGGGAATTAGCCGTTTTTTACTCTGCGCTTTGGCAACACGCTTAGTCTGGGATTAAAAAAAAATATTTATTTCTCCTTTTTTTTTGTTGTTTTTTTTGCTTCTGATTTTAAGAAATAGCCGCAAAAGCCACAATTTGGGCTTGCCTGCTAAATTATTAAATGGGACTTTAATGGCAAGCCATTGCCTAGTAGCGGAAATTGGCAGCGAAAGTGTACACTTCAAGCAGAATGAAGGTTTGTTCTACAGATATTTTTTATATTCAGTAACTAAAATGTATTTTCATACCCCTGCAATTCAACAAAAATTGATTTATTGCGACTATCTACATATTTTTACACCTAAGGCATAAGGTGGAATTCGCACCTTATGGCCCTTTGGCCATGCTGGTGTTTGAAAACTCTTTGTCTCTTCTTTTCCATGGCCGAAAATTTAGGTACATTGTTTGTTCATGAAAATTACATAAGTGAATGTTGCTTTCCCTAGACAACATCACATGCTGCAAAGCACGATACTTCATCTGTTTCTAGGGCCATTATTCTCAGGGTGACTGTCATCGCGAAATTGTCATTTTGACCAGCCGACCCAGATCACCCGGTTTAAGGTCATCAGACACTTATGTACTATATTTGTAAAAGTGAAAAAGCATCAAGGCTCACTCCGTAATTAAAGGAGGAGCGCGGCCATATACCCTGCAAATGAGGTAAGCGCCAATATAAAAGAGTCACGTATTTTTAAACTTTGTTTCTTTTTATGAAATTTTACCCTTCACTCCTTGTATACCTCCTCTTTGAATAGCTAAAAAGAAACATAAATTTCTAAAGTAATTTTCGGAATGGTTTTCATGCAAAATTGTCGTTTTTTTAATAATGTTAAGTAGGAAATTCTTTGTGAAAAATCATAGTTTCAAAAGTTTACCAGGCAGCCCTACCTTGGTTCATATTTTATTGATTCATTTTATTAACTGGCATACCCTTTAACTAAAAATAGAAAAGTAATCGAAACCTTCCATTACCATTTAAAAACAAGTGGACGCACGGACTTACAAGCAAATAATATCAATTTTTTAATAACCTTTGGGATTTAATACCACAGAGTTAAGTTTTGGACATCATCGCAGAAATCAAATTAATCACAAATTACTTAAATGTCCCTAAATACTTAGGATGACGGCCGCCGTAGCCGAATGGATCAGTGCAAGACTACCATTCGGAATTCAGAGAGAATTTAAGTTCGATTCTCGTTGAAACACCAAAATGAAGAAAAAGTTTTTTCTAATAGCGGTCGCCTTTCGGCAGGCAATGGTAAACCTCCGAGTGTATTTCAGCTATTGAAAATCTCATCATTAAAAATATCTGCCGTTCGGAGTCGGCTCGAAACTGTAGGTCCCTCCATTTTGCGGAGCAACATCAAGACGCACACCACAAATATGAGGAGGAGCTCGGCTAAACACCCAAAACAGGGGATATGCGCCAATCGGGTAAGCCTGCATATCTCGAAAAATGGCCATTGGGCACCCTCGCCGTGTTCTCGCTGCTCGCAGTTCTTTACTCCGGATCTAAATGAGCCATTATCGATATACACGCATTTGTCCAAAGGTGGGCATGGTACAATCCATTTTTTTGAGTAATTTTGTTTTATTTATGACAGATATACCCCTTTTTTATATTTTTTATATTTTGAAGGTTACGATTATATGGCAGATGGGCGCGGTTATTGATCGATATCGCCCATTTTCAATACCATACCAACCTGCCTAGAATAAATGGTATCAAGCGTATGAAGTCTTATTGGAATATTTAAAGCCGAAGGCCTTAGCAGCCAGTGTTTGCTCTAATTACCTTACTTTAAAGGAGATAGTGAATCTTAGAACTCTAAATGTGCAGTATTTTGATAAATAATGCCTTTCTACATAGAGCGGTAATAGGGTTGACCGGTGTCAAGAGAAAATTCAATTCGCAAAGTACAATGAACTGCTTCATTTGCAATGTATTGAAATGCTAGCGGGCAGATGTGGAATTCCTGCTCAACTCTCTTCAGTGTTTCATTGTAAAGTATGCGCGACTGCACGCAGAAATTCAATTCGTTCACCTTCGCTCTCCCACGTTCCGGATGATGAGAGCATCACCAAGTGCTCGAATATCACAAATAACACTAACAAAAACATTAATAGCAGTGAACACAAGTGTTGTAATATTGATTCTACATAAAAAGCACTGCTGAGCTGAAGCTACTGCACTAAAAAATGTTCAATTAGTACTTATATTAAAAGAGAACACAAAGAAAGTTTTTTTTTTATATATTTATTATTAAAACTATTAAAGCTTACCTCGCTCTTCCCAGTACAAACTCAAAACTAAAACTCAGAAGAAGTTTAACAACTTTACTTACATATAAAATTTAAAAAAAGAAGAAGATGCACATATATTATACTAACGGATTTTTGTGTGTGCAATTATGTAGTGAGAGATCCGCTTAAGGAGATATTTACATTGGAGCGATGAGAGAATTATATGACTCTTTGTTTAAATCGTCACTTGACAATTTGGTGACTAACGTCAATGAGCTGCAAGCTGAACTGCGCTCTAAGCATAAAATATTTTGTGATAATAATATTGGATTAGCTAATAACAATAAAGACTTAAAAGCAAATTTCGCCTCACTAAATGTAGACCTGCCTTTGTTCACTTGTTACTCTCGCTCTTCCGCTGATTTGTGCATTGGTGCTGATAAGGTTTCTCATGCCAGCGCTTGTGGTTTTGTTGCTGCTGATACTAACACTGATCAAGAATGATAGAAAGAAGATTGCGCCCATCAGAGAGTGCGTGAGGTCACGTTTTCCGAGTTGTGCAGTATAGCCAACCATTTGCTCTTCGCAATAAATTTAGTGCTTTTTTATACCGAAAATGCGAAAATTTTGAAGTTTCGTGTTTGTTTCTTGTTTTTTAATTTAAAGTTACCGAAACTGTAAGATAAAAAAACTGTATTATTATACAGGGTGGGCCATATAGCGTTTGCTTTTTGAACCATTTATTTTTTTGAGAATGGTAACACAAATGACATGTCAAATGTATTCATAATTTACTTAAACATTTGATAACGAAACGGGACGATATACGCTTGAACAAAATTGGGAAATATTGAAAACCTATTTCCAAAGTGGTGAGTCTTCTACTCAAACTGTGAATAATTTGAAAAAAAAAAATCTCTTCTAATGAAGCTCATTTTCACATCGGTGGCTACGTCAATAAGCAAAACTGTCGGATTTGGGGCTCAAAAAATCATCACGGTACTGTAGAGAAGCAAATACATCCACAACGAGTCACTGTTTGGTGCGGTTTTTGGTCTGGCGGCATCATCGGGCCATTTTTTTCGAAAATAAGGGAGGAGCCGCGGTTACAGTAAATGGCGAGCGTTACCGTGACATGCTCAACAAGTTTTTATTTCCAAAAACTGAAGAGGATGACATGGACGACATTTGGTTTCAACAGGACGGTGCAACTTGTCACACTGCCAAAGTTACACTCGATCTTTTGGCTATCGTTTTTGGATTCCGATATCAATTGGCCGCCTCGGAGCTGTGATTTAAGCCCGTTGGACTATTTTTTGTGGGGAGCCGTTAAGGACAAATGCTATGCGAACCATCCAGAGACGATTGATGCTTTAAAACACGAAAGCGAAGTTGCCATTCATGAAATTGGAGCACAAACAATCGAAAATGTGCTTAAAAATTGGGTTGACCGAATGGCCTACTGTAAAGCCAGTCGTGGCAGTCATTTGAACGATATTATCCTAAGTGGGACATAGATCATCAAGAGGTGTATTCATTGAAAATAAAAGCTACAAAATACCAGCAAATACTATAGAAACCATACTGACATTTTTACAAAAAGGGTACATTATCTAGTTACATAACCTCAAATATAACAAATAAGTCGATCCCTTAACAAAAGAGCCCCGCTTAAGAAAAAAAAACTGATAAATTAAATTGTAGATAAGCACAACACATTTATTAAAAAACACGCACGTTTGTCACGCATACAAAGTTCTTTATGTTGTTCAATAGAAATTTGGTATTTTATTTTCTTTAAATTGGTATTTTAGTGCGTTTTTATATCCAAAGCTAGAGAACACTGCAGTAGCGAGAGAGAGATTTGACTGCCGAAAGCAGAAAACACCAACAACAACTGCAATCGCGGGCAATGCCACCAGATGTTAAAAAAAGTAAAGCTAAATAAAACTGAGGGTATTACTTAACCGACTATTAAAAAATGTATTTTTTACAAAATAATACACATTCCAATTAAAAGGGAACAGGCTAGAAAAATTTCATGAAGAAAGAACTAAAACTCCGAGACTAAATAACAAAAAAAAAAATGCTAAATCAAGTTACGAAAATGCTAATCTGGCCATACTGGAACTAAAATCACGTAACTTGTTGTCAAATTCGATGAGCGCAAAGTAACGGGACCACGATAGACGCAATCTCATTATTCTTTCCATCATGAACACTGATTCTGTTGTTGCTATTAATACTGTGAGTCGTGATACTTCGTCATCGGCCTTGAATGCTTGCTCTTTGCAAACTTTTTTCCGTATCCTTAACTTTAGAAGGACATTCATATTTTTAGTACTCTAAAGACATTCTTCGTCGAAACGACGACCACTCTTTTTAAGCTTTCTTCAGATTGCACCTACACCCAAAAAGAATAAAATATAAATGCAGTATTTTACTCTAAATATTTATTTAATAGTTTTAATGCTTGTTTATTTATTTTAATATAATATAAAACTTAAAATTAAATAAAAATATTCATATTCAATATAAACATTTTTTTTGCTCATAGCCTCTGACAAACTTCAACAAAAAAGTAATATTAATCAAATTAAAATTCATTAATACTTTAAAAAGGTACATTTTATGCTTAAAACTAAAAATAAAACTCTGTTTTATAGGTTTTTAACTTTATTTTGCACATGAGGCACAGAGATCAATTTTATGCTCCCCACACAAGCTTTTTTGACATTTGGCGCATGAAGATTTGGCCATTCGACGTTTGGATGATGGACAAATCGTGCAAATCTTTCTTTTTTTGCCTGCTGATACCTCTCCACTGTTTTTTGCCTTCTCATGATGTTGAAATAGTCCGCTTTGTATATTTTGTCGAGCTGCCGTTTTAAAAGTTACCTCATTAGGTCTTTTATATAAGTTTTTTTGAATGAGAGCAGAGTGTAAACCTTTCATAAATTTTCTGGGACTAAGTGGTTTCTGTCCCAATTGGAACATATTATGGGTGTATATAACATAACTATTTATATAAGCCATATTGAGTATGCCAAAAAATACTGCCATTGGCCAGCGGTTGGTGTTTCGAGCGCAACTCATTACGTTGCACATTTGGTCGAAGGTGTCTACACCACCTTTTGTTAAATTGTAGAACTCGATCATATGTGGCATCTTTGTCATGCTATTTACAGTTCCAAATTTCATTGCATGAGGACAACAAGTAAAATATTTTATTCGGTTTTGGCTTATATGACAAGAGCGTCCGTTCGTTGTCATAGGCGAACATTGAAGTGCCACATTTTCGACCTTTCCTGACTTTCATCTCCGGAGGTATATCTCGCACTAAAGTGAACCAATTATCCATGGTTACAGTTCGAGTAGGACCACGTACTTGATGTACAATATTTTGTCCATATCTATGAAACGTAGCTTTTTGCGTCGACCACTTATGACGGTTTTTTCCACGTAATGTGTTTTTTGAGAAAGTAATTATATCAGACTCTTCAAGCAACACATTCAACATGGCATCGTCTTCGTCTGCAGAAACCTCTTCAGAAGAATTTTCTTCGTCCATTAGCCCTCCCAAGTCTGTCTCAAGGTCGCCAATGGCATAATCATCTTCCTCCGAAACTATTAAGTCATCGTCTTCAGCAAGAAACTTTTCAATTTCCTTGTCATTTAAAAAAGATTTTTTTTGTCATGTCGAATTGAATTATATAAAAGTTTTTAAGACAAAAAAAAATCCTAAAAGCGATATATTATTTTGTTGCGCAACTCACACAAAAGACATTCTTCGTCGTTTCGACGACGCAAATTTTTTAAAACGGCACTTACAAACAACTAGCACAGATGAACGGACGCTCACAACTAAAGCTCAGCAACGACTAAAGCTGTACGAAAAATTAAAGAAAAAAAATGAACGGAAATTATGATAAGCAGTTAAATGCAATCGAGCGTCGTCGAAACGACGAAGAATGTCCGTCTAGGGTTAAATTCGAGTTAATATAATTTAATATTTAATTAAATTAATTTTTATTGTTAATTTTATTTAATTTTGAATTAGTTTTAACTTAATTTTCATTTTTAGTTATATTTTTTCCGCAACTATATTAAAACAAAGTAACTTCAAATAATATTTTTAAAATGTTGGTATCTAAAGAAATAACAACACTAAAACAACAAATATATTGGAGCACATTCGTTTTGCATATATCTCTAATTGGTAATTTTGCAACCAGTACAATACTAGTTACTCTCGAACTAGTCTTGCTTCTTCAATCAAATGCCAATTCAAGAGTAAAAATGTCGGCTAAGCATGTAGTTTGGCTTTTCACCGCTGCGCACGAGACAAGTCGAATAGTTAAGCCCTGATATGCATATCGACAGCTGTTGTTGATTTTCTCGCCTTTCCGATAATTCTCTACTCATCTACCGCCTAAAGACGGGAAATAAATTAATAAATTTTCAACGCCTTGTTGCTGTCATTGTCATTTGTATTGGTTTTTGTTGTTGTTCTTCCTGCTGCTTTGTATTCTTTGCAACTGCTATGGTTTAGCAATTTGCGTTTTGCGGTAACACAACTTTGCCTTGGCGCTGTTATGGGTACACAAGCACGTTGTTTAGCGCACATATCTATGTACATGTGTGTGTATGTGTGCATGCGTGTGCCCTGATATGTGTGCTGTCTAACGAAGATAAATAGTAGTTGAAGTTTTTTGCCTGCCAAATTTAGTGGAAAATTGAAAAAAGCTTTTCAATACCAGCAAGCACTTCATAACGAGGAAGGGTGCGTGTGTGTGTGCACCCAGTTTTTGGCATTGATACTCAAATGCATTTGTCTCGAAAAGTTGTTTTTGCTTTTTTTGTTTTGGTTTTTGATCAAAATTACACTTTTACTTTAACAATTCGTTTTTGTACGAAAAATTGCTTTGTTTTGCGCTGACGTCAGTTTCTATTGTATCTGTTGTATTTGCTCTTCTTATTTCTGCTGCATGCATTACTGCGTTACGATTTATAGAAGCCTTGGTAAAATGGCGTCAAATTTATTATAAACTTTTGCAAATGGTAAGAATTTACGAATTTTTTTCTTTCCAGGCAATTGCGGTTTATTAGCAAAATGTTTGGGATAAATAAATGGGATCAGATGACGCTATCTTAATCAGGTGGAAGTATTAACCCGCAGGGATTTCAGGATATTTTTTCATTCAGAAATTATAAAATAGAAAAAGAGCAAAAAGAAGTTTCATAGCGAAACTTTTTTACAATATAATTTTGCGATATATCATCTCTTCCATGAACTGTGGGAGTAAATTCGAACTCCGAGGATCATTTGAAAAGTCCGTGAGAAGTTATGTTTAGTTAGTAGCATCTCTAGGAAGAACACACACTAAGTTTCAGCTAAATTGGCATATTTTTTTTGTGTTTGACATCCGTTTGAATCGAGGAGTTCGAGTGATTTTCCTTTTCCATCACAAGAACGCCCAGCTCACGCCTCAGCAGTTGTGGTCACAAAATTAATGGAAATAGGCCCAAGTCATTTCACACTCCCCCTTTTCTCATACTTGGCTCCTTTGGATCCCTCGGACTACTATATATATTTTTTACCCAATTTGAAGAAATGGGTGGCGAGAAAACGATTTTATTAAAAGGTGACTGCAGGAACGGTCGCCCCTCTGCAGGCAATGGCAAACCTCCGAGTGTATTTCTGCCATGAAAAAGCTCCTCATAAAAAATATCTGCTGTTCGGAGTCGGCTGGAAACTGTAGGTCCCTCCATTTGAGGAACAACATCAAGACGCACACCACAAATAGGAGGAGGAGCTCGGCCAAACACCCAAAAAGGGTGTACGCGCCAACTATATATAAAAGGTAGTTAAATTTCAAGGGCCGATCTTGAATATGAACCACACCTAAACGTTAAGTTTCTTTCTAAAGGGTTTTTCAATTGGCGCGGGTCGATTTTGGCGCCCTGTGGCAGCCATTTTGTTTTGGTGGCATCTGTCAAATATTTTGTTTATTATTCAGTTGATTATGCCAAATCATCATGGCAAGTTATACGATTGAACAGCACGTTCAAATGATAAAACTTTATTATCAAAATGAGTGTTCATTAACGCAAACGTTGCGCGCATTGCGCCCATTTTTCGGTAGACATGGTGGCCCTTCAAAGTCGACTCTTCAACGTTTGGTGGCCAAATTTGAGACGACCGGATCAGTAAATAATCAGCCAACACCCGTACGTTCCAGGAACGCAAGATCAGCCGGGAACATTGCCGCGGTCTGTGAAAGTGTACAGCAGAACCCGAGGCAGTCTATTCCTCGCCGTGCACAAGAACTTGGCCTTTCGCAGACTTCAACTTGGCGAATTTTGCATCGGGACTCGGGCCTACACCAGTAAAAGATCCAACTGACCCAGGAGCTCAAAGTTGATGACCATAGACAACGCCGTTTGTTCGCTGACTGGGCTTCGAATCGTTTGGAAGAGAACCCCAGTTTCGGGCGAAAAATCATCTTTAGTGACGAGGCGCATTTTTGGATGAATGGTTGTGTTAACAAACAAAATTGCCGTATATGGGACGACACCAATCCACACGAGGTTCACCAGGTGATAATGCATCCTCAAAAAGTTACCGTTTGGTGTGGATTTTGGGCCGGCAGCGTCATTGGTCCGTACTTGTTTGAAAACGACGTTAGTGAGGCGGTCACCGTCAACAGCGAGCGCTACACAACGATGATAACCAATTTCTTATAGCCAATATTGAACCATATGGACCTAGATGACATGTGGTTCCAGCAGGACGGCGCTACGTGTCACACAGCATACGCCACGATTGACATTCTGCATGAACGATTTGAGGGTAAGGTTATCTCTCGCAGGGGTGATGTGAATTGGCCACCAAGGTCATGCGATTTGACCCCGCTAGACTTTTTCCTGTGGGGTTTCTTGAAGTCTCAGGTCTATGCAAATAAACCACAATCGACCGATGCTCTAAAGGTGACCATAACACAGGCCATCGCTCAAATTCAGCCAGATCTGTGCGGAAGAGTCATTGAAAATTGGACCACTCGGATACGTTCCACTCTAAGAAGCCGAGGCGGGCATTTGAATGATGTTATATTCCACACTTAATGGCATATATGCGTCTTTCAAATAAAAAAATAATTTTGTCAATAACTCTACCCGCCCTTATTGAAAAACCCTTTACATTTCGTGTGACATTTTTCAATTTCAGACTAACTTAATTTGAATCGTGGAAAGATACACAATCGAGCAGAGCGTTAAAGTTATTCAGGCTTATTATGAAAACGGGCGTTCAAATCAAAGTGCATATCGCACACTGCGTGATTTTTTCGGTCAATTTAATCGTCCAAATGTGCGTACAATCGGAAAAATTGTACAAGCGCTTAAACAAACCGGGTCTGTAGGAGATGCAAAAACACCATTGCATGCTCGTACAGCTCGTACTGCAGAAAATATTGCTGCTGTTCGCGATAGTGTGGTTGAAGAGCCGTCCACCTCAACTCGACGTCGTGCCCAACAATTGCACCTCTCACGCTCGTCGTTGATGAACATTATGCATAAAGACTTGCATTTACACGTTTACAAGGTGCAATTGACTCAAGAACTAAAGCGTCTTCACCATTTCAAGCGTCGTCAATGGTCGAAGAAAATCATCTTCAGTGATGAGGCACATTTTCACCTCAGGGGATTCGTCAATAAGCAGAATTGCCGCATTTGGGCGAATGATAACTATGACAGTATTTTATCTTTTTTGCCGTTATCCACCAGTTTTATTCTTGTGAAGATACAAATGTAGCCCAGTGAAACTCAGCAGTGAATCAGGGGTGAACTTCGGAGAGAAAGATAATAAGCTGGAAATTGGTAAAAACCTTTGTTTTGTCGCCTTAAATGTTGTCTCAAAAGTCACAAATGCTTCGTGTCCGCGTCTTAAGATATTGAAGGTCAAAGGTCACAAAAAACGTTTTTTCGCGAATATCTCGGTTCCTATTTCTTAACCCTTTGCACTCGTATGTCACACTGGAGGTGCCAATACTAATTTACTCTACAACTCGTATGTCACACTGGAGGTGACAATACTAATGTATGCCTGTAACCAATAGCACTAAATAACTGTAAAATACATACGGTATTCGAGATCTTACACAGTTATAATTTGTCAAGTTTTGTTAATCGAGTGCAAGTCGTGCACGGAATCAACATCAGATGTAGAGAATCGACTTGATGGAAAACTCCACATTTTAGTACCTCATCCGGGAAAAAAACATAATGATTGTATGGTCTGTTCTAACAGAAAAGCTAAGGGCGAAAGGAAGACAACTGTTTATTTCTGCGAAACATGCGAAAGACATCCTTTTCTTCACGTTGGAAATTGTTTTAAAAAGTATCACACTGTAAAATATTACAAAAAATAAAACATTTTATATTAATAATTAATGAAATAAATATAATACGTTGAATTCTACGACTGTAAATTACTTTAATTCATTTAGCTAAAAATAATAACAAGTTGACACGCAACAACTTTGAAAATAAATCGAGTGCAAAGGGTTAAATGATATTTTCACCTATCATGAAAGTTGTAGAGTATAAAATTCTCTACAACTTTTGTCCGAACTTTTTTTTTATACGATCAACCGTTTTTGAGGTAGAGCGCGCAGAGTGCGCAGCGTGCAGTCATATGTGAGCTAATGTAGGGTCAAGCGTGAGTTACGGTTATAAGTACGTTGTATAAAGTCAATTATTGACAAACAAATTACAATTATTAAGCAATGCCCATTATTTCTGTACTTATTACTAATTATTTATATTTAATTATTCAACTATAGTCCATTATTAATTCTGGTTTATCTATTTCGAGCGGTCCTTTTCCACTCATAATCCCTTAAAGGGATGAGTGGGCGGGGTGTAACATTTGGCGGCAAGGCATGGTAAACATGGTCACATATGGGTCGGGGTTGGACTGAAGGAGAAGCTCCCAATCAAGCTCAAATTCAGGCTTCACGCAATTAAGAAAGCAGTGGTAAGGAAGTAAATATTTACCGGAAGTAAATATTTAATGGTAATTACCGTTAAGGAAGTAAATATTTACTCTGACAGCCAAGCACAATAAGAGCCTTGAGCTCGTTGTTTGTGCACTCGAGATGGGTCGGAGAATGTCTGGATTTTCTCTACATTGCGTCCGAATACTTCGATATCAGGCTCATTTGGGTTCCCGGTCACAGCGGCATAGAGGGAAACTGCTGGGCGGATGAGCTGGCAAGACAGGGAACTTTGGAAACGGTGTCGTCGCAATATGAGAGTATTGGGGTTTCCTTAAGAACCTGTGGTCTGCTCCTGGAAAGGTGAGCCTCGAGTCAACTCAGCGAGCACTGGGCTAGTGCGCAAACGTGCATGGGCGCCGAGATCTTTCTGGCCACGGGTAGATCGGGGACGCTCGAGGGAACTCCTAAGGCTAACTAAGCCGCAGCGCTCAAATTTGGTAAGTATCCTCACCGGACATTGTCCGTTAGGTGCCCATGCGATGAGCCTTGGGATTGCCTCCAAACTTTAGGAAAAATAGTAAAACTGTCAAACTGATGATGAACTCATATTTTGTTCGTTTTGCCAGAGGGTGTATATATGTATTTACTTACATGTCAATAAACATATTCATAAAACAGATAATTTACCCTAAACTCTGCTTTAACTAGACTTTTTTTGAATAATTTGTAGAAACTATGGGGCAACAGTTTTATAAATTACACTGTGCGACAGTGAAAATATACTTTTATAGAGACCTAGTACAACTTGTGGGTATAGTAAAACTAAGAAACATGGTATAGGAGAAATTTCCAATACACCCCCAAAATCTCATTTTATGGCCATAAAACCGTTTTTCAGTAGGTTGATGTGAACAATCACTCCTAACTTCGCCAATTTCCATCCGATTTCGAATTTGTTTTTTTAGTTCGAAAGAACAAAAACAAGCCTTTTTGACAGTGTGTTGACAATTTTTCTGAAATGACAACTGACGAGACTGTAGACGGAAGTATTTGGATTTTTTTTATTTTTTCTCTATTTTTTCAACTTTGACATAATTTTTACGATATTATCCGATATTGAGGATTTTTTTTAATACACTACTGTTATAGTAAATTTAATTTTGCGTCAAATGAGCTATATTTGACTGTAATTGAGTTAAAATTAATAGAGTTGTGTGAGTTTTAAGATTTTATTTTTATTTTGTACTAATTTGGTATGTAGGCATCGAAGCATGAAAATGATAACAAGTGTCATTACAAACACATAATATTTATTGGAGTATTGTGCAGTGCAGCACTGTACGGTATGGTACGGTACGGTACGGTGCAGTACACAACGGAACTGGTTCCAAACTTAAAAATGCATTGGAAACGGCCCTTTGGAGTTTAGTATGGTACGGTACATTTGTCATTCTCTTCATCAGTTTTGAATACTTCTCTGTAAGAAATTCGATCATCATCATTCATCTCAAGTCGTTATCAACTAAATTCCATTGTTTAAATCGAGAAGCGAGCATTTCAGATTGTCTTCCCGATAGAAGTAAATCACGAGAAAGATCCTGAAAATCTGAATTCGATACAATGTGTCGTTCTGAAGACTTAGAACCAGACGGAAAGTACTCTTCATCATCAGGTTTATTGTTATCAGTTTGATCATCATCAGCAATGAGTTGAACTTCTTTCAGTTCATGACTTGCAGTTGAGTCAATCATATCGTCCAAGACTAAGGGGTTCTTAACAGTTGCAACATCAGCATACTTTATGTGCTTTCGAGCTTTATAATGATGACCGTTTACGTCCGTTTTACAAAAATAACAATCATCTGGTTTATGATAAGACTGATGATGCCACATCATCGGAGAATATTGAGAAATTCGACTTTTCTGGCAACGTTTTGATTTATATCTCTTGAATTTCAATGAAACAAACAGTAAAACTTTGACGTTTTAATAAGGTTAAATTATAATAACAAACTTCTTTTGTTAATCAATGTACAGTGTGAACTTTGGTACACTTGGGAGCTTTTTCATATTTCTATTGAAAAAAAAAAGTGCTATAATATGTCAGATATTTTCGTAATATAAGTTCTAACCAGTTGTGTTGTATGCAGTACAGTGTACTCTTATGTATACATATATACTCCAAAAAATATTACGTATCTATAATAACGCATCAAAACACGTCCTTATTCCCATTTAGCGTAAGTTATACCTACATACCAAATTAGTAAAAAAAAAACTAAAATTTTAAAACTCACACAACTCCATTAATTTTAATTCAATTACAGTCAAACATAGCTCATTCGACGCAAAATTAGATTTACTATAACAGTAGTGTACTAAAAAAAATCCTCACTAACGGATAATATCGTAAAAATTATGTCAAAGTTGAAAAAATAGAGAAAAAATAAAAAAAATCCAAATACTTCCGTCTACAGTCTCGTCAGTTGTCATTTCAGAAAAATTGTCAACACACTGTCAAAAAGGCTTGTTTTTGTTCTTTCGAACTAAAAAAACAAATTCGAAATCGGATGGAAATTGGCGAAGTTAGGAGTGATTGTTCACATCAACCTACTGAAAAACGGTTTTATGGCCATAAAATGAGATTTTGGGGGTGTATTGGAAATTTCTCCTATACCATGTTTCTTAGTTTTACTATACCTACAAGTTGTGCTAGGTCTCCATAAAAGTATATTTAATTTTTTTTTTTTTGTCACACCGTGTTATCTGTTTTTTTTTTGTTTTTTTTTTTTTGTAATAAATAATAAATAATAAATAATAAATAATACATAAAAAATAAGAGTTTAAAAATAAAAGTTAACAAAACCTGAGATTCAAACTTTCGCTCGTCTTAAGTAAAATCGAATTAAAAGCTGCTATAAATAACTTTGTAACGCCAGCAGTAATGACCCAACTACAGTGGACGACGTTAACAGATTTGCATGCGTTTGCGAGCACTTATTTGGTTATTTATTTAAAAAGTAGCTTATAATTTTTAGCGGATAAATATTTAATCCTCCAAAAGCATCCGTTTTCAGTTTGCGAGGAGCATTCATTTTTGAACGCTGCATTTATGTGTGTGTATGTATATTAGGGTGGTTCACAAAAAGAATCAAAATACCAAATATTTGTTACGGCAGTACCGGAATTGTCTTATATTGAAAAAGAAGGCAAGTATCTTTTTGTTGTTGTTGTTAAATTTACTACTGTTTAGTGGTGCAGCAAAATGCCTGATGATGTCCATAGTAGTTTTTGTTTAGAAGTTTCATATAAAGCAGCTAAAAATTAATATTTTATTGAAAAAATCATAGCCTCTATACTCTTAGGACTGCAAAGTAACCAGATAAATGGACACTAAAGGACACTCCGGTGTTCAAAGAAACGAAATTGCCGATGAATTGGCTAAACGTGGATCAGGGATTTCCCCACAACGGCCAGAACCAATAATCGGAATCAGTTCCGCAGGAATCATGAATTGGATCAGCGATTATGTAGGCAATCTACATAAAGAGCGATGGTCCGGTCTGAAACGCTGCAGAACTGCAAAGTGTTTTGTGACAACTCCGAAAAGAAAACTGTCAAACTTTCTACTAAAACTTAGAAGGAAAGACATTCGGTTGATGGTCGGTATTATTACAGGACACAACTCATGGGGTCAGCCTATGACCACCATTGGAGTCATTGAGAACCCAATGTGCCTATCGCGCTTGGAGGAGGCGGATAGTACTGAGCACTTTTTCTGTGAGAGTCCTGCCTTTGCTAGAGCACGGCTACGAGTATTGGGTTCCGATGTCGTGAGAATGAGTAATATTCGTTCTCTAAAAGTGGAGGATAATTACAGATTTCCCAAAGAATTTGGAAAATTCTTACAGGACTAACTATCTCTATTCTTTCCTATCTCTTTCTCTGATACTTTTCTCCTTCACTCCTTGACTATCTACCCTCTTTCCAGAGCTCTAAATACAATGGACTTTTTAGCTTGAGTGTTTTAGGAGCCACCAAATCTTTTGGTGCTCCTTGGCTCGACCTATTCAAGTTTCAATTTCAACCACATAAGTGGGCAAGATTGGATTTTTTTTAAAAAACTATCGCCACGTTTTCTTAGCTTAGTCTATTTACTGATTTTTAGCAACTGAAATATTCATTCTTATCGATTTTTTGCTTGATTGATTTTTTAATTAAATAACAATAATTATTTATAAACAGGTTTTTGCCATATTTTTTTTGGATTTCTTTAAATAAATAAATTTTTTTTACTATTTACGAAAATAATTTTTTTTTACTAATTTACGAAAATTGTTTTTAGTAATTTTTATAAATAATAAAATCTCTCATTATTCATTGAGAAGCAATCGTGAATTTGAAAATTTATTTTAGTCTTCTTTTCCTTCTGAATATTTTTAAGTTAAGTTAGGTCAGGTTGAAATGGTTGCCTATAGAGAGGGCACACTCGGACGAAAATCAAAAAAATTCTTCTTGTGCGATGCCATTGTAAAGGAGATAAGAGGAATAGGAAGAAAGTTAGGAAGATTGGGAAGGGGGGTGAATATGCATTTATTGATAATGACGAAATAATGAATTACAATTATTTTGGGCATAAATTATTAAAAAAAACTAACTTCAATGAACTTGCCATTACAACGTTCACGACAAGGGAAGAGTTTAGGGGAAGAGTGGGAACGGGACGATGTAAGACAGGGCAAGTCTATCCATGTATACACAGATGGCTCAAAGCTCGAGTGCAGGATGGGCGGAGGTGTGTACTATGAACATCTGGCGATCTCCTTCAGTCTTCGGCTCACCGACGACTGTAGAGTCCTTCAGGCTGAACTGATGGCAATAATAAAAGCCGCGACACTGGTATAGTGTGATGCGATATCCGGAAATGACATCTACATTTCACTGATAGCCAAGCGCTGATAAAATCCCTCACAAAACAGTCGACAACCTCCCCGGTAGCCATGAAATGCCGCATATCTCTTAACGAGATAGTTGAGTCATTTCACCTAAAGGTAACATGGGTTCTTGGACATCACGACATTGAGGGTAACTATAGACCCGATAAACTAGCAAAACTCGGCACCAAGTTGACCGATGAGTACATAGACAATGGCATAGGGATACCTTTACAAATATGTAAGCTACTCATCCTTGAAGAAATTGTAAGGAAAGCAAACGAAAGATGGCTTAATGAAGCCACTGGCAAAATCGCCCAGCCACTGTGGCCGACTCTTAGTGCTAAACGCACAGATTTTCTGCTAAGCCAAAATAAACACAATCTTAGCACACTGATTTCAGTCATAACGGGGCACTGCCTAATAGGTAGACACGCCCAAAGGATGGGTGTGCAGGCACATGACTTCTGTAGAAGTTGTCTAGATGAGTACGAGGAAGAGACAATTTCGCCCCTACTGTGCTACTGCCCTGCTCTATCCAGACGCAGGTATAATTTTTATAAATTATAAAATTTCTTAATGAGTTAGAAGATCTCAGTTCTACAGAAATCAGGGATATTCAAACTTGTTTGGAAAGCACACACTGGTTTAGGAGAAATAGGGAAAGCACCCCGCGTGGCACCACAATGGGCTATAAGCCTGAGTGTGTCCCACAGAACAACCGCTTCAACCTAACCTAACCTAACTTTAATGAAGTGTATTATTATTATATTTAGTTAGTATTAAAGTATCACAGTATTGCTCAAATGCCATAATAAATAATATGGAAAATTCAGTACAAATATTGATTTTCCTTAAATTTCGTCTTAGACGACTTTTGGTAAAATTCAATGATAAATTTTATGGTATAACATTTTAACCCGTTGAATCCCACCATTATGTTACTATTTAACCCATTTTTTCAAAAACTTTTCAAAAGCCCTCTTAAACCGGTTATTAAAGGGTTGATATGTTCTACAAAGAGATTCCTTCGAGAACTTCACTAAGGGTTGTCAAAGACATTGAATACCTATGGGTTAAACGTACTTGAAAAAAATTTTACAAAAACGAATGTACGTATTTCATGTATTGCATATCAAATAGAACTCTAAGATGTTTTTGGTGGAAAAAGAGCTGAACTCTGAAAAAACCACCCCCTTAAATTCATTTAGTTAGCGATGCTGAATTTAAGTTTAAGGGCAGGGTTGAATTCGCTGTTTTTTCTGAATAGAAATTTTCACATTTTTGAAATAGAATTATTTACATTTTTGTCCACTTTATTAGTTGATCCATTCCACAACAATGCGCAACGGTATTTTATCACTTCAACCATAAATTGAGGAACACAATCCACAAAATTTCGACTCTTATCATTTTTTTTTTTTAATTTTTGCATTTTGCTGTTGTTGTAAGATAAATTATGAGCTGTTATAGCAGTATTACCTTTTCTCCCTATAGAGAAGTGCACACGGAAAACAGTTCGCAAAATCTAATAAAAGCAATAAAAACAAAGTTGATTTTTCGGACCATTTTTTCAGGGGTTACAAAGATCAATTTTTGATTGGATTTGTATTGTAAACTTTGCACATTGCGTGACCCGGTGGACCAAATCCCAGTTAGGGTTTTACTATTCTAACGGGTGATTTTTTAGCTATCATCTTTTTAAACAGTTGATTTAAACAGCTGACGCAAAGTTTCGTGTTTTGTTTCACTGTCAAACATCTTCAGTTTGGTCTATAATTTAACCATGAATCGTCTTACAAACGAACAACGCTTACAAATCATTGAATTTTATTATAAAAATGCGTGTTCTGTTAAGAAAGTTTATCGCGCGCTTCTTCCATTTTATGGTCAGTATAATCGACCCACTGAAGCGGCTGTTCGAGCTATTGTGACTAAATTTAGAACCAAATTTACATTATTGGACATCAAACCACCAACACGCTTACGTAGAGTGCGAACTGAAGGAAATATCGCAGCTGTATCGGCCAGTGTTATCACTAATCATCAATTATCGATTCATCGCCGTTCGCAGCAATTGGGCCTCTGTTACTCAACAACATTGAACATTTTGCGAAAGGATTTAGGTGTGAAGCCTTTTAAACTACAGCTGGTGCAAGAATTGAAGCCGAACGACCTACCGCAACGCAGAGTTTTTGGTGAATGGGCTCTTGGAAAGTTGGCCGAGGATCCACTTTTTTTATCGAAAAATTGTGGTCAGCGACGAAGCTCAGTTTTAGATCAATGGGTTCGTAAATAAGCAGAATTGTCGATTTTGGAGTGAAGATCAGCCAGAAGAATTGCAAGAGCTACCAAAGTATCCAGAAAAGGTCACAGTTTGGTGCGGTGTATGGCCTGTAGGTATCATTGGACCGTTCTTCTTCAAAGATGCTGCGAATCGTAACGTAACTGTGAATGGTGAGAGCTACCGTGAAATGATGCCAACTTTTTTGGGCCCAAAAGGCAAGAGCTTGACTTGCATGACATGTGGTTTCAGCAGGACGGTGACACATGCCACACAGCATGCGTAACAATGGACTTGTTGAGAGGCGAGATCGGTGAACATTTTATTTCACTTTCGGGACCTGTCAATTGTCCACCTAGATCATGCGATATAACGCCTTTAGATTATTTTTGGTGGGGCTATGTTAAAACTCATGTCTATTCAGACAAGTCTGCTTCAATTAACGAATTGGAAGACAACATTAAAGCATTTATATGTGCGATACCGGCCCAAACATTGGAAAGAGTGTGCCAAAATTGGGCTAAGCGGATGGACCATTTGAAGCGCAATCGCGGTCAAGATTTGCATGAAATAATCTTCAAACATGAAATTATATGGACTGTACTATCGATTAAAATAAAAATTTCATGCATTTTTCTGAATTTTACGTGTGTTTTTTTGAAAAACTTTCCTATAGCCCTTAAAAAATCACCCTTTACCTGACTACTTACATTTGGTTTGGGCCCGAAAATTGCTGTCGCACAGTGTTATTTATCAAAATATATTACTGATTTCACTATTTTTTACAGGGCAGCAAAGTAAGTCTATGAAAAGTCCGGTTTATTAGTTTTCACATAAAATTTCAATAGAAATATATTTTGATATCCATTTTATTCCAATTTTGTTGCACGACCCTAATACATATGTGCTTTTACATTACGAAATAATGAGATATAAAATTTCAAACCACACTCTGACTTAGTTCACTAATATCAACACGAAAAGAAAAAAAGCTTTGCTCTATAAGTTTCTACTACAATATCATATTATGTATTTACAGTTCGAGTAAAAAACCACGAAATTCAGCTTCTGCTTGGCTATTTAAGTGTAGTACATTTAATTTTTTCATTTTGCTCATTTAATCTCCGCATTAATTTATAGCAACACCTTTCAACTGTTGTAGTCACTTTTAAAGGTCGAGCTTAGCTAAATATGCCAGCGCACGCACACATAAGAGTTTGCATATACGCGTATGAAGCCACGTCTTCATGGAGTGATGATAAGTGAAACCCTTTTCCAAAAAAATAAGTAACCAAATGCAGGAGATCCAGTTTTATTCATTTATTTATATGAAATGTAATTATAAATAATTATAAATAATTACATTACAGAAGTAAGGAAATTAACATCTGGGACTATCGCCACTCATAATCAGGTCTCACTGATGTGGGTACCAGGACATGAAGTACACGAAGGAAATGAGAAGACAGACTTTTATGCCAAAAAAGGGACAGAAGGGCTAATCATTTTTCTCAAACTAAAATCAAGGAACACTGGAGCGGCCCAAGCGGCCTTAAGGGGGGAACCTGCTTTAGAGGCTTCAAAAAATCGATTGTTTTTTTGCATAAATGTCTGCCCAAACTATTCAAGAATGTGTCCTCAAAATTCCAGAAGCAAATTCAAAATATTTTCGAAGTTACAGAAGAAATTGTGAGCAAGCGTCGAGCAGGTATACGAGCGGCCGGATCACCCGAAATGCGATTTCTCGGTTTTTTATTTTTACGATTTTTCCTAATTGGCGGGAAAGATAGGGAAAAAGTTAAACGTCCTATCGAAACGAGATAACTTTGATTGTATTCGAAATTAAATTCTCTTCTAGTTGAGCCTAAAAAACCTTAAGAAAGTTATGATTAACCCACTTTTTAAACAATCTAAAGTAAATTTGTTTTTCCAAAAAACTGAATTTTTTTTTTAATATAATTAGCGAAGAATTTTTGAATTTCCTACTTTTTATTTAATTTTCTTGGTTTAATTAGAAGCTAGACTATACTAAAATAAAATTTTCTTTTTTGGATGTTTGGTTTCTGTTAAAAATTGCGACCTGCATCTTTCCCGCCGCACGACACTTGCACACTCGAGGGCCTCGGCAAAATGCTTTCACCAGGCATAATATAACATATATTTTATTGAAAAAATTTGAGAAGACTGCTGAAATATACAACAATAAAACCTGAAAGTTTCGTTTCAATCGAGTATTTCTTTCCTTCCTAAAAAAATCCACGAAAAAATCGATTTTTTGAAGCCTCTAAAGCAGGCTCCCCTCTTAATCACTCCAAAAAGTTTTTTAAACTTCAATGCCAACAGAGCAAAATCTGCTCTAACCCTAGATAAAAAGGGCCTCAGAGAAAAAAGTATGCGACGCGCTATATAAAGGTAAATATCCGCTCAGGAATAACTCTTAAATATTTTCTCAGACAGGGTTTCCCATATTCAACGGACCCACGTGCCATTCGATGACTCTTTGCGCCCATTCCAATCGACGAGGCTTGTCCGCAGGTAACAATCTTTGCGTCAATCAAATCTTATACGGGATTAAATGCAAATCAATGCGGATAATTCGTTGTAAAGTGGTCCGAGCAATGCCCAACTGCTGAGAACGGCGATTTTGGGATGCCTTTAGCGACATCTCAACACTGGCCCCCACAAGAGCAATATTCTCATCCGATCGCCTTGGTCGGTTTTGATTTGGCCTCTTTGAATTAGGGAGAGCATCACCAGTCGAAAACCTTTCGTACAAACGTTTAATGGTGTTCTTAGAAGGCGCACTTTTCACATAATTTAATTTTTTATTCGCACTTTGAGTTTTCACAATTGACTTCTTTTGTTGAATGTAAATTTCAACAATTTGGGGGCGCTCGCGTCGTATGTACTGTTCCCTGGTAAAAATCTGCTTGGACTGACGCTTCAACGTGGTATGTCATTAACCGATCTGACGTCTTTGTCAAAAGATACAGGGTTACCAGATGGGTCCGTCGAATATTGAATACGTGGAAAATGGAAGAGAGAGCTTTGAATTAGAAGTGGACGATCAATAGTGCCTAATTACGTTCGTATTGTATAACCGCTATGAATCTCCATCAAACACCAAAATTTTAGAAACAGTTTTTTCTAATAGCGGTCGAAACTCGGCAGGCAATGGCAAACATCCGATTGTATTTCTGACATAAAAAGGCTCCTCATAAAAAAACCAATTGCCGTTCTTAATCGGTTTAATACTGCACGACTCTCCATTTGTGAAAAACCATCAAGACGCATGCCACAAATAGGAGAAGGAGCTCGGCCAAATATCTAAAAAGAGTGTAAGCGCCAATTATAGTATAGTAGTAACCGCTTCAAGCCCGCAGCACCCGCAGCTGTAGCAAAAGAGTGAGAGCCCAGATATTCAAATCTTTGCCCGACGAAGCAGGCCAACTGAAAGGAAGATCCTGAAATGATTCCATCTCATCCTCCAGAAAGTTTCTGCAGAAATGACTTGAAGCAGTCCCAAGTCTCACCGCATGGACACCCAACGAACAATGTCCGGAAGGATACCTACCAAATTCGAGAGCTGCGGCTTTGTTCGCTTTAGAAGTTCCTTCGAGCACCCCCACACACAGGTAACAGGCCATAGGTAGCTCCCAGAAATATCTCGCAACTTTGCATATTTGTACACTAACCCAGCGCTCACTGAGTTGTCGCAAGGTCCATCTTTCCACGAGTAGACGATAGGATCTCAGTGAGCCCCATTCCTCTCGTTTTTCGATGAAACCTGAGCTCTTACCTAATCAATATTAAGTGCCGAATTGTGCTCAGAAGCATTTTAAGAGCTAGCAAATGCTGTTTTGCTAATTTGTGGAATATATTTGGTATGTGAATAACTTGCTGGCCTTTCTTAGTCACAGTTGCGAATTATTTAAAGAGTTAGGGGTAGTCAGAGGCCCGAGAAAATGATGATTTTCAATAATTTTTTTTGCTCGTGACTTACTTTAATTTACAAAAATAAAAGCATAGCATTAACACATTATGTTTCATGTCATCATCATGTTTTGATTTCAGCAAAATTACCAAAAAAAGAAATTAATAATTGTAAAAGTTGTCGCTGTTTGTGGGGAGCCCGTTTCTACGCCTTACGGTGATCGTCACAAATCTTTGGAGATTCACTAAACTCAATCGAACAAGAGAAATTCGTTTTTTATATATTATATAATCTTGTGCCTGATCGAAGCTTTTTTTTCAAAATTAACGGCCTCAGGAAATATTTTTCAGATTTTCTAGAAAAAAAACCTACAATTAATTGTTTAAAAAAATCGAAATTTTTGAAAAAAAAAATACTTGTAAGAGACACGAGTTTTTTATGTTTTTCAAAAGCAGTATAAATTATATTGAAATCTACCAAGCGGTTTTTAAGTTACAGCGATCACCAGTTCAAAAAACATGGTTTTGAGGAAAACGCATTTAAAGTTTTGCTATCGAGCTCCGGAGCGCCCGAGCGCCCTTTGTTAATTGTCGAATAACTCCAAAAGCATTTTTCGGATTTACTTCAAATTTTCACACAATATTTTTAAGATATAACACTTTAAGGAAATACAAAAAAATTAATTTTTTTGAAAATGCTGACTACTCCCAACCCCTTAAACAATTAAATACTCCATGCAACTATGTGAAATATGTGACATTGGAAGCTACAACTTTACTCCATCTTTCAGGCAGCATACGGATTCCTCTGACGCGAAATTCGAGTTCTTTTGACTTCATCCATTCACTGGGCCAGTTTGCGGTACTATCAAAAGAAGTAAATCGCTCCCCAATAAGGGCTGACTGCATTGATAGGAAAAGATGGTAATCGGAAGGTGCAGTATCTGGGGAATACGGCGGTTAAGGCAAGATTATCCAATTCAGTCCCCCTAAATATTTCTGGATCGATTTAGCAGCATGTTACATGGCGTTGTCATGCGGCACAATCAGTTTGTCGTGTCTACGGTCCCAATCCGGCCGCCTTTCTTTGAGAGCTCAGAGCTCGATTTAAACGCATTAGCTGCAGTTGGTAACTATCGCCAGTGATGGTTTCAGATGGCTTAAGAAATTCATAATAGATGACATTTTTCTGACACCCTATCCACCAGATGCGCAACATAACCTTTGAATATTTTTTTCGCTTTCGATGGACCTGGTTCACCTAGCTGGATCCAACATTTTCGACGCTTAAGCTTATCATAATATATCCATTTTTCATCACCAGTAATTTATTCGTTCTCTAAAACTGGAGGATATTAACAGATTTCCCAAAGAATCTGGAAAATTTTCACAGGACTAACTATCTCTATCTCTGTCTCTATTCTTTAGTATCTCTCTCTCTCTCTGATACTTTTCTCCTTCCCTCTTTGACTATCTACCCTCTTTTCAGAGCTTTAAGTACAATAGGGTTTTTAGCCTGAGTGTTTTAAGAGCCACCAACATGATCTGTCAACATTCAACTCTATAGACATGTCATCAAGGGTTCGACTTACGTCTTCATCCAATAATTCTGGTAGTGGAAACGAAAAGGTGAAATGGTCGAAGTGCGAGTCTGGCACTCCTCAAGTAGCACTAAAGCGCCGTTTTGAGTATCTTCGAATTTTTCGGTACTAGAGACATATTTAATAAAACGCATAAGTTTATCCCAATCAAATCGTTCTTCGACGTTTAATTTCCAGCTAAGTTGGGAGTCCAGATTTACCCCTAAGTACCTGGGTGAAAGCGAAAGAGTTTGTCCGCTGATATTTGGTACCTTGTATCTGGTGGTAAAAAGCATAAGTTCTGCTTACGCGGGTTTAAACTTAGGCCATAACCTGTGACCCAAAGTTAAGCTCGCCTAACGCCCTTTGGCTGATCCCAATGATCGTATAGGGACACAGTCCTGACACCATTAGCACTACATCATCAGCGTACGCCACCACTTTTACCACATCTCTATTAAGTTTTTTAAGATTTTGCTCATCACACATAGCCAAAGAAGTGGAGAGCGCCCCTGTGGACCTTCTTAGTTATGTTGATATTACCCACATTAGCTTTGATGATCCTGGTTTCTGGCGTGGAGATGACGCAGTTACTAATGCAACTGTCCACCTCTGTGTATGTACTACAGATATAAAAATTTAGAGAAAGAAATTTAGAAAAAAATTTCAAATCAAACGAATTGTTAACTACCGCTCTTCGAAGAACATTAAAACGCATCAACAACAGTCATTGTGAAAATGAAACCAGCGAAAAAGCGTAGTTAGCCAACAGAGTGTTTGTTCGTTTGACATGACCGATAACGGTTCAGTACAAAAACTTCGAAGCCACAAAACTGGCCAAAGCAAAGCGACTGTTGCATTCAAATAGCCACAAATACTAACACATATTTTATAAACACTCATTCACTTTTTTACAAGCACACGCATACTCCCATACATACACACACACACACACACACACACACACATAAATAAATGTGCACACAAATAAGCTGATGCTCAAAATAAATACCAATGCCCAGAAGGCTGAGAAGCAGCAGCCTGGGCGGTGTGGTATTAGGAGCGCGTTGAGGCGTTGCGTTGCTTTGCAAGTGGCGACACGAAATCGCACCAGAAATAAATCCACAAAACAAACTTAAAATCATCACTGCGCTGTGAGCCAAAAACGAAAAAATAAGTAACACCACACAGTTGAAAATTTAACTTAGATAACAACAATAGTAAAAATAAACCAATGTAAACTTGTAAACTCCATCAGCAGCAGAAAAACAAGAACGCAAAACCAAACGAAAAAAGATCAAACAACTAGAACTAAAACAGAAACCCAAGCACGAACATATGACTAAAAGTTAAACTAAAAAAACAACAATGAGTTGGAAAAGCTAATACCAAGTGCGATAATCTAGCACAGTGGCAGTGGCTGTGGATTTTGGAGGAGTAAATGTGAAAACTCGCAGATATCATTAAGCCAAATTTGACTTTGTAATCTCGATTTGTGATTATCCCGAATTCCTTAAATTACAAAATTTTAGTTTTTGACTTGCAAACTTTCTAAGCGATGGTGGGCGAGTTTAGTGAAGCTCGGAAATGGTTTCTTCCTCGTGCCGTCCGGCGTGCACTATAAATATCAAGAGAAGCACAATTGACCTGAAGAATCTGTAGCCAGGCACTGTAACTATTATGCTTATTGCCAAAAAAATTAAAAAATAATTTTTTATGTTTCATTTAAAAATAAAAATTTAAGTTTTTTTGGTCAAAAATAAAAACAATATAAAATAAAATAAAATAAAATAAAATAAATGTACCAACGTACAACCTGAAATCAACTTGATTTATGAAAGTACTGAAAACGATAGTCCAGAAACGAATGAAGAACGGGAGGTAAAAGACACTTTCAAAAATTATCTGGCGAATTATGAAGGTATGGATCCTTTACAAAGACCAAGGATACCCCGATTAGGCGAATCGGAAAAGTTAAACGAAGTGGTAAAAACCCTTAAATCGAAAATTCTGCCAGCATATGTCGCCAATGGCACCAACTTGGAATATGTTAACACTCTCTTTTATGTTTCTGCTCTTACTACTGTACGATTATTGGGGAAGCACCCAAAGGTACAGACATTTAAAAATACAACAACGCAAAAAACGCCAGTAGTCCCCAAGTGGCAAAGGAGACTCGAAACACGAATTGCCGGTCTAAGAGAATCTATAGGGAGGCTTACTTCATTTAAAAATGGGGCTAGATCTAAAAGGTTGTCAAGGAATGTATCTAGAACCATCGCGCCGCTTAAACCTCAGACTGTAGGTCTTGACCAATTATCGGAGATAATTGATAGGAAAGTACAGCAACTCGCCGCTTACTCAAAACGATTAAGAAGATACCTCAAAAGTAATCAGAGACGGAAGGAAAACCAGCTTTTCCACAAAAATCAAAAGAGCTTTTATAGAAATCTGCAACAAAACAGCAATGCAGAACCTCAGACATTATATCCACAACAACAAGAAGTAGAGCAGTTTTGGGAGAAAATATGGGCACAAGCAAAACACTACAATGCTGATGCGAATTGGTTAGCCAAAGAAAAAGAAAAAGCGGATAACGTAGCACCAATGCACTTCTACGACATAACAGCAGAAGAAATAAAGAATAATATTTGTACTTCAGCTAACTGGAAATCCCCTGGCCTAGGCCAGCTACACAACATCTGGCTTAAAAAGCTCTCAGTAATGCACCAAGCACTCGCAAGATGCTACAACGAGATACTGAAAAATATACCTGTTATCCCAGAATTTCTCACTGCCGGAGTAACCTATCTTCTTCCAAAGGACGAACCATCTGCTGATCCAGCAAAATACCGCCCAATTACTTGCTTGAGCACGACATACAAACTCTTGACGAAAATTATCGCCAATCGAATATATGAACACTGTGAAATTAATAGCATTTTATGTGAAGAACAGAAAGGTTGCAGGAAGCGCACAATGGGCTGTAAAGATCAGCTTATTATAGACACTGTAATCACAGGAGTAGCTCTGAGAAGAAGGCGGAAATTAAGGGTCGCGTTTATTGACTACAGAAAAGCTTTTGATTCAATGCCGCATGATTACCTATTAGAAATATTAAGAATATACAAAATCGATGCTGCCACTGTTGCCCTCTTGGGCCGCATAATGAGCAAGTGGAATACCAAACTGGTTCTAATTGGAACTGTTTCAAAACAGATTTCAAACAAACGTGGTATATTCCAAGGGGGTGCCATAAGTCCTCTATGATTCTGCATTGGCCTCAACTCACTTAGCAGGCTTCTTACACATAAGCAAAATGGCTTTACACTCAAAAGAGAAATAAGAGAGCACACGTTCAACCATCTTCTTTTTGTTGATGACTTGAAACTTTACGCAAACAAAAAGCATAAGCTTTATGAGCTGATAGATGTCACTAAAGCTTTCAGTGATGACGTAGGAATGGAATTTGAAACAGATAAGTGCAAAAAAATACATCTGATTAGAGGTCAGCTTGATGAAACCGAAGAAAACTACGCAGTAGATCAAAATATTATTATAGACAACTTGCATAGCAGTGAATCTTATAAATATTTAGGATTTCTGCAACTTAAAGGAATCAACCACACGCTAATAAAGCAAAACCTTATTAACAAATTTGAGGCTTGTTTGAAAGCTGTATTAAAAACCAGTCTGAACAGTAATAAATAAATGCAAAGCAATTAATACCTGGGTCATACCTCTTTTGACTTACGCGATTGAAGTAATAAAATGGTCTCAGACAGATATCCAAATTCTAACTGCTATTTTTGACATAAAAAATTAAACATTTAATTAACATTTTAACATTTTTAACATTAAACAGCCGGTTTCGTTTGAAAAAAGCAACCGCAAAAAATAACTGCTAACTTTAAAAATAACGGTAAAAAGGAATAAAAAAGTCAAAAAAATTTAAATCATATAGAATTAATATTCTTTGCCCAGCAAGCATCATATTGCCATATACAAATGTGAAATAGACAGATTTCTTTCGACTGCCCTTTTGAATTGCAATTTCAAAAATAACTACTACTTTTTGTCCTTGTTTGTATACCTTTCGTACCATGGGTAACAGTACAGAAGGTTGCGCATGTCGAGGCTTACCTAATTGTCGAGACCGACGTAATTGTCGAGCTTTGCTAACATTTTTTGTTTGCATACAACGTTTGCTTTCTATTGCCTTACTCGTTCAATTTAACTGAACCCAATTTTTAATTTTTATTTACAAAAGCTAACTATTTTCACTCTCTCCTCTTAGTTCTCTCACACAACTCATCTACAGCAGCGTCACGCTAAAGTTATGCTAATTATTCCACTTCAATCAGCGTTCTCTTGTATTCCGCCACTCTACATTTTTCACATATTCTTTGTTTTTGTATGGGATACACTTTCACTATGGTGGGCATAATGTGAATCTTATAAAGTGCGGTTTCGGGTTCATCGAGAGAGCATTGAGCAAATGAGCAGTAATTTGCTACTTAATCCGAAGTAGCATTTGTTCGCAAGAGAGGCTATCCGTTAGATTCCAGAATGTTAATTGTCAACAGGCACGTGGCTGTCGAGATGAGGGTACGAGCTTGTGCAAGCTGCTCAATTAAAGTAAGGCAAAGAAATGACGTTTGTAAGCTTAGTTCTAATAAAAGGTTTGGTCATTAGGTTTATAATTAAGCGTTCATATTACAGAAAACAACGGTCGTAATGGCACATAAAGGCAGACGAATTTCTTCTGGACTTGTGGTGGAAGGCATTGCAGTAGACACGAATGGTTAGACCAGCTTATAGACAAATACACTTCAATATTTGAAAAATCTCTAAACCAGGTATATTCGCTGGTTTCAATGTAAAGCTGCAATCACAGAAGCTAACCGATTCTCTTATACAAATGCAGATTAATTGTATTACCATCATTTAACACTATTGTGGTAGCAGGGCCCACAGTGCTCAGCTGTGATAAGCTAAACAATTTACTCGTATGTAAGTATTTATGTACATTCACCCATACATACGTATTTACCTATGCACTCAACAGCAGCTGTAGGGAGTAGCAAGCAGTGGAATACCGCTGGTGGCAACTGTTAAAAGTTTCAGCTTTAAGTTCATTTAGGCTATGCTGTTGGTTTAGTACCTTTTGTAGTTTTTGTTGTTATGTTTTCTAGCCGCTAGTGTTTTAGTTTTCATTACTTTAATTTTTTGTTTTATTTTTCTTTTTTTTTCAGCTTTCATTTTTCCTGCTGCGCTTTATCAGTATTTTTAGTAGCAAAGCTTTTTCCCTACAAACTCATTTTGCATTTTGGTGTTTTCTTTTACACTCCAGCTGTGCTTTGTTTTCAGTTGGGCTTTGAGGCGCAGGCTCTGATGCTATTTGCTGCCGGCTGGAGGCGCCAAATGCAAATAAACCTACATGTACAGTATCTGTCCAATTAAATAGGAATGGAAAAAACTGCCAAAATTTTGTATGAGGTGTATGAAGTGTGTTGCCTAAATGTGGTATCAAAATACTACTCAGAACCGAAGTGTACGGATGTAGGCCCTTCTCAGAAAAAAAAACAGTTCCAAATCATCACATAAAGTAGTTGTTTCACATTTGATAGAACACAAACTCTGACAAAGGGTTCGTTCGTATTGCTATTTGAGAATACAATTACAACTTTGCGCCTTGAAGCCACTAAAGGTGGCCATTAAACAATGAAATAAATAATAAAAGTACGGAATTATTATTTTTTTTTTTTTTGGTGAGTGAGATAGAATTCAAAATGTCTTCGCACTCACAGCGGCCGTCGTCTACTGCGTCGTGTGGTGTGGCCACTAATACAAGCCTCTCCTTCTGGCGAGACATGCTACCCGGGACTACTTTCTGTATTACTGCGGGAGGGCGCAGAACGGCATCTAAAAAAAAAAAAAAAAAATGATTGGCGCGTACACTTCTGTTAGGTGTTTGGTCGAACTCCTCCTCCTATTTGTGGTGTGCGTCTTGATGTTGTTCCACAAATGGAGGGACCTACAGTTTCAAGCCGACTCCGAACGGCAGATATTTTTATGAGGAGCTTTTTCATGGCAGAAATACACTCGGAGGTTTGCCATTGCCTGCCGAGGGGCGACCGCTATTAGAAAAATGTTTTTATTAATTTTGCTTTCACCAAGATTCGAACCAACGACCTCTCTGTGAATTCCGAATGGTAATCACGCACCAACCCATTCGGCTACGGCGGCCATCTATAGAGGACCAATTCTGTTCACCCACATCTAAGTCCACTGTATTTGTAGCCAGCTTTCCTGCTATAGGCTCGCCTTCTTGTGTCTCTATCTGTGCGGCTTCGCTTTCTGCACTTTGTCGAGGTCTAGGATTTTTTTCCGTAGTAAGTTCTCAATGTATTTTTTTACCGCGTTCCAGCTGTCCTCACGCTCTAGCATTTTGCTGATTATGTTGCTTGGCGCGATGACGCCAATCTGCTCTCTCTCATAGCATTTCTTTATCACAACTAAAAAATGTGTGTTCAGCGTCATCGTTCAGCGCTTCATTGTCTATGCACTTGGAATCGGTTACCTTACCCATGCGATATAGGTATCTCCGGAAGTATCAGTTGTCCGAGAAGAACTGAGTAAAGAAGTAGTTCACTTAATCGAAGTTCCTTCGGACCCATTTGCCAATTGATGGAATAAGATTCGCCATCCATCTGCCACCCGGGTCAGTGTCCCATCGGCTTTGCCACCGCAGCGAGGTTTGGCATCTCCGTTTTGGGAAGCTAGTGATGACGTGTTTCTTCTTGGAGTCCCACGCATCCATTTGTTCCTGGACCATGAGGACGACGGGTATCTGCCCGCTGATCACAAAAATTGCTGCGCCTGAAACAGTGCGGTAGGCTGAGGCAACTCTGAGTGCCGCGATTCATTGCACAGGAGCCAGTACTTTCCACTTGGCTTTGCAGTTTAGCACAATTCCCCATATTTCGGTGCCGTACAGGAGAAGTGAGTTTGTGGCTGTCATAATTTGCTTTGTTTTACTCAGTGTTGGCCCACCGATGTTTGCCAGTAATCTACTTAGCATACCCGTGACCTTTGCTGCTTTGGTAGCCGCGTGCCGTATCTGGGCCCAGAAAGTAAGCTTGCAGTCAAGTTGAATACCTAAGTATTTCACTACTTTTGGGTCACTAAGGACGTGTCGCCTATTTGCAGGCTGACCTCGAGTGGCATGAGGCTTCGTGTCATAAGGATGACTTCGATTTGGCGAGTTCCAAGCCGTGGTCCTTAAGCCATATTTGCATCCTTATCATAACTTGGTACAGCTTCGCCTTATCGTCCGCTGTTATATCGTTCACGTATCCCACTAGGTATGTATTTTTTGGCATTTTTATCTTTATGCTCAATACCTCGTCGTAGCTCAGATTTCAGTGATCGGGACCGAGAATAGATCTTTGAGCTGCGTCAGACGTTACCGCTTTCGTTTTATGGCCATCTGTTGTGTCGTACAACAGTTCACGCTCACTCAGGTAGCTGCGGAGAATCCTTAGCAGGTGTGCAGGTATTCGAAACCTTTCTCGTAGTGCCTTTATAAGGTCTATCCATCGTAAGCTGTTAAAGGCGTTTCGTACATCAAGCGTTGCCAGTGCGGTGATGCGGTTCGTGTAGTGGCGTCTGCGTTGAGCGCTGCTTCCCATCACATCTACTGCGCCAAGGGTTAATTTTCCCCGTCGGGGAGTCCTCCTGCACTCTCAACAGACTCCGCAAGTCTGCGCTATATGAGTTTCTGAAGCAATTTCCCGGCGCTGTCGCATTAAATCTGTAAGCTTCGGTGCTATTTTTTGTTTTTTTAAGCGGAAGACCAATATTGGACACTTTTACCATTCCTGATTCCTTAGTCAGTTACTGTATGCATTTGAACTGGCGGCAATAATCTGGCGCATAGCTCCAGTACACACTTTGTTCAGACAAATAAAAAAAACAAAAAGTAAAAACAAACGCATAGATGTTTCACAGTGTTTCACCGTCGGCACTCTAGCCAGATTAGGAGCAATGCATAGGACGGTGATTGCCGCATACTAAAGTTGTATTGTTTTAAATTTTTAAAAAGTGACAGAATAGGTGAAAGCGGAGAGCAAAATATGAAATGTGGCACATGTGTATGTGTGCATATATGTGTGTATGTGTGGATGTACGTAGTTGTGTATGAAAAAACAGCTCTTGCACAAAACCCCAGCAACCAAAAAAATGATATAGAATATATGAAAGTAAAAAAGAGAACTCAAGTTTTAAAGTTTAAAATGCGCCATTTGGTATGAATTTGCGAATATGCGTGTGTTTTTGCGCTTGTCATAGGGGCACACACAATTTTCATACAAGCGCTTAAATGCTAGCGTCAGACATTCAAAGCTTTGCAACTTTTTATGCCACTCAGCGACGTTTTGCTAGCGAATTTAAAGTTAAAGTAAAAAATGCCGATACAAAGAAATGCAAATATGAATGTTGCAATATTTTACTTCGACGGAATTGGCAATAAAATTTCAATTAAATACGAATAGAGACGGGTATGTAGGCATAGGTAATAATATAAATATAGGGTGGGCCATATAATATTTGCTTTTTGAATCGGCTACAAAAAAAAAAAACTAATCAATATTTTTTCAAACTTTTTACTTTATTTTGAGGATTAAACATTGTTATTTATGAATGAAAAATAATATCGCTCAAATGACTGCCACGACTGGCTTTACAGTAGGCCATTCGATCAACCCAATTTGTAAGCACATTTTCGATTGTTTGGGCTCCAATTTCGTGAATGGCAACTTCGATTTCGTGTTTTAAAGCGTCAATCGTCTCTGGATGGTTCGCACAGCATTTGTCCTTAACGGCTTTCCACAAAAAATAGTCCAACGGGCTTAAATCACAGCTCCGAGGCGGCCAATTGATATCGGAATTTCGGCTGATTATTCGGTTTTCAAAAACGATAGCCAAAAGATCGAGTGTAACTTTGGCAGTGTGACAAGTTGCACCATCCTGTTGAAACCAAATGTCGTCCATGTCATCCTCTTCAATTTTTGAAAACCAATCGTTAAGCATGTCACGGTAACGCTCGCCATTTCGGCTCCTCGCTCACTTTCGAAAAAAAATGGCCCGATGAATGGCCCGCACCAAACAGTGACTCGTTGTGAATGCATTTGCTTCTCTAAAGTAACGTGCGGATTTTCTGAGCCCAAATCCGACAGTTTTGCTTATTGACGTAGCCACCGATGTGAAAATGAGCTTCATCAGAAAAGAAGAAGAAGACTCACCACTTTGGAAATAGATTTTCAATATTTCCCAATTTTGTTCAAGCATATAGCGTCCCATTTCGGAAATGTCAAACCCTTAAGTAAATTATGAACACATTTGACATGTCATTTGTGTTACCATTCTCAAAAAAATAGGTGGTTCAAAAAGCAAACGCTATGTGGCCCACCCGTATCTGGCTGACTTCAAGTATTTAAATAATCAGGCTGGTAATGCTATAGAAAACCTGCCCTTAGCTTCAGTGACTACTAACTGCAATGTTGCCAAATTTTGAATTTCAAAAACCATCGAAGTTTGAAAAAAAATGATTGTAATGTACTGAAGACTGTAAATTTTCCCCAAATCAAAGAATACTTTGTTTCATATTACAAAGAGTAATCAAATTGGTGGTACATTTTCCCATTACGGTTTTCTGGTAGATCACGCGTGACCACTGTTAAACTTACTACATAACTTTTTCAGTATTCAATGACTTTTAATCATGGAAAGACTTACACCTTAGCAGTTGGCGCATGCACTCTTTTTTGTTTTGGTATTTGGCCGAGCTCCTCCTCCAATTTTTGGCGTGCGTCTTGATGCTCCACAATTGGAGGGCGCTACGGTTTTAAGCAGTCCACGAACTGCAGATATTTTTTATATTTTCTCTAGTAGCTTTTTTACGGCCGAAAAACACTCGGAGGTTTGCCATTGCTTGCCAAGGGGAGACTGCTTTTTCTTCATTTTGGTCTTTCACTAAGATTCGAACCTACGTTCTCTCTGAATTGCGAAGGGTAGTCACGCACCAAGCCATTAGGCTACAGTGGCCGCTAAGTAATGTCCTACTTATATTCTACTTCAACAATTAATAGAAAATATGTGCTCAATATATTTTTCAATTTCAGCAAAGATTGAATGACTCCCTTTCTATTTATTGCATGCATCCTTATAAAATTGTTAACGTTTTTTGTGATGTCAAACATTGAACAAAAACTTGTAAATTTGATATGGCTGAAAATAGTTTTCACAAACTTGATGATTTCAAATTAGTTTTTAGTTAATTTAAAAGCATAAAATATTTAATTTCTATAGTTTCCGTTAAAAAAAAACACCTTGAAACTTGAAGTTTTATGCTCAAAAAATATTTTTTCTTTTGTTTTTTATAAAATTTTCTTGCAGCTTCCTTTTCTATTAAGTAGTAAAATTTTTCATTTCACTTTTCTCATGCGAAACTGCCTTCAAGGTACGTTGTGAGGTAGGAGAAAATATTATATTTCATTTTAAATATCATTTCACTGTTGGAAGCAGGTGGCCTCAGGTGCTTGTCATAACAATATAAAACTTGACCAAGCACACACACAAACAAGACCGATGATACAAACACACACATGCATAGGAAAATCCTTGTCCAAGACACATAAACACCACATAGCTGTGCTGAGTACATGTTCGTGCATGCACTCGTGCGTATATATGTAAATAAGTACATATAATACATATACATACATATAAAGCATATGAGCACTCATACGCCGTGTACCACATCAAATGTGTCTAGGCGAAGAAAGTAGCGCAAAGGTAAGAGTGTATGCTTGTGTGCACGTGTATATATTCGTATGTTTTGTGCAACCGCTAAAGTAGAAAATATTAAAATTCATACGAACATTGGTATCCAGCACTTTCGCAATTATATAATATTTTCTTTTTTTGTAGGTCCATACTTTTGGAAGCAAACGCAACCCATACTCAGTTGGTGCTCCACTTATTTTTTTCTCTTTTGTGGCTACTGTTGCAAACGGACGCTCATAAAGTTTGCACGAGTGGCGATGTGTCCTTCAGTGTCACTGGCGTAGTCACACACACACACACACTGACAAGGGTAAATGAAAGTGTTTTTGTCACAGCTGTAAGCTAACGTAACAAACCGCATGTAATAAAAATGAAAATAGTTTAAAAAAAAAAATTGGTAGTTATGGAAAATGTTGATTTTCTCAATTTTTCTGTTTTACTCTACCTCTCCGTGGCAACAAGCAAAAAAAATCCCCTTGGCTATGAAGTCAACGATTTCCGGCCGGCTATGTTCACGTACTTGTGTAACCTTGAGTCTTGCCGTCGTACTCGTACACCTATTTCGGCAATATACATGTATTCACACACACACACACTCACACCCTTCCCCGTGGTACTTTGCCTTCCTGCAGCCATGCATGTCTGGTTGTGCTCATGTCCACTAAACGGATGACAATTGTGCTGAGACTTTGGTGGTATCTTGATAGCAGAGTATTTGTAAAGCTTTGCGTATTTACTAGTGTGTGAGTATATGAGTGTACAGGATCCGGTCTTGGACGCGCACTTTTCACATACAATTTGTGTTGAAAAGCGACATTATTTCAAAGCGGCATTGAGCGCACACACACACTTCTACATAAGCACTTTGCTGAGAAGGGCAAGTGTCAGTGGCCCTCACAAACGAAAATGCATATAAAATCTTAGGATACTAACCGAGAGAGCCAGCTTTACTCGTAAAATTCGCTGCTTAATAAACTGCAGTGTTCTGCATTGGTTTCAGTGTAAGAAAAAATGTTGTGGAGTAAAAGTAAATTTTTTAACAGTAATAAATATTTTTTAAATAAAAACAACACCCAAGACAAAATTTTCATTCATTCATCAGATGTCAGAAACCATAACTCTTACTTAGTATTGTAGTTTGTTTGGTTCCAAAATTAACAGCCAGCCCAAATAAAATTTTACTAAATTGCCGCTGTTTTCCCTCATCCCCCCCTTTCTTCCTTTCTTAGGCTAGGCTAGGCTTTACAATCATATGACCGTTTGGGCCGAATTTAAAATATCGCGCCAGCTGTTTCTGGCCTGCGCTCGCTCACACAATACGCTGGGCAGAACCTTATACGAGTATGCGTTGCTAAGCAGGCATATGTGATGTGATTTTGATATCGTGAATGGAGTAGTGGTCGCAGGTTTCTTCGAGACTTTCGTAACAGCATTCTTTGATCTAATCCTCCTACGCGTTCCTCCGGACGTGCACGCAAATGAAGCTCATGTTGAGGAATCTAGTTTTGACCAGGAGTATGGCAGGCCTTTCGTCTGTCACTAGCTTGAGCTGGGAGACGCTGTGGCAACGTCTCCAGTCTACCGCTAAACCTACTCCGAATTCGCTCTTCGTTTCTCGACAGCTGTAGTAGATGTCGCAAGAAGGTTCACTAGAGCATCCTTGCCCAGTTCATCACCGTTGTAATCGTCCTGGTACATATCTGTGTTTCTTCACAGGTGGAGTCTTTATTAGAGCCTTATTTGGATTTTATTTTAAATGGTGGGTACCAAGTCCATAGCTCGCTGCACACATTAGTTCCTTACGGACGGATGTCCGCAGCTCAAACAAGGGACGCCACGCAGAGGCAGTGTGTCAATTTGAAACGAGTGAGGACCTCCTTTCCTCATCTTTCGCCATCTTAATTTTTCCTTTCAAAATCAATATCAGAATATTTATAGTTATCTTTATCTTTACCTTTATCTTTATCTTTACCCATATCTTTACCTTTATCTTTATCTTTATCTTTATCTTTATCTTTATCTTTATCTTTATCTTTATCTTTATCTTTATCTTTATCTTTATCTTTATCTTTATCTTTATCTTTATCTTTATCTTTATCTTTATCTTTATCTTTATCTTTATCTTTATCTTTATCTTTATCTTTATCTTTATCTTTATCTTTATCTTTATCTTTATCTTTATCTTTACCTTTATCTTTATCTTTATCTTTATCTTTATCTTTATCTTTATCTTTATCTTTATCTTTATCTTTATCTTTATCTTTATCTTTACCTTTATCTTTACCTTTATCTTTATCTTTATCTTTATCTTTATCTTTACCTTAATCTTTATCTTTATCTTTATCTTTATCTTTATCTTTATCTTTATCTTTATCTTTATCTTTATCTTTACCTTTATCTTTACCTTTACCTTTATCTTTATCTTTACCTTAATCTTTATCTTTATCTTTATCTTTATCTTTATCTTTATCTTTATCTTTATCTTTATCTTTATCTTTATCTTTATCTTTATCTTTATCTTTACCTTTATCTTTATCTTTATCTTTATCTTTATCTTTATCTTTATCTTTATCTTTATCTTTATCTTTATCTTTATCTTTATCTTTATCTTTATCTTTATCTTTATCTTTATCTTTATCTTTACCTTAATCTTTATCTTTATCTTTATCTTTATCTTTATCTTTATCTTTATCTATACCTTAATCTTTATCTTTATCTTTATCTTTATCTTTATCTTTACCTTTATTTTTACCTTTATTTTTACCTTCATCTTTATCTTTATCTTTATCTTTATCTTTATCTTTATCTTTATCTTTATCTTTATCTTTATCTTTATCTTTATCTTTATCTTTATCTTTATCTTTATCTTTATCTTTATCTTTATCTTTATCTTTATCTTTATCTTTATCTTTATCTTTATCTTTATCTTTATCTTTACCTTTACCTTTATCTTTATCTTTATCTTTATCTTTATCTTTATCTTTATCTTTATCTTTATCTTTATCTTTATCTTTATCTTTATCTTTATCTTTATCTTTAACTTTATCTTTATCTTTATCTTTATCTTTACCTTTATCTTTACCTTAATCTTTATCTTTATCTTTATCTTTATCTATACTTTAATCTTTATCTTTATCTTTATCTTTATCTTTATCTTTATCTATACTTTAATCTTTATCTTTATCTTTATCTTTACCTTTATTTTTACCTTTATTTTTACCTTCATCTTTATCTTTATCTTTATCTTTATCTTTATCTTTATCTTTATCTTTATCTTTATCTTTATCTTTATCTTTATCTTTATCTTTATCTTTATCTTTATCTTTATCTTTATCTTTATCTTTATCTTTATCTTTATCTTTATCTTTATCTTTATCTTTATCTTTATCTTTATCTTTATCTTTATCTTTACCTTTACCTTTACCTTTATCTTTACCTTTATCTTTATCTTTATCTTTATCTTTATCTTTATCTTTATCTTTATCTTTATCTTTATCTTTATCTTTATCTTTATCTTTACCTTTATCTTTATCTTTATCTTTATCTTTATCTTTATCTATACCTTAATCTTTATCTTTATCTTTATCTTTACCTTTATTTTTACCTTTATTTTTACCTTCATCTTCATCTTTATCTTTATCTTTATCTTTATCTTTATCTTTATCTTTATCTTTACCTTTATCTTTACCTTAATCTTTATCTTTATCTTTATCTATACCTTAATCTTTATCTTTATCTTTACCTTTATTTTTACCTTTATTTTTACCTTCATCTTTATCTTTATCTTTATCTTTATCTTTATCTTTATCTTTATCTTTATCTTTATCTTTATCTTTATCTTTATCTTTATCTTTATCTTTATCTTTATCTTTATCTTTATCTTTATCTTTACCTTAATCTTTATCTTTATCTTTATCTTTATCTTTATCTTTATCTTTATCTTTATCTTTATCTTTATCTTTATCTTTATCTTTATCTTTACCTTAATCTTTATCTTTATCTTTATCTTTATCTTTATCTTTATCTTTATCTTTATCTTTATCTTTATCTTTATCTTTATCTTTATCTTTATCTTTATCTTTATCTTTATCTTTATCTTTATCTTTATCTTTATCTTTATCTTTATCTTTATCTTTATCTTTATCTTTATCTTTATCTTTACCTTAATCTTTATCTTTATCTTTATCTTTATCTTTATCTTTATCTCTACCTTTACCTTTATCTTTACCTTTATTTTTACCTTCATCTTTATCTTTATCTTTATCTTTATCTTTATCTTTATCTTTATCTTTATCTTTATCTTTATCTTTATCTTTATCTTTATCTTTATCTTTATCTTTATCTTTATCTTTATCTTTATCTTTATCTTTATCTTTATCTTTATCTTTATCTTTATCTTTATCTTTATCTTTATCTTTATCTTTATCTTTATCTTTATCTTTATCTTTATCTTTACCTTTATCTTTATCTTTATCTTTATCTTTATCTTTATCTTTATCTTTATCTTTATCTTTATCTTTATCTTTATCTTTATCTTTATCTTTATCTTTATCTTTATCTTTATCTTTATCTTTATCTTTATCTTTATCTTTATCTTTATCTTTATCTTTACCTTAATCTTTATCTTTATCTTTATCTTTATCTTTATCTTTATCTTTATCTTTATCTTTATCTTTATCTTTACCTTTACCTTTATCTTTACCTTTATTTTTACCTTCATCTTTATCTTTATCTTTATCTTTATCTTTATCTTTATCTTTATCTTTATCTTTATCTTTATCTTTATCTTTATCTTTATCTTTATCTTTACCTTCATCTTTATCTTTATCTTTATCTTTATCTTTATCTTTATCTTTATCTTTATCTTTATCTTTATCTTTATCTTTATCTTTATCTTTATCTTTATCTTTATCTTTATCTTTATCTTTATCTTTATCTTTATCTTTATCTTTATCTTAATCTTTATCTTTATCTTTATCTTTACCTTTATCTTTGTCTTTCATAAATTATACTTCAAAATTTTACACTGTGGCTCACCAAAATTGTTGCTGAAAGAAGTCCAACAAGTACAGTAACAGCCTCTGCGCCCAAATTCACATATTCAAGCGCATTCATTAACGTACATGAATGTGTATATGTATGTATGCGTGGTGCTCCGATTGCTGGAGTGTCTGAAATTGCAATACTGCACTTTGCGTTAGATTTCCACCTTTGTAAACTCGGTCTTCTTCAGCCATGTAATATGTCGGCTTGTCAGCTTCAGTTAAGCCCTTTCTGTTTAACATGTCAACGTAACTGGTTGGGACGAATTGCTGTTAGCGACGTGTCCTTTGGTATTTAGGTATGGCCGACCAAGGACAAGATTTAGGTTATACTCCCTAACTGCAAGTATGGACAACAACACTAACTTGTACAAGCATGCAAGCCTTTAAAAACTTGTGATAATCTCCCAAATCACTAGTCCTTTAAACACCACTCGCACATAAATACTCTACTTAACTAAGTACTCGTATATTCGAATTAGTGTAAAACGGATGCAGGATGTGAGAGTTGGCACGCGGTTTTTCGCTGAAAGCGCCAACATTCAAATTGCTCATGTTGTGACTGTAACTGTACTGACAGAAAATCACCATTTTATCTTGATAGGTAAGTAGTTAAGTAGGGTGCTTGTCGTAGCGACACATTTAAAGCTGTCGTAGATCCATTGTAATATGACTGGAACTTATCCTCACAAAATTGGTTATTTTTAAACCATTCTGTAACTTTTAAAAAGGAGGAAAGCTTTTTTAGTTTTAGATGCGCTACATTCGCTACATCTGTTAAGAATGCAGTACCAAGAGCGCGAAGTCTCCTTCTGGCTAAGCCTTCACACTCACATAGGAGGTGACTGATCGTTTCCTCTTCTTCTATGTTAAATCAGCTTCTACAAAAATCTTGGTATGGGAGTCGTAAGCTTCTGGTGCGGTTGTCTATTAAACAATGACCATATAAAACACCTATCATGTTTCTATTAACTTCCCTAGAGCGACCGCTGTTCCATTTCGGTCTCGTTTGTTTACTTAGTACGCAAACAAATTTTGCCAAATTGAATTTACCATGTTGATGGCTTCCGATTTTTTATATCCTTGTTCACTCCGCTCGGGAGCACAGGGCTTCGACAAGACTCTTCCATCGTACACGGATCTGGGTTGTTCTTTTTGCGCCGTCGCATATGATATCGGCATCTGCTAGTTCGCGCAACATCGACCTTCACCAAGTGATGCCATTTCCGTGATGCTATCTGGTGGTTTCCTATCCATCGCAACTTTCTGCGTTTTATTTGTTGACGAAAAATTAAAGCCTCTGTGTGATGGTGTTGGAGACCAGCCATGGTTCACTTCCGTACAACAATACGGACTTCACACATGAGCTGAATATTCGCAGTTTACTGTGCCTGGAGATTTGCGAACTCAACCATACTGTATGCATTCGCCTGAACACCGCCCTTGCTTCGTTAAGCCTGCAGTTGACATCTTCATCTGCTCCGTCATCCTCATCTGCGCCGTCTACCATGGTAGCGCATTCTATGGCTGTTTGTAACGAGTATGTTTTGGATTCTAGCGCTTTTATAGCTATTTGACTGTCTGAGTAAATAGGCACTTCATTTGTGGATAATACTCTGGCCCATATTTTATAGCAATGTCTGCCGCTCGAAATAGATTGCAATGATCAGGTAGGCGAAATGCTTGGTTACCCCCAAGTTTAACAGACTAAGCCCCACGCCTACTTTTTTATTTAACTTTGAGCTATCTGCATAGATGGTTTTATCATATTCGTCGCCAAAAAACCGTTAACTCATTCCTCTTTCGAAGAAAACGCCATGATGAAAGATTTATTTAAAAGAATACTCTTGGCCTTACAGAAATCTGTAAGAATTTTTCTAAAATTTACGAGTGCCATCTGCGGTTCGTTGTGAGTAGAACGATTTCTCTTTATCTGAGAATTGACTTAACAGCTGTTCGCTTGCTGAATTGATCTACCATTTTGTCATACTATACAGTAGTTTCTTGATTTTTCTATAAATAATGGGTAAGGCTTCATAATAAAATTTGTATAAATTGATTTAGAATAAATCTAGTACAATAGAATATAAATGGTTACTCGTATAAAAAGAAAACTAAGAGTTATGAATTAAAAACCATCTGGCTGTACGAAGAATTGAACTTAGGAACTCTTAAGCCGCGTGCCATTATTTTAAGCCACCAACGACTGCGAGTGCAGTCCAAAACGGAACAGTTCAGACTGCATTCCACAGCAAGAGAGGAAAGGAAGGTAGAGCAAGGTTAAAAAGATCATAGCTGTGCAAGATTTCATAGCGGAAAGTATTGCTTGGGAATAGAGCGAGGACCAGTAACGCCTCCGGAAGAGTTTGTGCGGCACTGATCCCTAACTAGTTCGATTTACTGCAGGTACATCTTATCACTTACTATCCAGGTGCTCGTAGAGGATTCAAGGAACAAAGCCAAAGTAATGAGAATAAAATGATACCAACAACAGCTTTTGTGTCAGTGTGTGTGTGTGTGTCTGTGCACAGCATAGCGAGACAAGCTTCTATACATTTCTTAGCAAGTTAAATCAACTGATGCAAACAATAGCACGAATGTGCCGACGAATACGAGTAGGCATTAGAAAAGCATGGAATAGTGTTAAAAACGAAATAGAGCTGCTGATTTCCTATTACCTTGGAGGAATTCCTTAAGGAATTTCGTAATGTGTTGAGATTCTAGAGCAAGTCTTTTATTTGGGACAGCAGGGTAACAATGATTGAAAGGAATGCGGTTGAACAGGGGCTGGCAGGGTAGCTGGACACATGGCAAGGATATATCGGAATGTGGTCTAAAAGTTGAATCAATAAAAGATACAAAATTTTTTTGTGTGAATGCCTACTACAGAGCCATTTACATATACCTACGTATACATTTCTCTGGTCTGAAATTGAAGCTATGAAACTGGACTACCAACAACCGATCTTTTGATGCATCGAATTGTGCTGTTGCGTTATGCGGTTAAGTTGTTTAACGCGAAGGAGCTCCAATTTTTTTTTAGAATTTCGTGGAAAATTTTATTTTGTCAAATGCGCTACTGAACATCCGATTAAGTCCTTGGGATTATTTGTTCTTAGGTTAGGTTGGTATGGTCGCCCAAGGAATGAGCACACTTGGACGAAGTAAAATGGATTCGTCCTTTGTGATATCATCATGAAGGAGGTGAGGTGAAAGAGAAAAACCAATGGGAGAGGGCGGGGAGAGGTAGTGCTGGGATGGTTAGGAGCGTATGGATTACGAACGATGACTATGCTACGTTTGCGTCAACCGCTTTGGGCTGCTGATGAAATTCATCAGATTTTTAATGTCAACGCAGGCTATATCAGCAGGCGTAGCAAAGAAGTAAGAGCCAAGATGCCTGGATCTGAGCCCCGCCAGAGCAGAGCAACTAAGGAGAAGGTGCTGAGATGATGCCACCTCATCCTCCATACATCCAGCACAAAAAGGACGCGAGGAATTCGATTTCAAGTCTCACAGCATGCATTCCTCGTGCATAGTGACCTGTGAGAAAGCCCACGAGATTAGAGAGCTGATATTTTTTCAACCTCAGAAGCTCGCCCGAGCGCCCACGGTCCACACGTGGTCAGAAGGATTTCGCTACTTTACAAGTTTGTTTACTTGCTCAACGCTCGCTGAGTTGGCGCAATGACCATCTTTCCAGGAGCAGACCGCAGACAGTCAGAGTGATTCCAATGTTCTCCCTTTGCGGGGAAATCACCTCACATGTCTCTTGTCTGGCCAGCTCATCCACCTCACAGTTTGTCGCTGTGACCAGGAACCCAGATGAGGCTAATGTCAAAGAATTCGGACGCCGTCGAAAGTGAGGTCAAGCATGCCTTGAGCAGTTTCGAATGCACCGTCACTGACCCGAGAGTCCTTTTTGCCGCTTGGCTGTCGGAGTAAATATTTACTTTCTTGACTGTTAGTACGCATGTGAGCAACCAATCAGCTGCCTCCTTGATTGCGGCCACCTCTGCCTGGAACACACTGCAGTGGCCCGGTAACCCGAATTTGAGTCTGGTGGGGAGCTACTCGCAAAAGACTCCTCCGACAACCTTTCCTTCCAACTTCGATCCATCCGTGAACAAGTTCACCAGGCCCTGTCCCTAAGTTATTTTGTTCTTTGTTCTCAAATAAAATTAAAAAAAAAGGTAACTAATTTTTTTTTAATTTTATAAAAATTTTAAAAAGATAAATACTTGTGCTTGTATCACCCTGTGTTCGAGCAATTTTCCCACACTATTTCGAATATGCAATCCACCTGTTTGTGGCAAGACAATGCACGCTTCTGCACAGATACCAGGACATGTTTTTGTTTGCCCAAAGGCAGTGTTGGGCTAGGAAAAAGATGGGCACCTATTCAGTTGACCAACATTGTTCTGAAAATTGGATAATTGTATAAAGGTTTTATGAACGCCTAAAGCGAACAAGGAATAAGTGCAAATGAAAAGCGGAGAAAAATTGCTTCCGTGGTGTGGAGTGGCAAGGGTGGCTTAAGTGTGACTTATAATGGGTTTTTTGTGAACACAAAATAAACCAGAGATCTTCACACTTTCGTAATCCATTAACACAAATCGGTGTGTGTAAATATATCTAAAAAAATTACGTTTGACTTATGCACGCTAAAGAAATTTAACAACTCTTTAGCAACTCATATTTGTTTTTTTTTTTTCGTTCGACTCTAATTTATTTTTGTTTATTTATTTATTGAATTAAGTTTATAGTAAATTATAAAATTTAATAGTTAGGTTACAGCGCTAGCTACAGGGCTATTGACTGACCCTAATTTATATAGAATGCCTTATTTTTTATAAGCCATAGCTCTTTGGAAACTTACCACCATATTATTTATTGTGAACTTCAAATCGGCGCGTGGTCGTGAAGGTGGCGTGCTGCAATTGGCACGCAACACATCGCCCGGTTCATAGCGCGTATGTTCGGTGAACAATTGTGGCCGTTTTTCGGGCAACTCTGCAAAGAAACAAAGCAAATGCAAATGAAATATGCAGATAAATAAGTTGAAATTGAAAGCGTGGCTGGAGCTACGCAAAAATTAAGCAAAACGAAGATAAATGACGCGATACGACTATTAACTAGATGTTAATTCAATTTCGATATGCGTTTTGGAAAATTTAATTCTCTGCTTAATTGTCGTCCAAGTTACCCAAAAGTCAGACGAAAGAATTTCGTATCTTAACCCTAAATAAATTATCCTTTTAGTTCCTTTTAGTTGGAGACAAATTAATATAAAAGGCACCAGCGCTTACTTGTTCATGCATGAAATTACACTTACATACATATGCGTGTACACAGATACATAGGTAAGTGCACAGATACATATGCATGTGTGTGTACACACACATGAAAAGGTTGCAAAACTGCTCACACAGGAGTGAAAATTGTTTCAAAGTTTTGCCTTTAATTCAATAAGAAGTTCGGCCTTTACGTTTGCGCCCGTAAAAAGTTCAAAAAGTATTTTGGGAAACAAGTGGGGGGAAATTTGCTGGCAGCTCTATTTTCATTTTTTTCTGCTGCTGGTTTGTTTTTTCTTATAAAACTTTTATTCCTACTATTTTACTTATTTTAATTTTTTTTCTGATTTTTCTAAAAAGGTCTTTCAAAAGACGTCTCCAGTTGATGTTTAAAAAAAGAACATGTAAAAATGTAGATTTCACAATTCTTATTCAGAAACGACTCTTAAAACTTATATGTGAAAAATTATATATTATCATTCAAGAATCCAATTTTAAAGGTTTCGTACTGTCGGAGCCTCATGTTGGGTATACTAAATTGAATTTTACTTAAAAGGGAAGGACAATCAATAGATCCAGAAATGATGAAATGGTGAAATTCAGCTTAGAGTCGAAAATAACGCCAAAGTCTTTAATTTCCTCAACGGATTGCATAGGTAAGCCAGCAATACCATACGATCGATGCAAAGTATTGTTTGATTTAGCATATTTTACGTTAAAGCATTTGCTTATATTTAGTGGCAAACGGTTTAAATAGCACCAGTTCAGGACATTGTGCAAGTCGGTTTGCAACTTTTCAGAGTCACTAACACTGTTAATCACCGCAAATATTTTAAGATCAACAGCATACAACAAGTGTTTAGCAAAAGAAAAGCAAGAACCAATATCGTTAGTAAAGAGTATAAAGAGAAGGGGTCCTAGAACACTTCCCTGTGGGACACCAGAGGATGCAATAAATGCACGGGATGTCGTATTATCAACGGCTACAACGCAGTGCCTGTGGGACAAATATGATTTGATCCACGACAAAAAAGTGGAGTGTATACCCAATGACGCAGGTTTCCACAATAGTATTCGGTGCGATACTTTGTCAAACGCTTTAGAGAAGTCTGTATAAATTGTATCAACTTGAGATCTGTTCTGGAAGGCTGAAATGCAGTAATCATTAAAAATAGACAAATTAGTGACAGTAGAGCGACTTGCAACGAAACCATGCTGGTTGGTAGATATTAGGCCTTTGACAGCGAAATATAACTTATCAGTCACTGTTATCTCAAAAAGTTTTGAGACAGACGAAAGCTTCGAAATCGGTCTGTAATTGCTAACATCGTTTTTATTTCCACTCTTAAATATAGGCGTAACGGAAGTTAATTTCTAGTCATCAACAAAGATACCAGAGGACAACGATTTATTAAATATAATTGTAAGGGCTCAGCGAGACTCAAGCAGTTCTTCAGCAAGATGCCCGAAAGGCCATCCGAGTCAGTTTTCGTGAGACTTGAGCTTCATAATACCCTTGACCACATCAGTAACAAATAGGCACAAAGTCCCAAAATTGAGTAGTGAAAAACTATTAGAGGGCAAACTAGAATCGAAGTCTAAGTTGGGTTCAAAATTAGAGCAAAAAAAGTCGGCAAATAAATTGGCAGATTCTATGGCAGAATTTGCATATTTAATATTATAAAAAACATTGTTTGGCACCGTTGAGCAAGACTTTTTTGATTTGATGAATTGCCAAAAGACCTTCGAATCCGAAATAATATTGTTTTCGAAATTCAGGATGTAATTTCTATATAAGAACTTGTTCAAACAGTTAAATTTTTTTAAGTGGCATTGAAATTTTTGAGTAGTGCATTGGGTCTCCAGACCTTTTATACAGTTTCAAAAATTTGTTTTTCAGAAAAAAAAATTTCAAATTTCGCGGGCTACGTACATTCGACTTTGGAGTATTATTATTTTTTATGCTGGTTTACTTGTCTCGAAGATATGTTTATGGTTCTAGCAGTGCAGCAGCTTCGACTCTTGGTACTCCTGGACTCTCCTGTTGGGACGATTGAGCTTTGGTGTCGATGTCATAATCATATACCAGTGACTCCTCACCATTTATGACTTTTAAGCGAAACTGGACCATCGGTGACGTTATTCAACAATTCCTGAGCGATGCTCATGCGATTTTGGAACGAACTTCGTTGCCACACGCTTCATGCCCAAAATTTCCGAAAAGATTGCATGACATGAGCGAACCGGAAAAGAAACCAGAAAACCGACGTACACTCAAAACACTTGTCTTATGTATGCCTCTCACAAACAAACGAAACATATAATACAATACAATATTGTTTAAAGCGGGAACTTACCCGATGATCAAAAAGTAGCGGGAATGTTTAATTTAAACGAACCGAAGGCGTAGTGCACCATTAGTACCTTCCATCGGGCCAGACAGTCAATAAAGAATATTATTTATCCGTTTTGAAGCGTTTAATGCTGTACGTCGCAAACGGCCGGAAATGTGGGCAAACAATTCTTGGATTTTGCCTGAGGATAACGCGCCATCGCACTGAGCCCAAGTTGTGCTGGATTATTTACTCAAACACCAAGTAAATACCATCGTGCAAGCACCGTATTCACCTGATATGGCCCCGTGCGACTTCTTTTTGTTTCCCAAGTTGAAGTTACTACTTCGTTAAAGGAGATTTCAGTCGATGGAGGAGATCAAAGAGAATGCGACGAAGAAGCTGAAGGCCATCCCTTCGTCGGCCTACCAGGAGTGCATGGAAGATTGGGTTAAATGTTGGCACAAGAGTGTTGCTTCAGACGGGTCATGTTTTGAAGGAGATAAAATAAATTTGCCTTAAAGTTAACTCTGTTTTGTTTTATTTAAACATCATCGATACCTTCTGATCATAGCGTATCTTCGAGACGACGTAAAAAAATATTAATTCAAAGTCGAATGTACGTCGCCAGCGAAGTTTTAAAATTCACCTATTTTTTGAACAAACCTCGTACATCTGTCGACTTGATAAATGTGAGAATTGACATAAAAAAGGTACCTTCTAGGAATTATTCACTACTGATATCTATGCACCACTTTTTAAATGCCGTTTCTGTATGCAAGCACGCAGCTGTTATAAAAAGTGATCAATTTAAAGGTATCCGATTTTAAATTGAAGTAAAACAATGAAAATTCTAATTTATTGGGCATTGTTTATTTTTCAGGGATAATTCGTTTAAAATGTTGGCCGCAACTGGGGCTTAATTCGGCCATCGGTAAACACCAACTTTGAATGACTCGCTGGAGGACTTCGGTCGATGTCTCGGGAATAACTTTAGTAACGTTGGCTTCCAATGCCTCAGTCAAAGCTGGTTTATCCGCAAAACTTTTGGACTTTACACACTATCACATATGAAAGTCCAAGTATGGGATATCGCATGATCTTGGTGGCCAATCCACGTGTCCGAGACGAGAGATAAATTGTTCACCGAAACGATGACGCAATAAATCCATTGTTTCACGCCCTGTATGACAAGTACCGCCGTCGTGTTGGAACCATGGCCTATATCTCGAGACCCTAGTCACGGAACGGTATGAAAAATACTCTATACTATAGAAATCATCAACAGCTTCCATTTGCTACGCATATTGTACAAACACATCCTAGGGTTACCCGGGTCCACGTTTTGGCCTATTCCTTGAGACCCTGGTATCCGATTCTTAAAACACAAACCCTCTCCACATGTGTCTCTTCAATGTGGCAAAGTTTGGTTGAAATCGGTTGAGCCATTCTCCGTAAAGTTCATCACAACGCGAAAAACGGCTGAATTTGTATATATATAGATAGATTTTAAACCGAATTTAAGTTAAATTTTTCTTTAACACAAAAGCAAGCACTTACAATGGTTTGTCCATAACGAGAGGTTGCTGGCATCTCTCAAAATTTTTCGCTCTATTTTGAGACTCCGTTTACTTCTCTCTTCCTCCATTAAGGGGGGGGTAGGGTCACAAAATCGAAATTTTTTTTCTTCACTCATCTTATAGTAAATCATTTCAAGAATGTTGTGCCAAAATTTTAAGTGGATCGGAGCAGAACTCTCAAAGTTATAGCCTTTGTAGGCACTCTACCTCGAATGCGGAGTATCGATAATTTCTCAGTCATTTTTTCAAACGCGTTTTTCCCGAAACGACTTCTTAAAAGTCGGTGCCAATCACAACTCCGAAACTATTCAACCGATTCTTTTCAAATTTGGCACACGTTTTCTAAATCAAAAATACCTCCCCCCTACACTGTTTTTTTTTATTTTTTTTTTTTAAGGTTGTTTTTCACTTACAAATATGGCGAAATTTTTCGCCAAAAATGCTCGTTTTACGTTTTTTTGCCACCAAAACTACAAAAATGAAAAAAAAAAAAATTGTATTAATGTAGGGGGAGCATTACGTCATACTTTAACTGAAAAATTCGCCTTTTTTGGTTTCAGATGATTCTACGACGAATGCCGATTGGCACCGCAGAGCACCTCTCGAAAAACATAATATATCTCCAAAAAAACTCTGTCATGGGCTTATTTGTCAATATTTTATTATTAATATTTTTTAAAAACTTATTGAAAAAATGTACAATAACATGCAACTGATTTTATTAAAGTATCTTAAGCCATATTTCTGTAAAAAATTCAAAAAAAAGTGTTTTTTTTTAGCGCTAAACCCTATCCCCCCCTTAACACTACCGCACATACCAACGAATACATTTTATCTAATATGAAAATTCAGCTAATTTGATTATTTGCAAATTACCTTCTTTACATTGAAGTGGGCTGTTGTCGAAATATTAAAATTTGACATTTGAGTTTGGCAGCACTTTTTTCGTGTTCGTAGTAGACATTCGTATTCATAGGTTCTCTATGACGGATTCCGTGATAGGGCCAAATATACTCAAAGCGCAAACAAATATTGAAATATGTGCTAACCCACTAGCGATGCCGCAAGAGGCCCTAGACAAGGAATTAGAAGTGACAAAAGAAGAAGTGCAAAATGCAATCCCCTAAAATTGGAGTTGAAACAAAGTAATCTGTTTATTTGTTTGCTTATTTATTTATTTATTCGTTAAACCAATGATTTTATAGACTATTTTAAGGTTAATAGGCAAAAAAAAGAAAGTACAATTAAACTATTTATAATAAGTATTCAAAGATTTTAGTAGGTGGTCTTTTGAAAATGAAAAATCTATCTCAACAAATTTAGAGGTTTTATTAAGCTGAATTAAGGTTCTATAAATAAAATCATTCTGAGCATAAAGGGATTTTGAAATACCAATATAGAAGAACTGCGACCTACGCATAGAATATTAAAGAAAATCCTCTCACGAAGCAGCGGACAGTCAACAGTGCCACGGATTAACTCGAAAATGAAACATAAAAATAGGATTATTCTCCTGCTTTGCAATGATTTTAAGTTGATCAATAAACATCGCGCTTCATATGTAGGAATAGGATCCGAAAAGCGTAAATTACGCAACGCGAAACGTAAGAATACTTTCTGGATTCGTTCAATTCTAGCGGCATGGCACGAATATGGTAATACAGAGATCAATTGAAAGATGAATTCTCCAGTTTGGAATAGACAAACGCCCTATACAAAAGCTTCAGCGTATAAGGGTTGGAAAAATCGGAGCTATGACGCCTAAGAAAAGCAAGTATGCCGTAAGATTTGGCTGTAATTAAATTTATATAATTAGTAAAAGAAAGATTCGAATCAAATATTACACCCAAGCCTTTAACTTCACTTACACGTGACAGGGGTGTTCTCGAAATGTGATTAGATGAGTCAATAACAATGGCACGGTTGGAAAAGGAATTTTAAAGCACTTTTTTTAAGTTGAGCAATAGACGATTATTGATACACCAGTTGCTGAAACTATACAAATCAATTTGCATCAATTCAGAGTCGAGGGAGCTAGTAATCGTCGAATAAAAATTAACGTCGTCTGCAGAAAGCAGGAATCTTGCTGACGAAAAGCAATAGTAAATATCGTTGATAAACAGAACAAAACAAGTGGGCCCAGAATACTACCTTGCGGAACCCCAGTGTAGGCAACGAAAGGAAGAGACCTAACGTTGTCGACGACGACCAACCAATGGCGATTCTGCTAGTAAGATGAGATCCAACTTAAGAAGCTGAGTGGAAGCCAATGCAGGCCAACTTTGGTTGGTTCGAAATTAAAATTAACGGCTATCGACACACTCAAACGTATGCACTTGGTAGGTAACGTATCGAAAATTGTGAAGAATAATCGCAAGAAAATGTTCACAGTTTAATTCCAATTTCCATCCCATGCAACAAAGTATTTTGAGTGCGTACATGGGAAAACATGTCAAATTTTACAATGAACAAATTAACAATGAAAACATTTTACACTGAACAACACTAGAAATGACCAAAGATTGAAATATAAATAGCCACCCTCGTATTTTATTCATCACTTTGCTTCGGGAAAATACACTTTTATTTTATTTATTACAAAATCTGATTTAGTGATTTCGGAATTTTTTCTTCTGAAGAATTGCTAATTTTTCGATTCTACATAGTTGTTTTTTTTTCCTACGGGGATATTGGAAAATTATTTCATTGCTCATATTGAAGCCCAGATATTGCATTAGCTCATACGTAAACATTCACCAACTAAAATACTTGCATCCTTATTCAATTTGGCATCCTTAGCATACCACACATACGCACACACACGCACACACTTCATAATAGAGAAGTCAATTTCAGCTTCCTTTCAAAGAAGTCCAAAATACGTTAAGTTTTACCCTTGACTTGTGCATTACAACACCAACAATTTCATTTCGCTTTATGAGTAGACGTCTGGAAAAAGCTCCACAAAACTTTGACGTACTTTGAGAACATCCAACCAACCACTAACACTAGTCCCTTTTCACATCTTCCGGCATAGTAGCGAACTCTTGTAGCACTTCACAACTCGGCATCTTCAACTTTGCTGTGATATTTTTATAAGGCATCTACGGCGAACTTTTTAATTAAGTCACCAAGCAATGTAACTAATGAAGAATATAATTTGTATGCCAAAGGCGACAGCAAAGGCAAGATCGGGCACAACATACCCTTAAACACAAACAAACATACGTACGTACCATAAAATCAGTGTTGTTGGCAAAAAACAATTATGCTTTGAGTGCTCACAAAATACTCCTACACATGTGAATGTCAATGTGTGTGTATGTGTGTGTGAGTGTAAGCGTGTTATATTAGTTGTGCACTTGTAGGTGTTGGCAGCTCTACTTTATGTAGTCAAGCAAGGATTTCCATAGCTGACCCGAGGTCAAAAATTATTTGCCACAACTTTGGTCGTGCGCCGGTCAAGCAAATTAAAATCAAATTCATTGCGTCGAAGAAACATTGCTGGAGGAGGTGTGGCTAACGTCATGGGCGTGTTTGACGTTTTGCAGCACATCAAAGTGACCTTTTCATTAGGCGTTTCTTTATCAGCTTAGTTTAAATCTGTCTATGTGTGTGTGTGTGTGAACGCTTTTTATTTTTTGTTGTTACTGCTTGGCTGCCGCTTTTTAATGAGGGTCACTGACAACCTTTCAAGTTTAATTTCATGCAGCTTTAGCTGGCACTTTTCATGATTTTGGCTTGTGGTTGCTGCCAGAGTTCAAAAGGGCAATGCCGCCCCAACTTAGCGTTTAAGCATTACTTTTTTCCATATATTTTTTGTTGTTTCTGTTATTTGCCTTTTTGTATGTCTCTTCTTTAATATCCCCTCTCTGGTCCATCAACTCCTGCTGTCGAGTGTTAAAAAATGCGATATAGCAGCATATGTCAAATTGTGTGGGTTGACTAAAAAGTAAAACTAATTTAAAGAAGCGCCTAAGAAAATGTTTGAATTTTAATACAATAACATTTGGTAGCAACCTTTTTTTGAACTCGAGATGTAGGTTAGGCGCATTGCGGTTAGTCGTGAATCGTTTCTAGAGAGCAGAAATTAAGAGAGGGTAGATATTTAGAGGGTAGTAGCGACTTCTTAAATTTTGTACGACTGTTTATTAGAATGCTTTTATTTAATAGGTGAATTTGTATAAATATGTACGCGGGGTGCCTTGTATATTTCGGGATTAGAGAACAAAAACAAATTTTAATCATCGAAAATAACTTTATTGTTTTTCAAAATATTCTCCATGAAATATTTGCATGCGTTTGAACCAAATGTCGAAGCACTTTTGCCACTCTGAATCAGGTACCTCCAAAACATTAATTCTGAATGCCGCAACCGCTTCTTCAGGTGTCGAAAAACGTTGACCTCTCAGTTTGTTTTTTACGTACGAGAATAAAAAGAAGTCATTCGGTGCCAAGTCAGGACTATACGGCGGATGACCCATTAACTCGATGTTTTGGGTGCTCAAAAATGCAGTTGTTTGAGCCGATGTGTGAGAGCTCGCATTGTCCTGGTGAAGAGTGATCCGTCTTTGGCGATTGGTTTTCCTAATTTCTTGGAAGACAACTGGCAAACAAATGGTTTTGTACCACTCAGAATTTACTGTTCTGCGTTGTTCTAGTGGAACGGTTGCGACGTGTCCAGTTTTTCCGAAAAAACAGGCGACCATTTGCTTGGAAGTGCTTCGTGCGCGAACAACTTTTGTTGGATTTGGCTCATCTTGAAACACCCATACAGTCGACTGCTGTTTACTTTCGGGCTCATACGCGTAAATCCATGATTTATCACCTGTCAGGATGTCATAGACGTGTTTCGAAGCCCTGCGATCGTATTTTTTGAGCATTTCCTTCGACCAATCGAACCGAGCCTTTTTTTGAGCGATTGACAAATTGTGTGGGATCCAACGCGAACAAATTTTTTTGACAGTCAAATGTTTATGCAATATTGAATGTATGCTAGTACCACTAATGCCTAAGATTGTCTCAATCTCACGATAGGTCACATGACGATCTTGCAATATCAGTTCGCGCACAGCATCAATGGTTTTCGGAACAACAACTGATTTTGGACGATCTTCACGAAATTCGTCTTGGAGTGAACTACGACCACGATTGAATTCCCCATACCATCGATAAACACTGGTCCTTGATGGAGCTTCATGGCCAAAAAATGAATTAAGTTCATCCATGCAATGTTGCTGAGTTAATCCACGTCGAAAGTTGTAAAGACAATCGCACGAAAATTTTCACGATTTAATTCCATTTTTGGACCGAGATTAATCTTTTAAGTTACTGTACACAACACAAATAGCGCAGGTATTTCAAAACGTTATGAGTACGTAAAAGCCAAAAAATGTCAAACTTTGCGATACAGCTGTCAGTTGCCAGATTGCAACACCAGGGTTGCCAAATCCCGACATATAAAAGGCACCCCTCGTATTTAGGCGAAAAAAATTTACTATTTACGCAGATCAGTTCTATATCCGCATTTCGTTATGCAAGGCAGCTATAAGCATACGAGGTTGCCTTTTATGTTCCGCGCTTTTGCAACGCAACGTGAGATGAGTTGTAATTCGCTTCCACGACAGTCGGTTCTACCTTACTGAAACGACCCAGATTTATGTCCGGCCAAGGACTGTCACTCCAGCAGCATTCCCCGTATGTAAGTATTGGGAATGTTTATGCTGCAACAACAACAACATGAGTTGTAATTCGATGTTTTTAACGAAAAGTTTGAACTAACTTAAATACAACATTTTCACTTAAATATGAGCTTTATTTGTTCTCTTTTCAGTGAGTTGAAAATTCATCTGACCCAAAAATGAAGTTCATCATCATCATCGGTTCCTGTTTCTCCCACTGGAGCATAGGGCCTCAGTAAAACACCTCCATCTGATTCTATTTTTTGCTAGGAGCTTGATTTCGTTCTAAGATGTTCCTCTCAACTTTTCAACTTCTCTCTGGACAGTTCTGTTCCAATATATTTTTGGACGGCTAACCTTGCGAGTACCTTGGATTCCAAATCAGTGCTTGACGGCAGATTTCATTTGCGTCCTGCGAAGCGTACGCCTTGTCCACCTCCACTTTCGCAGTGTAATCATGTTAGCTGCCGGCTGGATTTTGCACCTCTCGTATAGATCGTTGTGTTGGGCCACCAGATCTTCAATATCCTGCGTAAGCATCTGTTCACACAGCTTTGCAATTTGATTTCGATCCAATTATTTGTGAGCCAGATTTCCGTGCCGTACAGGAGTACTGATAGTACATTTGTCCTAAAGATCCGTAATTCTGTATGTACGCTGAGGATGCTCAAAGACCAGTTAGCTCGGAGCTGTGCATACACGCCGTTCGTTTTATTTATTCTGGCGATAACGTCTACTTTCGCTCTGTCTTCAGCGGCAATGCTACTACCCAAGTAGGTAAAGGTGTCAACGTTCTCAATTTGATCCCCATTTAAGAGGAACGGGCGGCTGCTAGTAGATCGAATTTTCATGGCTTTCATGTTCTCGTGATTCATGTTTGCTAAACAAGTATTCCTTGGTAATTTCCATGCGATGGTTATAAGCGCAAAGCAGGAGTTAGCAGGATGTACCATCCCTTTCTGAACTAGCACAAGGCTTAAACGAACTCACAAGTGAATGGCGGTCAGGTACTTTCCCTACTTGCGTGGGCTTCTACACCTGGAACCATCCTCGAAAAATGCAATTAATTTGTGAAAATTTTCGTGCGATTATTTATTACGATTTTCGACGTGGATTATCAAGGCAGGAGTGGGTTGATGAATTCGCTTCGACTTGTGGCTTTGAAATGCTACATCTAGCTACTATGAAGCGCTGGTACAATGAGCTCCAACGTGGCCGTCGATCCTTGCACGATGAATTTTCTGAGGGCCATGCAAAAACCGAACCAGTTCGTGAAAAAACAATCGATGTTGTGCCTCAATTGATAAGGAAAAGTTGTCATGTGGCATATTCACATCATGAGAAAGAGGCATCCTTGGGCATTATTGCCAGCATACATTCAATTTAGTCGTCACGGAGATTTGTTTTCGTTGTATTTCTCATAATTTTACAAAAGCCCAAAAACAGACTCGTGTCGATTGGTGTAAAGAAATGTTGCAGAAACTCAGCCGCGGTGGTTCAGCGCACGTCTATGACATGGTAACAGGTGGAGCATCTTGGACCCCGATGTACCCAATACATGTACGGCATATGAATGCACGTATGCCCTCTAAGCATCACTCAACTAACACCCCTCTTTGTTTGGACCCAACCCAGCAAAACAACATGTTTCCTGGCCTGAGCGTTAGATCAGTTAGACGATGATAATCGGTAACTATCATACATACACCGCACTAGAGAACTTAATCATCTGCTACAACAACAAATCTGAGATATATGTACATGAGCCAGAAACAAAGTCGCAATCGACACTATGCGTGGTCCAAGATGAGCTTAATCCAACAAAAGTTGTTCACCGAAGAAGCATCGCAAATGGTCGCCTGCTTTTTTCAGAAAATCTAGTCATGTAGCAACTGTGCCACTAGAGAAACTTAAAACAGTCAATTCTGAGTGGTACACAACCATTTGTTTGCCAGAAGTTTTGTTTTAGGATTAAGGAAAACTAACCGTCGAAGACGAATTATCCCTCAGCAAAACAATGCGAGCTCTCACGCATCGGCTGACCCAAAAGAGGGTTTGAGTGCTCAAAAGATCGAACTAATGGATGACCCGCCTTACAGCCCTGATTTGGCACCTGATTTCTTGTGGCTTCCGAATATCAAAAATAAAATACGCGGTAAACGTTTTCTAACGCTGATTGCAGCTGAAGGCAATGCTAATAGTTTTTGTCTCTATGGTAGCCTTCTGTAGAGACTTTGGTACGCATTGTCATCTCTTTTTCAAAGTAAAAAAGTTTTTGGCGAAAAAATGTAGAGACTAGAGACATTTTCCTATTCCCCAAAATGAAGTAACCTTTTAAATGAACTCATCATATTTTTGAAGTGAAACTTCTTTCCGCGCGTCAGAGAATAATTTCAAGACCGCGACACACGAGCAAGCGTTACGAAAAACCGTCACGAAATGTATAACCCTACGGCATACAAGCTGTTCTCTTTCTCCGCTTTGTGCGGTGCTTCTGTAGATATATTACGTATTACAGAGTATACACAGACAATATATAGTATACATATTATTAGTGATACTATGCCATATACTGCAGCCTACGGCCTACGTCATATGGTGACATCCGTATACACGCGCATGCGCATTACATGGGCGAGGAGACGCAGACGCCTAGACACGTAGAAAACGACGCGGATATGTGTAGTCCACTTGTTATTATGAAAGATCTATCTTACACAGTTCACAGGTATTGTTGAGGAAAAACTGCTGTGCCTTACTAAACCCGATTTGACATCACTAATTTGAGTATTTGTAAGTATAATTTTATAATAGTTATATTATTGTATTGGATGACCATAAAAAATATTTTTGATTTCCAATTTAGTATTACTATTTGCTATAGACTTCGCCAAAAACACCTGCTGAACGTGCACGAGAATACAGAGCTCGGAAAATATTGTCAAACTAAAAAAAATCGCCAGCGCAAACAGCAGCACAACGCAATCGAAAATGTAGGGCTCGACAGAAGGCTTTGAGAAATGCAGTCGTCACTATCGGAGACAAATCATTATCGGCCCAAGTGAATCATTTCTTCGGGCCAAGTGTATTACCCATAGTCAATCCAGACAATCCACAACCCAGTACCAGCAGAGACGATGGTAACATATTGCATCAACATTCATCACAAACGAATGGTCAAGCTGAGCAGGCTCAAGTTCATGTTGAAAATACTGAGGAAAGAATAATTGTCGTTCAAGCCCACGTGCATCAGGCCAATTCAACGCAAAGTCCAATGAATCCGACCTCAACTACATCCACAAAGACGAGGAAATCAGTCGCTCAGCGGTGTCGTGAATATAGACAGCGAAAAAAGATGCTGGAAGATGTCAATACTATTGTCGTCCAAAGGCCAGTTGTTTTTCCAGTTATTGTGAATGTGTCTTCGAATTTGATTGATATACAAGTTGATTTTGCTGAAGTGTTACAATCTCAAACATTGGAAATAGACATCATTGCAAGCAGAATTTCTAAGATTGTCGATGAATTGTTTGGAAACTCTTGATCAACAAATGATTCAATTTATACAACAAAGAGAATGATTGTCGATATACTATTTTAATTGACAAAGTCTACGTGCTCATGCTACGGACGTATTGAATCCAGTTATGGAAAAATGCAATGTGGTAGTTTGTCATGAGACTAGGTTGCGTGAAGACGAGGAAATCAGTTTACCGAATTTTAACTGCATCATCCAGTGTAAAAGAAGTAATGTTCGAACCGGAGGAGTCGCTATCTAACACAACAAAAATGATACCGTGAATGTCCTCACATCACACTTACGATTTACCGCTGTACAGTCAACATCAAATGCAGCTATAGCAAAAGATGTCGGTGATATTTGTATTTCTGTGTGCCGTGCGATAAATGGGCAAATCATTGTAATTGTGGGTGTCTACATAATTCCGAATTCACATATCAGCGAAATTATTGCATTTTTACATGGTTTGTTATTAAGATACACTCGTGATGGTAGTAAACTTCTTCCTCCACGCGACGATCTGAAACCTCGCACCTGAACTGGAGATTTCAATGTAAATTTTGCATCGGACACTTCCATGAAATTAATAGTATTTCTGGAACATCAACTGAATTTACAAATGAGTAATGACCGCTATATTTCAACAACAAAATCAGGAACAACGGTAGATGCCGCATTTTCTCGCTATATCGACACAATCGAGTCAAGAACATATATATCCTATTTCAGTTACCACAAACCGATTTTATCCACTGCTGCTATTGCATCATCAATACAAAATGTATAGGCTATTGAAGCACCGACTAATGTACAAATTTCAGAAATAAATGAATAATAATATTATCCACTATTATTGTATGTAATTTTATAAAAAATCATTTCAGTCCTCAGTAAAATACTTAAATTCTATCCAGAAGTTAAGAAGTTTCACTTCACATGTGAGTGCGGCTGGTATTTTTTTAATTTTTAGTTACTAACGGAACTATCTTAATAATATTTGCTTGACCGTAATTTCATATACACCTAAATGTGTATGTCTGCTTGTATGTGCACTTCAACACTAAATTCTGTAAAGTAAAACTCCTTACCGTTCATTACCGTAATATGCTTGCCTAATTTGAGTGAATAAACCATACAAAAGTAAATAAAGTAAATGGGCACTTGTGAAGGAAAATAGTCAACAAATAAAAATGTTATCAAACGACCCAAAGACAAGCAAAAGAATTAAATGAACAATGTCACACACACAAAGAATTAAGTGAGTGGGTAAATGGGCATATCTATGCACAGATATAAAAATATCCCTTTGGATATGTGTATGTACGAGTAAATAACGACACTTGAAAGATTTGTTGCCAGGATTTAACTCAAATATAGTCGAATTGACAATCAGACACATTAGGGTGGTACATAAAAATAAAGTGTCACCGTCAAACAGAGGCAAAAGATATCCATAAGAATTTAGGTACCGTTTGGTGGTGGTTAAGGCTTGTCGCACAGCGATCAAAATTTAGATTACCCTAAGAAGGCGCAAAAACTAAAAGATCTTTTTTCTAGTCTAATACATATAGATTTTCATCCCAATTGAAGATGGTTAAGTTGTGCCACACAAGAGTCCGCCCTATTAAATTAAATAATAATAAACAAAAAATAATAAATTAAAACTAAAGGCAAATAAGGCTGCCTCGGTAGTATAGCGTAAGTGCCCGAGCCTGCCGGTTCAGCACGGTCCTCGCACTTTTCCAAATTTACCTATTTTCCCAGCTTCTAAAAACTAAAAAATAAGAAATCCTCCAATTCCATTCCTCAACCCCAAAAACGTATCCTTTCCATCCTTACTCCCGCACAATAGTCAGCGCATTATTTGCATTGTGTGGCGGCTAAGACAGACAAAAACAAAGAAAAACACACAGTTACACATTGGGTCAGTCGCGCCAGCAAGACGAAGCGGGCGGCCGCGGTAATAGCGCAGACACACAAAATTTAGCGAAGTACTCAACCATCTGGGCGATCCTTCTGCTAGAAAAATGTGACACACAGATGGCGCCCCAAGCAGTTAAAGAAGGCGTTGTTCCTAAGCAACGACAGCTGGGCATTCCCACTACTTGGGACTGCTAGTGGCACGCTAACCAGAAATCAGAAATCAAAACAGATTAACGAAACCAACGCAAGACTGAGGCCCTATGCTCCCGAGTGAAGGGAACAAGGAAAAAAAGAAAAAAAAGGAAATAAACAAACCAATTTTTATTGTCGACGTAAGGCTTCAGGCTTAGGAAATCTGAAGAAAAATTTACTTCATACATTTAAGGACCACCCTATGTATACTAAATAGCACATTCACTTATATACCAAGCATTGATTTATTTTTGAAAGAGGTGGAAAAGAAATAAAACGATCTGAGAAGTAAAGCGGGGATTAAAAAGATAGATTTTCATTACTTTTAGTATTCGCAATAAATAAAATACTTACATAAGGGAAAAGTTAATATGGTTTGTGAGAACACAAAAATAGATTTGTCATTCTCTCCCTCGTGTAATATGGAAGCGAGAAAACGTCCACGCTTACAGAACAATATCCTTTTCATGAAATTTTCTATAACCGAATTGCAAAGTGGCTGCCCCATGTCCTCGATAGCCTCACGAACTCCATCTTTGAGGTCTTGAATCGACCCTGGGCTGTTGGCATAGACCTTCTCTTTCAAGTGACCCCAAAGAAAAAATTCACAAGGTGTTAAATCAAAAGATCTCGATGGTCAATTGAGATCACCTCTTCGAGAGCACCGCCTTGTTTAAAGTAAAAGTTGTCCAGATCAATACCATCCAATTCCGGCCATAAAAAATCGTTAATCGTCTCTCCTGTTTAACACCTAACACCTGCTATTGGAAAACCCTTTATATAAGGAAGCTTCTCATTAGACTTCTTTCTAGGCTTCAACAGAAGGCAAACTATTATCACTTGACATGCTAAAGGGTTAAGTCACGGTACAAATTTCTAGAACCCGATTTTCTTTTGCTTGAAAGATGCCCTAGTGTAGGCTAGGTTAGGTTAGGTTACGGTGGTGGTCGGCCACTTGGAACTTACAGGTTCATTGTGATACTACTGTGCGACGCGGGAATCTCATTTATTTTTTTTAGTTGAGAATTCAAAAGTAAAGCTGCTCTGATTTTAGCTAAGGCTGGATAGTTGCAAAGGAAGTGTGCAACCGTTTCTTCCTCTTCCTCGTACCTACAACTTCTGCAATATTCATGGGAAAAAACACCTACTCTCAAGGAATGTCTATCGAATAGTAAATGACCGGTTCTACAGGCCACGACCTTTGAGATATCCTCTCTTGAAAGGCCGAACAGTTCCTTTGGCTTTTTCTTATTTACGAGTATTGGAGGCCATAGTAGCGTAGCAGTCATGCATGTGACTTTATCCCTCTATGGCCCATGGGCCTCTTGGATAATGTTATTCTTAATTATTAATTTGATCGCGGTCATAGGTATGCCAATGGTCAATGGTATACCTATCAATAAGCAGTTTGAGAATTAGTACCTTTCCGTGCTCTGTGCCCTAATACATTAAAACTTATTTATTCTAAGAACTAAACCGTGGGAAATATCTAGATACTTTAATTTTGAAATTTATCGCAGTCGCTTCCAGTCCGCTGCTTACCGGCCACAAAATTTTGAACGTCTAATACTCGAAACTTCATTTTTCAAGTAAAATGGATTCTTAACTAAACAAATCTTGATCGACTATTTTTCAATTTAAACTAAAAATTATTCTCAATTACATTTTGCTAGTTGTAAGTAGTTTGTTTTCAATATTTGTATAACTTTTCTTACAAAAAATTTGCGGGCGATTTTCGTTGTTAAAAGCTTTGAATTTTTTTTTATTGATCATTTTTAGTAAAAAAATTGAAATTTGTAAAGGCGCTCTAAGTACTTCTCTAGCTTTTTAACTGCATAAACGCAAAGAGTAGTCTGTTCTCTGCAGAGTTGGGCATTTTCCATTATGTGATTTGGGAGAAATGTATCAAATACTGGTAGCGATTGCTATGTATATCCCTTGAACTAAGTAATGAAGAAACAAATCATTGATGCTTTTTGAAATTTAAATATAAATTTCTAGTCGACTAACCATAAATAAACATCAATACTGACAAATATGAAACGAAAGAATATCTGCAGACTCACGACGGTGATAACTGGCTTTTGGTCTATCGGGGAACAAGCAGCCAAAATTGACATCCCTCGCTACACTCACTGTTACAGTTTTAAACAACGAGAGAAAAAGGAAATTTTCGATTTCCTCTGTGAATGCTCTGCTTTATGGAAGGAGAGAATGTCAACCCTAGACAAACCACTGTTCGAGAGTCTCTTACAGCGCACAGACTGGATATAGTCATGCTGCAAATAGCCATTAAGGGGGTAGTATGGTATTTTTTTTTTTTTTCATTTTTTTTTTTTTTTTTTAAATTATTCTATAACATCTTAAGATTATTGTGTGAAAGTTTGAAGTGCATTAGAGAAAAATTGACAAAGACACAAAGGATTAAGTATCTACCTCTCCAACCGGATTTCACGCTGTAAAAATCTTCACAAATCTTTAAACGCGTTTTTCTCACACTTGCCTTTTTTACGGTCGGTGTCCACTGTAGATTCATATCTACTGCACCGATTCTTTTCAAATTTGGTTTTTTTGTTTCTTTACTTTATTCACGAGGTAATGACGTCGAGTTTTTTTTTTTTTTTAAATTTTGTCATATTTTAAAACAACAAAGTTTTCAAGTTTTTTTTATGAAAAATCGGTGTTTTGACTTCAAAGCGCTTTAAAAAATTAAAAAAAAAAAAAAAAAAAAAAAATTCGACGTTGTTACCTGCGAAACTTTATTAGCTGATGAAATCAATTTGGTTTTTTGATTTTAGTTGATCCAGTAATGAGTTCTGAGGGACACCGCAATAAAACTTTTTTATGAGACGTCCGCGAAGATTCGCTGCCACCAACTTATTTCTTCATAAAAATCAATGAAAATTTCACACAATATTCTTTAAATATGACTTTATAATGAAGTAATTTTAAAATTTTGAATAAATCAACTGTGTCGACAAAAAAAATTTCGAAAAATATGCTTGTTTTACACCGAATTAACCATACTACCCCCTTAAACAAGTTGATAGCGAGGCTGTAACAACAAAATTGTCCCGCTAGTTGTATTCTAGATGAATCACCACTTTAACCAACCAACCAGCCAATATCAAGTGTGAATATTCTGTGTTATTTTAGTTAAAATTTCACTCTTTTGTTAGTATAGAAATTTTTATTTAAATTAAGATTTCGTCAGTTTATGTGCTCATATAAAAGAGGCGCATACATCATAAATTTAGTTGACTAAAAAGAAACTTTGGGCATACTTTACTATGCTCTACCCACGTAAGTTTAAAGTTTTGATCCCCAAGTCACGATTATTCTTACATTACAAACTACTTGACAAACTACCTGTACTGATTTATTAATTAATTATTTTTTATTACATCAGCGATGAAATGGGTTGGTGCGTGGGTACCTTTCGGAAGAAGCCCGAAACTCCAAATGATAGAAAATGATGTTTGTAATAGCGCACGTCCCTCGGCAGGTAATGCTAAACCTTCGGGGGGTATTTCTGCCATGAAACAGTTCCCCATAAAAAACCATCTGCCGTGCGGAGACTGTGATTAATAACATATTCCTAAATGAACTCTTGTTGGTAACTTAGTACCAACGTAGTAAGTACCTCCGCAACCTATATTTGAAAGGCATCGGGGTCAGATTGTCAAAATGTCCATCTTTCACGCGCCTTCCCCAAAAAATGCTCTCTGATATCCTGACTTAAGTGATATTTCAGGATGTATTCCATATCGTTTTGGTACTAGACATATGTACCGAGCAAGTTCTTGCTCATAAGCACACCCTTTTGAAAACGAAATGCTTCTCCTACAAATCTTACGTTCCCTCCACTTTTACTCAAAATTTCTAAAATTAGGAATCCAGTGCCTTGCTAATGGAACCGATTTGTCAAGAGGGAATGGGAAAGCTGCTTACTGAACAAACCTTTCATTACTGAATCTTACTCGTATATTATAAACATTTTATTCACAAATGAATAAATCCGCAGAAGTGTCTTACTTTTGCTCGGTAGCTATTTTATTATTTTTTTATTTGGAAACTTTTTCTTAGCACAAAAACATTATGAAGTTTCTTGCTGCCTGCCCAAGAGCTTACCGCTTTTACTATATTACTTTTGTTATGAGAGGAATTAGCGCTACGTCCGGAGGAATCTACTATGCCCGCTTCATGGATTGAAAGTATTTTTCTGGGCCCAACTTCCTTGACAAATTTTAGTATTTGTCTTAATTTATTGAGTTTTATTTCTTCTTCTGATGAAGTATGTTTACAAAAGTGTTGGTGCCGCTTATGCATAATTTAGTAAACTGCAATTTCCATTGGAGGATAACCACAGGTTGGTAAAATGTTGATTCAATCTACAATGCAGATTAGAATTCCTGTAATAGTTCTAAACTTATTCCTATCGAATTTCGGCGGTTAGAAAATATTTTTTAATTAATAAAAATATTAATATATTATTAATTAAGGTAGTAATCTGGTCAAATACTCATTTTTTTTATCGATATTTTTTAGGATCTTTTTTTAAGAAAATAAAATGCGATCGTTTTGATTTTATAGTATGTTATTCCTTCGTTTCAGGCGGCCGCCGTAGCCGAATGGGTTGGTGCGTGATTACCATTCGGAATTCACAGAGAGGTCGTTGGTTCGAATCTCGGTGAAATCAAAATTTATAAAAACATTTTTCTAATAGCGGTCGCCCCTCGGCAGGCAATGGCAAACCTCTGAGTGTATTCCTGCCATGAAAAAGCTCCTCATAAAAATATTTGCCGTTCGGAGTCGGCTTGAAACTGTAGGTCCCTCCATTTGTGGAACAACATCAAAACGCACACCACAAATAGGAGGAGGAACTCGGCCAAACACCTAACAGAAGTGTACGCGCCAATTATTTATTTTTTTTTTTTTATTCCTTCGTTTCTTTTCAGCCCTAACTTTCCATACTACAGTCTGATTTCCACCCCTTTTTCAAAAAATAAAAAATGGCGGACTTTATTTTTTCAAAAAAATGTTTCCCTTGTAGCACCTGCTAGAATGACAAGCACAGAGAATAATAATCAGTTTAACTTTTATCGTTTCAGATGTTCTGCAGAGCCAAAAACCTGTTGACAAGCCACCTATTTTTTTTTAAGACGCTTACTTTGATGCCACACTATTACAAAAAAATTTGTCAAAAAAAAATTGTTTTTGTATACTATTTGATGTCAATAATAACATACTATAAAATCAAAACGATCGCATTTTATTTTCTTAAAAAAAAGGTCCTAAAAAATATCGATAAAAAATGAGTATTTGACCAGATTACTATATTACCTTAAAAAAAATATTACATTTAAAAAAAAAAATATTATATTTAATATTTATACAACTATTATTACTAAAAATTTAATATTTTTTTTATTAAAAAAACTTGTTTACTTAATATTAATAAAAATTTTAATTAATATTGATCAAAAAAATTACATTTTTTAAAATAAAAAAAAATTAAAAAAGCTTGCTTAATTAATATTAATAAAAATTTTAGTTAATACTAGTAAAAAAAATTACAATTTTTTAAATTAAATTACATTTTTTTACATTAATTTTTTTAATCAATCTAATATTTTACGGTATATAAACCCAAATAAAAAAATTCACTCGACACACATTGTAATTCATCTGTGCATTTATAAAAAATGACTTTTTTGGCTATTTTAAATGTATCCCATTTAGAGCATAGCTCAATCAGCGCATGTTTTTCCTACAGGGTCATCATTTAATCTGTACATGCATGTATATATGAACACACGCATACAAATGTAAGTTTCCTATTAATCAGATAAGTTCACTGTAAACACCTGCAACGGTTCACTCATTTGGCGTTCTAAGTCACTCGCATAAAACTCTGCTACTTGATCTACATAACGCTAACTCAACATCTGAACTAAAGAGCATGTTTACGAAGAGAGAGAGTGATCTCACTACACTGCAATAACGATAGATGTTTCATTTATTATTATTGTCCATGGTGTTCATAATTCGAAAAGCTATTGATTTGAGTGGCAAATGAATCGATTGGCAATATGGTCGACTTCAACAAATTACCGTTTGTAAATTAGTTTAAAAATATGTAAACATGTAATTGATTTTACTGTTGAGTACTTAGAATATATGTATACGAACATAAATGTAATTAGGTATGTATTAGAAAGAGGTGGAATTTTATGTACATACATATGTATCTAAAAGTTTTTTATTTCATATAACAAAAGTAAATTTAATTCATGAATAAGTTTAATAAATAACAGAAAATATTAGCGTACACTAATTTAATATATTCATATCCATATTATAATGTAAAAACATTATTTGATGCACAGAAAATGAATTGGAACCGATTGCACTTCGCTTCTCTGATATTAAGTTCCTTGCTTTTGAGAAAAGCCTTTCCGAAGCGGCACTACTGGCTGGAATCGCCAGCAGACTATTGGCTACTTTGAAAAGCAAAGGGAATTGTACTTGGTGTAAGCGCCACCATTGAAGGACGTCGAATTCGTCATAATATATGACGCTAGTTGATTCGTATCTGATAATCTCATTATTTATATTATCTTCTTCATTAGAACTTTCAGCTGGTTGTAAAAATGCTGTGAAAAGCTGCGTTTTCCGAGTGGTGGGCGGGTTTTCAGGTGTAGTTTGATGGTCTTGGATGGTCGTATCGTTAAAGTAGCTACACATTAGAGTCTTGCATTCATCTCTTATGAGAGTCTTATCATTTTCGTTGAAAAATATTAACTTGTTTGTTGGCGGGAACAGAAATACGGCAAGTTTGTGATATACTGTAAGATTTTCAAAAACAATGGTGTCCAACAAATTATTTAACTTTTCTTTAAAGTGATTTATGAAAGCTAAGTCACTTTCACGAACTGAACAAGTACTTTTTAGTCTGTTTATGTGGGGTAGTACCAAATGCAGCGTTGGATACTTTTCGCCTTCTAGTTCCTTTGATGCTTCTTCGAAAATCTCTAATACTTTTAATATTTCCTCTATATAGCTTAAGCTAATACTATTCAACTTAGACAGTTGTTGTTTGGCTTGTAAAATATCAGTAATTTCTGCCCAGTTTTTTTTTACTGAGCTCAGCAAATAAAATATTGAGTTCCACCTGGAGGGTGAAAAGCTTTTTAAGGTCGTTTGTAAACCGGAATTCTCTCCAGATTTCTTAAAAAATTTAACAAGCTTGGTAGCTGCATCACATAGCTCATTGAGCTCAGGAATACTTGTTATTGCTTGTTCCAACACGTTATTCATTAAATGGTTTATGCATGAAATTCTTTTAAAAGGCTCAAAAGCCTTCTTCATATTGCTACCTCTATCAGTCACAAAAACGGATTTATCAATAAGTAGGTCATGAAATTTCAAAATGTTCAACACCTTTCGTTGGATATTTTCCCCTAAAGACAAAATCATAACATAACCGACTGACTATTAAAATAAACTTTACCTGTACATCTTTGTCCTTCAAAGGCGGACAATCCTAATAGCCGATTTATAAGTTCACCATCCTTTGTATAATGTATAGTCAGGGAAACATACGATGTTCTAATATAGTTATCTGTCCAAATATCGGATGTTAAGCCAAAACCTATCTTATTTCCAGTTACAAACTGTAAGTCATTTTTAACTTTTGCCAGAGTTTTGTCATATAAAGTAGATACATTTCTTGATATTGTTGTTGGGTGAGGTAGTAAGGCTTCAACATTGACGTGGAGTCCGTATTTTGCGCCGATTGATACAAGAAACTCTGAGAATTTCAGTAAACCCGAATCCTTTACTATTTGAAAGGGACGGCAATTTGCAATTACCCATTCTGTTAAAATATTTATTCCGACATGCTTCAAATCAGCACTAACTTCTATCTTCGATACAGAAACACTGTCTTTAAAATTTTTATAGCACTTATGTCTTACTAAATTAGAAGTGCTATTTTGATTGAACTTATATACGTTCCAACAGGTTCTGCACGCAACTAATATATATTATTTAGTTCGTCACCAGTGCTAGTCTTCACCTTGCCAAAAATCTGCCAAACAGTGCTACGCCCTTTTTTATTGCATATTTCGTACTCTTTATTTAAAATTTTCAATTTTATTTCCGAAAAATTTACTTCTTCACTGTTTTCCACATTGCTTGATAATGTGAGGCTATTAGACGGTAACTATAACACATAATTTTAAATACTTAATACTAATATTTTACCAAAATTTGTTTTTTCATCAATAAAATATATGTATATACTTACATCTTCTTCCATTGTAGCGTCGTTATACTTTTTGTTTGAAAAGCAAACGCCAAAGGCATAACAATAGCAACTGTGCAATCGAATAATTCGCGAAGTTTATGATATTCTCTTCTGTTGCAGATGCTACCTCTGTCGTAACTCGAAAGGCAATGAAATTCAGTATAAGACTAAATGCTCACATTTAAAAGAGAAGAGCGCGCTACATTGCATAGCAACTCTTGCTAACACTTGTTGCTGAGTGAATACAGATCGCTGGCTAAACTAACTCAAACCTCACTTCGGCAATGACAACGAATCACAATGTGTTAAAAAAATACGAATTCGCTTATGCAGGAGTTTAGTTCACTGTAGACAATAGAAATGTGTGCATGTGATATTTGATTCCCGCTTGTCAGTTGTCAGTCTTTCATCCTGACGCCTGTCTCATCGCCTGTGGTTGTTGGTCTTTAAATCCAGCATATCAAGATGAAGATAAAAACATTGGGTTCAACAGCTTCTAGGTATTATTACTTGGAATAGGATTTACATAGTCTTTTCACATTCCCTTATGTCTATTCTTCTTTCTGACTAACATACTGGGACATACAGATGTGTCTTATGATATGACCGAAAAAGTAGAAAAAAATAGAGTACACCCAAATTGTGTTCGCCATTTAATAAACTTTTTAAGTTAATTACTATTTTTATAAGGAAGAAATTTGTTATGTTTATCACTCGCATATTGGTTCACTTTCTTCTTGATGAGGCGCTGCTCAAGTTTGTAGTTGTTGTTCGAACACAGAGGCTTTCATTGTCTTGTTGATGACAATGAAAGCCACGCCAAATTAATCACCTTATCGGCAGACTTATAACTTTTGCAAATGGCAGCTGCGTTACACAACTCGAAGAGCAATGGAACGCTTAAAGGTCAAAACAAATATTTCCACCACTTAAAATCGATTTTTTTTTATATTTTTTTTTAGTAAAAAAGCTATTCAAAAACATAATTCTGCCAACTTGTATAATCACAGATTTAATCACCGCCAGGCTTTTCTCTGCTTTATTACCCATCCGTCTCATCGTCGTACACAAACATCCGCTCTCTTCGTAATTTATTTCAATCGTTCACATTGGATCGCTTGTATTCGGCTACTTTGGACACAAAAAACTTATGAAAAATAAAGACCTTTCTTGATAAACAAAAACCACACTCTATAAGCCTATCTCTATAACTAACTTACTGCATGGCACAGAAGGTTAGACGATGACAAAATTCGAAAACTTACACAGCATTTTTAATAACCGCGGCCACTGAAGAATCAATTAAGAGGAGTAAGAATAAAAAGAGAAAATAAGGAACGGATTTTTAAACTCTACGGAAAGTTTTTCTGCTAATTGATGCAAACTAATTTTTTGTTATACAAAGTCCATGAATTCATTGCCACTAATTCGGGAATGTTAAAATATACTTGAAGAGGCCATCTTCGGGATCCTGAGTTCACACTACATTTTCTGGCTATTAGATCTGTGATATCTACCCCGCATTCAGTCTTAACAAAAAATGTAATAGTTTCTAGTATTTTTTCTATGTCAATTTTTCTATTTTCAATCAGTAGAAGCACTTTTCAGATGGCTTCTTTTTATATACCATCAAAGAACCGGTTTTATAAATTTCATGTTTCGGGATAAATTCCCTTTTTTTCTTTGATTAGCCAGTTTTGGCAATTGCCTTTTATTGCCACGAATTTTCCCAAAAAAAGTAGCTCGTTTTTCTAATAACTTTGATGTCAGTGACTTGCTGGTAAAAAATTATAAGTCGTTACATTCCTTCCCGCACCAGTAAATGGATCAATTAATTTTAGGAAAACTCACTAGAGGGAACTGAGGGCTGTCCTGTTCCAGCCTTCCCAATAACGGGAATCTATTTATAATAAATTTACTTTGTAAATCAGATGCCAACCAAAATTTGGTTCTCAGCTTGACGTTTTTTTTTGTTTTTTGTTATTTATAGTTAAATATTTGTTCAACGATCGTTCTGTTTTGTTCCGGTGTATAGCAATTCTGGCTCTTAAGAACTCCAAACATTTGATATCCAAGCAAATTTATTCTTTTGCAATCGTAAACTCCGTTCATTTTTTTATCGAAGCGGATAAATAGTAAAATGTGCGTGAACTCGTTTCTGTGTGCATTTCAAATATACAAAAAAATTTTTATTTATTATTCCTTGATAAATTGTACCTTTAGATGGCATTCTCAATTGACAATAAACAAACGATACAAGAAAAACATCATAATGCATATTATAGGTATCATTCGTAGTCGGAATAGAGGGTGGAAACAAATATTCTCCAACGATCTCTGTCAGCCGCTATGTGTCTGATTTGGTTCCAGGTGGTGGCTGAAGGGCTCTCGTGGGAGATTTTGGGCATCCAATCTTGACGTGGGCAGCCTCTGCGTCAATTTCTTTGCGACTCCATTGAAAAGACTTTTTGGCAACATTATCGTCTTCTCTGCGGAGAGTGTGACCAATCCAATTCTATTTTCGCTTTTTTATTTCGGAATTAAATTGGGCAGTTTTTAGTAAGCAGAAGAAGGTCCATATTGGAGATTCTTCTAGGCCAATATATATATTATAAATAATTGGCGCGTACACCCTTTTCGGGTGTTTGGCCGAGCTCCTCCTCCCATTTGTGGTGCGCGTCTTTATGCTGTTCCACAAGTGGAGGGATTTACAGTTTCAAGCCGACTCCGAACGGCAGATATTTTATATGACAAGGCTTTTCATGGCAGGAATATACTCGGAGGTTTGCCATTGCCTGCCGAGGAGCGACAGCTATTAAAAAACACTTTTTCTTCATTTTGGTCTTTCACCGAGATTCGAACTTACGTTCTCTCTGAACTCCGAATCGTAGTCACGCACCAGCCCATTCGGCTACGGCGGCCAGAAGCTACGGGATGTAATTATGAGGCAATTGTTGACAAGCGTTTGAAGACGTCGGCTAATGTGATTAGACTCAAGCCAGGTCTCAGAGCCATATAGGAGGACCACATCGGTTCCGAGAGTTTAGATTCGCCGTCGCCATAATGGCCGCTTGAAGTAGTTCCTGAGATGTTTTCATATTCTTTTCATTATGAAAATGTTAAAAATAACGACCGGTGATTTTGAATTTAGATGCAAATTTGAAGTGGCTTGATTGGAAAATCGCGCTGAGTTTTTTTTTACTTGCTTTCAAATCACGCATTCTCTTCCCGCTCCGAATAACTTTACATACTGCATCCAGCACTCGAATTGTAACCAATTAAAAAGGCCATAAATTCAGTTGAAAAATTACTTTTCAATTTATAGTTACTTTATTAATTTACTTTTTCAATTTCCAATTTACTTATACTCGATATGACTACCTTTTGCCTTGACTATGGCCTTGAAACGGCCCAGAAATGAATCGCAAGCTGCCAGAAAGTGGCTTGCAGGTATTGTGGCCCACTCGCGGACAATGACTTTTTTCAGCGCCTCGAGACTGGTAAATCTTTTAGTTTGGTCTTTGCTCTCCACAATGGCCCAAAGAGAATAACCCATCGGACCGGGTCTGGTGAATTTGAGAGCCATCGTGTGGACGTTATGAAGTTCGGAACGTTGTTTTTTCGCCATTCTTGGTTCATTCGTGCTTTGTGAGCCGATGTCGAGTCCTGTTTGTCTGCCCACGGCTTCAGAGCAACCTGCAGAATACTTTTCGGATAATATTTCGCATTTACCTTTACGCCAGGCTCGATGAAAATGATTGGAGAGCGCCCATCTGCGGTTACAGTGACCCAAACTATTACCTGTGGCGGAACCTACTAAGCAAGTGCTTCGCTCTCTCAAGTCTGACTTGTTACTGCTTCGATGTGAGATCATGCGCTTTTTGGATCTTGTGAGGCTTGACTTTAAGATCATTTTTCAGTATGCGGTGGATGCTACGGTCAGATATTTTCAGTTTTTTCGCCATATGATTGGCACTTCGTCGGGGATTTCGCTCAAGTCGCTTCTTCACTATTTGAACCATTTCACGAGTGGTGGCCGTCTTTTGCTAATCACCTCCATGACGTTTCGCAATGCTACCAGTATCATGCGATATACAAAGGCTTTATTTACTTTAAGGTGCTCGAGCTCACGAACAATGATGAATGAAAACGAAAAAAATATTTTTGAAAAAATATGAGAAACCTTAAAATTAAATAGTTCACCTTCTGTATGGAGTTCCTAAAACCTTCAATAATTCAAGATTAATAAAACCTAAAAATCTCAAAGCACTGAAGTCATCCTGCTTGGTAGTAACATTCCAATGTAAAATTGCAAATAAAATCAATCTACAAAGCGCACTGAACCTCAAATTGCTGATGCATTGAAGTGGCAACTACAACGAATTGTTGCTGCTTCGCATTATCCTTGCCAATGCTGGCTGTTAAGTAGGTACACGCAACTCGCTGTTCGTTTCTATGGATCTATGTATATATGTATGTATGTATGGCTGTATGTATGTATATGTATGTAAGTATGTATGTAAATGTAAGTAAGTCTGCTCGTGCTGCTGCTTATATGCGCAAATATTGTGTGTCTGAAATGAGGCTAAGGCACCTTTGAACCCATTCGAACGAGTGAATGATTTTTCAAGTCTCGGTTTGCAGCAACAACCACAGCCAGCAAACAAACAAAAAATGACAATAAAAATGTTAAATGGGATGCAACAAACGCTGAATGGTAAACCAGGGATTACGTTGTTTAAAACACTTGAGAAAATTTCCTGTTGTTATTGTTACTTTTACTTTTGTTTGCTATTATAAATTCAAGCAATAATGAGTGAGAATGAAAAGCAAGAATTAAAGCGAAAGATGCGGATTACAAATGAACAATGAACATAATAAAGGGGAGTGGAAAATTTGATGCAAACTCTTGAATTGGAAAATGTGGGCCTGGGTTTGTTTGTAAACAAATTTCTGCACGAACAGCAGATTTGGAAAAAATTCTAATGATTTGAGACAAGGAGCTGTAAAGTAGGCCAAATATGTAAAAACAAACAAAAAAAAATGGTATGAGTAAAAATTGCAATAAAAAACAACAAACAAATTTGCACAAGTAAATTTGGTTCGGTCGTAAACAATTCGGCAGACGAGAATGACGCCGCGTCTACTTGTATTGTGCTGCTGATTATGGATTTCTGCACGCAAGTCGCTATGTGGTTATTGGCTGAGCGGAGTTGTGTTGGAGGAATCAACGAATATATTTACACTTCGCTGACGCTAGCGACAACAACGACGCCGGTAATGACGCCAACGACAATTGTGGGTTAAATCAAGCGGCTAAAGGTAAATGAAGCCAAAGTTGAACCAATGCGAAAGTCTGTTGGATGTTGTTGATGTTGAAGCGTGATATTAGGGGTAAGAAGAAGAAAATACTTAACATAAAATACATGCATAAGTGTGTGAATGTGTAGGAGCAGCGGAAGCAAAGTTGGCAGTAAACATTAGGGGCATTCTATGGAAAACGGATGGATAAATATCAAATAAAAAGTAAGAAAATAGTTATTTAATTAAACAAGAAGATCTGCAACATTTATTTGCAAACTAATATTTTGACACTTAAGGGGACAGATGACACCTGTAAAATTTCGAAAAAATTTTTTTTTTTTATTTTTTCATAATTGTTAATAAAATCCAAAAAAATTTTAGAACTTAATTTAAGTATTTCTTATTTTATAGATCGTCAACCGTGACGACTCTATTCTTTGCGTTCGAGGGCTGGGAGAGGTTGAATTTTCATGTATTCAAACTTTAGACGCGTTTTTCTCAAAACTATATTTTTTGAATTGGCGTACACGATAACTCGAAAAGTTATTGACCGATCTCCCTGAAATTTTGCGCACATCCTGCTTATTACATTCTATGTGAATGTACAAGTTTTCGAAAATTTTTCGAAAAAATAATTTTTCGAAGTAAAAATAATAGGAAAGTTCGCCCCAAAATTCATTTTTTTTTAAGCTTTTTATTCCGCGATTTTTTTTTTTTTTAATTCATATAGAAATTATGACATTAATAAACCAAAAAATGTTTGGTTTTTGTATTCAGGTCACTGACGCCGATGCTAGAATGTCCGCCGATTGAGTAGCCCCGCTGCGACCTTCCTGGAAGAATTAAGTGTACATCCGCCATTTTAAATGATTAAAATAAAAAACAAAATGTTTATATTATTTCAATGTATAAATAAACTGTATGCCAATTTTGAAAAAACTTCTTCATTTTAAATAATTTTAATGAAAATCAGAGAAAATATGGCCGTTTTATCTGTCCACTTAAAAGACGATAGCTCAATAGGGATGTTGCGATGCTCGTAAATATAAGTTCATACTCGATACCACGCAATTTTTTGTACTTTGGGTTAAAAAAAGGAAGTACAATTAAACTATATTTTTAATAAATATTCAAAAATTTCAATAGGCGTTCTTTTGACAATGAAAAATCTAGCTCAACAAATCTAGAAATGTTATTAAACTCAATTGAGGGTCAGGCCATTGCACTATGGTCTGAAATTCAAATTTTTTGGCATAAATCCAAAATTTTTTTTTTCTTATTTCAAAAAAATAGATACGCAGTATTAATTGAGACATTTCAGTGGTCTAAAATATAAAAAAAATTATTTGGATATGGCAACTCTGTTCTAAATATGAGCTATAAAACATGATGCTTCTGAAGCACTAACAAACTTGTAAACAGTTCAGTAAAATATTGTAAGAATAAAGCTGTTCGATAATAGTTAAAAACGAAAAAAAGAAATAAATTTATAATGGAAGATTATAAGAAAGGTATTTATTTTTTAACTTAATGAAAAAAAATGTGGTTTATTGTGTCATATCTGTATCGTGTGGAGTTTTGTTTAATAGCTTTTTTAACCGAAAATTTCGTATTAACCTGTGTTCTGTGGAGTGAAAGTTGTGTGTATTGCCCCGTATTGTTCCAGATTTTTATGTTCGGTGGAAGTTTGGGGTATATTCTTTAAAATCATGTATGTAACATTTGCCCGTTTTTGCCCCATTTAAGTATATTTGTAATTTTCAGCAACCTTTAAATTCCAACACGAAGAAATGCTTGGAGTTTGGATAGAGGGCGATCGCAAAACGAATGCTGTTTTGGATTGGGTTTTTAAAAAAATTAATCCTAATGAGTTAAGTTTCAAGAAAAAAGATGAAATAAGAAAAAAAATACAAAATTTATTAGCATATGTTAGCGAAAAATTATCAAAATGTAACCGTAAGGTTAATAGATTTAAAGAGAAATACCCGCAGTGGGTTTTCGCAACAACTATTATTGAAATTTCTGAAAATGGTTTTGAAAACCCCTGTTCAAGTAAAGCAGGACGATCAAAGGCTAGCTACACAGATGCAAAAGATCGGCTTAAGAGAAAGCTGGCAAGTGATCTTTCTTGTGAAAACAATGACGATGTTGATTTTTTGATTCATGCAGCTACTGTTCCGGCAAAAAAATCAAAACAAAGTGATTTAAAATATTATTTTATTATTTATTTTAAAGAAAACTGCGCATCAAGCAGAACAAAGCGAAATAAGAAAAGCTGTTACCTCCAAAAATGATTTGCTTGGTACATATAACTTTTTATACAATATTATATGCAAGTGAATTTAATAATTCTGTAACTTTTCTCTCATTTCAGATGTACAGTTAATGTTATTCTAAAAATAATTGTTTCAGTAAAAACATATGTATAAATATTTGGATAATAAAATTATTTGACCACTTTTGCCTATCATATGCAAATTTTTCATTTTATGAAACCAAATTTTTACTATAGGTCCAAGGGAGGTACTCCTAGGGATTGGCCAATTTCCACTATTCTTGGTATCGTCGATGCGTATTACGAGAATAACATATTTACCAATTTTCGTTAAGATATCGCAATTTTTAGAGCTGAAATTCAAAAATTTTTACTATAGTTCCAAGGGAGGTACCCCTGGGGAATGACCGATTTCATCCATTCTTGGAATTTTTCTTAACTAAGTCATTTATAACCTGTGTGCGAAATTTCAATGGCCTAGTACCACTCCTTCTAATTTATGCCAAAAAATTTGAATTTCAGACCATAGTGCATTGCGACATTGAGGGGAACTGCAGAGACGATGAACTAACGAAAATCGGTACCAAATTGATTGATGAGTACATAGACAATGATATAGGTACTCCCTTGCAAACATGTAGACTACGTATCCGCGAGGAAATTGTAAGAGTAGCGAATGAAAGATGGCATAACGAAGCCACTTGCAACATAGCTCGACAGATGTGGCCGACTCTCAATGCTAAACGAACAGAACTTCTACTAAGAAGAGATAAGCATAGTCTTAACACACTGATTTCAGTTATTACGGGGCACTGCCTAATCGGAAGGCACGCCCAGAGAATGGGTGTGCAGGCACATGACTTCTGCAGAAGTTATCTAGACGAGGAAGAGACGATCCCGAACCCTTCTGTGTCCTGCTCTATCCAGACGTATACTCGCCATTTTGGGCGGACATTTCTTTAACGAATTAGAAGACCTCGGCTCAGTCGAAATTAAGGATCTTGCGAAATTTTTGAATAGTACACATTGGTTTCTGGAGGGATAAGGACTAGTTGCCCACGCAGCATCACAATGGGCCATGAGTCTGAATGTGTGCTACAAAGGACAACCGCTACAACCTAACCTAACCCAAATGTCCAGTAATTGGAGCATTTTGAGCATAAACAGATTTGAGAGACCAAAATAGAAGAACTCCAAACTACTAAGAGCTCTGGCCAGAATATTAAAGAAAATTATCTCAAAAAGTATCGGGCACTCAACAGCACCACGGATCAAATTAAAAATTAAAGACAAAGTCAGAATTATTCTGCTATTTCGGTTTGTTCAGCTATGTCTATAGGTCCGGTGAGTTCGTTTAAGGCTTTCAGTCTTCCTGCAGATTTCGATGCAAGGTTTTCTGCAAAAAGATCTATCAGTGATAGCCCAGCATAACAAAAAAAAATTAATATAAGACAATTGAATAAAAGAAAGAGCCGGAATAAAAGAAAAGAGGCGAAATAAAAACGCAAGTTCAATCAAACTCTCAACCAACTACTCCTTTTGCCCTGAAATGACCCATTAGCATAGCAACAGTATAACCACAGTAACGCAGTGTCTACCTAAGCAAAATCAATCGTTGAATAAATCTTAAAAATAAAATACAAAAATACAATTTTAGTAGCCTTGTTAGTTGTAGACAAGAAGCACAATTTATTAGCCACCACCCCCGCCTTCAGCTAGGCAACAGCAAGCAACTAAATGGTAGCGGCGATGGGGTGACGCTGAATAATGCAGAATGATATTGACAGTGACAGCAACAATTGCTGGCACTTGAGTTCAGGTTACTGGGTCGCACACATAAATGAAAATGAAAACAGTGTGCAAAAATATTTGTTTGTTTTGCGTTTTGCTCTTAAAGGTTGTCATTCCATTGCGTCGTTGATGTTTCCGTTGAATTTGTCGTTGATTTGTTAATACTTTTACTTTGGCAATGGTTTGTTGTTGATCTGAGTTGCCGCTGCCGGTGGAGCTAACATACAAATGTATTTACTATACATTGACGACAATCACAAACACATACACCTTTTAGACGGTGACAGTCAACGTTGGATGCGCTCAATAAAACACCAAATCATGGAAATAACTGTGAGCGTAGTTGTTGTTGTTATTATATGTTGGATTCATATGAGCTTTGTGCCCAAATGTGGTGGATGGCAGCAGTTGGCAGTAGCAACTACAGTTAATCTTTATTTCCGTTTGACATTAAATATGGACAAATGTGCCCTGACAGCTAAATTCCACTTTAGTGGCTAAAATGTGTTGTTTTTTTGTGTTTGTGTTTGTTTTGGCTCTCCCATTGCTATTCATTTATGTTGCTCCTTCAATGTAATTTCGGTTGTATTTCGATGTTTGTAAATACAAGCTTAACATTTTAAATATGTGGCTGTGTGCATTAAACGTACTTATGTACGTACATAAATACGCACACAAATAGGGGGGTGGGTAGAGAGAGGTGTCTGCGTTGGAATGTGTCACTGCATTTGACGCCATCTTATTTGTTTCTAAGCTTGTCACTCGAAATATTTGCTGCTTTATCTTTTACCCCTGTCTCTCTCGCACTCTCACTCCATCGCTCCTCAACTACTTTCCGCCTTCGCCTGTCAGTCTGCTGGCTTTCCGAACCATTTGGTTGACTGTAAATCTAACTGTCTGTCTGCCTGAAGTTCATATCCGGCTTTGGAGATTTATTTACGAATGCTTTGACACACTCAATCTCGCTAGTGCACGTGTGTATGTGTATATGTGTGCGAAAATACATATATCGCTCCGTATGTCCTCATCAGTAGCGTACTAATGGACTAATTTAACGCTTTACTTGATTCGAGATATCCGCATATTGGCTGTGTGTGACGATGCTACTTTGCGGATAGATTTTTTATACACACATTTCATATCTTTTTGCTTTTGTTGAAGATTTTTATTAAAGCCTATCAATGTCATAGAACTCAAGCTTATCCTTCAAGGTTCTATTGCCTAAACACGTTTCTTTAACATTATTTAAACTTCTGCAGACAGCCGATATACTCCTAATGATCATTTAGTTGTGTGTTGGACAGAGTTGAGCATTGCTAAATTTTCAGGAAAGAGCACGTAAAGGCAATAGAGAGAGTTTCTCGTTCATGAACTGCTATTTTTGGATTGTTTTATGCCCATCAACTCCCTTAAGCATCTGAGCGACTAGCCGTTCCTTAATTTTAGCCTTGAAAATCACACTTGGAAATCTAGCCTTGAAATCCGATGAAAAATCTCTCTTCTCAACAAGTGCTATTTTGGACTAAGTAGGCAATTGAGTAGTAAAGTCTTCTCTCGACAAACAAAACTAACATTCTACAAGGATCTCATCATGCCCGCCCTAACGTATGGCGCAGAAGCTTGAACGATGGCAACATCCGATGAAGCATCGTTTGAAGTGCTTGAGAGAATTCAACGGCAGATTTTTGAACCTGAGTACGTCGGTGATAGCGAGTATCGCAGGCGATGGAACGATGAGCTGTATGAAGACATAGACAGAGTGCAGCAAATAAAGATCCAGCGGCTTCGTTGGCTGGGTCATGTCGTCCGAATGGATTCAAATGCCCGGCTCTGAAAATATTCGATGCGGTATCAGCTGGTGGAAGCAAAGGAAGAGGAAGAAGAAACGAGAAGCTCGCAATGTCTTTAATAACGTCAAAGATGTCTGGAATTTTTTCAACATCAAAACGTCAATTGATGCCTTGTCCCAGAAAGCAAAGTGAGGCAGGAAGGGACGAAGCGAACAAGAGCTCAAGACAAAAATCTGAAATTTAACTTCATTAATCAATTTTAAGCATACCAGACCCGTGGTGGAAAGGATTGAAAAGGTGTGCTCTATAACAGACCGTCATTCGACTCTGAGCGAATTTGACAGAATCACTTGATGGGCTGACGGAGCAGGAAATGCGTTTACAAAAAAACTGGGTTTGTGTTGGTGATATAAGCAAAAACTCAACACGATGCCACTTCGTTGCTTTGTTGTTGTTGTTATGTTATTGTTGTAGCAGCATACTGAAGTGACAGTCCTTGGTCGGATACAAATCTGGGTCGTTCCGGTTACGTAGAACCGACTGTCGTGGGAACCTAATGTGACGTGGTAGCCGAAGATCTCCTCACAATTCTCTCTTTCACCATAGTTAAAGCAAACCATGCAAATCTATCATCGTGTAGACCAGATGTGTTTCCTATTTTCACAAAATGCAGGAAAAGGCAAAACAAGACCAAATACAAAATTTTTAATGAGAATTTTAAATTCTCGGGGGGGCCTAAAGTCCCTAGAGAGCGCATCCACTAATGGCGGATAGACGAATGCCAGTTATATACGTATGAAGGGGAGGAGAGATATGATATACCTCCCGGGGAATAAACAGGCACATTCTCTGGAGAGCCACTCAGTCATATGCGGAGGATGGGGTCACGAAGGACAGCGACATTCTTACTTGGGATTTTATGTAGGAGATGACAGGAGAGGAACTCAATAAGCCAGAGTTTACGGTGCTAGTCTTAGGTTAGGTTAGGCGGGATACTATCTTGAGTCAAGTAGCAGCCGATCGCAAAACGAAAACGAAACATTTGTTCTAGTAAAGAAGAGGAGAAATTATGGCGACATGAAACTTGTAAATTTAAGCACCGAAACGGGACAGTATCGAAAAATCTGGCAATTGTGAACTAGGAGAGCTGACCACAACTTAAACGGGACAAAAGCAAGGAAGGAAAAAATGAAGTACGAAATTTTTTTATTGATTTAAAGCTAACATAGCGAAATGGCTATTAATCGGAGCTTGTGATCCATACTTGCCATGCAGGCTTTTTTATTACAAATAAAAATAAAATACAAAATAATGTTTGTTGATACTGCAACTAAAAGTAGATACTTAAAAATAAATTAACGAGCAGTACAATTTTGGTATCACAAATCCAATTTTGTGAGGAGATTTTCATAATCTCTTTTTTAAGCTAACAGCCATCATGCCAGATCATGTATGGAGGAGTTTACAAGCTTCCTCTTCAGAGATCTTGAGGTCACATAGATCCTCCGTGGAGATTATTATGTGGCGATAAATACCTTTATTGAGAACGAACCAAGGTAAGTTGAGAAGATCTCGAAGGATTTTATTCTGAAGTCGTTGAAGTATATTTATATTACTTCGAATGGCGCGACCCCATAATAGGGCGCCATAAGAACACAAAGGTTCTAAAATTTGTTTATGTATACCTATTTTGTTATATATGGAGAGCTTTGACCTTCGCCCAATTAGTAATTTCATTTTTATTAACTTCAGATGGATTTAATGTCGTTTAAGTTTTATATACTCCTTCCATCGAAAATGATGATTAACATTTTTGTTGGTGAAATTTACATGAACCGACTTCGTATTGTTCAATTTTATGCGTCAGGACTCGTCTATTCTTAAGCAGCCTTTGTTGTAAGTTGAAATTTGACTGCAGCTTCTTCAAAAATGATGCAGTGGCTAGGATGGCTGTGTCGTCGGTGAGGGTGACGACCAAGCCATTCGGGAGTATCGGCAAGACTTTGGTGGTACAAGAGCGCACCAATAATACTTCCTTGCGGCACACCAGCATTTATTTCTTCAAGGTTAGAACATTCATTTCCTTGTTTTAATGCGAAAGTAGCGTTCAGTCAGGTCCTAGGATTTTGTATTTTTTTTTTTTTTTTGTTGCTAGGTGGCGCTGTTGTAGAGATCTTTTTTTAAGTGTTGCTTAGGGCTCGATTTATTTAGTTTACGGGAAATGAATTGAGCATGTAAAAAGTAATTGCATATGTGAAGTCAGTATTGTTATACGGAAGTGAAACATGGCTGGTATCCAACACAATCCCACAGAGGCTTCAATATTTCGTCAACAAATGCCTCCGCACCACTTGCAGAATATTCTGGTTGAAAACCATCAGCAACGACGCATTGTGGAGGTCAACGAATGAGGAGCTCATTCTGTGATAAATCAAATGGAGAACGTGGCGATGGATAGGTCACACGCTTAGAAAATCACCAGAGAGCATCACGGGAATGACACTGGAGTGAAAATTCTTCTTCTAAATTCTTAAATGGGTTCGCATTTAGGTTAAGAATATTTCACGAAAAATACTGTCTAGTTCATAAGTATCAAATATGATATATTTCGATAGGGTGATTAATTATGGACTAGATAATGGCCTCCCTAATATCTAATAAAAGTTATTATTTTTGCAGCATCCTTCCAAAAATTTCAGATAGCATTTTATGCTACTGTATCAGGAAGAATAACATTAATATCAATGTCCTCTTTACCTGAGCCATCTGCACATCTTCAAGCCTGATTCAATACACAATTGGATTTCCTTACATTGTTTTCACCCTCTATAAAATATCATTTACTTAAGCAACAGAGGTCTTTAATAATTCAACATCAATGGCACACGATACGATTTTTTGCACACTCAGGCACTTGCAGCCGAAAGTGCAAGTATGTACACCTGAGCTCACAATAATAGAAGCGACACGCATGGCAAAGTTGCTACGATTTAATTATTTTCTCGATTGCATCAGGCTCATTTGGGTTCTCGGTCACAGTGGCCTAGAGAGAAACTGCTGGGCTGATGAGGCGGCTAGAGGGAACTTTGGAGACGGGTTCGTTGCAAAATTAATGGATTGGGATTCCCTTAAGAAACTGTGGTCTGCTCCTGGAAAGATGGGCCTCCAGTCAACTCAGCGAGCGCTGGGCTAGTGCGCAACCGTGTAAGGTCGCGAGATCCTTCTGGCCACGGGTAGGCTAACAATGCCGCAGCTCTCGAGGCTAGTGGATATCCTTACAATGCCCGGTCCGTTAGGTGTCCATGTGGTGAGTCTTGGGATTGCCTCAAGTCCGTTCTGCAAAAGGACGAGGTGGAATCATCTCCATCTCCTCAGCTGCCCTGCTCTCGTCTGGCAAAGATTCAGACATCTGGGCTCTCATTTTTTCGCTACGCCTGCGGATATAGCGAGTCTAAATATCACAAATTTGGTGAAGTTCATTAGTAGCTCATTGCGGCTAATTACGAATCTAAAGCAGCCACCATCGGTGTCATCGTAAGTCCTCATCATCTCCTAATCCCACGGCTCCTTCTTCCCTCCCTTCTCCTTTCACCTATATGGTATCACAACGGACGAATTTAGAACTTCTGTTCAAGTAGGCCCCAAACAAGGAAAACCATTTATCCTAATCTAGTTAGGTTGGATTAGGTCCGCCAAGTTGACAAGACACTCGGGGGTCCTAACTGCTATTGTGATATCCGCATTTGATTTCCATCCCCTTACTAAATTGCTTAAACCACTTAGGTCTTTTTAAGAAGGAAAGTAGTCCCTCGAGTGTGACATTTTGCAAATTTCCCGGGTCTTCAAAGAAATATTCGCCAAGATATTTAGAACGGATGCTTTCAAGTGCATTACATTCGACTGCACAAATTGTATCGACTCAAATTGTGCTTCATCTTCATAATTCCTGCAGAAGTCATTGTGAGGTATACCCATTCTATTGGCTAGGCTGTCAATAGCGTTAGCAGATATTTAGTCCTTTGAAGACTCAGTTTTGGCCAGAGTGTTTTGGAGATCCGGCTGTTAGTAGTCAAAGTAGTCTTATTGGTTTCTGCGATTACGCTCAAGTCAATCGCGGTGTTCAGTTCGTTTAGAGGAATGCTTATGCCCTCTAACACTCACTGAAGGTTCAGCTCAGAGTCTTTGCTTGCACGGTCATCCGCTCTTTCATTTCTCCTTACTCCAGAGTAAACGGGAACCCAACAAAGTGTGGTGTTGTGTTGTTGGGTAAGCGAGACCGATCCCCTGCAGAATTTAATACATCTTGAATTGATGGGCGCTGAGGCCAGCGTCTTGATTGTTGTTTAACAATCAAGAAAAATTGCAAGGTTTGCCGGAGGTGAGTGCATTAATCTTATCGTTTTTGCTACTTTGTCTATAGTGTAGATCTCAGCTTGGAAGTTAAGGAAGGAATTTAAGGATAATTGTTCCAAGTACACTCCCGATTCAGTGCCAGTATTAGTCAAAAAAAAATTACAAAAATGGAAAGGTATAAAAAAAGGAAAAAATTGACTTTCTCCAGCTCTATTTCATTTATAAATGTTTGACCAAATTGTAGTGAATCCCTTCTCAGGACGCATTTACGTATCAAGCGAACCAATATAGTCAATACAATCAATCAACATTATCAATCCAAAGATGAAAATCTGAAGTCATAATTTAAGTAAAACGCGAGTAAAGTTTTTTCAGGTTCAACTTTACTTAACTTAATTTTATTTTTTATTAAAGTTTTACCTATACACAATTCAAAATTTCCGATTTTCTGAAAAATATTTTAGCACGTCACGTTTGAGACTCTAAAGAAGCATTCCGTCAAGTGATTCATGTTCTGGGGATCTCACTATGAAATCTTCAAAAAATACTGAGCATAGTCGCAGCTCATGACTTATTCATAAAAAGTTTAGAGCATTATCATTCCCTCTTGGCAAATCGGATCCCTTAGCAAGGCACTGGGTTGCTTACTCCAGAAATTTTGATTAAAGTTGGTGCAAGAGTAAAATTCGTAGAAAAAACAATTCGTTTTCAAAATTGTGCACTTCTGAGCAACAACTCGCTGAAGAGTTTAGAACGGTATGTCCAGCACCAGTTTTGCATGGTAGGCATCCTGACCCAATGCTTAAACCAGGGCTTCACAGATCATTTTTGTAAGGCAATGCGTGCGATGGAGATACCTATGCCGCATGGGCAAGGTAACCGATTCCAAGTGCATATACTACGAAGCCCTGAGCGATGACGCTGAACACACATTTTTTAGTAGTTTAGATGGCTCGCGGAAAGAAATGCTCTGAGGGAGCAGATTGGCGACATCGCACCGAGCAACATAATCAGCAGAATGATCGAACGCGAGGACAGGTGGAGTGCGGTAAAGAAATATATCAAGAACGTACTACGGGAAAAAACGGTAGACCTCAAAAAAGTGTAGCAATGTGAAACCGCACAGATAGAGACACAAGAAGACGAGTCTGTAGCATGAAAGATGGGTACAAATACGGTGTACCCAGATGAGGGTGAATAGAATTGGTCCTTTATGGATACCGTTCTGGGTCCTCCCGAAGTCATATAGAAAGCAGTTCCGGGAAGGGTGTCTCCCCAGAAGGAGAGGAGGGTTCGTTTTAGTGGCCACACCACACGACCCAGTAGACGACCGTCGCTGTAAGAGCGAAGGCGTTTTGAACCCTACCTTACCCACCAAAATAAAAAATAAAAAAAAACACTATTACAGGGCCTTCGAGGTAAATCCGGAAAACATTTCGAAAGCTCTGGAGCAGTAATGTTAAGTCTAAAACCGCTGATAAAGGGACATATTTTTAGTGTATTGTTTCCTGGTTGACATTGGAGTGCCGGAGAGCAGAACAGAAGAGCTGCGATAGTAGAGTCACTTCGCGCCGGAAAAAGCCCCAAAGAGATAATTGAGTGGTTTGGCTACAAAACAAACGCAACCCTGGATGGACCGCGTGGCTGCTGGAAGAGAATATGTGTTTCAGCAGGACTCCGCACCTGCTCACAAGACAAAGAAGACTCAGGCTTGGCTCCAAAACAACCTACCCTACCACTGGTCACCAGATTTTTGGCCACCTTCAAGCCCAGACTGCAATCCTCTTGATTATTACGTGTGGGGCACAGTTGAAGCAAAAGTTAGCGCGAAGCCTCATAACACTAAGGACGCTCTGAAGACAACCATCGAGGAAGTGATGACGACAATGGACAAATAGGAGGTAGCTCGCGCATGTGGGCGCTTCAGGTCCCGGGTGAAACAGATAATTGCACGAGATGGAGGTTACATTGAATAGGTTTCAACTATGATATGTGTACTCACATTATACAAAGTTAAGTGCAAATAAAATTATTTTTGAGTAAATATCCAATAGTTTTGTTTTTAAGTTCAACATTCCGGATTTACCTCGACGGCCCTGTAATAGTGTTTTTTTTTATTTTTTGTTTTTTTGTTTTTGTTGAGTGAGGTATGGTTCAAAACGCCTTCGCGCTTACAGCGACAGTCGTCTACTGGGTCGTGTGGTGTGGCCACTAAAACGAACCCTTCTCTCCTTCTGGGGAGACACACTTTTAGTGTCATTCTGGTGTTTCATGCACGAGGATTTGAACTTACGCACTTCCGAACGGTAGGCGCGCACCAAGCAATTCAGCTACAGCGGCTGTCATTGGCATATTATTGTACTAAAATTTCACGGGCTACAAAACTGCACACTGGAAATTTTTGTAGGGATTCTGATTAGAAGTTTCTGATTTGAACTTTTTGATTTTTTTTTTAATTTTGTACGAAACATGGAACTTTATGTTATATAGTTCTGTTGTAGCATAATATAAACTATATTTTTTATAATAAAAATAAGAAAAGTTAAGTAATAAATAAATAAAGAATCACATTTTTGCTATATGTGACGCTGCTTTTATTGTGCACACAGGTGTAAGTAAGAAAGCGGCAGCACTTAACTCAATTCCAGCTACTAAAAATTCAACTATTCCCAAGCCTTTCCCTTTCTTTTCACACTCATGCGCATGCATGTATGTATGTATGTACGTTTATCGCCCTACAGAAGTGGACAAGAGGGAAAAGCAGCAGTTGCACTGCGCCAAAAATGTAGCTCGTAGTTAGCAACAGAAAAATGCATATAACAAAATGATTTAACGAAAAAACAAATCAAAAAATTTAATAAAATTGAAAGAATGTTTATTATTATTTCATTTTTTCCCACCCTACTTTTATTCGTTATGGTCTTTATTGATTTATGCGTAACGCTTTTCCTTTCGTAATAATTCAAGACAGACGATGGATGAGCGGAAGGAAGTGCTACAAATATGCATACACACATACATACATACACACAGACAACGGTTTGGGCGTTGCTCCGTTGAAAGAGCAGTTTTGCAAAAATTCTATTTTATAGTTTTATGAATTTATTTTCATTTTTTTCTCTCTCTACTTTATTAATGCCCACAGCATCGTACAGAACCGAAGCTGATGTGGATCAGTTGTAGGCGAACAGTGCCAGTTACTAATACAACATCCCCAAAGCAATTTCCGTTTGTCTCGTTGCTATTTTGCATATTATTGAAATAAAATTGTGTGTATTGTTGTTGCTTCTTAATACATTTACCAGTAGTAGCTGCAGTATAGTGTGTATTCCACTACATGCATGAGCACAGGAGAGGAAGTAAAGGTAGTGGCGTGCAACGTGCAACGTGCTGTCGGAGAACCACTCAACGATGCTGCCACTATGCTGATCACGGCAGTCTGTTTATGCGCTTTTCATTCACTACTTTTGTTCATATTTACGTGCATAGACAGGGTGGTTCAAGTTCGTATTTCTTTGTGAGTTTTATGTAGTTTTGACACAGCTGGCATTTGCACACACGAAATTTCAGCTGAATCAGTCAGTAGGCAATGTGGAAGGCAATGAGTGCATGAAAAAATGCTGCGAAATGCAATGCTATACAACTTTTATTTTCAAGGCTTTTTTTTCAAATGGGTTTTTTTGGAGAAATTTTGGTCACAATGAAGCACTCACTACGGATATCTCGACGTTCTGCATATGAAACTCTATTCAGGAATATCAACTCCCTCAGCCAACTCTATAACTCAATAGTTTGAGAACCAACCCTATGCGATTTTCGCTCACAAATCTTGAGTTATACGCTTTGTAACCCAGCGGTAAGCGCTACAGAGACAGCACTACCGATTTGTTTAAGGCTGGTTCCTATAACTCTTTAAGCTCTTAAGCATCCCACACAGGAAGTCAAAAATTTACATTTTTCGTGCTGAGCCGCGTCAGCCTCTTTGAGTATATTGGCAGCCTCGGAGGTTAATTTTAGGTATATTAGCTAAAACGGTGGCACTCCCGAAGTAGTACTAAAGCACCGTTTTAGTACCAATATGAGACCTTCAACAGGCAGATATCTACAACCAGTCAGATCTGTTGATATAATGGAGAAGATTTGTGGGATTTAGGTTGGCGCACTGCCCCAGGCTGTCGAAGAAAGAAGCACCCCGTGACGTTAATCATCTAGCTGCTAAAACCGGACATTTACAGAGAAAGCGTGCTATAGTCTCCTCCTGTGAAAGGTACCCACAGCTTCTGCAATGCTGGTTAAAACGTAAACCTAGCATTTCCGCGTGCGTGCCGATCGTCCAATGGTCGCTAAACACAGCCACGAGTTTGGAAATTGTATGGCGTAGAGTCCACAAGACTTTCTGAGTCCTTCTTCTATTGTACTGGGACCACAAAGGGTTTTCGATATAATATAGCACGTGAAGAAATGGATCTTCAGTTTTTCTACGCTTTCCTGAGAGATAATTTGTGCAGTTCTCTTCTAACAGCTGTCAGGCGGATGACGATGACCGGTTAGGAGGTCTCTGAGATCAATTTAGTCCCCTTCCTGGCAATTTCATCAGCAAATTCACTTCCCTCTATGTTCCTATGTCCTGCAATTTGTAGTTACAGTCAAGCTGCGCTAAGAGTCCTTGCTAACCCACGCTTCTCTTCGAAATTAGTCGGTGAATGTAAGACAAAACTGGGTGCCTGAACATTGTGGTAATACAGGAAATGAGTTGGTTGATGAACTGGCTAAAGAAGGTTCTGCAAGCATACCACTACACTCTTAACCCTTTCTAGTTGTCAATTCGAATTGCATTGATTCAACTATCAAGAACGTTGATCTGAGTTGGGCTCCAGCAGAGTAGCCAAGTGCTTTGTGAAAGAACTAAACAGGAAATTAGCGACCTTTTTCTTAAATCTTAGTACGAAGGACTTGAGAGCACTGGTAGGTGTAATTATAGGGCACAAAGCCTGTGGTCAGAATATGGCTATCAAGGAAATCATTGGCGACTCAATATGCCTATTCTGCCGTGAGAATGAGGACACTGCAGAGCAGTTTTTCTAGAATCAGACTTTGCTTGTTGGGGTGCGTTGTACTGAGTATGAATCAACTTCATACTCCTTCTCTTCTGCATCCATTACGATTTATCTATGAATCCTAAGGGTTCGCGGAAGAGTGACCTCAAACAAATTTTTCCGTCTTACCATCCATACTGTAACTATCCTGCCTCTTAACTATTCCTTCCACTCAAATCTATCCGGGTATAGTACAATGATCCTCCTGACTCAATGCTTGGACTTGTCCAACGCCCCAAACATCTAATCCAATATAATCTAATGTCCTGGAACTCAGATCAAAAAATGGTTGCTTGCACTCCCAAGAGATTTGATCTCCTCTATGCAGGAGTTGACTAGTTAGGATTTGCACCATGGCATATTGCGGCTTCTGCCTGAAAAAGACTGGCAGTGTGGGCAATTTTAAGAAAAGAGAAAAATTGGCTGATTTAGAGTAAGCCCCTGCTCCGACTCCGGATTCCATCTTGGAGCCGTGAGTGAAGACAGATATTGCTCTCGTTCCACACCTGCCTACTTGGAAAGATTGCCCTAGCACGATCCTCAAGCTCCAGTTTGCGGATAGAGAGATAGAAAGGTTAATTATAGTGCCATTCGTTGGTTGTTTGTTTTTTTGTTTGATATTTCCAATATTTATTCATGCTTTCAATGCATCGTGCAAGGCTTCAACTGGTTTGATTTTCTGTGCTACTGCGATGTAAGTCGGGATAGCGACATGCTTGTGAACTCTTCTCTCTTTGAAGGTGTCCATGGTAGACGAGCGCTCATACAATGTACAGCTGAGAAAACACAAAAGTATTACGGAATTTTTTTTAATACAATTTTCTATCCATCTAATGCCGTCTAGCCGAATGATTTTGTGCTCGTCCACCAGTGCGTGAGCTCAAATCTCCTTGTATGAAACACCAAACTGATAGAAACAGTTTTTTCTAATAGCGATCGGTCCTCGGCAGGTAATGGCCAACCTCCAAGTGTAATAATAATGGAAAAGCTAGTTATATATACCATTGCCGTTCGGAATCGGCTTAAAACAACATCCAGACGCACCCCAATTACTTATTTATTTCTTTTGACGTGATAACGTCTTATAATTCGATTTAACAGGCTGCACGCACGAAAAAATGTGTCGTTGCCTTGCTCATTAGCGTTACCTTGCTCATTAGTGTTACCCTGCTCATATGTCGTTACCTTGCTCATTGCCGTTAGCTTGCTCATTTGTCGTTACCTTGCTCATTGCATTGAATGAACTGCAAGCGAAAGCGCGGAACGAACGACAAAGCAAACAAAGCAAACGAACGGCAACGTTCGACATCTTGCTCTCTCCTACTTAAGTGAGCGTATACATATATGTATGTATATGCGCATATGTACATATATAAAATCACGTATTTGTATTTGCATATGCCTTCTTATTGATTATTAATTTGATTCACTTGAAGAATTTAAAATAAAACCAAGTTTGTTAACAATACCTGTTGTTTTAATGTTATTATTATTAATTTTTGATTATTATTAATTTGATTTACTTGAAGAATTTAAAATAAAACCAAGTTTGTTAATAATACCTGTTGTTTTAATGTTATTATTATTCTTCGACGTGATAACGTCTTATAATTCTATGTAGCCGGCTGCACGCACCAAAAAATGCGTCGTTAACTTGCTCATGCGTCGTTACCTTGCTTGAACAGCATGTTATGTTATGTTATGTTATGTTATGTTATGTTATGTTATGTTATGTTATGTTATGTTATGTTATGTTATGTTATGTTATGTTATGTTATGTTATGTTATGTTATGTTATGTTATGTTATGTTATGTTATGTTATGTTATGTTATGTTATGTTATGTTATGTTATGTTATGTTATGTTATGTTATGTTATGTTATGTTATGTTATGTTATGTTATGTTATGTTATGTTATGTTATGTTATGTTATGTTATGTTATGTTATTTTATGTTATGTTATGTTATGTTATGTTATATTATTTTATGTTATGTTATGCTATGTTATGTTATGTTATGTTATGTTATGTTATGTTACGTTATGTTATGTTATGTTATGTTATGTTATGTTATGTTATGTTATGTTATGTTATGTTATGTTATGTTATGTTATGTTACGTTATGTTATGTTATGTTATGTTATGTTATGTTATGTTATGTTATGTTATGTTATGTTATGTTATGTTATGTTATGTTATGTTATGTTATGTTATGTTATGTTAATGTTAACTCATTCTCTATATCCATACAAAATATCTATCAAACAAATAAAATTAAAATTTTCTTTTGAAAAATGCAACCATTCAATCAGTATTTTCTTATGACGTTATCACGTTAAACTATCGTCAGTAAACCGACTTTACAGACAACCTCTTTTTTTTTTTTAAACTCGTCTAACGTAACTCGATCACTCTTATAAAACTCAAAGTTAAAGATTATTAAAAGCCGTATATTTGAAAAATAATGGCTTCCTATTGACTATGCCTCATAAGGGTGTAATAATACATTTTTGTATTGTAATTTTTTAGCTTTTTCAATTCTCCAAGCTTTTCTTTTGACCACCCTTTATTTTATTTATTTTCCATTTTTAGTTCCCCACGGTTCGCCAGCAAAAGATAAGTGAAATGCTGCACCAGCACCAACAATAAACCAACATGTGTTTGTCAATAGAACAACATCCACAGCTCCTAAGTTAGTCTTCTTCTTCTTTCTTATTATTTCACCAACTCTCAACGAGTGCTTCGAGCCACCCAACGCCTGTGGGTGCATTAATAATTTCTTATTTTGCAGTTTCCTATTTGGTTTCAGCTAAATCCAATTCCCCTACTGTCCACACTTTCCGAATAGGTACGAGTACCCCATTATACGGGTAAGTTATGAGTTAGTGTTTGTATGCCATTAAGCCGAGCACTGCCGCAACGTCACTGAGAAGCTGCCACAGCACACTTGCTACATATATTTTAGCTTTCCTCTACCTCTTTATGCATAGAATTTATTAAACTGTGAAGGAGTATGAGCTCCAAATTCAATTTACCACAAACAACTAAAGAGTTAGAAAAAGTGAAAAGTTTCAATTTCTCTGCGGTGGTAGTTTCCTCTTACTTTCGTTTGACTACAACGTACTTGTAATCTTCTCTAATCTTTTCACGGTAACGGAACCTTATTTGATCGTTAAATCAGCTCAACTTTAAACAATAAGTAGGAAGACAAACCGAAAATGTTCTTCGTCTGACACTTGTTAGTTGGTTGGTTGGTTGGTTGTGTTGGTTGGTTGTTAGCGGGAGGCAGCATTAGTGAAATGCTTATCTGACGTGCCTTCAGTTGTTGAGTCGATGACAAGGAAAAGGGGGCAAAAATTTTATTTAGTTTGTTTAAAATCGAGAACACTAAAACACACAATTGTAAAAATAGAACTAAATCGGCTGATGAGGCGTCTGCACACTGAAACAAAATTATAAAAGTAATAAAAAGTTAGAAACGTATTTGACTGAGTGCTTAAGTGGTTGCAATTCTCAACAGGTCTAAGAAATAATGAGTTAAAATGGTATGCGCTTATATACTACTAACATCATCTTACAGCAGAGTCTTTAAGGGGTCCCAGTGGTCCAGAATTTTGAATAAAATACCGATTTTTTTTGATATTTCGAAAGTATAGGCTTTTAAGAATATGTATATGTAAAATTTTTGGAAGCGTATTCCTAGTATTTTTGATTCTACAGCCGTTTTAGGAGGTTGAGTTAAATTTGTCACGCGGTGGCATTAATGGTCGCATTGGTCGTCGCACGTCAGCTGTTCTCAATTATCTCAAAACTACTTTCGGTCTGGTGCTGTTAAAAAAAAAAACAAAAAAAATTATTCAACCGATCCGTCTGAAATTTTAATACGTTGTTCACAACATCAATTGCTGTTCAACATCAATGGCCCTTTCTAGAATCATATTATTATTTCAATTATTTCGTATTTTTTTGGCTTTTGTGTTTCAGATAAATAGAAGAGCCAAAATGACCAGCACCGTTCAATAATAAAAAAATATTTTAATGATTTTTTATAAACGAATATTTCTGTGATTTTTTTAGTAAGAAACTATGATAATATTTACGATTTTTTTTTAAAAATGTTATGATTTCTTTATTAAAAAATTTATAACATTTAAAAAACAAGTAATTTTGTGATTATATTTCTTCTTCTTTGATACACAAATTATTTTATAATTTCTTATTACCAAACTATTTTCTAGGAAATGTTGTGATTTGTTTAATAAAAAGAAATTGTATACATTTTTAATAAAAAAATATAGATTCAAATATATGATTTTTTTCTTTCTCTTACTGATTTAAAAAAAAATGTATGATTTTTATATTTTTATGATTTTTTTAATAAAAAAATTTTTTTATGATTTTTTTAATAAAAAATTTTTTTTATGGTTTTTTTAATAAAAAAATATTTTTATAATTGTTTTCTTCTAACTTTTTTAATATAATAAAAAATATAATTTTTAGGATTCTTTTAATAACAAAATATTTTTTACGACTTTTTATTTTTTTTACTGATTTAAAAAAAAAATTTATGATATACGTTTTTTTTTGATTTTTTAATAAAAATTTTTTTTTATAATTTTTTTTCTTTTTCCTTCTTTCTAACTTGTTTAATAAAAAATATAATTTTTAATTTTAATAACAAAATATTTTTTACGATTTTATCTTTTTCTTACTGATTTAAAAAAAATTTATAATGTATATATTTTTATAATTTTTTTAATAACAAAATTTTTTTATGATTTTTTTTTTTTAATAAAAAAATATTTTTTTAATTTTTTTCTTTTTCCTTCTTTCTAACTTTTTTAATAAAAATAAAATTTGTAGGATTCTCTTAATAACAAAATATTTCTTACGATTTCTTCTTTTTCTTATTGATTTAAAAAAAAAATTTATGTATGTAATTTTTTTATGATTTTTTTTAACAAAAAAATATTTTTATAATTTTTTTCTTTTAACTTTTTTAATAAAAAATATAACTTTTAGGATTCTTTTAATAACAAAATATTTTTTACGTTATTTTATGATTTATATTTTCATGATTTTTTCTATAAAAAAATATTTTTATAATTAAAAAAAAAAACAAATATTTTATGATTTTGTTTTAAGAAAAATTGTATAACCTTTTTAATAAAAAACGCGTTTATGATTTTTCTTTTTCTTACTGAATTAAAAAAAAAAACATTTTATGATTTTTTTATTAAAAAAAATCTTGTGAATTTTTAAGAAATGTTATTATTTGTTTAAAAAAAAAGTTTATAAATTTTTTAATAAAAAAATATTTTTATGTTTTTTAACAAAAAAAATTTTGTGTGTGTTTAATAAAAAATATTTTTGCGATTATTTTCTTCTTCTTTCTAATTTTTTTAATAAAATATATTTTTTTTTTATGCTTTTAATAACAAACTATTTTACGATATTTTTATGATTCATAATTTCCCGATTTTTTTAATAAAAAAATATTTTTATGATTACAAAAAACTAACATTTTATAATTTTGTTTTAAGAAAAAAATATTTAAGTATGATTTTTTCATTACAAATATATTTTTATGATTTGTTTAATAAAGAAAGGGATAACCTTTTTAATAAAAAAACGTATTTATGATTTTTTCTTCTTCTTACTGATTTTTTAAATAAAGATTATTTAATAACAAATATTTTTTATGATTTTTTAATAAAAAAATAAGTTTATGAGTTTAACTTTTTTAATGAAAAACGTTTTTATAATTTTTTCTTCTTCATACTGAAAATACTTTTTTTCATTTTTTAGGATTTTTAAATATAAAAAATATTTGTATGATTTTTTTATAATTTACATTTTCATGTAAATCATTCTCTAATTTTTCTACTCAACACAAACAGATTATTCTTGCAATATATTATGAGTGAAAGCTACATTTCTCAGTGTATTAAATGCACTTTATACCTATTATCACATTGTCCTACTTCCTTGAGTAGTACCAAGCCTTCCACCCTAACTGCTCATCGTCCTTTTTTATCTCCGCTATTATCACTTGAAACGCGCGGAACGAAATGACCTGCTAATAGTAGAATTTTCGCAATTTTCTACAAAATCCTCTGCTAGTTGCCACATGCTCCCTAAAGGGGGAGTAGTGCCGAATGGTGGCCGAAGCCAATATTTTGCGCATACTGTGGAATGCTACTGTTGTGGCGCTATGAGTTAGTTCCATTACATTTTTTCTCCCCAAAGCCATAGCTGGGGGTGTGTGTGTGAGTGTGTCAGTATCGCACCTGCCTTTTCGTTGAGCATTTAACACTATTCACCCTCATCAACGACATCAACACCCTTATTGGCTGGAATTGAAGTAGTCAGCAGATTGTTGGTATGAGCCAACCGCCAAATTCTGAGAAGGATACGCCAGCTGCGCTTATCATGTTTACACGCACACACTTTTTCGCTTTCGTGGTGCGCTTTCAGGCGTTTCTAGTAAACGTTGCGTTAAATAAAAGGTTGAAAACTGGGAAATATCCAGAACGTAGCAATCGAAAGTAAGTGCGGAAAAAGTGTACGAAAATAAACATCAGTTTGGAAATAAATATGTTCGTAATGCAAATGCCGTAAGTGAAACGATAAAAGTGCTTGGCCATCTCTTATCAGGTTATCAAGCAGTCGGTTGAAGAGTTAGTAAATTTTTTGCGCATTTTCAAAAAGCTGTTTAACATTGGCGTTGATGATTTTATTTTTCTTATTCAGTGTACGAAATATGTCGCTTTTGCACATAATCCCCTAAGGGGTCTTCTCACCGAGTTCGTTGCTGCGTTACGTGACAGTTTTACCTAAATAGATTCATTTTTTTAGATTCATATTGCAGATAGTAGGTTCGATGAAAGCTCTTAAGCGCCAAGTAACAAAATGTCGCCATAGCATCACCAACATCATTATAGCATCACAGTTCGGAGTGAACCATTGCTTTCGTTAAAAATTGCCTCCACATCACTCGATCATCAGCTTTTCGTTTGATATCAGATAGGCCCATAGCTCTAAAGTCGCCTTCAATGTCATCTCTCTATAGTTTTCTCAGCCAGCCTCTTCTTTTGCCGCCTTTTGAATTTGTTTCGAAGATCTTTTTTATAGCTCTATCGTTGCTCATTCTAAAAATGTGACCGTACCTTCGTATCCTTTGCGCTTTGATGTACCTGTAAGTGTGTCTAATTCGTCGTTGTACCGAATGCGGTAAGTATCGTCTTCAAATCGTACAGGTCCATATATGTTTCTTAGAATCTTTCCTTCAAAACAATTTAACTGATCGGTTTCATTGGATCTCAGAACTCAGACCTCGCACCCGTATGTAAGTGCAGGTCTTAAAAATAGCATCCGATTATCTTTCGCTGTGGATCCATGAATAATAAGAAATCATTCTATTTTTTACCGACTGTATTTATTTGATGCGATGAACTTCAGTCTTAAATATTTAAAAAATCATCGTTACCAGAGTTAATGTTGGTACCTTTGACGGCTCTTACATCAATTTTGTCGCGATTTTTGACGACAAATTGTTTGTTTTGCTAAAAAATGCTGTTCTTAACGGCCTGCAGAGTCTGCAAGGTATAGCTTGGTAGTTTGAAAGATATGCGACTTATTCACTTAGACCAGCTTCTCTGCATAACATCAAAAAACTACGTTCGAGATCGGGCGGACGCGCAGTGGGCTTTTTAGACCATTGTTTTTGAAAAACAACTACAGAATCCAATTTTCGATCGATTTCAAGTCTTTTTTTTTTAAATGCTACTAAATGATTTTGAAAGATATTGTCTAGGTCCAAATTTAAATTTTTTTTTTATTAAATCGGAAACACCCATGAATAAGGGTACTTTTATGAAAAATTCTTAAACACTTAAAAAACGAAATCTTCTATTTTAAAACTATAAAAATTACAGAATGGTTTAGAAAGCAACCCATAATGTAAGGATACGTTCTAGAGATGTCAGAATGAATGTACGACAGGTCTAAGTGTGTCATACGACAACCAACCTATCTACCAACATTACACGGATTTGTCACTAGACTTTGAATCAACTGGATTTTGTACCGAGGAATCTTTGATAGAAATTCTTTAGAGAGCTCCAGAGAAATAGCCAATTGTCTTGCGAGTATTCGCGGTAATGTTGATGGCTACTAAACCCTTCCATTTGGAGGCACAATAAATAGAGTAACTGAGCCATTCGTGCGAAGGGATCCCAGTATTTTAGAGATCGTGGTCAATCCTTCTAAAAATTGGTTTATTTGTAGAGTCCAGTATAAAAAGATGTAAACTAAATATGTTTCGAAAATTTGTAGGAATTAATATTTTCGAAATTTATTCGATGTTGAGAATATTTGAGTGAAGTTTTTGAAGAGAATTATCTTTAATGTTAGTGTATACTTTTAAAAAAATATTTGAGACAAAAATTATATTTGTTGTTTAAAATTTTAAGTTTTTTTTGGCAATTTAATTTTTGGGTACTTTAAGTTTCTTTTTTGGTAATTCTAAAAAGCTACCCTCACTCAAATTTGTTCATATTTTTCTATAATAAAAACTGAACTTTTAGAAAACGAAGTTTCAAATGATAAAGCAGATGAAGAACTTATTGTTTCAAGTCAAGTCAGGTCCCTTGCTGAACAACAACGTACTTACAATCAAGAAATGGATGCAGACACAAAAAAACCAGTTTTGATAGCAGATTACAACCTTACCAAAGGAGGAGTCGACGAAGTTGACAAAAAATGTTCGATATATTCAAACAGCCGTAAGACTCGTCGGCATATGGGAGTTTTCTAAAGACTAATAGATATGATTGGTATTAATAGCTTTGTTTTGAATCAAATGTGTTCAGACAGTGATGATAAAATGAGAGGAAAAACTTTTTTACTCAATCTGGCAAGAGAATTGGCGTTAGATCACATGAAATTTCGGGTGTATAATGAAAGATTGCCAAGAGTAAAGATATTCCCCCTCCCCCACCAACGAATCGATCTAACTCATTTGTACTATTTTTCCGCCAAAAATAAAAAGAGTAACTAGATATTGTTGATGCAATAGCTTAAAGCCAATTTGCCGCCGATGCTCTAAGCCACTTTCTGAGACCTGCAAACAAAAATTGTAACTTTTTATTACATGATTCATATGATCTTTTTTTACTAGACTGATAAGTTTAAGCTTAATATAGCATGCAAAAATTTTTTTCTAATGAATGAATGAATGGAATATTTTTTTTTTAATTGCATAACTTTTGGAGGACACATTTTTAAGTAATGTTCAACGTGAAATAATTTCTAACTTAACCACTGAATTTATCTTTTTTCTTAATATATTGTTGAGCTTAAGTATAAACAAAAGTAAATATAAAACATTTGTTAAAAAAAAATAAGGTATGGAATATTTTTCGTTGTTTTTGTATAGATATAAGTTTTAAGGTATAATTTGTGAAATGAGAACAAAACCTGTTCAACATAAACTGCCATTTTAGATTCAATGAATATGTTAATAAATAAATATATAAGTCTTTTATAAAAAAATGTAAATAGTTTCACCATCTTTACAAGCCGGAACTTTGGTAAAGGCAACTCGTCGAAATGGTGTCTGATATACTACCATGTCAGTGGAATTGGGCAAATTAAGTCACGTCAGTCGCAGAGGGTTAAGTATATTCTGTTTTAAAAAAAAAAATATATAAAAATTCTAGATATTCTAAAAAGAATCGAAGATATTGCATTTCAAAAATTATTATACCCCAATTTTCAGCATTTGGTAAATCTCATGTTATTAAATTAACAAAAAAATTCATTATTAAATTTAAAAAAATTACCCCTGGTTATGATCAAGCCTAAAAAATCAATTATATTGTAATTATAGAAGGAATTGACGGCAGTGTAAAAAATACTTGAATAACTTGATATGAAGTCGCTCAACTGTCACCTAAAAAATAAAATAAATGCAAATACATTCCCGTATTAATAGGGAAATGAAAAAGTGGACTTCAAGTGGCGCGACAGCATTTGGGCCACCTTGTTTATTGTCTAATTTAATTACACTTCACTACGTGCATTACAGCACTACACTTCACTTCACAGCAACTAGCGCTCATATGCCTGAGAGTTTAAGAAATTTTTGAGAGAACGAAATTTGTTCAATGGGTTTGATATTACGATGTACAGAATGCAGTTGTGTGGCCAACATCAGACCGTTAACCGGCTCACAGTGATTTTGAAGGAATCAGCTGATTGGCTGACATAACCGCGGTGGGTATTGACAGCTGTGTGTTTAGGAAAAAAATTGAGTCTGTGTTGATAATATACGGAAAAAACAACGCAATCTCAATAGATGCTACTTCGTTGCCCTCTGAACAACGCCTGATTGGACGAGTGAATACGTATGAAATGAGCGGGCAGAATTCTACTACGGAGTATCGGTGCAGCCGAAGTCACTTGCACAATTTTGCTTCAGATGACCGAACCTGATAATTTATCAGCCTTGATTTGGTATGATGACACCTAATTCTATTTTTACACGAACTTGATTTAGCACGAGTTAACAAGAAAAACAAATCTTTTTTTTACACAAATTGATTGTTTTTTTTTTTGTAATATTATTTTCAATATTTTATGAATTTTTCTTGAATCTCATAGAGCAAATAGAGTGCGAAGCTCTTAAATTAGTCCCAGGAGAATTTTCTTAGACTCGCCGTTCAATAATTTATATCTTATAATAAATTTAATGAATTAAAATATGTAAGAATGATATAAATTCTTAAGTAAACTGTAAAAAGAATTTTTTAATATTTATTTTAGTATGTTAATTAATATTTCAAATTTTTCACACGAATTTTTGGGGAACGTATCTGTAGCGTGAAAAACGAATTAGGTGTACTTAAGGGATTAGTGGTAGTCAGAGGCCCGAAAAATTATGATTTTCAATCATTTTTTTTTTTTTTGCTAGTCAATTGTCTTATTTCACAAAAATAAAAAAAGCATTAAAACAATATGTTTCGACTTGACTTTAGCAAAATTTCTCAAAAAACATTAATAATTGTAAAAGTTATCGCTGTTCGTGTGGCGCCCGTTTCTCCACAAGTCATTTGCCGTGATCATCACAAGTCCTTGGAGATTCATCTAACATCAATCGAACAAGAAACATTAGTTTCATTAATGGATAATCTTGTGCCTGATCGCAGCTTTGTTTCAAAATTAACAATATGGCGGCCTCAGGAAATATTTTTCAGATTTCCGAGAAAAAAACCGACAATTAATTGTTTAAAAAAAATCGAAATTTTTGAAAAAACATCTTTCGATCAGGCACGAGTTTTTTATGTTTTTCAAAAGCGGTATACATTTTATTGAAATCTACAAAGCGGTTTTCAAGTCACAGCGATCACCAGTTCAAAAAACATAGCTTTGAGAAAAACGCTTTTAAAGTTTTGCTATCGCGCTCTGGAGCGCCCTTTGTTAATTGTTGAATGGCTCGAAAATTATTTGTCGGATTCACTTCAAATTTTACACAATATTTTTAAAATATTATACTTTAAGAAAATATAAAAAAAATACAAGTTTTTGAAAATTCTGACTACCCCTAACCCCTTAAGGGGGGAGGGGTAAGGGTTTGCACTTTCAAGAAATCGATTTTCTTTTCTTATCTTATTGTTTAGCATTTCAAGAATATAAGTCCGTGACTTTTTGTATTTCTGACCTCTTTACTGAAAAAGAAATAGTGCTCCTGTCAACAGGCATCTCCTGTGAAAATTTGAACGTGCTGCGTCAGTTAGTTTTGTGTTTTACAAAATACCTTTATCACACTACCCACACAACGTTGGGGGAAGATTTAATGATGATACTTTGACTAAATTTGTATTGGTTTTGGTTTCCGATAATTTCCGACCGAGATACAGTGATCACTGAAAATTTTTTTTTTTCAAGGCGTTCCAGGACATGGTCTGTCACCGGCTTATTTTTATGTATTGCCACATAAAAAAATTACAGAACGTAGTTAAAAGTATGCTTAATAATCTACAAAAGGCTTTAATAAATTTGCTCAATCCATATTTAAGAAAAAAATTCCCAAAAATAGTGTTTTTTTCCGCTGAAACCCTTACCCCCTTAGTGTATTAGCCATTAATCGACAAAAAGTGTACCGTCAAAATTTTACTATTAAATTTCGGTGTCCCATATTTAAAAGTCCACTACATCGCAATCCCATTCATTCCTTAATTAAGTTTCCTGCTGACATTTACTTATTGAGGAAATCAAACAAATTTATTCAATTTGTGCAACATGACCCAATTTCATGGCTTTCAAGCAAATTAAATCGATATTACCTAATTCAAGCAAGGAAGCTTAATTAGTTAGACAAATACAAAATTTCTTTCCCCAGGAATACAGAAAACGGAGACATTTTCATGCCAGTCAGCTGACTAAAAAAAGTAAAAACTTACAGCATTTCAAATTCGCTCTTATTCACTTACCAACAACCTGCATAATGCCCGTGGCCGTGGCTGTTGAGAAAAGTGGCGCATCAGCTGTCACCTCGCACGAGAAGTTGCCGGACAATCCGAAGCCCACATTGCGGATGAGCACTTGCGTTGCATTCGAATTGGTCACCTGTGGAGACAAATGAAATATTGCGCAAACTTTCAGTATAAATACATAAAACAAAAAAATGCCGCATAAGCGAAATGCAAATGCCTAAGTAGAGGAATGATTTGAACAAGAACTAAAAAGCATTAGTGAAAAATAAATTCAAATTAAAAGCGAAAATTATTCGCATAATTCCAATGGCTGCCAAACGAAACAAAACTAAATGTAAAGCCGGAGCAAAGGTAATATATATTCAAATCTTTGTTTGAAGGTCGCTGGCGCTTCGCATACAAAAGGAAATGTAAATTTTTGCCAAATAAACTTTTCGTCTGCTGAGCAACAAAACGTCCGACGCTTTCGACAATGGCAATGCGTTTCAATGCAATGAAATGCAGCTGACTAATTACAAATCAAATTTCCATGGAAGAGAAATAAATTCTGCTGCTCTTTGTTGTAAGTGTAAAATAAAGGACCAGAAAAATAAGAGACACAACCAAAGGGACTTGGGTGCCTGTGAGTTTTTGTTAGCCTCGGTAACTGTAAATTACTTTGGCCACAATTTCACCTGCATTACTCACAAAAAAGCACTTAGGTTTATTAAATCATCCGAACCGCGGCAATATAAAAAGAAAATAGTTGGTAAAGTTTACAGTAGTTGAGAACTTTTTGCTATTGCGCACCCCGCTAAGTGGGTTGCTTTTGCCAAATGTTTGTATGTATGTAGACGCAATTGTGGATATAATATCAGTGCAGTGTTTGGTGGCGACCTGAGTTGGCAGAATCGAGATCGGTAGTTAGCAGCGGCACATTTTTAGACTCCAGTGCACTAACGGAGCGCATTTCAAGCAAAAAGTAACGTTCAACTACTCGCCTTTCTTTGGTTGTAAAGGGTGGTTAAATTTCAAGGGCCGATGTTGCATGCGAATCACACCCAAACGTCAAGCTTTTTCTGCATTTCATTTGATATTTTTCAATTTCAGACTAATTCAATTTGAAGCATGGAAAGATACACAATCAAACAACGCATTAAAGTTCTTCAGGCTTGTTATGAAATCGGGCGTTCAAATCAAAATGCATATCGCGCACTTCGTGAAGAAAATCATCTTCAGTGACGAGGCACATTTTCACCTCAGTGGATTCGTCAATTAGCAGAATTGCCGCATTTGGGCGAATGATAATCCAAGAGTGATTGCCGAAAAACCAATGCACCTACAAAGAGTGAATGTTTGGTGCGATTTATGGAAAGGCGGCATCATTAGTGTTTGATGTCTTGAGATGATAACGAACTTTTTATGGCCCGAGTTGGAAAAAATGGATGTGGACAATATGTGGTTTCAACAGGACGATGCCACTTGTCACACAGCTAATGAAATAATGGCTCTTTTGCGCGAAAAATTTGACGGCCGAAAAATCTCACGTCACGACGATGTCAATTGGCCACCAAGATCATGTGATTCGACACCGTTGGACTTCTTTCTTTGGGATTATTTGAAAGAAAGGGTCTACGTCGATAAGCTAGCAACAATTCAAGACCGAAAGGATGAGATAATTCGGCACATTAACGGCATAGAATCTCAATTATGCCTCAGCGTCGTCGAAAATTTGGACCATCAGATGGAGGTGTGCCGCCGAGGCCGCGGCGGCTATTTGGCCGATATTTTGTTTTATACGTAATTGAGGCATACCAATATTATCATAATAAAGAAAAGTGACAATAATTTCTTAAAAAAATTCTACTTTATTTAAAATCAACACCGGCCTTTGAAACTTAACCACCCATTATATAACCTCAATTTGCCTGTAACCCATGCGGCATGAAACCTAATGAATGTATCGGTATTGAATGTAATTGTGTTGTAATTTTGTATTGAATTACTCTTTACTAAATGAAAATTAAAAATATATTTTTATTAATGGCATTCTTTATTTTGACCTTTACGCGCTCTATTCCTGATCTGTTTGTATAATGCGGCTTTCAAAATAGGTTAGACTAACTCGGCTGGCATTAAGCCACGCATAGACCTTGTGGTCCTTAGCGATGCCAAATGGAGACTGACCTTTATTAAGACTTAAAGTAAAGGATTTTCCAATAACAGGTATTATTGTTAATAGCCCGCTATTTCGGTAGATGTCACTTTTGAAGCTGTCCTTTTTTGATATTTGACAAGTAGAAACTACGCCATTAATAAAAATGGAACGATGCACGCTTAAACAATGCACTGAAACTATTAAAACCCACTATAAAAACGGTGAACATTTGGCAGAGACGCTTCGTGCACGTTGCTCAAGAACAGCCGAAAATATTGCTGATGTAGCCGAAAGCGTTGAAGAAAACCCAGGTTTGCCCATACCTCGTCGTTCTTTGGTATTAAGCATTCCACAAACGTCATTGCATCGTATTTTGCATAAAGATTTGGGTCTCCAGGCTTATAAAGTCCAGTTAACACAAGAACTCAAGCCGGCCGATCATCAACAATGTCGTGTCTTTGCTGATTGGGTCGTTGAAAGCATGCAAATGAACCGGAATTCCATCGAAAAATCATCTTGAGTGATAAGGCCCATTTCCACCTCGGTGGCTTCGTCAACAAGCAAAATTGTCGGATTTGGGGCTCAGAAAATCCAAGAGTTATTGTTGAAAAGCCTCTCTATCTTCAACGTGTGACTGTTTGGTGCGGTACAGTTACAGTGAATGGATTGCGCTATCGAGATTAACGATTTTTTATGGCCGGAATTGGATGGGATTGGTATTAATGTGTATTTTCAACGAGACGGCGCTATGTGCCACACAAGGAACGAAATCATTGATCTTTTACGGGAATAACGCATATTGTTGGTAAACCCTTTAGTATGTAATCGCTTTTAACAAACCTTAGCAGCGCAGGAGGATCCTCAAACTGTTGGGGCCCCAAGCATTTCGAGCGCATTTTTGATAATTGCCGGACAGACGCACAGAACATATTCTAAAGTTTTCTTTACCTCCTCGCTGCACTTCCTGCTTTTGTCGTTGCTAGCAATCCCTATCTTGAACGCAAGTGCAGCCAATAGATTATGACCTGTCAGCATACCTATGATAGTTCTGCAGACTTTTCGCGAGAGCGTAAGTACGAATTGAGTCAGTTTTTTATCGTTGGTTCTACACATAACTTTTGCAGTTTTGCATGTGGTCAAATTAGTCCACCTAGCTTCCACTCGCCTTTTCATGTAATTGTCCATTTCATTGTTCAGGGTTGCCCATATTCGACGGACCCATGTGGTTTTTGGGCCCATTCCAATCGACGAGGCTTGTCCGCAGGCAACAATCTTTGCGTCAATTTAATCTTATTCGGGAATAAATGCAAATCAATGCGGATAATTCGTTGTCCGAGCAATGCCCAACTGCTGAGAGCGGTGATTTTGGGATGTCGTTGGCGACGCCTTGGTCGGTTTTGATTTGGCCTCTTTGGATTAGAAAGAGTATCATTAGAAGGCGCACTTTTCACATTAATTAATTAATTTTTTATACGCACGTTGAATTTTTACAATTTACTTCTTTTGTTGAATGTAAATTTCAACAATTTGGGAGCGCTCGCGTGGCGTGTACTGTTCCATGGTAAAAATTTGCTTGGACTGGCGCTTCCAACGCGGTATGTCATTAAGCGGTCTGACGTCTCTGTCAAAAGATACAGGGTTTCCAGATGGATCCGTCGAATATTGGCTACCCTGTATATAGTATTTAGCGGTTTTTGTACGTCGTTCTCTTGTTCAAAAGGTAGTTTAACAGCACTTTTTGCTATCTCATCTACTATTTCGTTCCCCATATTGCCTTTGTGACCAGGCAACCAATACATATGCAGCCTTCTGTTTACAGCTAGCCTTTCTATGGCTTCCCTGGTCCTTTGGACATTTTTGGACTTAATACAAAGTGAGGTTATTGCCTTTATTGCTGGTTGACTGTCCATGTAAATATTAATTATAGATTTTTTTTTTCAGTTGTTGTGTAGTCTAACTCCGCGGCTTTCCCAACAGCAAAAACTTCCGCTTGGTCTGGCAGCTTGATTGGCTGCCTAGTCCCTAGTTTTGAACAGTAGATACACGCGCTCACTCCGTGTAAAACCTTAGAGCCGTCTGTGTAAATGTGAAAAGTTCTACGGCTAGGCTTCATGCCTTTGTGCCATTCTCCGACTTCAATTGTTGTGTGAAACCTTCTCTCCCAATTAAAATACGGAGTCATGTAGTCTGTGCCACCTGAGCTCCACTTTCCTATTGAGCTGTGACCGAAGGTTCTGTAAGTAAATACTCCAGCAGTCACTAACCTTCCCGCGAATTTTGCCGTAAGGTCAGTAGGTGATGTGCTAAGTATCATTTCTAGTGCCGCCGTAGGCGTGGTTTTCATTGCTCCTGTTATGCACAGCGCAGCTAGTCGCTGGATTCTTTCCAATGGCATTAAATATGTCGTTTTCTTGTTCCAGTCCACCATACTGGGGCCTTGACAATATCGCAGGAATATTGGCCTGACTATTGTCATGTAGCACCAATGCATCAGTGAGGGCGATATACCCCCAGTAACGCCCAGTATTATTTTGCATGCAGACAGTGCGTTACTAGCCTTTTTCGTCCTTTCGTCAACATTGTGCTTCCACGGTAATTTACTGCCCAGTATTACTACGAGGTACTTCGCATGATCTTTGACATGTAGTTCGCTGTTGCTTAGCTTTGGAAGACTCCTCGCCGGTCCTTATACTTTCTAGTAAAAAGTATCATGTCTTGTTATGTCAAGTCTTGTGATTTCGGAATAAACCAAGTACTTGGGACTAAACGTATATAGGAAATTGACTTGGAAGTTAAACATCTTAGAAAGAGTTAGGATGGCGAACCTAGCTTTTTACGCCTGGAGTGCTTTAGGTAAGACCTGGGGAATTAAACCTAAGGTTGCTCATTGGTTTTATACTGATGTCGCCAGACCCATTCTCCTATATGGAAATGATGTCTGTTGGTTGTGAATAAGGTGCAGAGATCAGCGGAATAAGCGATATGTGGCGTCATGAAAACCACGCCATCCATGGCTTTGGTTACCATATTACATCTGCCACCCCGAGAACTCTTCTGCAAATACTCAGAGGCCTGTACCGCTTTAAGACTCAGAGCGAGCTCACAATGGAAGACTGTCACACATGGACCTTCAACCATCCTAGACTATACGGATATACCCAATGATTGTGATTATCACTCTCCCATCCTCTGATTCTGTCTGAAAGGAATTTCTTAATGAAAATCCCTTCTAGTTTGGAATAGCTTGAAGAAGATCCATCACCCAACACACCCGTTAAGACCTACACGGACGGATCTAAAATGGACACCGGTGTAGGATCAGGGATATATTGCGAATAGCTTTTTATCAGTGAATCCTTTATACTACCGGATCACTGTAGTGTTTTTCAAGCGGAAATAAACGCTATTCATGAATCTTTACAATGGTTAAAGATAAACGGAATATCATCAACGGATATCTGCATTCTATCGGACAGCCAAGCTGCCCTATGGGTACTGGATGCATTCCAAATAACATCAAGAAGTGTCTTATATTGTCGCCAATCTTTTAATGAGACGGCCAAGCAATATCGAACGTCTGTCCAGGAATATTGTAAAACTGAGTACACTTCAAATTAGGACCTTAGTAGGGGCCCTCACAGCGCATTGTCTCAGAAGTAATCATGCAAGGAGATTAGGCATTTACACGCATGATTTCTGTCGAAGCTGCAGAAATGAGGAGGAGTTGGAAACAATTCAACATCTTTTTTGCACATGTCCGGCTCTAGCCAGACCCTAGCCAGTTTTTCAGTAAGAACGCTTAAACTTTTGAACTTTTTTGAATAAAACACAAACGGTTTGACTTTTTTAACTAATTTTTTTTTTTTTATTATCGAGTTTGAACATATACATTTAAGTATGAAATTCGATTTCTTTTGCATGACCACCTCGTGCACGTTTTACGAAGTTCAATCGTTGAACCCAATTTTCGACCACTCTTTTGCATAAATCGGCCGAAATTCCAGCAATTTCGCGTTCAATATTGGCTCTGAGCTGAAACGCCTTAGATAATCTATACACTTTAGGTATCAACAACCTTTTACGCTTTGTCAAAAGGTCAGGATGATTCAATATGGAAAAGGAAATGTAGCCCTGCCCCTTCGGTTCACAATGGCCCCATTTCGTGGTCTAAGTGTCTGCGCTATCTCTATGTGCGATGCGGCTGCCAAACCTAACCTAACCTAACCTAACTATTAAGAAAATGGTCTACCTTAAAGAAAAAAGCATATCGCAAAATTTGTTTATTTTTTTGTGGAAATACTCATACGAATGAGTCGACAATTCAAAGTTCGGTGAAAAAATTTCAAGAAACTAGTTCGGTCGTGGGTAGAAAAAGGGGGAATGCACTAATTTTGAGATTTAATCTTTGTTGAAAATTTGTGTATGGAATTTTTTAGAGTTCTTTTAATTATTTTTAATTTTTGATTTTTAGGATAAAATACATTTGAACAAAAATGTTATTTCGAAAAAATCTAAATTTTTCTGAAAAAAATTTTATATGGAGTTGTTTCGCATTATTTTCATAAATTTTAAATTTTAACTTTTTTATTTATTTTTAATTTTTTTATAAAAAATTTTCAGGAATAAAGTTTTTAAAGTCAAATGTTTTCGGTTCATTTTATTATTTTTATAATTTTTATATTTTTTAGTATAAAATATACTTTTTAACAAATATTTTTGGGAAAAATTAATTTTCCTTTCTTCAAAGTTTTGGGGGATGATCTTTTTATTCATTAATTATTTTTGTAATTTCTAAGATAAAGTATTTATACGTAAATAAAAAAAATGTTGGAAAAAATTAGATGTTTTTGTTTTATATTATTATTGTTTTCTTTAAGGAAAATTCTTTAATTCTGACCATTATTCTTAAAAACTCTACTTAATAACAAAAATAATTAAAATTTTTATAAATTTTTCTATTATTATGCGTAATGGCCTTCTAATAATAGAAAAATTTATAAAAATTGTAATTATTTTTTTGTATGTATTTTTGTATTTTTTAGGATAAAATCGACTAAAAGCAGCAAAAGCTGTAGCCCAAAGTGTTGCTGTACAACCTTCAACATAAATAACTAAAATCTCGACGTTCTCAACAATTAGGCATTCACGAATTGACTCTTTGGCGTGCTGTGGACGTGGTGGTGTTGGACATTTAAATGTTGTCAACCTGAGAGAATCTAAGTTTGGCTGCCAAACCGACCTACCTACCCTAGCCCGAATACAGGGGTGGGGTATTTAAGGCTAATGTTGAGAGGATTTCTTTCACTCTAAACTAAACAATTTTTTTATATCTCTAAAAATCGCCAACATGATTTCGGGTTTTCTTATAATTTAATCTCAAAGGAGAATTTTGTTAGTATGATACATTTTTTTTGTTCCATTTTGAACTACTCACTTTATAAACCAGCTTCAATTGAGGTATTGGAAGGTAGTGAGATAGTGGCTGAAGTCCTCCAGCGAGTCAATTATAATTAGCGATTACGGATAACCGAATTACGGCGCAGTTGCGGCCAACATTTGAAATGGATTGCCCTCACAAAATAAATATCATGAATGGTTCTACACAAAAATAATAAAAATTGCCCAATAAATTTGAGTTTTCTTTGTTTTATTTGAATTTACGATCTGAGAACTCTAAATTGATCATTCTTAATAATCACTGAAATCATACCTTTTTAACTCAAGCGAAAGATTCGAGAAGTTAAATGTATCAGGCAATCAATCAGCGTCCATTGAAAATCCATTAAAAGATTGAATATTTAAACTAATTTTTTCACCTTATTAAAAATGTAATTTTGAAGGTATTAAGGTATTTTAAGCAGAGCAATAATAAATTGAAAATTTAGAGCCAGATTTACAAACATTTTTTTGGAACGTTCTCCAGCCATGTACATGGAACAGCCAGCCTAAATAAAATTGATCAAATTGGTTCACCCTATTAGCTGAGTCTCACTAGTTTGCGCAAACTTTTTTTATTTATAAAATGCGCCATCTGGAAGTCATATTTTATAGACTTATAGATACATATATATATATATGTGTGTGTGTGTACGTAGGAACAGTATGTAAAAAACTACTAGTGCCAAGCTGTTCATCACCAACAGCATACCTAATTACAAAAACTCAGCCGACTAACTTGTTCGCAAAGCCGGGAAAGTAGCGTTTGTTTATTGAGCGGAGCAAAAAGAAGTGAAGAGAGAAGCGTAAAACCTGACCGCATAACTTAAATGTGGTAAAAAGTGGGTGGCAAAGCTACGAACATCGGCAAAATTTTAGATAAATGCAAATGCAGTTGGCAGTGTCAACTGCTGCCGCCGCCACACCTGGGCGTTGCGGTGATGATGCCACATTTTTCGATGGACGCGTTTTGCATTTTGCATTTCGCTGGCGGCATAGCAATAACAGGAAGGCTTATGAAGCACACACAGGACGAGTCATGCGAAAGGTTTAACTGGCACTAGGAAGCGAAATGTGCAAACTTTTTCAATAATCTAGCTGCGTAAAGTTACTCAAAAGCAGCGGTTCACTAGCGCCCCTCCCACTTGACTCTTGGACGCAATTGGTTTTTGTTGCCTCTTTGCTGCGGCGTGAACGATGAACCGAAAATATTTTGCACAGGTACGTAATACTAACTGCCGCACCGTGCGGGGTGTAAATATACCGCTATATAACTGTATACATACCAACACACAAATACATATAAATAACGCTGCCTTAAGGCAACTCTGCATGCCGTTAAATTTAAATGAAAAGTTTGCATTGCAAAAAGCTGTTTGCAACGCCTGATATCAATTTATTGATGCGCGTGTGTGTGTGTGTAGCAGCTTCGACTTTTGCACAGGACAAAAATCCTTGACTGGCGTACAAGGCAGTAATAGCATCGACTCTGTCGTGCAATTGTGGCATGGCAACCATGAACGGGTGAGACGGGTGGTACAGGTGAGGGGTGGCATGGCGAATTCAACACCTGGAAATAAAGTCAAGTAAAAATGTTGGATCACTTTTTCATTTATGTAGCATACGTACCCAGTAGTGAAATATAAGGGGTAGTTCAAAAGACACACCTGGATGTTTTTTGTTTTTAAGTAAAACATTTAAAAACTTAAATTCTTTCAGGTTTCCCAATTTCTATTCAAAATACGACTTTTAACAATTCCACTTGAAAAACTAAATCACCTAAATGTCCACAATGAGCACGACTACCGGTAAAATCCACCAATTAGTGGACTCTCAGTCGAATGTCTATTTGTTGAGACATCTAGGTATCGATTCTCAACAGAACTTCCAGTTTTTAGTCTGCCAGTCCGTCTTCTATCCTCGACAAAAACAGTTTTTTGAAATTTTTTCATCAACCTTTAAGTTATGCACTCATTTAGCTCATTACTTCATCATCAAATCACGAATTTTGAATGTTTCTGCAGCTTTTTCGCAACCGTAGAGGAGACGTTGTAAATCGCCTTCATTGTCAGATATTAGTACTGCGTCCACCGCATAGCAAACTATTTTTATTTCCGTTTTCAATTTGTATCCCCTAGCTGCATTTTTGACGTTTGCTATTATCTCATCCATAACTAAGTTAAAGAGTATAGCGCTTAAGCTGGCACCTTGCCTTATCCCAGAGGTTGCTGATCGACTCTTAGACACTTCATTACCGACTCTTATGCTTGTTGTGTTATCGGTGTTAAGATTTTTAATATTGATAGGTGATATGATTCGGTTGTCTATTTTCAGTTTTTTAAAGAATTCCAATCACGTATTTCCAGACAAGCCTAAGCTTTGTCAAAGGCTTTAGAGAGTTCAACGAGACAAAGATAAGCAGACTTGTCATATTATATCGATTTCTCGATTGTTTTCTGAAATATAAATATGTCATCTAGCGTTGACCTATTTTTCCTAAAACCCTGTTGTTCTTCTGATATTTCACTTTCTCCAATTCTATTGGCCAGCATTTTTATATTTGCATTTGTTATTTTTGCCCTTTTCATTCAAGACGTTCTAGTGGTAAACTAGTAATTTTCTGACTAGTTTGATGTTTCACTACAGAGTAGATGGATGCATTGCCTACTTGCATATATGCATCTGCTTGGTTGTGTTAATAGCGCGCTGCTGACTACAGGTGCAAGTGGCAAAGCGAGCGAGTGAGAGAGAGAGAAAGAGGGAGAGCGCGCAAAAGGAACGATACACGCAGCGTTACTGGTAAATTCGCAAATGTCATAAAGCAACTATCCTGAAACAGCATTTTGCCTTTGTATTCTCCTGCTAGTTCTCTTTTTGCATAACTGATCGCCCGTCGCCTTTGCTGCCACCCGTGGGCCATTCCACTGACTCAATAAAACGCGCATTCGAAAGCTTTCCACTGTTTGCCAAATAACTACATCCTATTTGCGCATGTATGTATGTATGTATGTATATATCAAAATATCAAAATATAAAAGAGTATCTACGGAAAATACAATATTAAATATGGGATCTTTGCAGCTCGAAAAGGGCGAACGGATTGCGTGTAGCAGATCTTTTATTTCATACAAATACAATAATACTTTTGTAAAAAAATATTTTGTATTGTTAGTTGAAGCCCATGAAAAAAAAAATAAAAAATAAGCAAATAAGTTTATACGCCAGCAGCTGTGAAGATATTAAAAGTAAGCTGCAACGATTAAAAATTTATTTTAAAATAAACAGGATTTTATCTCTTCTGTGGTCAACTTCGAGCGATTGAAGCGAATGTTATTGTAGAATTCACTTCAACTTGACTTTTTGTTGTTAGAATCTGCAAAAATTCTAATATATTGGATATAATTGAAAAGGCAAAAACAAAAATATACTAATTACTTAAAATTACAAAAATATGCCACGCTATCGCAGAATATTGTGGTACTTTGCAGTTTCACTTGTCACGCTAAAAATATATGATAAAAGCACCACAAGTTATGAATATTTTTTTACTAATTTTTAGTAAAAATGTTTTTTTAGAAAAGTAAAGTCCATTCCATAAGAAAGAGCATATTAATGTAAACTTCAAACTCTCTACAAGATTTATAAACATTCGAAAAATTTTCATCAAAATTGAAAAATGTTTTAACAGGTAGGTAGGTAGGTAAGATGGCAAGAGTACCCCACGCACACTTCAAGTAGCACTTACGTGCCTTTTTGATACCATAATGTGGACCACCACCTGTGAAAAGATTAAGAGAAAAAACCGTCTACAGTCATCCAGTGCTGTTAATGTAGCATAGGAGAGAAAAGGGATCTAGCGTGGAGAATTTCTTCAAGTCCTCCCCAAAGGGCACGCTAAGGAATCTCAAGCGCTTATTCGCCAGAGCCGGACATTTGCAGAGATCCGGCCTCAACAGCCTCTTTCTCTGCAGGAATCCCACAGCTTCTGCAATAGGAGTTGTATGGAATTCCAAGCTTCTCCGCACGAGTACCGATCACCCAGTGACCAGTGAACACCGCAATGAGTTTGGAAATTGAATGGCGGGGGATTCCTATCACCTTAAGCGTTCTGTTTCTATCGTATTAAGGCCATAGTGTTTTCGAAATAGCACACGATGAGACAGACTTCCATCCGTCTCGCGCTTTTTTTAGAAATAAATTGTGTAGTTCCCTTTAAAAACAGTCAAGGGGACACCGATGTCTGAGAAGGGGACAACTGAAACCAGTTCTTTCGACCCCTTCCTGGCAAGCTCATCGGCAATCTCATTTCCCTCTATATTCCTCTGCCAAGGAACCCAGATAAGGGAAATGTTTCCTGCACGCTCGAGACGTTTGAGTTCCTCCTTACAGGAGTTCACCAGAAGAGAGCTGCAATACGGCGACGACAGGGCCTTGATCGCTGCTTGAATATAGAAAAAAATATTAATGTCTCCCTCCCAACAGCGATCCCGAATCATTCTGCACGCCTGCAGGATCGCGAAGACTTCTGCTTGAAAGACGCTGCTTGTTTCCGGCAGTTTAAAGGAGATCAAAATGCTGGCTGATTTAGAGTTAACCCCTGCTACCACTCCAGACTGCATTTTGGATCTGTCAGTGAAAACCAAAGGCATCTATATCCGTACCGACTCTCCCCTCTTTCCAATCTTGCCTGCTCGGAAAGATAGCCCTAGCACAACCCTCAAAGCACAGTTTGCGGATGGAAAAGTCAGTGCGAGTAACACAGAGGGAAGGGCAGACCTGCTTCCAGATGCTACTATGTCCTACAGAAAGTTGCCTCCAAAGGTCAATCTCCTTCAACCTAATAGCGCTCTGAGCAACAATGGGTTTAACCTGCAGATCTATAGGAAGTAAGTGCATAATAACGTTGAGCGCAGCAGTGGGCCTTGTTCTAAAAGCACCAGTGATGCCCACACATGCAGTTCTCTGCACTCTCGCTAGCTTAGTGGTATTGTAGCCCTTCTGAAATTGGCAGAACCACTAAGTTGTACATCCAAAGTACGAAGCGTGGCTTGAGACCCTATTTTTTACTGAACATAGATTTGCAGGAGTAGAAGGTCTTCTTTACCCGATTTTCCATGTGTAGCTTCCAATGGAGCTTGGGGTGAAGTATTACACAAAGATACTTGACTTCCTATGAAAGACTAAGACACTGTTTGTTAAGTCTTGGAATCTTAAAAGGTGAAGGCTTGTATTTTCTGGTGAAAAGCATCAACTCTGTTTTGTCAGAGTTGACTCTGAGGCCGCCACTGGTAGCCCATCTACTGAGTGTAGCACCTTCCAAAATTTCAGCCACTACTGATGGAAAGGGACCTGAGACCATTAGGACCAAGTCATCGGCATATGCTACCACCTTTAACCCACCCATGTTTAAGTGAGTTAAAGCTTCATCCACAGCTACTGGCCAGAGAAACAGAACTTTTAAAAAACTTTGGGTACGAAGTTTCATAGTCAATTCCATTTTAATATAGCAAAGTGCAAGTTTGAAGTCTCTAAAAGTCCCGTTTGAATTTTGATAATTTTTCTCTCTGCCGATGTTGTACATTTTATCGATGTATTGAAAAAAAATCATTCGTTGTATAGGCAAAAAGGGCAAAGCTTTCAGTGTAAAAAATTATCAAAAATCAAGGAAAATTTTGAGTGTCTTCCTATTTGAAATTTCTCAAGAAGGAAAATATTATAAAAATACATGACTAGAACATAAAACTGGCCAGCCATTGTTGATTTAATGCTGAAGACGTCTGTTCTTGGGCCATAAGCTCTGGACTATTTTGCAGGTATCGGAGTTCGTCCATCTGTCAAAAGCCAGCTTCTAGAATTGCAAGACACTTCGGGTAATTGCAAGACCTTTTATATACAGTTTGAAGGCAGCTCACTGCTATAACTTCGGATGCTCTAGAGGAAGCTCTCTGTCTTGCCAGTTCATCAACTTTTTCATTTCCTTCTATGCTCCTATGCCCAGCGACCCAGATGAGAGTGATGTACATATGTCGTGCGTGCTAAGGCATTTAATTCTTCTATACATTGTCTGACGATTTTTGAATTGTCTGTTGGTGACTTTATAGATAAAATGTCGGCTTGACTGTCTGAAAAAAATACGTGCTTCTGACATTTTTTTGGGTGATTTCTCATTATTCCGCAAGCTTCCTTACCCCGAGAACCGCTACTTGAAAGAGGCTTCGCCGATTCTCCAGGTAAAAGGACTTGGAAGTTTCGCGGTCTTTTGAATATGCAACCGCGGCGAACCGCAATCCATCTTGGATCCTAAGATCTGTTTTGGTTATACTTTTGTGGTCCCAGTGTAGAATTAACCGAGGTGTGGGATTATTATGGTATTAGTGGGAGCGTGCCCTGCATGTCATTGGTGGGACGGCACCTTTGAAATGTCTCGACATTTTGATTTAAGCCTCCTTCAAAAAAAAAAAAAACGAACAACAAAAAAAATTCTTAAATCCTTTGCAAGGACTTATTTCTAAAAACATCGCATGTTTTTAATGAAACATTTGATATCTAACCAGTGGGCGGGTCATTAATAGCTTTTAGAAGTTTTTGCCTTCCTGAAAGTAGCCGAATGGATAATCGAGAGGAGATGGAGCGGGAAACAGATTGAAGTTTTCAATGACAGTCAGGCTGCACTGAAGGCCCTGGAGAAGGCAAAGTAAACCTCAAAGATTGTTCAAGAATGTAAGAAGAAGCTCAATTCTGTCGCAAGACAAAATAGACTTGTACTTATATGGTATCCGGGACACTCCGGTGTTCAAAGGAACGAAATCGCCGACGAATTGGCCAACCGTGGATCAGCGGTGCACCACATGGGCCAGAGCCAATAATCGGAATCATGAATTGGATCAGCCATTGTGTATGCAATTTGCATAAATAGCGATCGATGGTCCGGTCTAGAATGCTGCAGAACTGCAAAGTGTTTTATGACAAGTCCGAACAGAAAACTGTCAAACTTTCTATTAAAACTTAGAAGGAAAAACATTCGGTTGATGGTCGGTATCATTACAGGGCACAACCCATGGGATCAGCATATGACCACCATTGGAATTATCGAGGACCCAGCGTGCCTGTCATGTGGCTACGAGTTTTGGGTTCCCATGCCATGAGAATGAGTAATATTCGTTCTCTAAAACTTGAGAATGTTTACAGATTTTCCAAAGAATCTGGAGAATTCTCACAGGACTAACTATCTCTATCTCTGTCTCTATTCTTTCCTATCTCTTTCTCTGATACATTTCTCATTCCCTCCTTGACTATCTACCCCCTTTCCAGAGCTTTAAATACAATGGGCTTTTTTGCCTGACTGTTTTAGGAGCCACCAAATCTCCTGGTGCTCCTTGGCTCGACTTTTTCAAATTTCCTTTCAATTTCAATAGCTTTTATTTATAATTTCTCTAACTTTGAATAAATCAAAAATTCTCCATATGTTTGCGTGGACAGGTTGCTCTCAAAAGTGTTGGCATTAGTGTGCACCCGCACTATATGGAGTAAGTTTATTTAAAAAAAAAAAGTCAAGCTATTCGTTTCTGCATCTTCTCTGTCTTTTTTCTGCCTTTTACAGTTCCATTTTTAATTCCATTTCGATGCCGCATAAAAATACCACAAAAATACCGAAGTGAAATGATACAAACTGCAGCTTGAAAAAAATTGTCCTGGATATGCATACGTAAAAAAACTCAAATACAAACACATACAAGTGAACTGGAAACAAAGGCACAAAATCTCCATACATGCCACATACCAATTACACACATACATATGTACATCTAAATGGGAGTATGTATGTGCATAATACGTGCGGGAATCAAAAGCAGATAAATTCATTGATATGTTGGCAGAGCTCACACTTGTACGTACACCCACACATGCACACTAACAATATCACCGACTATGAATACACGTAAGTTTGTATGTATGTATATATGTATATATGTATGTATGGATATTTAATTGTATACTCACATCGACATGTATGCCGGGAAATGGGAAAACTTTCGTATTCGGAAATTCACCAGGTGTATAGCGATAGAACTCCAATTGACCGCGATAAAATTTGGCTGAGTAGAGTGGCGTCCCTTCCAAATCATAGAGACAGCGTACGATGGCATGTTGGCCGCGTCTGACCGCCGGTGGTTCGATGATTAAATTGACATTTCGCAGTGCGCCTTCAACGATAGCTGTTGTTATTGTTGTAGTTGTTTGCATTGTGCAATTTTTTGTAATTTTTATGTGTTTGCGCGTTTTTTTGTTGTCGTTTTTCCAAAGCAGATAATACCGAGAAAGAGACAAACAAAAACGGAAAATGAAGATTAATAGAAGCAAAAAGTTGAAAAAGTTGCTGTCATAAAAAATTCGCATGCAGTAGCTGTTTTTTCCTATGATTTTCTTCTTTTTTTTCACTAAATATTTATGGGTTCATATGAGAATACACATGTGTGTACATATGTGTACACCTGTGTGCGCAAGTGTATAAAAAACTTGTTTTTAGCGCTTTACTTTAAGCGACAAAATTTCAACATAAAGCCCGAGGCCGTGCAAACCATATTATGAAATTTCATATAAAATATTGCACCAGCTCTTTGCCGTGCAGCAGTTACGAGTATTGTTGTTATTTTTTACTGCTATTTCTATTTTTATTTAAATATTTTATTTTTCTTCTTACACTTGCAATCCAGAATTTTGACACTTTTTACATATCGCAAAAAGCTTGAAACGCCGCTGTGCTGAAATTCATGTCAGCTCATATTTATTTTGTATGCTTGTGGGTGATTTATGGGCGATTAATAATCAAATTGATTTGTTTACCTCGTAGCTTAAATGATTTACATTTGAAATAAATGTATTTTGCATTTTAATTTTTAATACAGCTAAAAAATCATTGAAATTGCTGTCTCACTGCTAAAGCCGCATTGACAGGCCTAAATCCTTTTGAAGCGATTACAATATTTTGAACATGGAAACCGATGTTTTGTTTGAACTCTTTTGTTTCTTTTTTTTTGTTTTCTACTGATACGTAAAGTACATAAATATTTATAATAAAAATATGTTAACAATTGCAAATAACCAGAACATGTTAAATTTTTACACAATCCGATTGAAGCCAAAGGAAATTGGCTGTGGGTTTGAGTGTTCGTTTTCATGTTATCCCACAAAAGGAGAGATCTATAACAACTCAGATGGTCAGTTGGTTTTTATCGGAATTCTTTTTCGTGGATTTTATATATTTTTTTAAACTCACGCGCTTGATATTTATGGGCGATGTAGAACATTTTGACCAATACTGACTACTTTTTTTTCTTTTAAATATACATTTTTTTTTAAGTATTAGGTGCGCAACTAAGGGGGCGTCCATCAATTACGTGAGATGTTTAAGGGGGGGAGGGGGTCGAGTCAAATCTCATCTAATATTACGTTGGAGAGGGGGGGGGGGCGGAGGGTCTCGGCAAATATCACGCAATTTTTTTCTGATTGAAACAAAAAAATTGTACATGCTTAAGATTTAATCTCAAGCGTAATCGTAGTATGATTAAGATCATTCACTAATTCGTTCGAAAGAAAATAATTTCATTCATACTTCGACGTTATACATTACTACTGTCAAACCACCATATTTGTTTTATACCAAATAGCTCAATTTAATCTGAATTTGCGGTACAGTGTAGCCCGTCGGTTGTTTTCGGGCCACTATGAGCCGAACGCCCTATCACTCAGGTTGACGTTTGACAATTCCGGACTTTAAAGAACATGACGGAAAATCATTTGCTCCATTTCTAATACGCGTACCGATTGAACCGCTGAATGCCTTCATCAGCACGTCTATTGATCTCTATTGCCCAAGTATACGTGATGATTTAGAGAAAATATGCTGCAGTACATGCGGTATTTACTTCGCATCTATCACAAGAGCTGCAGAGCACAGAAGAGCGACTCACATTGCACCAGCTAAGCAACCGCGTATGTTCCGCAAAGTTCGACCCCCACGGATTGTCACAAGACGAGCTAATGAGTTACTGTGCGCAAGCGTCAACGGCTTAGAGTGGCTAGATTAGAACGAAGTTGAAGGAGCACATGATTTTACTAAAAATCATATGGACATGTTGGTCCCAATAGTCTCTCTTGAAACCGCGCATGATTCTCCATGGACTGAATTAGAGTAGATATTCTTTTTTTAATCGCAGTAGTTCGATTTAAGTCTTCTATTGTTAAATTTTTATTACACTTATAACTCTCAGCAATATTGATTACTAGTCTTAACTAGTCGTAAATAAAAGCAGGAAGCAACTTTTTTTTCTTTTTACAATAACAATGCAACGCGTTTACATATGAAACCCACCTTTTGAAAAATCTCACGTGAGATTGGGGGATGGGGGAGGGGGTTGAATAAAATCTCACGACATCTCACCAGGGGGGGGAGGGAGGGTCAGAAAATTGAAAAAAACACCTCACGTAATTTATGGACGCCCCCTAAGTTCTCGCTGTTTTTTTTTTTTGTTTTTTTTTTGAGCACATACAACTTTATTCTGAAAAAATGGTTACAAGTGAATAATTGAACTACTGGCTACTACTTTTCCCCATCTTTCTGGTAGATCTCGTATACCGTCGCGGTAAAACTGTTCATATTTGAGGCAATCCACGGATCAAGCCATTTTTTGGATGTCTACATATGAATGTAACTGTTGGTCAGCTAGACTATGTGTCATCGATGAAAACAGGTGATACTAGGACGGCGCAATATCTGGAGATGGCGGCGGGAGGTGGCGGGTGGGGTAGGATTTGCCAGGTAGGTTTCAACAGGTTTTGCAATCGCATCAATTGAAGTCGATACCGATCCCCAGTGATGATTTCGCTTGGTTTTGCAGTGCATAATAAATAACACCTGGCGGCTACCGTGGCCGAATGGGTTGGTGCGTGACTACCATTCGGAATTCCGAGAGAGAACGTCGGTTTGAGTCTCGGTGAAAGATGAAAAAATTAAGAAAAAGCTTTTTCTAAGAGCGATCGCCCCTCGGCAGACAATGGCAAACCTCCGAGTGTATTTCGGCTTGAAACTGTAGGTCCCTCCATTTGTGGAACACATCAAAACGCACACTACAAATTAGGAGGAGGAGTTCGGCCAAACACCCAAAGAGGGTGTACGCACCAGTTATATATATACAATATATAGGTATAATAAATAACACCAACTTGGTCCCACCAAATACATAGCATAACCTCCTCAGTGTAAATATTCGGCCGAGGCGACGACGTGGAAGCATCACCGGGCAGTCCCCATGGCTTTCTTTTCTTTGGATTGCTGTAATGAATCCATTTTTCATCACCCGTCACGATGCGATGAAGAAAACCCTTCCTCCCTTCCCTTTTTGCCGCTGGAGCAGTTGTTCACAGGCGAAAAAACGACGTTCCACTTCCCTTGGCTTTAACTCATAAAGAACACAAGTCGCCTGTTTCTGAATCATTTCCAAAGCATGCAATTGCTTGGAAATGGATTGATGGATTGCCGGGTAACTCTTAGTACAGAAGCAAGTTCTTCTTGCGTTTGACACGGATCCTCGTTGAGCAATGCCTTCAATTAGCAACTTCGAAGGTTTTTGACCTTCCTTCACGCGAACGGTTGTTAACATTAAAATCACCGTCTTTGAAGCGACGCAACCAATAACCAATCTCCGCAAGTTTCTTTCTTTCAAAGCAGCATCTCCATAAACTTTTTGTAGCTCTCGATGCGCTTCAGCCGCCGTTTTTTCCGAATGAAATAGGAAAATCTATACTTCCCGCAAATGACGATTATTCGGCACAAAATCAGACATTTTCACGAAACCAAAAGTATTTAATACCGAAACAAAATCACTAATGTGTCGAAGCAGTTTGTTTACCATATTTTGACATATGTTATTGACAAACAGCAGGAACTTAGTAACGCACCTAATATAACTCTTAGTCTAAGCAACAGAGCGCGTAAATGTCAAAAAATCACCATCTCAAATTTTTTTTTCATTAGGAAAAAATTATTAAAAAAAAAGTTAGTAAGTATTTGTTGTCTGCGTGACCACACTCCTTTACCTATTTGGGGTATGCGTCTTGCTGTTGTCCTAAAAATTAAATGTAGGGCCCAGTTTTATGCCGCCTCCAAGTGGCACATGACGCCTCCATAACCATAACGTTCCCATAATCTGAGTCTCCGGATATCGGAACATTGAAGGTATCAAAAAAGCGGATGAGCTGGTAATAGGTGGATCTGTTATGAATTAAGTTCTTGCAGAATCAGTATTCTCCCCACAATCAAGAATACAATTTCCTCAAAATACATCCAAATCGTGGATTGTAGGTGGAGAGACCAGACAATATGCAAAATTAGCAGAACGTTATGGCCCACATGCAACCGCAAACAAACGTCAACACTGATAGCTTGGAATGTAATTTGTTCACATCTCATAAATTGAATGTAAATCTGTCACCTTAACTTTCCCAACACTACAAAGATGGCTCGGCAAACTTTCACAAGTCGCAGCCACTTCGCTATAACATTTTGGTGTAACGGGAGGGCAACCGCATGCGGAGCTATTAATCTCGGACATCGGACGCGTCCTCAGGTGGCGGATAGAGGAAAGCCCTGTGGATATATACTTGTCAAGTTGTTGAGATTTACTGTATTTTATAGTACCAACCACGAACCAAAATCGGACTTCAGCATCTGATCCAGGATGGGCAGCTCCAAATAGGGTCGGCCTTGTATCGAGAGACTAACTAACGACATGATTCTAACACCAGTTAGATCTAAGATGGTGCCTAGGACCAGGTTAGGTTGGGTTAAATGGCTGTCCTAGCCTAGGGCACACTTGGACAAATATTGAAAGTTCGTCCGTTCTGATGCTATACAGGGGGGAGGAGAAAGGAGAAGGGAAAAAAGAAGGAGCCTTGGGATTAGAGACGATGATGACCATGCATTTTACGATGACGCCAACGATGGCTGATTTGCGTTCGTAATTTGCCGCAACAAGCTCCTTACGAACTTCACCAAATTTGTGATATTTAGACCAGCTATATCCGCAGGTGTAGCGAAAAACTGAGAGCCCAGATGTCTAAATCTTTGCCAGAAGGCGTTCAGATGATTTCTCCTCGTCCTCAAGACAGCTTCTGCTGAACGGACTTGAGGCAATCCCAAATCTCACCGCATGAACAGCTAACGGAATGTCCGGTAAGGATACTCACCAAATTCGAGAGCTGGGGCTTTGTTTGCCTTAGAAGTTCACTCGAGAGTCCCCGATCTACCCGTGGCCAGAAGGATCTCGTGACCTGGCACGTTTGCGCACTAGCCCAGTGCTCGCTGAGTTGACTCGAGGCCCAACTTTCCTAGAGCGGATCACAGGTTCTTAAGGGAATCCCAATGCTCTCATTTCGCGACGAAACCGGCTCCACAGTTCCTTGTCTAGCCAGTCCATCAGCCCAGCAGTCCGTCTATGCCGCTGTGACTGGGAACCCAAAAGAGCCTGATGTCGAAGTATTCGGATGCAAGCGAGAGGGAAGCCAGACATTCCCCGACCAATCTTTAACGCACAAATAACGAGCCCAAGGCCCTAATTGCCGCTTGGCTATCGGAGTAAATACAGGGTGGCTGATGAAAGCCGCTACCAAAAAAAATTGAATAACTTTTTTTCTTTTTAAGTTATCTGTTCCATTTTTATTTTAATTTGCAGATTGATCTTTAAAATTTATTAAAATGGATAACTGGGACACGCAAACAAGAATTTGGATAGTCCGCCGCTATCACGCACTGGAGTCCGTAGTTTTGGTACAGAGAGAGTACAGGCGGATGTTTGGCGGCGATCCCCCGAGCAGATGGACCATAATGAGACTGGTGAATAATTTTGCTGAGCAAGGAACAGTCGCAAGAAGGCCTTATCATCGAAACCCACCAGTTCGGACGGGGGAAACGATCGCTGCTGTAGCTGCAGCTATACAAAGCAATCCAAGGGTTTCAACAAGAAGCTTATCTGCTCAACTTGGTGTCAGCCGACAGTCTTTGCAAACAATAATGCACAGAGATTTAGACTTATTTCCCTACAAAATTCAAATGGTTAACAAACTGAATGCAGCAGACTTGCCGATTCGCTTGGAATTTTGCCAGAAGATCCTGCAAATGGTGGAAGAAGACCAAAACGTGTTAAACTGCCTTTTCATGTCTGATGAGGCCTATTTCGATTTAAACGGCAATGTGAACAAACAAAATTGTCGAATATGGAGTACTTCTAACCCACAGATACTCCACGAGACGGAATTGCATCCTCTTCACGTGACAGTGTGGCGTGCGGTTTCTTCACGCTGTATTGTCGGGCCTTATTTTTTTGAAGAAAATGGTCACACCGTTACGGTTACTGGAGACCGTTATTTGAAAATGCTGAAAGAATTTTTCTATCCAGAACTACGCCGAAAGAGAATTCCTTTCAACTCTGTGTGGTTTCAACAAGATGGGGCAACGTCTCACATAGCCCAGACTGTTATGACAGAGTTGCGACGAAAATTTCCCAATAAACTGATTTCAAGAAACTCCGAATTTGGTTGGCCCCCCAGGTCGCCTGACCTTACTGCACCTGACTTTTTCTTGTGGGGTTTATGTAAACAAGAAGTTTATAAAACAAAGCCAACAAATTTAGATGAACTAAAACAATCCATTTGGGCAACAATTGCGGCTATTCCTGTCGCAACTCTCAAAGCAGCAATGAACAACTTTTTACTAAGATGCCGCACTTGTGTCAACGAGCATGGGGGGCATTTAAATTCAATTATTTTTAAAACTAGTTAAGCTACATTTAATAAAATTTAATGACCTTCAACTTGAAACAAAAATAAGTTAATTCCATACACTAAAAAAAAAGTTATTTGAGTTTCTTAATGTAGCAAAATTCATCAGCCACCCTGTATTTACTTCCTTAACAGTGACTACCGAGGAAAGCAACCAATCCACTGCTTTCTTAATTGCTGATACCTCCGCTTGGAAAACACTACAGTGGTCCGGAAGCCTGAATTTAAGTTTGATGGGAAGCTCCTTACAGAATACTCCCCCACCAACTCTTCCGTTCCCTAGGGCTAACAACCGATTGCTTTTGAAAACTAAAATGTTACCGAATACGAGCTCGGCGAGCTGCGCCTCCAGTCAGCGTGACAACATCAATAATAGTAATAATACATAAATACACATAGCGGTATTTTTTTCTAATTCTGTTTACAAATTTTTAAATTGTAATGAAACTTTTCGAATTCCGGCAAATCTTATAAAAAATGCATGTAGAAAAATAATTGGTGAGCACTTTTTATGCCAGTAAATTTCACAAACATTTTTATCGACTCAAAAATCACAAACAGTTATTCCAATTAAATACATATATTTACATGTACATATGTGGGAATGTGCATACATAAGTATATGCGATATACTTTTATGTGTATGAAATATTTCTTTAACTGTGGCAGACTGAGTGCACAAAGTTGAGTGAACAAATTCACAAAGAAAAAATTTATATTCAATTACCTGAAAAATGTTGCACAAGCGAGTAAATAAGCAGAAATGTCATGGCCATTGGCAAACGGCTCTTAAGCAGGCAAACTCGAGGGAGTACAAAAAAATATCTGTTTATATTTGTACGCAAAAAAAAATCCGCCCAGTATAATGCAAAATTTGTGCTGGCATTTATTTTCGAATAAAAATGGAAAACATTTGCAAAATAACAAAGGAAATAAATGCAATATAAAAGACGAAACGAAACGTAGGCAAAGCAGTGAAAGGCATGCAAATGCGAATTTTTCTGCATAGACAAACTCACAAGTAAACATATCTACATATGCATACATACACAAATAGCTAAAATGCATGATTACATAAAAAAGGGCTGCAACTCGCAACGTTTTGGGATTTGAATACGAAAAGTAGCAGAGGCCAAGGATGCAAATACGGCGGCGATGCCGGCTGCACCGAGAGCGAGTACAGCGCAGTGAGCACATAAATGTCAGTAACTGATTTGCATGTGTGTGTATGGCACACACAAATACATGGATATATACACAAATAAGCATATTGCATAAGCAATTGGAAAATATGCATGTATGCAGGCACCAAACACCCGCACACAGATGCAGAAGTGCAACCGATGAATGGCGCAAGCAAACGAAATAGTGTACACACTTATATCGGCATATCCACACACACATCCATATGCATACATATTTAATGCTTGAACTTCTCAGAATATCCTTCACCAGCACGCGTGTACAAGGGATCCATTCAACCTCCGTATTTATGCAGATATTATAGTTTATGTGTTCGATCGTGCTTACATGACAGTTGGGTGCGCAATTACAGCAACAAAAACAAATATTTAGTTTCGCCGTATTATCCACTCACACTTCCATGGACGACGTGTGGTGCCCTATAGGGAAAATCTGAATTAGTGGAACATATTTCTGGTGCAACGCTAGGAGCAGCTCGTCCATTGGGAATCGTTTTGTTATTCAGAGTGGGCTTGACTACCTCGAGGAGTAAAGCGCGTTCTTCTGGAATACGAATTCTCATGCAATAAGTTGCCAGTACAAGTCAGGAATAGTGGGAAAAGTTATTTTCAAATTTAATAAAATGAAGGGGTTTTCAATAAGAAGTGTTATTTTGATATTCAAAGACAAGTATTATTTTTTAATATAAATTATAGGATGTTTATTTCATTATAAAGAGGAAGGTATGCCGTTAATAGTGGAAAATGAAATCAGGCAAATGACCATCACGACCACGCTTACAGGACAATAACCTTTTCATGAAATTTTCCATAACCGAATTGCTAAGTGGCTGCTCTATGTCCTCGATAGCCTCACGATTTCCATCTTTGAGGTCTTGAATCGGCCTTGGGCTGCTGGCGTAGACCTTCTCTTTCACCTGACCCCAAAGAAAAAAATTACAAAATCTCGGTGGCCAATTGTGATCCCCTCTTCGAGAGATAACACGGTCCGGAAACTTTTTCCGTAACAGATCAATGGTTTCGTTGCTTGTGTGGCACGTAGCGCCTCTTGTTGAAAATAAACGTCGTCCAGATCAATACCGACTAAATCCGGCTATAGAAAATCATCGTTAATCATCTCTCGATAGCGCAATCCATTCCACAATAACACCTGTTATTGGAAAACGCTCTATTTACCCCGTTGCATATTTATGTACTAGAGAGGGAATAAGTTCCTAGCATTTTTACCGAAGAATTTTATTTAAATAAAAAACAATAATTATATCAATAAGTTAATCCATTATATATTCGCCGTTGCTATTTACCACCTCTCGAACAATTTGTTGATGCCGTTCTATCAAAAATCGACTGGTCTGGATTTCAAAGAAATTGTTGAGCCAGTTTTTAAAGACCTCTTTATTATCAAAGGTAACGTCTTTCATATGGCGTATGGCGCAGAAGCTTGGACGATGAATGAAGCGCTTGGAGAGTTTCAGAGAAAGATTCTGCATAAGGTTTTTGGTCCTTGCACGTTGGCAACGGCGAATATCGCAGGCGATGGAACTATGAGCTGTATGAGCTTACGAATAAAGATCCAGCTGCTAAGTTGACTGGGTCATGTCGTCCGAATTGATACAAACGCTCCAGCTCTGAAAGTATTCGATGCGGTGCCAGCTGGTGGTAGCAGAGGTGGAGGAAGGCCGCCTTTGCGTTGGAAAGATCAGGTGGAGAAGGACTTGGCTTCACTTGGTGTGTTCAATTGGCGCCGGTTAGCATGAGAAAGAAACGACTGGCTAAGAAGAAGAAGAACGCCCTTCATATGGTTTGACAGGGAGTGGAAAGATGGTAATCGGTTGGTGTAAGGTTCGGAGATGCGGATGCTGAAGGATCTCCCATTCGAACTATCGGAGTGTGGCTTTGACGACTTCTGCAACATGGGTCCTAGCATTGTCGTGGAGGATTATGGTGTTACCATGTCAATAAGGTATTTTCAGTCGAATAGCCTCATTCACACGGTGTAGTAGGGCAATGTAAAACTCCTTATTGATTGATTCCTCTTCTCGAGAAATTCCCAGAGCACCATGGCCTCACAGTCCCCCCAAACACATACCCGGCTAGGCTCTTGGCTTTAGGCGTATCTCCTGGAGCCACCCACTCTTTTCCTTGCTTCAAACTAATATACAGGCACCATCTCATCTCTCATCTCTCATCTTCCGTGACGATTCGGTACAAAACGCCCTGTTGATGACCGCGTGTTGCTCGATGGCGGGCGAGATGATGAGCAGCAATTTGAAGGCGGTTTTCTTGGTTTGTTTCGTTGAGTTCGTGAGCCCAAGCTACCAAATGTTCGGTAAATGCCATTGAAATAAGGTTATTGATAATAATTTTGTGATTGCAGCTCATTTGTTCCGCCAATTCATGACTGGTTGGCGACCGTTCACTTTCAAAAGTGATTTGAGACGTTCTTCATTGAATTCAGAAGGCCATCCGCTGCGAGACGTGTCATCGATGTCGCCATTTTTGAAATTTTGCAACCCATTCCGGTACTGTAGACTCGCCTATGACACCTTGTCCATACACGACACCTTCCCTAATACAATTGTCCTGCGCTTCCGCAGCTTTTAGACCTCGCTTAAAAGCAAAGAATAGCAGGTGTTGAAAATGTTGATTTTTGGCTCCTGGCTATTACATTTCTAAGCCTCAAAACTAATAAAAAATTAAATAACTCAAAAATGCAATTAACATAGTTTTGTGTAGCAGAAAGAATTCAATCGGATGAATACTCACTCTGTGTTAAACAGCGAACAAATCGTTGCAAAATGAAAGAAAATAAAAAATGCTATGAACTTATTCCGCAGCCCAATATAATCAAAAAAGAAGTTTAAATTGCTAAGTTTTTTGTTCCAGTCACATACTTTTTAAATTTTTTCGTTCTTATAAAATTTTACGCTCCACTAGGTGAGCCCTCAATCCACCTACGGAATACCTAAACAAACATACTAATTTTTTAAATTTCCTTACACAATTTTTTTTATTTTTTATGTTACTGTTATTGATGTGAAGTAGAGAACACTTAGTGACAAACCGTAAACTCACAATCCATCAAGTGTCGATTCGTAGCTGTCAGAACTTGTTTCAAATTTAATAATTTATTCCTTTTTAACACATATAGCCTTTAACTAATAATAGAAAAAAAGAGGGGCACTTGAGCTAACATCCAAGAAAAAAGTGCATTTGAAAACAATCTCTTTTAAGCTTTTTCATGACAGATCTACTTTTGGAGCTTTGCCATTGTCTGCAGAAGGGCGACCGCTATAAGAAAAAGGTAGTCAATTGGTATTTCGTGCCCGTGGTTATTCGAGCCTGGCAGTTCCGAATGGTAGTCACGACGCCATTCAGGTACGGCGTTTACAGTTCATTATTTAGAAAAGATAAAATATATAAATTGTTCAACTTCTGCTGAATTTCCCTCATGGGTATCAAGTGATGTATGTATGTACGTGCGTGTCTGCACAATAAATACAGCGATTACAATATTAAACGTTCGTACTAACATTTGCGTTCACAAATGCAAAAAAATGCAGATTACACGCATACATACATAGAAAGAAGTGTCATGTAATATTAGTACAATTTCGACAACTAAAAATATGGAGTGAAATTTTATACATCAAAATAATCGCTTTCGTAATTGTTGTTGAAAGTTTTTGAAGCGTATGCAAAGGAAAGTGTCAGAACCTATTGATTGATGGGAGCATTTCTATACAACATCGGATTATCGAAGTTGCACACCTGCCACGCTTTTATGTTGTAGTAAAGGTGGTTTTTAGCATCACATGCAAAGTTTTTGCGTTTAATTTAAGGGGGTGAGGGGAGTCAGTGTTTTCAAAGAAATGTCTTTTTTTGCATTTTCTTAAAGTAACGGGTGATCAATCATGAGGTGCTTTTTTCAATAGTTAAAAAAAAACAAAAATGTAAATTATGTTCAAAACCTTTATTTATCATTTGAAAGGACATTCTTTGACATTTCTTTTTGAATATGACTTCATTCAAATGTTGGCCGCAACTACGCTTAAGGTGGTCCATTCTGAAGGTCCAATTTTCAATCACTCGTTCGAGCATTTCGACTGGTATGTCGTGATGTTGGCTTCCAGAGCTTCAATCGTAGCTGGTTTATCAGCATAGACCTTGGACTTCACGAATCCCCAAAGAAAAAAGTCCAAAGGTGTGATATCACAAGATCTTGGTGGCCAACTCACAGGTCCTAAACGTGAAATCAGCTGCTCTCCGAAATGACTTCTCAATAAAGTCATTGTTTCACGAGCTGTATGGCAAGTGGCTCCGTCTTGTTGAAACCAAATGTCGTAGAGATCATTAGATTCAATTTCAGGTAGCAAAAAGTCCGATATCATGGTACGGTAGCGAGCACCATTCACAGTTACGTTGCGGCCATCATCATTTTTGAAAAAATATGGACCGATGATTCCACCAGCCCATAAACCACACCAGACCGTTGTTTTCTCTGGGTGTAAAGGTAGCTCTTGAACCTGTTCTGGTTGCTCTTCATCCCAAATATGGCAATTTTGCTTATTGACGTAACCATTGAGCCAGAAATGCGCCTCATCGCTGAACAAAATTTCGCTCGAAAACAGCGGATCTTCTTCAATCTTTTCAAGAGCCCAATCAGCAAAACGGTGACGTGCAGGAAGGTCATTTGGCTTTAGTTCTTGTACGAGCTGTATTTTGTATGCTCTTAAATGAAGATCCTTCCGTAAAATTGACCAAGTTGTTCCATACGACAGTCCAAGTTGCTGAGAACGGTGCCGAATCGATTCATCGCGGTTTTCACGTACACTCTCTGCTACTGCCGCTATATTCTCAATGCTTCTTGCTGGACGTGGTCTATTCAGTCGAGAATTATCCACCAATGAATATTCGGATTCAAATTTGTTGATGGTATGTCGAATAGCGTTTAAGGCAGGCCGATTATGTTGACCATAATGCGGTCTAAGAGCACGAAAAACATTTGTCACAGAACGCTGATTTTCATAATACAGTTGAACAATTTGTAGACGTTGTTGCGGTGTGAGTCTTTCCATGATGAAATGCCAAACGCTGTTCAACAAATCCACGATGACAGTTTGCCACAACTCGCGCGCGATCTGTAAAAAAAACGCAAATGAAAAAAACTCCTCTTAATTGATCACCCGTTATAATATCTTAAAAATGTTGTGTGAAAATTTTAAGTGAATCCGAAAAATACTTTTCGAGTTCTTCAACAATTAACAAAGCGCGCTCGGGTGCTCCGGAGTAGTAGTAAAAACTTTAAATGCGTTTTTCTCAAAACTACAGGGTTGCCCCGACGGACCCGATGGATTTCGATGACTCTTTGGGCCCATTCCAATCGAGGAGGCTTGTCCGCTGGCAACAATCTTCGCGTCAATTGAATCTTATACGGGAATAAATGCAAATCAATGCGGATAATTCGTTGTAGCAATGCCCAACTGCTGAGATCGGCGATTTTGCGATGTCCTTGGCGACGCCTTGCTCGTTTTGATTTGGCCTCTTTGGCGTTTAATGGTGTTCCTAGAAGGCGCACTTTTCACATTACTAAATTTTTTATTCGCACTTTGAGTTTTCACAATTGACTTCTTTTGTTGAATGTAAATTTCAACAATTTGGGAGCGCTCGCGTGGCGTGTACTGTTCCATGGTAAAAATTTGCTTGGACTGACGCTTCCAACGCGGTATGTCATTAAGCGATCTGACGTCTCTGTCAAAAGATACAGGGTTCCCAGATGGATCCGTCGAATATTGGCAACCCTGTATGTTTTTTGAACTGGTGATCACTGTAACTTAAAAGCCGCTTGGTATATTTCAATAAAATGGATACTGCTTTTGAAAAACATAAAAAACTCGTGCCTGATCGAAGAATTTTTTTTTTATCAAGAATTTCGATTTTTTAAACAATTTAGTTGTCGGTTTTTTCTCGAAAATCTGAAAAATATTTCCTTAGGTCGCCGTATTGTTAGTTTTGAAAAAAAGGTTTCGATCAGGCACAAGATTATCTAATAATAAAACTTATTTCTCTTGTCCGATTGATTTTAAATGAATCTGCAAGGACTTGTGATGATCACCGCAAGAGACTTCTGGAGAAACGGGCTCCACACAAACAGCAATATCTTTTATAATTATACATTTTTTTTTTTTGAAATTTTGCTGAAGTCAAGTCGAAACACGATGTATTAATGCTTTGTTTTTATTTTTATAAAATAAAGCAACTGACTAATAAAAAAAAATTTTGAAAATCATCATTTTTTCAGGCCTTTGACTACCCCTAACCCCTTACCATATCAGCCTTAAATGCCCGGGTGGGGTCACTTAGACCCAAAACGAATTTAAATGTATGTAAATGTATTAGAATGCTTTCACAAATTTACTCAATTTTAGGGTCATAATTTATAGCCCAATCTTTCTTCTTTATATAACAAAAAAATATCAGTTTCAACCGAGCAACGCCGACGCCTAGTATGCAAGGTGGAGCTTCAAAGTTAGACTCACTTTACAACTCCACATGAGGTCAGTCCAAGAACTAAGTAAAAAAAAATGTACTAAAATCACGAGCAAAGCACATGTGTCATTTTTACAGACGCGGTGGAAGTAGAGCGAATGCTAAACAGACAAAATAAAGCAGTTTTTTTTAAATAAAAAAAAAGCAAAAAAACAACTCAAAACACGAAAATAAAAAAATCGAGGTTTAAAAGTGGGGTCAAAGATGATCCCACTTGGGTATATTCACCTCAGAACTCGTAGGGCTTTCTAACAATCGGACAAGAGAAATTAGTTTTATTAATAGATAATTTTGAGCCTAATCAAAACTCGTTTTTCAGAATTAACAATATGGTGGCCTCAGTAAATATTTTTCAGATTTTCGAGAAAAAAACCGACAATTAATTGTTTAAAAAAATCGAAATTTTTGAAAAAGAAATCCTTCGATCATCCACACGTTTTTTATGTTTTTCAAAAGCTGTATAAATTTTGTTGAAATCTACCAAGCGGTTTTCAAGTTACAGTGATCCCCAATTCAAAAAAACATAGCTTTGGGAAAAACGCTTTTAAAGTTTTGCTATCGCGCTCTGGAGCGTCCTTTGTTAATTGTTGAATAACTCGAAAAGTATTTGTCGGATTCACTTCAAATTTTCACACAATATTTTTAAGATATTATATTTTAAGAAAATGCAAAAACGTTAAATTTTTTGAAAATGCTGACTACCCCTAATCATTTAATCTTATAACCTGCCCAGCACTTTGAACTTTTGAATGAATCTCAATCAACTCTCCGTAAAATAAGATCTTATGTTTGCTACTACACCCGTTCCCCTAGACTGTTTCATGAGTTTTAGTTTTCTTGTTTTTTTTTTTAATTCGATAAAAAAATAAAAGTATTATTTCTCGAATTTTTGGAATCTATGCGAGTACCTATAAATATCTTACCGCTTTATAAAAATGTTTCAAATTAATCAGCACCATTTTCGTTAGCTAAAAAACGAATTTCACAGCCCCCATAGCCTCTTATAGAGTAAACGATTATTTATACCTTTTCACTCACACTCCTCTACGAGTGTTTAATTTTGGAGAGATAAAAGCTAAAACACTACTGCTCTAAAATGTATTTAGTGTTTTTCAAGTATATATAATTTCATCAAAGCAAGCAATTTAAGTATATTAAATTTTGTAAATATGTACATAATGTATAATTTTAGGTCACTAAATGCTCCTTTCTTCGACAGCCTGGGGCAGTGCGCCAACCTACATAAATCCCATCAATATTATCCACTATATCAATAGATCAAGCTGACTGTAGAAATCTGCCTGTTGGAGGTCTCATAATGGTATCAAAATGGCGATTCATTGCTACTTGAGGAGTACCAGACTGGCACTTCAACCATTTCACCTACCTACCTATAATTTTAAGCTCAATATCTTTATAGTTCCCGTATTTCATGTGTATTCGCATACTTACCAATAAATTAGAGAGTCGATGGACTAAGCTGCTTGTACTCTATTATAGAAATTAAGCGGACGCTATTGTGGAGGACGTTAGGAGCAAGCTGAATGAACCAAGCTATGTTAAGGTGGCAAATATGGCTTGAGAAGCACGGCCTGGAACTCGCTAAATATAAAACCGAAGTCATTCTTATGACACGAAGCCACATGCCACTCGAGGTTAGCATGCAAATAGGCGACACGTTGGTAGGTGGTCCCAAAAGTAGTGAAATACTAAGGTATTCAACTTGAATGCAGGCTTACTTTTTGGACCCAGATACGGCATGTGACTACCAAACCAGCAAAAGTCACAGGTACGCTTGGTAGATTAATGGCTTAAAAACTAATTATGACGGCCACAAACTCGATTCTCATGTACAGCAGCGAAGATTGGGGAATTGTGCTAAACTGCAAAGCCAAGTGCAAAGCACTGGAGGCACTCAGAGTTGCCTCAACTTACCGTACTGTCTCAGACGCAGCAACTTTTGTGATCAGCCGTCGACTTCATGGTCCGGGAACGTATGGATGCGTGGGACTCCATAAAGAAACACGTAATCACTAGCTTCTCAGAACGGAGATACCAAGCCCTGCTGCGGTGGCGAAGCCGATGGGACACTGAACCGAGTGGAAGATGGACGGCGAAACTTACTCCATCAATTGACAAATCGGTTCAAAGGAACTTCGGAGAAGTGAACTACTTCTTAACTCAGTTCCTCTCGGGCCACGTATACTTCCGGAGAAACCTATACCGCATGGGCAAGGTAACTGATTTAAGTGCATACACAGCGAAGCGCTGAGCGAAGACGTTGAACACACGTTTTTTTTTTTTAGTTGTGACAGATGGTTCGCGGAAAGAAATACTCTGAGGGAGCAGATTGGCAACATCATGCCGAGCAACATAATCAGCAAAATGCTCGAACGCGAGGACAGCTGGAACGCGGTAAAGAAATACATCGAGAACATATTACGGTCCTTTATGGATGCCATTCTGGGCCCTCCCGAAGTCATATAGAAAACAGTTCCGGTAAGGGTGTCTCCACAGAAGGAGAGGAGGGATCGTTTTATTGGCACACCACTCGACGCAGTAAATGATGGTTGCTGTAAGTGCGACCTCACCCACTAAAAAACAAAAAAATAAAAAAAAACATTAAGCGTCAAATTTTATACTTCGTTTAATATTGGTTTTGTAGCCTAACATAAAATGCAATTATTCTAGTAACGCTCCAGATTCACACAAATTATTTCTAGGCTTCTTTTGGAGTTAAAAAGAAATGGTCCTATACAAAAAATGAAGGCAAGAATTCTTCACAAACTTTTCTTCCTCCCGAAAGAACGCTGACTTGTAAATATGTAAAGCTCTTGTGCCAATACAGAGGCCAGCTGCGATCGAGAGAGCTTTTGCAGCTAATAAACACACACATACCTCTTGTCAGTGACACCGTAGCTGTTGTCCTTGAAAATGCAGTCAGAACGGCTCAAAACGATTTAGATTATTTTCTATAAGTGGTGCATGCAGATAATGAGGCGGAATCACCTCAGCATCTCCTTCCTTTTCACTTGCCGCTTTTTTCCGGGCAGCCTTTCAATTTTTGCCAAGACCTGGGGAGATGTTACATTCGCAAAATTGGCACAGGCGGTACTTAATTTTTTTAGAGTTTACTTTCCATGATTTAATTTTATTCCCCCTGCATATTGCAGTTTTCATGACACCAAAGAGGGAGGTACCTTTGCTTAATTGCTTAAATTATGAGTTTATTCCGTAGGCAACCATATAACTTAAATTAATCCTATGTAACTCGATCTTCCTTACAGTGTCACAAATCTTGAAGTATTTAGCATGGTAACTACTCAAATTAAGCTGATTTTGTTGAGTATCTAGACAAGAACGCAGTTAGCGCCTCAATTTACTTTTTGATATGCTTTCGCTAGATCATCTGGTAAAGCCTGTGGTTTCACTCTTATATTCAAGCCACTTGGACAATCAATTCACTTATGTTAATCGAGAAACACTTGGAGAACGCCATACAAATTTTGTTTAAGTAGCTTCCTAGCGCCTGGTGTCCCATGTGGAAAGCCAACTAAATCACTAATAACATCGAAAATAAACATTATGGACTGAATTTCTCGCTTACTTGTATGTGATTTCTGATTTATCAGCAAGCAGTGAGTAGTGGAAGATGGATAGGAATCATCAAGATGAAGCCGTTGAATGGCAAAACGAGCGAAACTGCGTTGTACTCGCTCAATTCTACCAGAGTTTGAAGCATAAAATGGATTCCAAATAAAAGAAGGATATTCCAAGCTGGATCGGACTAGAGGATTAAGCAATAATTTTCTAATATAACAATCCTTAGAAACTTTCGCATAAGGCTTAAAAAAACTAGATCGAAGTAGGCGTTGGAATAACCCACTTTATATAATATGGTTAACAAAAGTAAAACATGCGTTAAAACAGACAGCTACATCTACATCTAAGAGTTCTTCAGGTGTTCCTCCAAAGTTGAAAGCTTAGGATCTAATAGTTTGTGGCGCTACTTTCTCTGAAAGTTGTATGTTTTTGACTTGTCATAGTTGGGTCAAATCTGCTTCCAAATCTTGCAAATGCTAAGCTCGTTCCTTTTTGGTTTAGCCATTCGTATGGACTTCAAGTTTGGGTCTATCATAATAAGCTAAGGCAGTGTAAGGGTGCGACCAGAGTGAACGCTGATGCCGAGCGGAGCCGAGCCGAGCTTATTGACGCTTATTTTCATGCGAGAAGAAAATTTGTATATAACACAGTGAATGCGAGAATCAGCGCTGAAATTCTGTTTATTCCATGTGTTTTGCTCTTATGTCATTTATGAATTTCATCATTTATATAATGATTTAAGAAAATATCCAGCTAAATTAGGATATGCAAAATTAGGTGTGCAAAATTTCAAGTCGATCAGATTTTTAGAAGCCAGTGAAAATTAAGCTCAAAGATTCAGTTACATACATACATACATACAACCCGACCTAATAAAAGTGTGTTAAAAACACAACTGCACTCTAAAAAGTAAACATCAACAATCCAAAAAAGCGAGCAAAACGCTTTGAAACTGTTTTCTCGCACTCATCGGCTTTGCTCTCTGCTCTTGTCGGCGCTCACTGTGTTATACACAAGCTTATTTGTATTGACTTGTATGTAATCAGTTTTATCGCACTGACAATCTTTATCGCACTGACAATCTCGGCTCGGCTTTCAGCGCTCACTCTGGTCGCACCCTAAGTAACTCCATGCTGTTTGACTGTTTCATGGTCCATTAAAAAAGGGTTCGATATTTTTAAATCTATCCTCTGTCTCGTTGTTATGTCACGAATAAAAGGTCTATGCATTCGGCTGCCAAGCTAAACATTGACTTGCAAACCCTGAATATACTGGCATTGGTTGTTAGAGATGCGCGTTGCAGGAATGCTAATGGGCATCTAAAAATAATCGTATTTTCTTTATTCTGTAGTCTTCCTTCTCTACTTCATCAACAGCTCTGTAGATACCTACCTTTCAGGGGTCTCATAATGTTATCAAAATGGCGCTTTAGTGATGGCTGGGGAGTGCCAGAGCGGTACTTCCACCATTTCATCTACCTACCAGTCTTCTCAACATCTGTTATCAATATTTAGTACTTTCGCTTGAAAATTCCTTTCTCGACGCCACTGACCGGTTTATTATCATCGGTATAGATGTCCCCATGATCATCCTTGCTTAAGCAGTCTCTGCGCTAGCACCTCCAAAAAAGGACTTCACTTTCAAGTTTTTTCTGGAGCATACACTCTTATTCTCACTCTGACCCAAAAAACTTATCAAAATTACGACCATGAGCAAACTGCCTTCAACTCCTAAGTCAGACGCTCTGAGTTCAATTGCAAAATTGATTATAATTCGCTGATGTGGAGATCTATAAGCAGCTGATTCGTGATCACTTTGAATAAAAGAAGAACTAAAAATTGTTTTAAAGTTTAAAATTCTTCCTTAAGCCCTATTTTGATCTAGAAAAAAGACTAAAACGGCTAAGATTAGGCATTCGATGATTTTACTTAAAGTATCTCCAAAATTTTCATGCCGCAAGAATATAAAATTAAGTGAACTAAAACGCTACAAATGTACATATTTGTACTAATTTAATTATGCTCCACATCGCGTTCACAAAAGCAATTATGTCGCTCATATTCGTTTTCCCTTGCCATGGTTATTTAGAACGCAACACGGCGTATACGCAACATATCTGCGATGTTAATGCATAATAAAACATGCGATAAAAACACAAATAATTGACTAACACACGAGAGCACAGTTAAGGAAAATATGTTTATATATGTGTGTAAGTGTGTAACTGTGGCGCATTTGAATGTGCTACATGTGGTTGCAATGTTTACAGCTTGTCGGAAGGGCGGCACAACGACTGACTAGAAAGCAGAATGGCTGGCATTCGAGTACAAGCAAATCAACAGCTGAGCTAACTGACACATGAAACAGGAAAGTAAAACGCTTGCTTTTTAAACGGATGCTAGTTGAATGTGGAAATTATTTAAATTAAAGTGAAATAAAAACCGTCAAAAAAACGAGCGAGGGATCTGGCACATACATACATACATTTATATATTTATATTCGTTTTTACACAGAAAGTACTATTATTTCAAGAAAATACCATTAATTTCCCACACCTTTTGCTGCCCTTAGCATTTGCAGGGCAGCCGTTATGCATTTCTATTTTTTTGTTTAATTTATTTTTATTTTTTTATTTTTTTATATTTTTTTTTTTTGTATTTTTTAGTTAATTTATTGAATACTCCTGGCCTCGGCGTTAAGGCAGAATGTGGCAAATATACGCGTTTGGGCGCCAATGTGGGCACTGAATTGTGAAGTCCTCAAAGAGTACGCGCCCAGCAACATGCACATATACAAATATATCAAAAATTACATTCACTCATTTATTCATTTATTTATTTTTGTTTACAAGTACACGCCTGTGTGCGCATATTTTGTATCCACCTGGTATATTTTTCATATTTTCGCTTTTTTGCAGCCTCCCCATTTCATTCACTTCGATTATACAAAATACTCCCTTGGCATTTGTAGCAATGCCATGTATATCCTGCCAACAACCCTCACGCTCATATGCATATTTCAAAAAGCAATTTCACTTACCTACAGCCACATAAACAAACACATACGAATGTATACTGCCTATTTGCAACTATATCGTACATACATATGGAAACACTTAATAACCTGAATTGCTGCCTGACCAACTGCTTACACCAGGTATTTGCATGAGGGAGTGCCTGTAGTGAAAATCTAACTACTCAGAAAGCAATTTAGTGCATGAATTGGTATTTGATGGAAAAAGTCATAATAGGTCGAGAGTAACTAGACTGGAACTAGTTACAAAAGGACCAATTGGGGGTGTTACTTAAAAAAAAGAAAGATACGGTATAAGAAATCAAACCATAAACTTGAATAACAGAGTTTAAAGTTAAAATTTATGAAAACTACACTTTTTTAAATAAGTCTAAAATTAACAACGAATTTTAATTGTTATACTTTTCAACTGCTTGCGCCTGGTATTTGTATGAGGAAGTGCCTGTAATGAAAAGTCTAACTAATAAGCAAACAATTTAGTTCGTGAATTGATATTTGACGGAAGAAGTCATAGTAGGTCGAGAGTAACTAGACTGGATCTAGTTGCAAAAGAACCAATTTGGGATGTATGCAAATAAATATTCCTCCATTAATTGCCATTACATCTAAGAAAAACTATAAGATCGTAGAATATTCAAATAAGGTTCAAAATAAACTTGAATAACAGAAAAAGTGTATTTTTTTTTTCAAATAAAATCGTATTAAACCTAGCAACATGTTTTTGCTGTTAGTCATAACATTCGCTATAACGAAATATGATTCAAACTTTCATTAATCGATTTCTATTTATTTCATCAGCTCAAGTGGCCTCGAATGTTTTAAGTCAGTTATGAATTAGTTCATTAACTAGTGTAAGACGGATGACAATAGGTACTGACAATTCGTTCGGTATCGCAATGTGGAAAATACCCGCTAGTAGCATTTCACAAAGATAGAAGACGAACCAGTTTAGTTGCGAAGCAAATCGTTAGTAAGATAGTTCACAGCCAAGGGGTTATCAGATTCGAGTTACTTTTTCAAATAGGATCTTTTTGACAGACCACGCGCGACTGCTGTCAAACTAAATAGCCAATTTTTTTCAGTATTCATTGGCATTTCATCATCAAAAGACTTATCGTGCGCCAACTTACGGTATACAGTGATAAGGCCCATTTTTGACTTAGTATCTACGGGCGTAACATCCCGAATCCATTCCAGAACCAGTCAGTAGAAATTACATTCATTGAAAACAACTGCTTGGTACGACTTGTGAGCTGGAAGAATAATCGACACATATTTCTTCAAAGACGAGGCTGGCCCCAATGTAGCAGCGAATGGCGAATGCTAACGCGCCATGATAAACGACATTTAGTTCCAGCAAAACGGCCTTTGTAGCTACTTGCCATAGAGCCAGGGAAGAAATAGGTTTACTGTGCTGTCGTCCTGGACCAGTGGATTGGCCACCAAGATCGTGCGATATCACACCTTTGGACTTTTATTTCTGGGGGTGTGTAAAGTCTAAATACTTTGTGGATAAACCAGCTTCGATTGAGGCATTGAAAATCAACATTACTAAAGTTATTCACGGTACACCGACCGAAGTCCTCCAGCGTGTCATTCAAAATTGCAGACTCAGAATGGGATATTCATCCACAGTTATTGCCCACAGTAAAAAATTTAATTCAAAGCAAAAGATGTATTTTTTCAAGTCAAGAATTTTGCATAGTTACTCTATCCGTAAGGACGCCTTGTGGTCGCTTTTTCTGATATGAACATCTGCATAAAAAAAAACTAAAGCCAGACCTAGAGCTTCAAGTTCGTAGGTCAACTACATGTCGTTAAATAAAGTATACTTGAGAGATGAATTAAGAAGTGTACCCTTGTTTAATTTAAGACGAGGTATGCACTCAACCTACGTATATTCGCTGAACTGCATTGTGATTGACCACCGACTGAACCACACAGATTTTTCGGGATAGGTGAGTTCAAAGTGGTTATTTTTGGTGCACCTGATAAAATCGTATATGTTGTAAGGCCAAATAACAAGGCATAGGAACCAAAATTTAATATGAGGCCTGTTAAGCAACTCAAAGTTGAGTTGGCAAATCAGTTTTACGACAAGATTTTTTACTTTTTATGCTATGTGAAAAACTTCTAAAAAGTGGCTTTCGATTTACTCCCAAAGTACTTGTACTGTTGGCCCTGTTTACTTTGATAGATGGGTTCGCTATTGCAGTTTTCGGTCTAGTTTTTATTCTGCAAATGAATTACCTTACTAGATTTAAGGATTTGTCCAAACTGGCGTTCGAAACACTTTTTGATTTCAGTTGATTTGTGAAAGGCAACAGCACAAGATTTAAGCTGAATTTATTTACTAATCTGAATGAAGTCGTGAAGGATTTCGGTAAACATTTTGGTTCCATGTTAAAAGCATCTTCTGTTGATTGTACCTCTACGAGCATCTGGGATTGTAATCATTCTAAGAGTGGCCGATTTGCCATTAATGTTTTATGTCAAAATTATTTAATAGTATAGAAGAAAAAAATTGTGACATTTTATTAAAATTAAATCTTTTCAATCCAAAGTTGGCTTGTGAAAAAATCTCGTTAACAAATTATTGCATTAAGTCAAGTTTGACGTCCATAGACGCCAGACCGAAAATGCATACGCACACACATACACATATCTATAAATATGTACATAAATTTTTAATGTGAGCCCTCAAGCTGATCCACTCATATTCCCAAAATGGCTATTTGCAATGAAATGAGTTTGCCGACACATTTTGGTATTTCAGCGGCGTATTCAGTGTCATTTTGGGCGATGAAAGAATCTTACAAATTACCATAATCTTCACTATATAAACACCTGTGCCAGCAAATTTGTGTATGTATATGTGACAGCATAGATGGATATATGTGTGTTTATTAAAAGATACATTTCTGTGAATGTGTTCATTTTCTTATGGTTGTGTGTGTATGCGAATTATGCCCAAACCTCGAAACTAACGTGAAGAGGAATAGAAATCGCCCACTCGTTGGCCACGATTGATATGCATAGCGCCAATTGACCTAGAACGCCTAGTAATGAAATAAAAACATGAGAAAGTGTTTAAGTTGGGGCTTTTATATGCCCGCGCATGTTTTTAACCTTATTTTTAATATTCTTAAATATTTAGCTCTTATATTCCTTTTGAAGAATTTCGAAGGACTGTCACGTCAACAATGAATGACACAGATTTTGAAACATTCTCCTCGCGATTTGTTTTATAATTAGTAAAATTTTGTGTATGACCCGTAGGTGTTACCAAAGTAGTAGCTGACTGCCTGGTTGTTCGAGTGGCTATGTTTCCCGAAGTGGGTGACACTTAACTAATGCGCCGTTTTAATACCACAACCATTTACTTTTTGGTCGTCGAGTTTTCAAGAACGACATATCCAACGACGTGGATCTAGAAGACAACAACAGATCAAAATTCTTTTCCTGAAAAATTTCTTCATCATTGTTGAGGAACGGTTTGTGGAATGCTGTGCAATGTTGCTCTTGATAAATTCGGACAATTGCGAAGATGGTTGGGTAAGGTTAGTTTTTAGCGGCTGTCCATTATGAGACCTACTCAGATTCAAAGCTCATTGTTATATCGTTTAGGGGGCTTATTCTGGTCTCCCTAAAACAAATGAAAATTTTGCAGAAACTATAATAGTCACGCTTTAGTGATTTCCATTGCGCTGATATCCTCCAACTCATTTAAAAATTGTTCACGTAAAATGGTGAACCTCCATTTGAACAAGAGCGAGATAGCCTAATCCTTTTTGTTTAAATAACTTCTGCACAAGTCAGGCATCTCCACGCCTAGCCTCTGAGTGCATCTGTCTATAAGACAATGTCTTGTTACCGCAGAAATCAGTGCGATATGGAGTTGCCTATTTTGGCTTAGCAGGGATGCTGTGCGTTCAGCATTCAGAATCGACCACAATTGTTCTTAAATTTGCGAATATAGTGAATAAGAGTTTTTTTTCACAGCAGCGGCATATGTTGTTCTTTGGTATGTTCAACCCAGCCGTGTGTTTCCTTACTTTTTAGTGTCCTATAAGAGCAGCGATTAATCCTGAGGGTTAAGGGGCGCCCATACACAAACATTTGTTTGATCTTTGATATATTACATGCAGTTTTTCTAGACATTGCACAGTCTGCTAGTTCCTTTCATTATTTCTTTGTAATACGAAAACAGTGAGACTTAAGTTCGGCCTTAATCCGCCTAAAGGCAACTTTTATTAGTTCTGCTTTGGTTGAGCTTAAGGAGGAGATCCTAGCGTAGCAAGCCTATATGCTTTCTGCTTGCCCTCAATATTCCTGGGACTTTGAATTCATACTAGAATGATATCGAACGAGCGAGTTCAGTTCCTCTATACACTACATTACAAGCTTGGAAATTATGCCTGTAAAGTTTATCTGCGAAGTTAGCTCTCTTGGTTCTAGCTTGCATTTGCTCAGAGCTGGCTTAGCAGGCTTCCCTGATCGCTGGCAATTCTGGCTGGAATACGCATTGAATTGTAGAGTTTTGGGGATCAAGAGTAGAATACCGGCCCGACACCGGAGTCTACCTTGGCCTCTTCGTTGGAAATTTTTGAATCAAAATATCTAAAGATTCACCCCCTTTGCTCTAGATGAAAATATCGCAGAGAAATTTTTATTGAAGTGTCGAAGTCGGTGGTGGTGCTAGCAAAGATGGTCCTTGTAGGAGAATTGTCTGCTTACTTAAGTAGCAACTGCCAAAAACATCTACGTTGGCAGCCAAGTGGCAAATAAGGCTCTGAGCTTGAGGACACCTGAAAATACGTACTAGTTTTTAAAATAGTTTCCAGAATAGTTTTCCTCAAACAATTTTTTTTTATGCAATTCTTAGTAAAAAGTCATAAAATAAATCTTAAACGCATCCATTTACTTATTTAACTGTCACAGCTTGGTTGAAATTTCATTGATAATTTTTATTGCCACGCCTTTCAACTAACACTTAGAGAAAAGTCAGTTCGTTGACGCTAGAAAAAATACTTTTCAAAGATAACTTAAAATCGAATATCTCGAAAACGGTTAAGGATTGGACAACTTGACATTTTAACAAATTAATCAAGAATTACCTGAAATGGCAAACCTACCGGTGAATTTCTGTCTTTTTCATGGCATCATCCTCACAAAAAAAGTTTTGCCATTCGGAGTCGGATTTAGATTGTAGGTCTTATATTTATGGAACAACATCAAGACGCATGCCACAAACACAAAGAAAGGCCGATAAATAACTTTGGTAATTCCTCTCCGATCATCACGCAACGTCCCGATTCGTTCGTCAGGTACCCCAAGGCAGTCCTCGTGAGTACTCGTCTAAACCTCGAAGACTCATGGCAACCTCCGAGCCATGATTGTGTTCTTAACTATATAGGACGGTTTTGCTTGTAACCCTGTGTAAGTAGTGAAACCAACTAAAAGGTGATCAATTTAGAGATAATACATTTGTATGATCTGTAAATGCTGTTGAGGCGTTTGTCTTTCCATGAGGAAATGTCGATGAACACTGAAACAAATTATGTATTTAGTTTGACAATAGGCATGCTTATGCAGACGATTTAGTCATCCTGATGACAGGAAAGTTTCTCCCGACTATCAGCGGGCTCATGCAATCATCGTTAAGGGAACTCTTCAAGTGGGCGAGCTCAAATGGTCCAAAGATTAATGCAGCCCAAGACCGAACTAGCTCTGTTCACTAGAATATATAGGATACCATACTAACTATAACCATAACCATAACCACTAACCATATCGAACGAACGTACTTGGGTTGGCATAATTCTGGATTCAGAGCTTTCTTGTAAAACAACACCGAGGAAAGGTTGAAAGCTTGTAATGCCCTCGTCCAACGATTAGTTTATGTGGGAATAACAGGTGCACCCCGATCGACACCTTAGGCGGCGCTGGAAGTGATCGTACATTATCCACCCATTGATAGCATTGATAAAAGGATAGTCGCCAAATCTGCTTCCAGGATTAAGGCAGCTACAACTCAAGGTGAAAGTCGATGATACACAAATTCCGACGGTTAACAGCCCCAAAATATTGGAAGTCACAGCGCACAAAACCGCTAGTGCAACTAAAGTACAGAATCGCAACAAGGTCGCTTGCTGGCAGCACTTGGGGCAAAGACAAGAAAAAGTTCCTGTCGACTTTTAAAGCAATAATCCGACCGGTTCTAAACTATGCTGCGTCTGCGTGGTCGCCTGGTACCAGTGATTCGCAGTGGATGAAGCTTCTGACCTACCAAAACACTGTACTAAGAACCGCGACAGGATGTCTTCTGATGTCACCTATACAACATCTACATGATGCGGCCCAATTGCTGCCTATTAAGGAGCACTACAAATTGCTCAGTAAGCAGTTTCTGCTAGGGTGTTACCGCAGGCCTCACCCATGCAGACACGTGCTCGAGCCTGAGCCATCTTCCAGGCACATCAGGAGGCATCTCCTCAGCTACGCGGACGAGATCTCAGACAAAACCAACAGACAGCTACTGGATCGGACAGTGTACAGACAGGCCATAAACGACATTTATGGGGAGACTCTCACCACCTTCTTAAGCTCCCGACCCCCAAATGCCGTTATCGGAGTCCAACCACCACCAATCGCAGACGAAGAGCTCCGACTTCCCCGAGAGTCCCGCGTAACCTAGGCACAATTACGTTCTGGATATTGTAGTGGGTTAAGCTCCTATTTATCCAGAATTGACCCCGACATACTAAACATATGTCCAGCATGTGAAGGCACCCCGCACGACACTAATCACCTTTTCACATGCCCCATTAAGCCCACTCATCTAACACCCCTCTCTCGCTGGACCCAACCTGCCGAAACAGCTAGTTTCCTGGGCCTACCGTTAGACGAGCTAGACGAAGACTACCGGTGATTATGCTACACTGACAGAGCAAAGGTACTGCTACAACAACAACAACAAAATACGTACGGTCATGCATCAGTCCTACTATCTGTGGAACACTTGCACGACGCATCGAAAACAGACTATATGTTTGCCAACATGGACCTGAAAAGAGAGTACAAAAGCTACCGGCAGAAAGGATTGTCAAACCAGAGTCATATCAGATGAAAGTGGTCACCATATTTTTACTGACTGCTCAAAGATGGGCAATGGCACTGGGTAAGGAGTTTACTCAGAAAAATTATCTATAAATTGCTCACTTAGACTCCCAGACTGATGCAGCGTCTCCCAAGCTTAGATCTACGCTATAGACGAAACAGCAAAAACGAAAAGACTAACGGGCTTACCCCCGGCAAACCTTACCATTTTCGTTGATAGTCAAGCAGCGATCAAAGCACTGGCCTCAACGCACACCAATTCAAGATATGCTAAAGAATGCAGGAGGTCGCCACATTTTTGTTTGGGTTCCCAACCACTCTGCAGTAGAGGGAAATGAAAGAGGGGTTGAGTGTGCAAGCAAAGGCTCTAAACTGGACCTTCAGCGAGTGGTAGAGGACTTAAGCATTCCTCTAAACGAACTGAACACCGCGATTGACTTGACCGCAATCGCAGAAACCAATAGGAGGTGGTATCTGACTAATAATTACGGTGCCTCAAAAAGCGCTCTGACCAAAATTGAATCTTCAAAGAACTAAATATTTACTAGCGCTATTGACACCCTAACCAGTAGAATGCGTGTACCTCACAATGACTTGTGCAGGAGCTGTGGAGATGAAGAAGAAATTGAGGCGCTATAACACTTCCTCTGTGCATGTCCTGCACTTCAAAGAACCTGGGAAATTTGCAAAGAATCTCACTGGAGGGACTAGTTAAGTTTTTACAAAGATATATGTGGTTTAAGCAACTTAGTTAGGGGAAGGAAACTAAATGCAGGTGTCACAATGGGCCTTAGGGCCACCTATTGTCTTGTGTTAAACAAGCAATCGAACTAACAGCAGTCACGAGTGACCTAACAAAAGTATCTCGAAAAGGTAACTCTAATCTGATGACCTTTTACTTCAGAGCGAACAATCGAAAAATAAGTCTTATTTATGAAGAAAAGATATAATTGGATATATGATAGTATTTTCGGAGCGATCAATTAAAAAACCAAATATGATTCTTAATAATACTTTTTCCAGATATAACTACTTTGGCTACTTGGTACATATAAGTACATGCATAAAAAGCATTCAGCAATAACAACCGATAATAATGGCAAACACTACGAAGAAGCTCTCTTGGCTCTGAACTAGTAGCAGTCTATGGCATTTAGTTGTTCTGGAAGAAACGCTTTTTCTCTTCTAAATAATTGTGCTTTCCGAAATGAAATGAATTATACATACATATATTAATTTCTGGTATTAATATAAAGAAAATAAAGTATAATTAGCACATACATCCTTTTACAAGGATGCTTCTTCTTCGGTGTAAGTGTTGATATTGCCTCAAAACTTGGGGCGCTTACAATGCTGACTCTGAGGGGCAGATGGTTTTTATGAGAAGCCTTTCTATGACAGAGATACATTCGGTGCTGTGCCGTAGCCTATCGAAGATGCTATTAGAAAAATTTGTTTGCATAAATTAATTACTCGCATTCACAGTAGCCATCGAACGGTACTCATTCAACCTTGGAGATCGACATTTAGATTACGCATCAAAAACAAACAAAAAAATGCATACTCTTGTGGCAATGCTACTACTATTTTGCAAACAGCTGTATATTTGTGTATGCTACACATTCGTAAATAAAAAATATTGCTTGTTTCAAGTAACAAATTGAGGCAGAAAGGAAGACCAACACTATTCAATTCCGAAAACCTGACCTTGTACTAAGATTATCTCTTCTGCTGAGCAATTTTGCGTGCCTTTCTCCAGAGTTCAAGGAGCTGACTTGGCCATAAAACCGCTTGTCCGGTAATCACTTACGCTGCAATTTACAAACCTCCATTTGCACCTAATTCGAAACCATCCGAAACCAAACCACCAAACCATAAACGCGCGACCTATGTCGGTTTTTAATGCAGAGTTAGTTTTTAATTCGCCCCAAATCTGTCATTAATTTGCCTCTTTAACCACTTCAAACACGATTTACGTAATGGTCGTACATTTTAAATAATAAAGAAATGGATTCTCCAAATTTTAAGACCAACTTCCGGCTGTAAGGCAGGAATAATAAAAAATAACAACAAAAAACAAAAACAAATAAGTAATGTGCGCAGTGTTGCATGAATTTGTCGAAAGTCAAGCTATAAAGGGAATGAGATGATTTTCGTTTCAACGACCATTGCCGCCACTAATAGCCGTAATAAATATGTGTAGAGCCACAGCAGCCACGTCAGCAGCAAAAATATGCTGTCTGCAGCAACTTCTTCACCTTCGGCTACGGCAAAGCTGAGTTACGTAGCGGTCATTGGCAAAGGTTTTTTCTCCTGTTTTTTAATATATATTTTTTTTTGTATTTGAATTTTTTTTTCTTATTATCATTTTCATTTTTACCTTCCCATTGTACCAACACACAACACATACTTGAACATATATTGTGAGCGTGTTGTGGCAATTTCCAGCAGTAAGTGCACCACCACCAACAACACATTTTCTTTGTCGCCATGCAACGCTTAAAAGTAATGGCGGTTAATTTGTGTCACAACGATGAGCAACCTTTGGCCGGCCTATAGAAGGCAGATACGTAGCTGCTTCCTCAGCACAATTCTGGTAGTCTGTATGCTGTGGAAAAATACTATAGCCAAACAAAGCAGCCAACGCAACGCAACGTAGCACAACACAACCAAGCAAATGAAAAGAAAAAGGAAAAACAGACTCATAAGAAATAACCGATCTGGGTAATACATTTAACCAAAATAGGCGCATAAAGCAATGAATTTCGGTATAAAATGAATGGGTGTATCGGGTGTAGGCGGGGACGGTATGCGGACTTGTAGGAAATGGGCGCGACACTGACGGCTTTTGCTTGTGATGGTAAACCTGTAGCATCTTGAATTTTTCATCCGCAATCTCTTGAGGCAAATAAAATTAAATTGTTTTTCTTTTGTTATGTTCCTACGCCTTCGTTTCCCTGCTTGCCAGTGAGCCAGAGCGCCCGAATGACGGAGGGTAGGCGTTTATTTATTTACGGACGAGAAGGCGACTGCTATGCTTTCTTCGATGACGCACTTTGTCTGCGTAACGACGCGCGTACAATACATAAGCGACAAAGGTCGGAACGGATTGGGGAAATTATCTCTAGGGGAAAAGCAACGGTTCTCCTGCTGCTAAACTTCAAAGGCGCATCTGCGCTCGTGCACACAGACACAAGCACATGCAGAGTTAAATAAATAAAGTGAAGGTTAAATAAATTTACATACTTGGCTACATTGAAAACGAGAGTGAGAGCATTAAGTTAGTTCAGCGCCGGAGGCTTGAGCTATTCATACAAAATTGAACTTTAATTTTTACATAGTTCGTGTAATTTAAAACGGATGCGGGCGCTTAGGTATGCTTGTGCCACCGTTGGAAGAGCTAAATTTTGGACGCACTTGAGTTACGGAGAATATGACTTTTTTTTTGGGTTGTCCGTTGAAGACGTCACTTTTAATTTTTTATAGATTTTCCACTTCACTTTTCCATAAAAGCTTTTTTTAGATTAAAAATTTACAAATCTTTTAGAAGCTCCGCCAATTCATGCGGTGGTTTGGGTGCTGGATTTTTGTATTCTGCCTCTACGGTCTCATAGTTTTTTCCCTCCTCGGACTCCACAACGGACACATTATCCCGCAATGGCTTCGTGGGACCCATCTTGTGATTGGGATCGTAAGGCATCATGGTTTGCACATTTAATCTCAAACACCTTAAGGCCTCCCAGTGGTCTAGAATTTTCAAAGATCTATTTTTTTCGATATTTCGAAAGTATAGTATTTTAAGAATATACCGTGAAATTTTCATGCGGAAATTCCCAATATTATAGCTTCTACAGCCCATTAACCAGGTAGAGAGCGGTCGGCGCGCTCCTGTGCCTCAAACTTTAAACTCATTTATCCCAAAACGACTTTTTGCGGCACGGCGGGGATGAAAACAAAATAACTATTCAACCGAATAACTTGAAGTTTGGATATGTTGTTCACAACATATATCGCTATCGTCGGAACTAGAATCATATTTTTATCTAAATAATTTCCTATTTATTAAACTAAAAAACTAGTGAAAAAAACCCGATTTTACGAACTTTTTTTTCAAAAGTGCGCCATTTTGTCAATTTTTCATTTTTTCGATTTGTTCTAGTTTTGACCATAACTGCACTCTTTTTGATTAAGAATCTTCTTGAATTTCGTGTTTCAGATGAGTAGAAGTCTCGAAGTCATCTACGCCGTCCGGGTTCGATTTTTCGAGAGGGTCATCTTCAGCGGCATTTTTATAATAATAAATATGGTTTCAAAAGTAAAAAAACAAATTTTTTGTATGCTCAATAAACGTACTAATAAGCCCGAAGAGATGAAACATCGTTTTTTAAATTTTTAATGGCAAAAAAATATCGTGAAAATAGGTGAAATTTTCTTGCTCTAGACCACCGGGTACCCTTAACACCTTAACGCAGCGACACATGACGGGTATCGGTTTCAACGAACTCATTGCATGGATCACCAGAGTGAATCATCAGACCATCGATGAATTGCATCAATCATCACAACTATCATACTTCACAATCCATAATTAGATTGATTAGATTAGATTTGTGGGGGGTTGGACAAGTCCAAGCACTCAGTCAAGAGACCTGGATAGATTTCAGTAGAAAGAATAAAGATCGATAAATTAGTCTGAGGTCACTCTTCCACAAATCTCCTGGATTCATTGACGAATTCATAATGAAACGCAATACACCAAAGCAAGCACGATGCACTGCCAATCCTGCAGTCAACTTATAACGCAGAGTTTCGTACTTTCTCGGCGAACAATTCGAAGCGACCAGGCTCGAAATTGAAAGGCCTTGACATCATAGTGGTCAGCTTGCGAATACGATGACTCTTCTCATCCAACACTTCCTGTAAGTATGCAGGAAATTCTGATTTTTGCTGCCAGATCGTCAAGCTGGTGTCTGCTGCCCTCAAACGACTTATGAAAGATGAATTGAAAACGTTCGCAATGTGAACTCGGCTCATTGCATCAGTTTCTTCCTAACAAGAGTAAGACTCTTTCATAAGGCGGATATTAACACAAAGTGCCTTAGTTGGTCCATATAATATAAACTGAGCAGTGCAAAAAGAGCAGCATGTACAGCAACGGGTAACGGTTGCAATAACGTCTAGCATAATAAAGTGAACCAATATTCTAAGTCACGCGTGCTTGGCCCTGCACACGTGACCTATACACGAGAGAAGGGAAGACAAATATAATACAAAAGACAGTGCCAGCGAGCATAGAGCAGCCAACACTGATTCTATCACGGAATTTCAGGTACCTTCTCCAATCAGAAGCGGCGAGTTCGACTAAAAAGGAGCTTTTACGGAAGTGGGGTTGGTATTTATAGCGATAAATTTGGTATCACTCAGTCACTACAGTTATTTGGGAAGCCTGCAAGATGTATGCAGATTGAAACAAAGCTAGCGCCAACCGGTATACCTCTCCTGTAAAAACAAAAAAAAAAATTCAAGCTGGTAAAGAAATTCAAAATGGCAATTCGAATTTGATGATAGCCTCTTGAATCTGCGTGTTCAGATATAGGAAATGACAGAGCGAAGAAATGGCTAATTCAGAAGCCTGCTCGAATTAATACGCGACGCTGGCATTAAAAACCCATTTCTGTGTAAATTAAAATGAAATTTAATTGTATCTTCTTGGACTAGCGAGAAGATAGTGGTCAGCCACGAAAATGTACAGGATATCGGATTGAAAAATCGTCGAGTGACTAAGCGTGACTTAGAAGAATCCCGAGGCTTCTCATTGGGCAGTGTAAGCAACTTTCTTTGCGACTTTCTCAGCAGCATTTAGAGCGTTTTCGCTAAAAAAAAGTGAACTCCATTAGTCGATTCATCTCTATGGATGAGACTTGGGTCTATCATCCTGATCTTAAATGAAAACAAAAGGCCAAAGAGTGGTGTGAACCTGGTTATTCGGGTCAGATACGGATTCGTGTAGGAAATCGGCCAAGAAGATGTTAGCATTCGTTTTTTGGAATGTGAAGAGAATTTTGTTTGTGAATTACTTACAAACTGGTGAAACAATAAATTCAGGAAAAGGAAAATTAAAGGAAAAAATTCGTGAAAAAAAACAAGCTTGCAAAAGAAACAAATTCTTTTTCATGAGTACAAAGCACCGTGTCACAAGAGCATTTTGACAATGGCTAAGTTCCATGAATTAAAGTTCGAACTGTTTGAGTCTCTAAGGAATTCATCAGATTTGGCCCCCAGTGACTTGTATCTGTTTCCAGACCTAAAAAAATGCATGCGTGGAAAATAGTTTTCATCAAATGATGAGGTCATAACAGCAGTAGAAGCGCATTTTGCAGCCCTTCCAGATTTGCACTTCAGAAATGCAATTTGTAAAATGGAATCTCGTTGTAACAAGTGTATAGACGTTGAAGGAGCCTATACGGTATAATAAAGAGTATTCTAAATCATAAAATTGTGTATTTCTTATCGAACCGTAAAACTTATTGAACCACCTAGTATTACGAGTTGTAGAAACTTGTTGTTATGGAGCCTCACTCCATACTTACGAGACATGCTTCACGAATAAGGTACAAATGGAATGGCCCGGACCTTGGATGTTAAGATTGAGGAACGCTCGGAAGGCACAGAAATTACGGCAGTAGACAGAATTTTCTCATAAGATAGTCTGAGAAAAATTTATTAGAGAGTCAAAATATAAGGTTTTACTTGACTTGGTGTATCGTCCATAAGTAGTGTAACGAAATGTCTTCTTCATGCGCTAATTGGCCCCAAAAACGATAGATTACAAAATTGCGACAACCGCGAGAGTGATTCTGGCTGTGACGTAGCAATAAATAAACATGAAAGAAAACGTTGTAGGGGGAGTTCACTCCTGAATAGCAATAAAAATGAGAAAACATAAAACAATGAAATGAATACCAATATTGCATTACATATTACGTCACAAAATCAGCTGATTTGCTCAAATTCACTGAGAGCAGCGATTCGCTTTAAGTATCTCCACCTCTGTATTATCTTCGTTTTCTTTATTCTAATTGATACAGAACGCAAGCGATTCCAGTAATAAGTTATTCATTAATTTTAATAAAAAATATGATAAATAACTACTTCTTCTTTTTTTGCATTAAACGAAGTTATAAAATATTAAATGAAATATTATGACAAATGTCTCTGCTTCGTGCTGCTCCAACCAACTGCTTGATAGTCCTGAATCCTGTCCACTCTCTTAGGTTACGCAGCCACGACACTTGCGTCCTTCAAATGCCTCGTTTGCCTTCGGTTTTACCTTTCACAATCAGTTGTAACAACTCACATTTTCGTCCAGGTATAATATGACCAAAATATGCGGTTTTGCGGCGCTTTATATTTACTTATAATAAAAGGTCTCTAACCTTTCGAAGTTTTGTTAAGACTTCCTTGGTACTAACTGTCCCTGATATTTTCATCATTACATCTCAAATGTGTCGTAACCTTTAGTGGCCATGCCTCCACACCGTACAACAAAATATACCAAAGCAAACGATTAAGGGACCTAAGACGTAATTTCATGTTCAATTTTTTGTTAGAAAGAACTTTCCCTCGCTGCTTCAATCTGTTAGCAAGTTTCTCTGTCATTTGTTCATGTTTCACTAAGCCGTCATCCAACGTACCTAAATCGCGAAATTCTTTGGATGGGAATCGCTTTTAGTGTCACCAGCTTTGATACTTTCATCATACCAAACAGCTTCTTAAGAATCACTTATGCAACACGGCAATCATTTAATATTTTAGAAAGTCCCCACGTCTTAAGGCTGAGCCAATTTAAGGATGCTTTGCTTGGTCCAACAAATACTAAGGTTAAATTAGTTAGCTCTATATCGTACCACCAACACTAGAAGCATGGAAAATAGGTCTACGGCATGCATAAGAGACTTTACTTATGGCTCTCGAACAAATTTTTATTAAATTAAATCACAAAGCTGACTCGTCTTTTTCTCGCACTCCTTCATTCTTCGCTATATCAAGCACCCATTCTGCCTCAGCTAATCACATAGATGTCAATAGATTCTCAGTGCATGCTGTGATTTATAGATACTCATATAGCCGCCCTATACTCCAATAGGAGTTAAATGAAAAATATAGTATATATATTTAGGTAAAGAAAATTCAATGGAAATTCGGCACATATATCACTGTTGACAGTTATGATTTCGAGGTTTTAAGAAACTTTGTTTATTTCGGAACCAGCATTAACAAGCATTAAGACCGATAACAATGTCTGCCTGGAAATTCAACGTAGAATCTCTCTTACCCACAAGTGCTACTTTGGACTAAGTAGGAAACTAAGTAGTAAAGTCCTCTCTCGACGAACAAAACTAACACTCTACAAGGCTCTCATCATGCCCGTCCTATCGTATGGTGCAGAAGCCTGGAGGATGACAACATCAGATGAGACGTCCCTTGGAGTGTTTGAGAGAAAGATTCTGAGGAAGATTTTTAGAGCTTTGCATTTTGGTGACGGCGAATATCGCAGACGATGAAACAATGACAATGAGAAGACATAGACATAGCGCAGCGAATAAAGATGCAGCGGCTTCGTTGGTTGGGTCATGTCGTCCAAATGGATACAAACGCTCCGGCTCTGAAAGTATTCCATGCGGTACCAGCTGGTGGTAGTAGAGGAGGAGGAAGGCCTCATCCGCGTTAGAAAGATCAGCTGGAGAAAGACTGGTGGGAAAAAATGACCAGCGCGCTTTGTTAAACTCCGCCAAAATCACGTAAGCGGTTATCGCGCCAATCAAGAAGAAGGAATGGAAATGAAATTGATCCAAAAATGTTACTCAATAAACTCACAACTTTGACAACACAGCTCTCACTTTAAAAATTAATTTTCTAAATTTCCTAAAGTTGTAAAGTTTTAAGGCCACTAGGGCCTGTCAATGTCAAAATAAAATATGTAATATCAGAAAGACACCCACATACAATTGGAGCACCTCACTTGGGCTTAGTTGCTTTACCTAGAATCCCTTGTTGCTCACTACAGCTACTCCTACTAAGCTTTCACGCAAAATTTACTCCTATTGTTCTTTCAGCTTTTGTTATCGCTGTTGTTCTACACATCGTTCATGTCGTTCATAGCAACTGTTTTTATTGCCACTGGTGCGCTCCATTGGCGGCAGAGCAGGCATTTTCAGTTAAATTACATAATTTACAGAAACAACAAAAAAAATTGGAATTAATTTTTTCATCGCTCTGCGTACATACATGCAAACATATTTCTCTCGCACTCTCCCTTTTTTCTAGTGCGCTCATTTTCTGCATATTAATTTGACTAATGACCATGTTCACCGGCGCAGGCAGTTGAAACATGAAATACCAACTGGGCGTGGAGCTGAAGTAGTGCCATAATTTACAAAAGCACTCATCACGCGTAAGAACGCGCTACTGCCGCCATACTCGCGCATACTTAGGTGTGTGGGTACAATAAAGAAGTGTAGCATACTTTCCAGCTGCGCTGTTCTTCGCTAATGCTGGCAATGTTATCCGGAGGGCGTGCACCGTCTGCGCCACATAATTGTATAATTTTGCAATATATTCTATGCCCCTAGCTAGCGAGGTGCCTGGCTGCTTGGCCGGCTGACTGGCTGACGGTCTCATCTCCAGCGCGCTGTTATGTTCTGCGCATTCCTCCCTCGACTTTATTGAGTGAATACATAACTTTTCGCATTTTTTATTGTATCTCATTTTAGCTTTCGCTAATGCATTAGCACCATGTTGCATGCCACGCCGTGTATTCGCTAATTTACCAACCTATGTTTACCAACCCTAAGAAGAAAAAATTAATTTCAAAGCGCGTGTCTTATATTTCTGCTTGTGTGCATTTATTTGCGTACTTTTATGTGCATACCCATGTCTCCATGTGTGTGTGTGTGTGTAGGTGATTATTTTTTATTCGGGTGTGGCTTGGTGGCAAATTCCAACATAATGTTCGGTGCTCCGATATTTATGCGCTGTATACACGCACCAGTGGACAGTGTTGCTCAGGTGGCATCAACATAGCTGCGCTAATTGGGGCACGTTTGTTGAACGAGCATTGATGAGCTGAGTAGCTTTGCTCCAAGTAGATAAGCAGTTGAATTGGAAAGAAGTGGGTCAACTAGCAAATGGAAAAATTGGAAATGATACAATAATTTTTTTTTTTTTTGCTTCTTTTCTAAATTCAACTAATTAAGAAAATAAGTGAAAAGAGAGGCCTGATTAAAGTTTGTATTTTTCACTATTTATCTGAGTAGTGCAGGTCAAAAAAGTATGAAACGTTTGCGATTTATGTTTATGAAATCAAATGTGGCACGTATACCGATTAATGATGATATAAACTATGAAGTATCATAGGTACAGGTGTTAATATCAGATCAGTCCATAAGTTCGTGCGTATTTTACCCATAATTTCACTTTTCTACGGTTTTTGCTTACACAAAATTATTCGCGGAATATAACGCAACTATTTATATTTTCTTTGATATATTGTGCATTCAACAAGTGATTTTAATTGCGGATAGAAGCACATGTTGTTAAAAAATAAAATGGAGTATTTTGTATTTTTTTTATAAAAGTGGTAAAAGTGCAACAACTGCTGCTGCAAAAATAAACGCTGTTCACGCAGAGGACGCGCGCTGGTCGTCCTGAAGTCTTTAACTCCGACGCCTTGCTCAAACTCGTGGAAGCTGAGCCAAATTTGACGGTCGATATGATAGCTCAGATGTTAAATTCATGGCATGGAACAGTTCACAGGCACCTGGTTCAGTTGGGAAAGGTTTCAAAGCTGCGAAAATGGATTCCGCATAGACTTTCCGTCGCCAACCTTCAGCAGAGAGCGAATGTGTGTTCTCAGCTGCTGCAACGGCTTAAAACTGAAAGTTTTTTAAACCGTATCATTACTGATGATGAAAAATGGGTCCTGAACAATAATCCTGTGCGCAAACGCCAATGGTTGATAAAGATGAAACACCAGAACCGACCCCTAGAGATGACCTTCACCCCAAGAAGATTCTCCTGTCTATTTGGTGGGATATGGCCGGTATTGTTTATTATAAACTTTTGGAACCAAGCCAGACGATAACTGCTGATTATTATTCCCATCAGCAACCAGAAAGAGGCACTTAAAAAAAATCGACCGTCTTTAGTGAATAGACCCAAAGTTTTGTTTCACGACAACGCAAGACCTCATACCGCAAGGCAAACATTAGGCAAACTGAACGAGCTCGGATGGAAGCTAATGCCTCATCCACCCTACTCTCCGGATATTGCACCTTGTGATTATCACCTTTTCCATGGACTTCAATCCCATATGAGTAACAAGAACTACTCATCAAAAGAAGCTATAAAAAGGGATATCCAAGGACAAACAATTTTTTGAGCAGAAAATTAAAAATTTGCCTAATCATTGGGAAGACATTGTAAATAATGAAGAAAAATATATTATTCAATAATAAATACTTTAAACAATTTTTTATTAATTTTAAAACCACCTTTAAAAAACGCACGAACTTATGGACTGACCTGATATAATTCTGTGCGACTTGAACATAAAGTGATAGAAAAGGATTTTTCTAACGCTGGTCAGCCCTCGGTAGGCAACGCAAACATCTCTGCATGTAATTCTGCAAAGGGTGTAAGTGCCAATTATTATTATTATATTTATTATTATTATTAGTGTATATCAATTCGCTTGCTGCTCTTGCATAAAAAAATTGTGTTTTTCGTAAAACCAGGGCACACTTGAGAGCAGGAAATTGGCTGCTGCGTTGACGGTGGGCACCTATAGTACCTCTGCCTGAAGTGTAGTAATCTTAGCTTAACGTTTATGTGGAATTTCCCTTTTTTTTGAGAATTTATTTTCTTGACATCAATTAATAGTCTGAATTATCAGCTCTTTGAATTATCAGCAAATTCTGCATAAGAAACCTCATGAACTTTTTTAAATAAACTGAACTTCCGCTTTAAAGTTATTGACATTTGAAAATAAAGTAGCTCGTAATTGAAAATCTTGCTAATGTACCAACCAAGCGTGGGTCAAATATTCATTTTAACAAAATTGCAAGTTTGATGGAACTAATTTCTCAGTAGCGTTTTTTCCAAAGAATGCGTCATAGTAATAGGACGTGCAATCAGCTAATTTGTTGTTCACTTATTTAATAAATAAATTGGATTTTCTTTTATATATATTTTTTAAGATTTTTTTAAGAGATGTTGTGATTTGTTTAATAAAAAAAATTTATATCTTTTTTAATAAAAAAATATTTTCATGATTTTTTTATTTTTCTTACTGATTTTTTAACAATATTAAAATATTTTTTATGACTTTTTTCAGAAATATTATGGTTCGTTAAATAAAAACAAATTGTATAACAATTTTTATTAAAAGAACTTTTATTAAAAACAATGTTTACGACTTTTAATAAAAAAAATATTTTTATGATTTTTTCAAGAAATGTTATGATTCGTTTAATAAAATCAAATTTTATAAATAGAAAAGTATTTTTATAATTTTTTTTCTTATTGAATTTTTTAATAAAAAAAATATTTTTATGAATTTTATTCTTATTATTGAATTTTTTAATAAACAAATATTTTTATGATTTATTTGATAAAAAATTTTGTTATGATTTGTTAAAAAAAATTGTTATACAATAACTTTTTTAATAAAAAATATTTTTATAACTTTTTTAATAAGAATTTTTTTGTAATATAGTATTTTTATAAAAAGTGTTTCTTTTAATAAAACTGGTGCTTCTCGTTTTATTAATATAATTTTTTAATAATAAAAAATAATTGTATGATATTTTTTAATTAAAAAATATTTTTATAATTTTCTTAATAAACAAATATTTTTATGATCTGTTTAATAAAAAAAAGTGATAACTTATTTCATAAAAAAAATGTTTTTAATTTCTTCCTTCTTCTTACTGATTTTTTAATAATAAAATATCTTTTTAACTTTTTTTAGAAATGCTATGATTTGCTTAATAAAAATTTTTTATAAATTTTTCAATAAAAAAATATTTTATGATCACTTATTTTTCTTATTAAAATTTTTAAATATTTTGTTATATTTGTTAAAAAAAAAATGATTACTTTTCCATTACAAAAATATTTATATAACTTTTTTAATACGAATTTGTTTTTATGTTTTTTAATAAAAAGTATTTACTACTGTGGGCAAAAAGTAAGGTGAATTTATTTGTCAAACTTCGCGGGATTAAAATTTCGCTCTAGTTATTTTTTTCATGAGTCGGCAGCACTGTTAATAACATCTGGGCCAACTTTCATGTGAATGTTATTATCAGTAGTATATTTACGCTTGTGTTTAGCAAACTACCAAGAGTGCATTTTTCGACTTTTATAATGTCTGATTTGATTGAGCAGAGAAGTGCCATCAAATTTTGTTTGCGGAATGAAATGTCGGCTGCGGAAACGTTTAGCATGTTGCAGAAGGCATTTGGTGATTCGACCATGTCGCAGAAAAATGTTTATAAGTGGTACAAAGACTTCAAAGAGGGTCGAGAACGAGGGTTGATGACTTGGAGCGCTCCGGACGACCATCGACGTCTACAGGTGCAATGCTTTCAGACTATCAGGACAAGCTCAAATGCATCATTACGGGAGATGAGACTTGGATTTATGCTTACGACCCTGGAACAACCGACCAATCAAGCGAATATCGTGCTAAAGGCGAGGCCAGACCGAAAAGAGCACGTCAAAGTCGTTCAAAAATAAAGGTCATGATGGCAGTTTTTTTTGATTTTCGTGGTGTGGTACACTATGAATTCTTTCCACCTGGGCAAACTGTTAATAAGGAATATTATTTGAGCGTTATGCGTCGTCTACGTGAAGCAATTCGTCTAAAAAGACCAGAATTATGGGCCAACAACTCTTGGTTTTTGCATCACGATCATGCACCGTCTCACACTGCACTCGTTCTTCGTGACCATTTCGCCAAAAATTCCACGCATATCGTTCCGCAACCACCGTATTCGCCTGATTTGGCTCCGTGTGACTTCTGGCTATTCCCAAAACTCTAGAGACCACTCCGGGGAACGCGTTTCGAGTCGATTGAGGAGATAAAAGCTGAATCGAAGAAGGTGCTGATGACTATACCGGAAATGGACTATTTGGCATGTTTCGGGAATTGTAAAAATCGTTGGCATAAGTGTATTTCATCGAGAGGGGATTATTTTGAAGGGAATGAAATTGATTTACAAGAATAAATAAAGATTTTTCATTTTACAACCAAATTCATCTTACTTTTTGCCCATAGTTTTAATTAAATTGGTGCATCTTGTTTTACTTTTATATTTATTTTAAAAAAAGAAATAAATATTCTTATGATATTTTTAAAATATTTATATGATTTTTTAATACAAAAATATTTTTATGATACTTAAAAAAAAAAATATATATATATATATATATATATTTATGACTTTCTTAATAAAAAAATATTTTTATGATATGTTTAATAAATACAAATTTTCTAATTTTGTAATGAAATAAAAGTTTTATAACTTTTTTAGTTAGAAATTTGTTTTAAATTTTTTAATAAAAAAGTATTTGTTCTAATAAAATGGGTACCTCTCGTACCCCAAAGCTTATCTGCACAACGTCGCCTTTTCTACGGATAAAAACTGTCAGAAATGACCTAAATCTTACCCATTTACACGATATCTATTCGTTCGCCACCTGACTCTACCGTCACCAATACATTTCAATTGAAATTCTTGGACACTTTTCTAATTCTCTCTTTTCCTGTTTTTTTTCTATCGTCAACACGAAACTTTTCTTCCAAAAATCGAAAATTGTTGCCAAAGTATTTAGAAAACTTGAATGCGAGTCTTATTTTCGGTCTCTAGTGTGAGCTGTTGTTACAAAACATTTCAAAATGACTTTTGGAGTGTTGAGCATTCAAGTTTTCTATTTTATTGTTATTTGCCCATTTTTTCTAGCGTTGCTATGGTATTTGTTCTTGCTGTTGTTACAATCGAAAATTTGTTGTTTCGCAATGCAAGTGCCAAAGCTGTACAATTTATATGAGCCAAGTAAGTTGGCCATTCCCACTTGAGAAACTCAATACGGGCATGAAAATGAATATAGAAAATATGTATGAGTATCAACTACTTTTGCAATATAGCGCACACATACACAGGCACAAGTTCTAAGTTGGCTTGAGTACACTTACATGTGTGTGTACGTATGTACATGCGACCAATTTATTCAATACATATTTACGTGTGCGAAAAGTGAAGGAAAATTGTTTGACTTGAAATTGGAGTTTATATTGGTTTTTCTTTACACTCTTCTTTTTTCATTTATTCTTACTGTTCTTACTGTTTTTTTTTACGTTCACGTTTGCTTGTTGGTGAATATTTTTGCTTTGGCTTTTCGTTTACTGTTCTTTTGTATTATTACACACACTCTTAGACACTACATATTTATCTTAATTTCCCATTTTCTCCTCTGTGTTGCCTACAGTGCACTTGTATATACAGTGCACATTGTTGGAATGCCGTTATCGGCTGCGCGTCTTCGCATCTGCCCCAAATCTGTGCGGAATTTTTTTAAGTTTTCAATTAGTTTTAATTGCGCAGCTCGAAAAATTCAAGTGTCATTGTCAAACGTGCTGGGAACTGCTGAGAAAGTTGTGCAATTTTTTCGACGTACTTCAGGGCAAACAAATTTGTCTAAGAACAGAAGAGAGGGGGGAGAAAGACAGTGAAAGAAAATAGCAGAAAGTAAAATATTTGTCAATTGAAGTCTTAATTAATTTTTACTTTGGTTTGAGTTTTTGAAATTATTGTCCATTTAGTTTGTTCTGTAATTTCTTCCAATATTTTCTGCCATAAAATTGAGTTTAATTAAAGTGGTATGCGAAGGCTACAAGCAAGCAAAACTCTATTATCTTCCAAATTTACTATTGCAAAACTCGTTTTCGTCGAAAGCAAAGTGCGAAAATATGCATCGCTCAAGATGCGCATACTGTTCGTGAATTTTAGAAGTCGCTCAAGCTCCATTTCAGGGGTACATTCTAGTATTTCAAAACTGAGTTGGGTGCTCTCATAGCAGCATAGTCTAGTTTTCGAAAGAACCGGACGATAGCATAGAAGATGCTCTAGGGTTTCCTTTGTACCCAGTTCCTTGCAGTTCCTGCAAGCATCGTTAAGAGTTAGATTTAGCTTGCAAGCATGCGCTGCAACTAGATAGTGCCCTGTTAGTGCACCAACTAAAGTTCTACAACTACTTCTATTGAACGATATAACCGATTCAGTATACATATCTGCCATCATATGCGCGTTTGCCCATGATCCTGACAACTTCGCAATTGGTTAAACTACGCCATCTTCTTTTCACCTTCCTTAATATGTGCTCCCCTAGTTCTTTCTGAATTGTACGCAGTGGTTTAAGTACTTGACTTATTTGATCTCCTGCAAGTCTCACTGTAATTTCGTCCACTGGCTCATTTCCCTCTATACCTTTATGCCCTGGAACCCAATAGACACAAAGCCTGCGGCTACGACCGAGCTTGTAAATTTCTTCCATGCATTCATGGACATTTTTGGATGATAGACAGTATAATTTGATCTATTTTATAGCCGCTTGGCTGTCCACATAGAAGTTTATTGTTGCTTCTGTATATGAGCTTGTATATACAGAAGCTTTCTTTACAGCAAAGATCTCAGCTTGAAACACAGTGCAATAGTTGGGGAGTTTAAATGATATTTTGATGCTTAGTTCTGCACAATATATGCGAGCGCCAAACCCCCCCCCCTTTCCATTTTTGATTCTTCGGTAAATACATTGATGGTGCTACTTCACGGAAAAAAACCTTTGCACCATTCATCGGTCTTGAGCGATTTTCGAAAACTCGTAACTAGAGCCGTATAGTCTGAATTGACCGTGGCATTCCCACAGTTAGCATGTGAAGGTTCTAGAGGTAAGCTGATCGGTTATTTGGAGCGTCACAACTGAGCTTACAGCCCGGTTTTCTGGATACAAGTCAATCGGTGTTAAGTTGGGGATAACCTTCAGAGCTACCTTGATTTCATAGCTCCCATAATGCAAAGCAACACACAACGAACAAATCTTGTGTGAGACGGTGAATGTTCGAATGCTTTTTCCAGCTCGTTCTTCACTGAAACGTGGCTTTCCTCTATGCCACGAGTTCTGCGCTCTCAACTGTATTCGGGCAACTGAGGTAAAAGCGCTATCAGTCAGCTTGAAACGATGTAGGTATTCCATGAAGCAGCCGTGCCCAGTGAGTATCTGAGTTAGGTAGTAGTCGATATTGCCATGCTTCCTACTCATCCCCCCTTCAAGATTTGGTATGAGCTTGTTTGTCCACTGCCCTTTCGTAGACTCATCCCATCTTCATTGCCATTTTGTCATCGATCGCACTCTTTCTGCATCTTTCTTTGCTGTTGTCGGTTTCCCTCCTTTCGCTCCATAAAAGCGATACAGCTTTCTAGCAACAACGCATATTGCGTCGTTGGTTATAGCTTTATAGCATAAGCGAATGCAGTGCATAGAGCGTTGCGTTACGGACTACCTCATGCATATGGCTATGTTTGTCCTCAGCCCATATCGCTGCTGAGTATAACGCAATAGAGTGCGCCACAGTTGATATAAGTCGTCTCATTTCTCCTTGCAAACCATTTAAATGAGCCTTTTCCATCTTAGTGTTCCCACTGTGTGTTAATAAATTTAAAATCACTTTTCTCAGGGCATATAATACACCAACTGATGTTTTTCTAGGACATTTTATGACATCATAAATTGCAAACATCTACGTGAACAGATACGCTTGAATATTCCTCAAAGGGTATGTGCTTCACTTTCTGTATGTTAAAATTTTTAATTCAAATTACTTCAATTATGCACCGATTACTCAGTCATTAGTTCTGTTATTAATCATAATAGAATTTTTGAAGTCTCGCTCTGGATCTCACTCTTTCTAGATCTCTATTTTTAACTGTGCTGGAATCAAATTATTTTCAATTCATTTCATTTATTACCCATCTTTACGCCATTTTTTACCTTTTATTTTTGTTAGGACAACTAACTAGCAAGTACAGCACTCAGATAACACTAAGTCCATTGTACTGCACTCGGACTCCCTTTTCATTTTCTTTAAATCTACCCAACCTCCGAAGAAATCGGAGTAGCTCTGGTGGTGTCAAGGAGTCAAGGTGTCGCTTCTTAACACATCAGTGCCAAAGACCTCAAACCTGATTCGAGCGAAGGCGGGGCAGACGCACAGGAAGTGGTTCGCCGTCTCATCCTCCTCTCCATATGCTGGACAGAGTACACTGGCTGAGATGCCTACCTTTTTCTTGTGCTTCGACCATAGAAAGTGGTCCGTCATCAACCCAACCAGCTGCCTGCAGTCCTCTCTGCTTAGTGACAGGAGGAATTGCGATAATCGGTCGGGCATGACAGGTAACATCAATTTTGTGCATCTGCAGCCTCTCTCAGCCTGCCAAGCTCGATTGTGGGTTGTAGTAACCTATTTGCTAACCGTGGCTTTGATGGCTGCAGAAGGGAAGGGCAGTGGCATCCTAACTAAGGAATCAGAGGTCTCGTTATCTACGTGCCCCGGGACCCATATTAGGAGCAGAAAACATGCTGCTTTCACATGTTGAGTCCAAAGGGAGAGGGTTGTTAGGTGAGTGGGTTCGATGTGGCATGTGAATTGGCTGTTAGTGAGGCGTATCTCATCTTCACCGTCGTCTGGCTCGATTAACAAGAGCTCGCCTCGTCTTCGACATACATATTGGCTTGGAAAAAACGAAATCCATTACTTTTTCGCCAGATGTCTGTAATGATCGGTATATCGTAAAGTATCGATCACACAATTTAAAGTTTGTACTCGTTGTCAATGCGACATTTCGCACTAAAAAAATGCGTTTGCTGTTTTTTGTTTATTTGATTCAGTTGTGAGTTACAGGGTGTTAGCAACGGAAGTCAACAAAGAGAAACTTCGGCACATTTTACAGCTTTTCTTTGGTAAGGACGAAAATGGAAAATACAAGCCAGGCCGCTGAACATTTGAATGGTTTTTATGGTGCTGATGCTGTAACAGCTAATTATTAATTGTTGAACCGGTTACAGATGACAACACCACAGCGAACATGAAGGAAATGGAAATGGATGAAGTTTATAAGTACTTCGGTGTATTACAAAACAACAAAGTTGAAACAATGCAAATGAGAAAAACGCTTATTGACTAATACAAAAACGCCTCCACGTACTTTGCAAGACAAACCTGAATGGCAATAACCAGATCAGAGCTATCAACTCATTTGCAATACCTGTAATTTCGTAAAGTTTGGGCATAGTAAAATGGTCAACAACTGAACTGAACAACTTGGAACACATAATGCGGACAATAATGACGAAACAGAAATATCAGCATCCTTAGCTACAAGCTGGTGCTGCAACTTAGAAATTACTTCTATGGAAAGACCGGAAACTCTACACTTTACTATGCAGTTAGTGTAGCTGATAAAAAATTTACACCTCTCAGATCGATGTACTAGTTTAACAGCAAAAACACTACAACAAAAATGGACAAAGCTGAAGAATGGTCACGAATGCCCATACATGGCGTATATTAAAACGAATTGAAAAGCCCGCATATCGACGCGAAACTGACGCACTTGTGGCTAATCAAGAAAAGAATTTTCGCGGAAACAGGAAGTTTCTATATTTGCTATGCAAGATGGAGAAGTACTCACGCGAAATTATGTAAAGTACGTCATCAGAGAGCCCAATGCTTCGGAAGACATATGTCGTAGAGGTGGCGGTCACGGTAAAACTCTAAACCATGTTCGAGCTGGGTGTACTCTATTAACAAATTCTTTCTACCTTAAACGGCACAACGATGTTCTAGAACCAGTGCATGAAGATAAGGACATGCTTCTCTATTATGACAGAATAATCCATACGAATACCACAAGAACCCACAATAGACTTGACATATTTGTGGTATGAGAACACTGCATTTGTCATAGACATTAGCGTCCCATTGAACAAAAATATTCATAAAACGTACACAGAGAAAATCAGTGAATCCTCCGATTTGGGAATTGACATCAAGCGGTAGTGGAAACTCACTGCCACTGATCATATCGGCCCACGGACTCGTTCACGTAAATCTGACGGAAAACTTCAAGAAGCTCAAATTTGAGAAGCACCTTATCTATGACCTTCAAAAAGTGGCTCTGCTGAACTCTTGTCACATCATAAGAAATTTCCTTAAGCAAATTAGCAATACATATTTATTGCTTTATCATAGTATCATACAAATATCCATAAAATGTATTCCTTTCAAACGTTACCTAAAAATGTGGCAGTATACATACATATATACAACAACAACATACAACTTTTGCAAATATATATTACATACAGGTGCTAATATTGTCCCATATATGCCTTTGGAAAAAACTTCTTGTCGCTTTATGTCCGCAAAATGAATTCGACTATTTCTACTGTCGCTATGTCACGCACAAAGGCATTCGGTTATGACGTCTGCTAATATTAAAACAAAAATGAATTCTTTCACCGTCTTGCCCCAAATTTGCACGTACTTAGATCAGGTGCTTCTTCTCAGCAAGCAAACTTAGTACGTAAGTATTTTACCTGGCGTGCGAGGAGCAACAAATGCCAAGTTGACCAACAAATTGCAGCCAACCAACATCTCATAGATAGCACAATAACATCAGCAACACTAAAGCTATATAAAGTTGAAAAGCCTTCATCCCAGCGGAAACTTTTACTCACAGCTGGGTAACTTCTGCTACTGAAACGCGTTGAAAAAGTCACATACGGCAAATAACAATTTAGGAGTTGGTACTTTTGTTGCTGTTACTTCCTCCAACTTTTGAATCTATTGTTGCTTTTGTTGGCTATTATCTCTGTTGCACGTTAACCATAGCTATTGCATTGTTGTTACACGTTTGCCCCGCTGTTGGTCATTTGGTGCACTTAAGTGCTTGTCAAGTGCTTACCTAAGCAGCCAGCAGGCAAACTAGCAAACTAGCAAACCAGCACTGGAGCATCCCAACTGTATGGATGAATCATGAGCGAACGCACACCTAGCACTAAATGCTCGTAGATACTTGTTGAAGTGGTCTGCCCTCTGAGGGTGGGTGGCAATAGTTTGACCCAACCAAAAGCGGCTATTGGCTTTGCTTGACTTTAAGTTGGACAAGTTAAACATTCAGTTTTGAGGGCAGCGCGCATTTCTTTGTATGTATGTATGGGTGTGTTCAAAGTACTGCAGGTATAAGTAGTTGTAAGTTCAACAGATATTTTCACACTTCTACTCGTATCTGCTACTTGCGAAAACACTACGTACGAGTGGGTTTAAAGGAGCAAAATATTAGCAATAGTGGTTGAACAAATTGAAAGACACGGCCTTTTAAATTAGTATTCAAATAATGTAAATTTTCTTAGTATTTTTAGTAGCCTTAGTAACTTTAAGGCAATGCAGTTGCATTATGTTGAGTAATGTTTAAGGAGAAATGATTAATTAATAAAGTAATAAAGAATAAATGGTAATTGAAAATTATTGATTAGTGTTTAATGATTAGTGATGTAAGATAAAAGGCTTAAGATTTATATAAGACTAATGACTTATAATGATTTTGGTATTTAATGATTAATGAGTAATGATTAATGAACAATGTCTTTCGATTATTTATTCATGATTAATAATAATTGATTAAGATTTAATAATTTGTGATTAATGATTGATAACTAGTGATTATTGATTTAAGAACTAAGACTTTCGATTAATGATTTATAATTTGTGATTTGTGATTCACGAATTATGATAAGTGATTAATAAAATAAATTGATTTATGAATTTAGGTAGGTAGGTGAAATGTTTGAAAAGCCAGTCTGGCACTCCTCAAGTAGCACTAAACGGCCGTTTTGATACCATTGTAGGACCTCCAACAGGCAGATATCTACAGGCAGCCAGAGCTGTTGATGATTTATGAATTAATGATTAAATATTAAATAGTTATGATTAATTATTAATGGTTAGTGATAAAAAAAACTAAAGATTATTTATTTATGACTAATCATAATTGATTAATTTTTACTGATTTGTGATTAATGATTTATACTTTAGGATTTCAGATTAATTTTTTAAGACTTATGAATTGTGATCTATGAATTATGATTAATGATTTATAATACTGAGTGGCTTATAATTTTATGTTATAGTGAATGATTAACGACTAATGATTATTTATTTAATATTAATTATAAGTGATTAAGATTTAATGATTTTTAATTATCGATTATTTGTTTAAGAATTAAGATTTTCTATTAATGAGTTATAGTTTATGATTATTTATGAATTTTATGATTAATGAATAATTATTACTGACTTATAATTATTTATTTACGAATAATGAAAAATGATAAGGCTTTAATGATTTGTGATTAATTATTGATAATTAATTAGTACTGATTTAGGAATTAAGAATTTCGATTAATGATTTATAATTTATGATTTGTGCTTTATGAATTATGACTAATGATTCATAATATAAAGTTATTTATGCACTGATTAATAAGTAATGATTAATGAACAACGTCTTTCGATTATTTATTTATGATTCATGACAATTGATTAAGATTTAATAATTTGAGATTAATGATTGATAATTAGTGATTATTTATTTAAGAATTAGACTTTCGATTAAACATCTATAATTTATGGCTTATGATTGGGATTTAAGAATCACGATTTGTGATTTATAAAATAAAATGATTTATGATTTATAATTTGGGAATTGTGATTAATGATTTATAATTTAGGATTTCAGATTATTTTTCTACAATTTATCATTTAGATGATTTATGATTTTAATGTTATAATGAATGATAAATGATTAAGATTTAATGATTTTTAATTATTGATTATTTTTTAAGAATTAAGATTTTCTATTAATGAGTTACAGTTTATGATTTGTGATTTATGAGTTATAGATATGATTAACTATTTGTTGTATAAAACTATTTATGAATTTAATGATTAGTGAGTAGTTATTAATGACTTATGATTATTTATTTATGAATTATGAAAAGTGATTAAGTTTTAAAAATTTATAATGAATTATTAATGATTGAAAAAGAACTAGTACTGATTTAAGAATTGAGGTTTTGGATTAATGATTTATAATGTAAAGTGATATACGAATTTAATGGTTAATGAGTAAAGATTAATGATTAATGATTACTGACTAATGATTATTTATTTATGGTTAATGATTTCTGATTAACGATTAAAGATTGTTAATTAGTGATTATTGGTTTAAGAATTAAGGTTTTCGATTAGTGGTCTATAATTTGTGACTTATGATTCGAGCTTTATGAATTTGTGAATTTAATGATTAATCATGAACCAGCCATGATAATTGAATAGCATTTAATGATTTCTGATTAATTGTTACTTATTGAAAACTAATGCTTAGTGATTTAAGAATTAAGATATTCGATAAATTATTTTTAATTTATGATTTATAACTTGTGATTTAGGAATTATGATTAATGATTTAAATTTGCAATATTTATAATTAAATCATATAAATTATGATTTATGAATACTATAATTTGTGATCTATTACTAAATAACTCTGATGATTTCGCGGCTTTTTTATCTAAAAACCTCAAATTAAATTTAAAAAAGTTATTAAAAAAATTCAATTAAACACACTACTAACGGCACGTGCCGCATTTATATAAGCATGTACATAAGTACATCTGTTTGCACGTAACTTTGTATGCATTTTTTCCTTTCAACCATTTTTGCGGTTTATGCATGCACTTTTCACAGTTTTTCCTATTTTTTCAATATTTTTTTCCAATTTAGTTTTGAAACTTTGCAGTTTTTGCTCACATTGGTTGTTATTTTTGTGAAGTGATTTATTTAGTTGAGTTTTACGCCGCTGAGATTTTTTTCTGTTTTTTTTTTCTCAAAAAAAAAAACGCGCAAACAAAAAGTTATGGTCACTAACAAAATACTTATAGAGAGTCAGATATACATGCATACACACGGACGTGTATTAGGGTGGGTTATTTTTATTTTTTTTTTAGACCGTTTCTAGCAGATTCGGATTCTACATCCAATTATAAGAAAAAAAAAGCCCACCTTAAAATTACTCTTACTTTTGCTGTGTGTTTGGTGGGATTGGAAGGGAATTATCCACTCTGAGCTCAACTATGGCCAGACCCTTAATTCGGTCCTCTACTGTGAGCACCTTGACCGTTTGAAGCAGGCGATTCACCAGAAGCGGCCAGAATTGGTCAATAGGAGTGGTGTTGTGTTCCACCAGGACATAGTTCGTCCTCACAGATCTTTGATGACCCGCCAGAAGTTACGGGAGCTCGGATGGGATGTCCTATCGCACCACCATATAGTCCGGGCCTGGCACCAAGTGACTATCATCTCTTCCGGTCCATGCAAAACGCCCTGGGTGATACCACCATAGTATTTACGAGAGTCTTATGATTGTTATTTTTTTTTATTTAAGTTTATTTTCTACTGTACTAGAATTGAGTTTTTAAATTTTTGTGCCTTTCATTCTGCAGATTTTTATAAAAGGCATACACTTCCACATATTTGAGATAGATAAATAACATGAATACATTTTTAATTCAAATAACCGCAAGATGGCGCTAGATGTTAAAAATATATATATTTTTTTAATTTCTTAAAAGTTTCAGTTCGATTTCCAATTTCAACGTTAAAATATTAAATATAATTTGCCATTTTGCCATTTTTTAAATAAAAAATAAATGTGAAAAATTATTTTTTTTTCTTAAATATGGCCTTGAGCATTTTCTTCTCCCTTATGAGACTTAAAATACTTTTAAGCACGTGTAAAAAAATTACGAAAAATCAGAGCAATTTTTAATCGACTTTAAACTTACGCCCTATGTTCCACTACGAATTAAAGGAAAACATAAACATAACGTAGTAGCTGAAGTTTGCACGCTCAATATCATTTTTCACCAGAGCTAAAGACCAAACTTGGTAATCTATCATTCTTGGACATACCTAGCTTTTGAGATTCTGCATACCCTAGAAGGTGTAGCTTCTATAAATTATGTAAAAAATTGTTAACTCTCACCACAAAGCGCCCACATGACAAAACGGGACAAAGTCAAAAGAGAAACGTGACAGATACTAAGCCACACTTCGTAGAAGGTGTGGATGCGGGATAAGACAAAGTAGATACAAATTAGTAGTCAGCAACACAATAAGCTTACATAATAAATTGGTATACTTAGAATGTTTAAGCTTAAAATTAAATTGGTATACTTAGAAGTTTTCCAAAGACTATAATTTAAAAAACATTTAAATTTTGCTGACAATTTTTTTTTAAATTTGTTAAATTTTTGCGAATTTTCTACAAAATTTGGAACTTTGGTGTTTTGTTTTTTCCTCGTTCGCTCCTTTTGGGAGCATAGGCTCTCGATAAGACTCAGTCTTGCGTTGATTTCGTTAATCTGTTTTTGATTTCTGGCAGGTTCGGATTAACCTGCCTCTACCTGTCCTAAGTGGTGGAAATGCCCACCTGTCATTGCTTAGGAACAACGCATTCTTTTACTGCTTGGAGCACCATCTGTGTTTCACATTTTTCTGGCAGAAGGATCGTACAGATGGTGGAGGACTTCGCTAAATTTGGTGTGCCTGCGCTATTACCGCGGCTGCCCGCTTCCTCTTTCTGGCGCAACTAATGCAATGTGTAACTGTGTGTTTTTCTTTGTTTTTGCTCGTTTTAGCCGCCACAATGCAAATAATGCGCTGACTTTTGTGCGGTAGTAAGGATGTTTTTGGGGTTGAGGAATGAGATTTTTTTTTTTTTTTGTAAAAACAAGTAGATAAATTTGGGAAACCCACAACCTCTGGGATGGTGCTAGTGCACTTACGCTAGACTACCGCGGCCAGAACATCGATTTACAGGATTTTTACTATAAAATAAACTATATTTTACTAAGAAAAATTACGAAAAAAAATCTTCATAAAAAATTGTGCGAATTAGTAAAAAGGTTAGGTTAGGTAGTGATGGTTGCCCAGAAAGTGGGCCCCCTTGGACGAAAGAAGTTTCGTACATCTTTTGTTATACCATTGCAAGAGGGGGAAAAGAGGTGAAGGAAAAGGACGATAAGACGAAGGCTAAAGGGGAAAAGGGTGGGGAGGGTTGAGTATTTGTGGAACGGTGACTAATCTGCGTTGTGTTAGCCTCTTAATGCTGCTTATGAAGTTCATCAGAATTTTGTTATCAAGACTTGCTATATCAGCAGGCACAGAAAAGAAGTGAGAACCTAGATGCTTAAATCTTCATCCCGCAAGAGCTGGGCAGCTAAGGAGCAGGTGCTGAGATGATCCCACCTCCTCCTTCATACAGCTGACGCAAAAAGGACTCGAAGAAATTCCGAGTCTCACGGCATGTGTTCCACGCGGGCAGTGCCCCGTCAGGATGCCCACGAAATTTGAGAGATGATATTTTGTCATCCTCAGAATATCCCTCGATAGCATCCTATCCAAACTTTGCTAGAAGGACTGCGCAACCTTACACGTTCGTGTACTTACCCAGCGCTCGCTGAGTTGATGCAAAGCCCATCCTTCCAGGAGTAGAGCGCAAGCTGTCAAGGGGATCCCGATCTTTTCCTTTCGCGGACACACCGCCTCACAGGTCACTTGTCTGGCCAGCTCGTCGGCATCGCAGTTTCCAGCAATGTCTCTGTGACCAGGTACCCAAAGTAAAAAGATGAAGTGACTTAATTATGTGAACACAAGTGTAGCTTATTTTCAGGAGCTCAAAATTTACTTTACAGCTACACTGCATTCGACTTTTTCAAATACTTTTTTGTAGAATCCAAATCTGCAAGAAACGATGCCGAAAACAAGTTCCATGCCAACTGGCTCTCCCTAACTTATATACTTAAGTACATACATACGCACATACAAAAAAAATATTCATGTGCCCGATTATGTTAAACATTAATTAAAAATTTTTCGTTAGGTTATAGAAAATTAGCACGAAACCAATTTAAAAAAATCGTAAAATATTCATTATATTCACTCGAAAGTTCTTTTTTCATTTAAACACTTAATTTTTCTAACTTCACTAGCGCACTGAAGAATTCCATCAACCGCAAAGCGTTTAGTCATATCATTTTTGGTTTTTCTTCTTCTTTAGAAGCAAAAAAAAGTTGACACTTAACGATAATAACCACAAAGCCGGGTTTCGCGGTGCAATCTTTGCATTTTTCATTTTCACCTTTTTAATTCCTCTATTTTGCGGTGTGAAAGTTAATGTCGCAAACGCACACATACAGAGAGAAATGTAAAGTGAACAAATTGAATTTAAACCGCAGCAAACTTTCACGAAAAATATGAATATAAAAATGAATTGAAGCGCTTGGAAAGGAAAGTATAAAAGTAGAGAAAAATGCTATAATTTGGTGTGCCATAGAATTTGCGCTGTAACCGTAACCAAATTTTTTTGATTTTTGTTTTTACTGTAATTGTTGGTTTCGCTGGAGAAATTTGCGAAAAAAATGCCGCACAGAAAAGTTTTGTTAGCTGTTTAATTTTTTAGTTTCTATTTTACTTTCTAATTACACTGCCAGTTCATAATTTTCCTTAAACTGAATATTTTTTGTCTTCGATGGCTTTTGTAATATCGGGTGCCAGCATAAAAAGATGTGTTTATAAAGTATTGCAGCTATCGCAAAAGTAACTATAAGGAAAATCTGCACCGCACACATACAAGTACAATGTTTGAGACATAAGTCATTTACTGCTCTCGAGTCATTACCTTTTCATAAGCAAGCAGCGCTTACACCTCTGCGCTGTAAATAATGCTCCCCTAACAACACAGGTTTCTCGTTAAAGCCTGCCAGCCGCCAACTTCGCCCATTGCTCAATTCAAACTCAAGCTCGCAAAGGGTGCACATTGCCCGCTTTTTGAAAGGAAGCCGCAAATAAAATCGCTGTATGAGAATTGTCGCGCCGCAGCAGAAGAAAAAAAACGTCGCATACAGAGAGACTCTGCGATTAATCGTAACGTGAATGTTCAAGAAAGTTAAAAGGTATACGATCTTAATTTATGTAAATACAAGAAAATACCCTATGGTGGAAAAATAATCAGAAGGTTTGTCAATATCAGGCTGTTAATCGGCTCTCACCGAATTTGAAAGTAAAGGGTGAGTAAATTTCAAGGGCCGATGTTGAATGTGAACCACACCTAAACGTCAACGCACCGTTGGACTTCTTTCTTCGGGGTTATTCGAAAGAAACGGTGCACTTCGATAAGCCATTAACGGCATAGAACCTCAATTATGCCTCAGAGTCATCGAAAATTTGGACCATCGGATGGAGGTGTGCCGCCGAAACCGTGGCGGCTATTTGGCCGATATTTTGTTCTATACGTAATTGAGCCATACCAGTATTGTCATAATAAAGAGAAATGAGAGTAATTTTCTAAAAAAAATTGTATTTTATTCAAAATTAACACCGGCCCTTAAACCTTAACCACCTTTTATCAGCAGATTGGCGTAACCGGTGTCAACACAGTGTCATTTTGTGGCCGTCTGAACCACGACTGATTGGACGACTGTGTGAATATGGCACATGTGAAGTGATTAAGCAGAACTCGGCTGCCGAATCCCCGGTGACGTGGCAGCCGAAGTTCTCCTTACAATTTTCTTTTACACCATAGTTATTGAGCAAATTGTAAACCTATCATCTTTCTGTGCTACCGGAAGGTTTTTCGCTCAATATCGTTTTGACTATAGCTGAAGACCAAACCTGATAATATATCATTCTTGGAAACACCCACCTGCTCCTGATCTGTAAACTCTAAAGCTACACCTTTTACAGAGTACTGTTAACTCCGACCACAAAGCGCCCGCATGACAAAACGGGACAAAGTCAAAAGAGAAATGTGACAGATACTAAGCCACACTTCATAGAAGGTGTGGATGTGGGGTAAGACAAAGTAGATACAAATAAGTAGTCAGCAACACAATCAGCATTATCATAAGTTTCGACTGAAATAAACTTCATTTCAAATTATTCAAATAAAAAAATATCAACTCTGATAGCTCAGAAGATTATTAAGTGTATTAATTTCAGCGCCAGTTTTGCTTGGGGAAAAACAAAATGTAGAATATCGATAGACTTGGAGGCAGGTGTATGTAATATTATTAACTCATTTATTTATCATTATTTTCTCGTCTACAGAGGTTCTCATAGGCTACTTGGTTACTTAATGTCATCATCATTTAGCGTTACAACCCGGGTGGGTTTTAGCCTTCTCTACGACATTTCTGCTCTTGCTAGGTCTTAGAACTTTTACTCTAGCACTCTTTGTATCTTGCTAGATTTTTCCCGTTGGTTACTTCGAGCATTTATAGGCCCTCTTTTATGCAGTCCATTAGTCGCCTACACGGGCGAACTTTGCTTCTCGTTGTCACAGATTAGTACTGCATTATAAGTTTTTGGCCACGCGTGTCTTTTATTCGTCGAACTTGTCCAATCCGATGGTGCTAACTGACGTCAGTTTGGAACACCAAGTAAAGCCAAGTCCTTTTCTACTTGATCTTTCCTACGCAGAGGAGGCCTTCCTCTTCCTCTGCTATCACCAGCTGGTACCGCATCGAATACTTTCAGAGCCAGACCGTTTGTTGATATTCGGACAAGATGAGCCAGACAACAAAGCCACTCATACAACTCATTGTTACATCGCCTGCGATGTTCGCCGTCACCATTGTGCAAAGGTCGAAAAATCTTGCGCAGAATCTTTCTCTCCAAGCGTCGCTTCATCGGATGTTGTCATCGTCCAAGCTTCTGCGCGATACGTTAGGACGGGCATGATGAGAGCCTGGTAGAGTGTTAGTTTTGTTCGTCGAAAGAGGACTTTACTGCTCAGTTGTTTACTTAGTCCAAAGTAGCACTTATTGGCAAGAGAGATTTTTCGTCGAATTTCAAGGCTGGCATTATTATCGGTGTTAATGCTGGTTCCTAAATAAACGAAGTTTTTTCAACCTCGAAATCATAACTGTCAACAGCGACGTGGGTGCCGATACGCGAGTCCGCCGACTATTTGTTTGATGACAGGAGATATTTCGTTTTGTCCTCGTTTAACACCAGATCCATTCGCTTTGCTTCTTTAGCCAGTTTAGAAAAGGCAGAACTAACTGGGCGGTTGTTAAGGCCTATGATGTCAATATCATCGTAAGCTTTCTTTGACCCCAAGCGCAGTAAATTCCTCTGAGATTTTTTCTCGAATGATGTTGACAAACATTTACTTAAAATCTATGAAAAAATTTAGTTTAATTTAGATGCAGATGCAGAGACGATTCCACCTCACCCTCCATAAAGCTGACCCCAAAAAGGGACTCGAAGTAGTTCTAAGTCTCACAGCATGAATACCTGGCGGATATTGAAGACACCCACCAAGTTTGAAAGCTGAGATTTTGTTACCCTCAGAATATCCCTCGAACACCTCGGATCCAAATGAAGCCAGAAGGACTGCGCGACCGTTCAAGTTTGTGTACTTACCCAGCGCTCGGTGAGTTGACGCAAAGCCCATCGTTCCATGAGTAGTTCACAGGTTTTTAAGGGTATCCCAATCCTCTCCTCGCGGGGAAACTACCACACAGGGCCTTTGTCTAGCCAGCTCGTCTGCTTCGCAGTTTCCCGCAATGTCGCTATGACAACGTACCCAGATTAGCCTAATGTGAAAAAATTTGGATGCAATCGAAGGAGAGACCAGCCAATCTCTGACCTGTTACAAATGCACCATAATTGAGTAGAGCACCATAGTTGAGTAGAGCACCCTAATGGCCGCTTGGCCATCGTAGTAAGCATTTATTTTCTCGAGTGATAGTACGCAAGGGAGTAGCCAGTCCGCTGCTTCTTTGATTGCGGCTACCTCTGCTTGAACAACACTGCAGTGAGGAGGTAACCTGAACTTTAGTCCGATGGAGAGAACTTCCCAGAAATCACCTCTGCTAACGCTTCCACCCTAGTTCGAGTCATCCGTGAACAGGTTAACCAAGCCCTATCCCCAAGTGTTGCACCCAGTGCACTCCTCCTTTAATTGGAATATGTATGGAGGAAGTTCCCTTTGGACTTTGATGGTATACACTGATCCGTTGTTAGGGTGATGAACTCAAAGTTTCTAAGCATAATTGACTATCCGTAAGTGAGGTGGAACATGAATTAGTTAGACATTATTAATGAAATTACATACCTACTATAGATCTCTAGGCAACAAGCCCATGCTGATTTAAACACAAAGCTTAGTTTTGCATTGACCGCGTGCTCAAAAATTTGGAAATTGTCAATAGCTCTGAAAAAGGACTATAATATCTAACGTGATTTTTATTGCCAGGCTGAAAGAAGGGTGAAACACCTCTGTAATTCATAATTTTATGAAATTTAAGCCCAGAAGCACCTTACAGGTGAGATTACCTTTAAAATACGAAAAACCCTATGCAAATCGAAGCATTCTGTGCATGGTTATTAGCGTACATACACATGCCTACATAGGGACTTCACTTTGCGAAATGCAGACATACGCACATACATATGCAGGATATTTAATCCCTTCATTAAATTTATGAGAAAATTTAGCATATAATTGTAAATACATTTCTGCCATCGAGTGCAAACAAAAGGCCAAATTAATTATTTATGCACAACCAAACGAGCGACGAGTTAAAGCAACAGGCTTAAATGTACACCCATACACATACAACCACATATGATGTGTATGTGCGTGTAAGTGTATCATGTAAGCCTTGTGAAACTTGAACCTCTAGCAAATACCAATGTCAACAAAAGGTTAAACACATATGTCAGGGTTGTCAAAGTACACGAAAATCCGGAGGCAGGTTGAGAACATGCGGTGCAGGTGCCGTCTGAGCGAGTAGATAATTTCAGAAAGCGCTGCATTGCTCTTTCTTCTTTGTCCATCTAATCGAAATATCTGAAATCGTGATTGCTGTTTCTTAAGCAAACAATTAGTTGCCTGTTGCTATTGCTCTGGTTACACATTTATGTGGTATGCACGTACGTATGTAAATGTGTTGTTCTATTGGTGATGCTTTTTGCTGCGAGACAATCTCACATTCTGCTGTCAAATTGAAATATGAAAACTTAAGCTCATCGTTTATCTTATAAGCGTAAGCGCTTAATAGGAATGTGCCTGGGTATGTATTAGGTAGGCAAGTATATACGAGGTGTGTTCAAAAAATACGGCGAATTTTAATTTTTTTCAAAAAGTATTTATTTATCCATCAATTTATATTTTATTTCCCTCAAAGTAGTCCCCTTCAGATATAATAGACTTGTGCCAGCGTTTTTTCTAATCCTTCAAGCAGTTCCGATATGCACTTTTTGGTATGTCCTGGAGGTTTCTCACCGATTCGGTTTTTATCTCCTCAATCGTCGCAAAACTCCTTCCTTGAGAAGAGGAAAACGTCGCATGGGGCCAAATCTGGTGAATACGGTGGCTGAGGCAGGAAAACGGTGTGGTTTTGGGCCAAATAATCTCTCAGAAGCAAGATGAGGGAGCAGGTGCATTATCAAGATGCAAAAGTCATGCCATTTTTTTCCACAATTCCAGGCGTTTTTTTCGTATTGCTTCACGTAAATGGCGCATAAATTCAAGTTTAAGTTAAATGGCTGCCCTTGTGAGGGACCCACTTGGACAAAAATTTAAATTTGTTCGTTGTGAACCCATACAAGGGGAGGGTAGGGGAACAGGAAAGGGGGTGAAATCAGATAGATCCCAGGGCTTGGATTAGAGGGTATGAGGATGACGAACAGCGAGTGGCGATTTACGTTTGTGTTAAGCGCTTCAAGCTGCTGATGAATTTCACCTGATTTGTGATATTTAAGTCCGCAATATTTGCTGGTGTAGTGAAAAATTAAGAGCCCAGGTGTTTAAACCTTGGCCCGATGAGAACAGAGCAGCTGAGAAGAAAGTGCTGAGATGATTTCATCTCGTCCTCCAGGCAGCTTCTGCAGAAAGGGCTTAACGCAATGTGCAGCCTCACCGCGGGAACACCTAACAGGCAGCGTCCGGTGAGAATACCTACCAAATTCAATAGCAATGGCTTTGTTAGCCTTAGAATTTCTGTCGACCACCCCCGATCTACCCGGGGCCAGAAGGATCTCGCGACCTTGCACGTTTGCGCACTAGCCCAGCGCTTCAAGGTAATATTCCTTATTTGCCGTACGATCTTGTGGCAAGAACTCTTGATGCATTACGCCATACCAATCGAAGAAAATAGTGAGCAAAACCTTGACATTTGATCAAACTGGTCGTGATATTTCATGTCCGGGGTTTTGAAACCCGGTACAAAAAATAAAAAATTGTCAAAAATCCACGCGATTTTTGAGATAATTGAAACTTAAACTTTGTTACACCAAATTTTAATGAATTATAAAACTGCATACTCGAAATTTTCAAAAGGTTTTTGTTTAAAAAGTTTTAAATCTTGATAAAAATTTGTCGAATTTTTTTTAAGACTACACAAAGTTTGAGTGATTTTTTTAGGAAAACGAACTAAATTTTCATAAAAAATATTTAAATTAAATGTAAAAATAAGTAGTTAAAGGTTGCCCACTAGTCCTAATCAACGCAGTGTACTTCTCTTAAACTAGTCATGACTCTAAATCCACTAGAAGTGGACGAGTTCGCGGCTAATGCATTTCCTTGCAGGCGTGCATATGTATGGGTCTATATGTATGTGTGAGTGTGTGAATATGTATTAGACTTAGGACTTTGCTTGCTTTAATACAACATTAATAAATATTGGTTCGACCGCCTGTTCCCAGTTACTGGTTTATGGTTTCACGTCACTTGCATTGGTTATGAGAAAATCTCGCACTCTCAGTCCAAGGTGTAGATTTGTATGGGATTATAAGCACAATAAGCAATTTGCTTTGACTGAAATGAACTTATTTATGTAAATGGTAATAGTACTCGTCAGTTTGATGCTTGCAACAGACTTTATAAAAATATATTATCAAAGGACAGAATAATAATTCATGTTCCAAATTTTGTACAAGATTTATAAAAACTTTAAAAATTTTCATCAATCTTCAATATCAAAATTTTTATTCTGAATTAAAACCTAAAAATTGGATATGCAGTTTTATAGTCCATTCAATTTTAATACAAAAAAGTGGAAATTTGAAGTTGCTCAAAACTTTCGTTGCTTTTTCAACAATTTTTTTACTGTCGAAGGTTTGCATTTTCTCCGCACAAAAGAATAGTGTCGTGCATTAGTCATTTGTGTTGAAACGAGGAGCATTAAATACTTACTTTGCTACTGTCTCGCTCTTACCAAAACGCGACATCGGTGTCTAAATTCGATCTTACTTCTTAAGACGTCTAGCAGATTTTCACAGATTCCGCAGACTTCCACGAAGTGATTTCACCACTTTGAGAAGCAGAGAAGTTGAGGAGCTTGAGCCCATACTTATCGTATCACCCCCTCTGAGTAAGCATGCTGTGGGCATTATTATACTCTTTTAGAGGCTCAAGGAAATAAAGCACAGAAACGATTTCTCATATCCATAAAATTACCGTATTTCACAATAACTGATCAAAATGAACTTGAAAGTCAACACTTTGATACATTTTAATTGTGTTAAAGAAGATCAAAAAAGTAGTGTCCAGACTAAAGCCAAAGTATTGGAAATTTTTAAAATTTGGCCTCAAAACACTATTTTGCGTGATCTAAAAGCTTTTCGAAAGATTGTTTCAGGTCATTGACCGGAATGTCCTTCAGGATGTTGGTACAATCCCTTTGGATGGCTTCTACGGACGCAAAACGTTTTCCTTTCATGGCCAAATGCAATTTTCCGAATAGGTAGAAGTCACAGGGAGCCATATCATGGGAATACGGTGAGTGATTTATGGTTAAAATACGACTTCTACTCAACAAGTCAGTCACAAGAGTGGATCGGTAAGATGGTGCATTATCGTGCAATAAGCGCCAGCTGCCTCCTTCGCGGTATTCAGGGCGAATTCGACAAATGCGATGCAACAAACGCTTCGAAACACCAATATAGGATATTGCATTCACGGTTTGGCCCGCTGACACGAACCCCTTGTGGACAATTCTCTTGGAATCGTGAACACAAATGAGCATCGACATGATTTTTGACTTCTCCAAATTTGATTTTTTGGGCGGGGACTCGTCTGCGGCCTTCCATTCGGCGCTTTGACACTTAGATTCAAGCTCATATTAGCAACACCAGTTACAATGTTGCAAAGGAACTTCTCGTCTCATCTCGCCTCATCAATGAGGTCTTTCGAATGTTGAATTTTGAGCAATTTTTGGTCCTCAGTTAACTTGTGCGGAATGAAACGTGGAATACCTTTCGTAAACCCGTGATGTTTCGGTGAACGTTTTACCGATTTTAAAACAAAATTTGATATTAGCTTTTTGTTCGAGACTCATTTTTGTACCGATGACACAAATATACTGACACTTAAGACGCAATAAATTTGCTTCCACTTAACCGAATGTCACCAAGCTTTCACTGGTAGTAAGCTGGGAATGTAGCTTCCAACGCACTAACTCATCAATCAACTTGATAACCAGCCACGGAATCATCGCTTCTCGAGTGCTCCACAGCATGGCAGGGAATATCCCATCTGCGCCGGCTGCTTTGTATAGTCCAATGTTTACCATCGCTCATAGAATTCTATCTTGGGATGCGATGTGATTGATTGTATTGGATAACAGGTTGGCCGTTTGAACACTGTTATTATTGCTCTCAGTATATTCTGTGTTACCTGAGAAATGTGTATTTATTAGATATTCTAGTGTATCGTCCGAGCATTTTGTCCATTCCCGTTATCTTTCCTCAAGAAAGAAGAACAGGAGTGTTCTTTGGATAAAAGCTTACCTAGTCTACCGTATCTTTGATTGATTCAATGGAACTACAAAAATCCCTCTAAGCTTCTGTCTTACCTTCTTTGATTGCTTTCTTGTATTCCCTAAGGCAATCTTTGTAGGGTTTGAAGTATGATACTTGTATTTGTAGCAGATGTTGAAGATTTCTCTTGTCATTTTCTAAACTTGACTAAAATCTTCATTCCACCAGGTGGCATTAGTTGTTTTTCCATATATGGCAGATGTGAAGCTTCAAGCCCTTTCGTCAGCGAAGCTTCGAAAGCTCTTTGCACAAAGTTATACTTCCGCGTCTACAATGAAAATTGCGTATCAGACACGTGATGTCTTTTTCTGGACAAAAATGAAAAGCTCGTATCCACTACGAGATTGTTTTAATGCACAAGGAAAACTTTTAGCGCAAGTGGCACACATAAAATCGTCTTACGATTCATAAAGCAATGTGTTAAGAATGAATTCTTGGAAATAAACCAATTAGACTACAAAAAAGATTGCTTCACTTGCTCGCTTTTTTATCTAGCCTATAATAATATTGTCATATTAATTGCCACTTCTGATTAATGCAGACGCGCAAATTACCTTACAGTGGATTATTACATGATAAAGGTATAAACTACAGCTCGTGAATTTATTGACAAGCTTTGGCAATTCATTTGCTTCTTTATTAATTTTAACCCCTTTTTTATGTGAAAATATAATTCAATATACTACAAAAACAAAATAAATCCCGGGTTCAAACTTTGTTCGAATTAAAAAATATATATAAAAGTTTCCATCAGAGCTTTACACTTTTTAACGAAATTTTTTTGAAAAATTTGAAGTACCCAGTTTTATAGAGTACTGAATTTTGATTTGATAAAGTGCAAGTTTCAAATAGCGCGAAAATCGCGTTGATTTTTGAATTTTTTTTTTTTTGCTGGCGGTCTTGCGCATTTTCACCACATAACGAATGTTCCACGTTTTTATATAGAAGAAAACACCGAACGGTCAGCGAAAAAAATTGCCAAAAATCAATGCAATTTTTAAGCCACTTCAAACGTGCACTTTGTTATATCAAAATTGAATTGATTATGAAACTGCGTACTCCAAATATTTTTTTTTTTTAAACAGCGTGAAGCTTTGATGGAAATTTTTTGATTTTTTTCAAGTTTGCACAAAGTGTTAAGCTAATATACAATACTCAAAGTTTTCTAAAAATTCTCTTTAGTACGCCGCTTGACACCTGTTTTAAAACCTTCGGTTGGACGCCCAGGTCTGGCCTTTTTTCGTCTTCTTCGAGGTTTGTTTTCAAAAGGTTATATCCCTAAATCGATAGAAAATTAAATTTTAGGAAGTGGTTGGCTGTAAAAGAAATATGTTCAAGTTACGTCCAAAGTCGAAAAAGTGCCAAACGGAGGATGAAAAAATTTAAAGTTGCCCAAAAACATTATTAGTTTTTTACATTTGCACAATGATTTATTTGATTTTTGTAGGAGATCAAACTATATTTGCATAAAAAAAGTATTAAAATTAAATGAGAAACTAATAAGTCGTTAAAAATTTCGCAGTCACTTTTAAAAATTTGGAAAAAATAATCTGGTTGGATTTTTTTTTGTTTTTCTTAAATTAAAAAAAAATTGTTTTTTTTTTTGCTGTTAAAAATGTTCGAAAAACTATTTTTTTTTTTATTATTATATAATATTAAAAAAAGAAAATTGTACACTTTTTTCAAACTAGTTTTGATAGATTTGTGGGTACTAGTCTTGAAAAAACTTGTGTAAAAGTTTGTTTTTTATTTTTTGAAAACACAAACCAACACTGGCAATGATAAAAAACTGTTCCCACATTTCTACCAAACACAAAAAAAAAAACAGTTTTTTTTCAAATTTAAGAAAAACAAAAAAAAAAAGATTTCCAACCAGATGATTTTTTCCAATTTTTGTTTTGTTAGAAAGGTTTAGAAACAAGGTTTGGAAATAAGTTTTGGGAAATTTTGGAAGGAAAGTTTTTGTTTGTAAAAAATGTGGGAGAAGCAATTTTTCTTCTCATTTTCAGTGTTTTTTTTTTTCAAAAATTAAAAAAAAAAAAAGGAGTTTAAAGTGAAATTCTTCGGTTCTTTTTAACATTTGTATAATTGTTTTTTAAGGTAAAATATAATAGGACTATGAATAAGTTCGTTTCGGTTTTACAACAGATGGCGTAACTTGATTATTATTCCATCGATCCACATTTCCAAACATTCATTGGAGAGCTACTGTCGTAAGGCACAAACGTCAGTATAAGTTTTTTATTTGAAGCGTAAACAACAATATTTTTACCACACTTGAAAATGTCGAATTTCGTGCCAAATAATGTGTTTTTGCGGGGAATTCTTCTTCATTATTTTAATATGAAGAAAAAAGCAGCCGAAAGTCATCGTATCTTGGTGGAAGTTTATGGTGAGCATGCTCTATCTGAGCGAACGTGCCAGAAGTGGTTTGCACGCTTTAAAAGTGGTGATTTTGGCTTGGAAGACGAAGAACGCGAGGGTGCGCCGCCAAAGTTCATGGATACCGAATTGGAGGAATTGCTCGATCAAGATCCGGCTGAAACGCAAGAAGAGGTTGCAAAAACTTTGGGAGTTGATCAATCAACCATTTCCAAACGTTTAAAAGCCATGGGAATGATCCGAAAGGTAGGCCATTGGGTGCCGTATGAATTGAAGCCAAGAGACGTTGAACGCCCTTTTATGGCATGCGAACAACTGCTTCAACGGCACAAAAGAAAGGGTTTTTTGCATCGAATTGTGACTGGCGATGAAAAGTGGGTCCATTACGACAATCCAAAACGTCGGGCAACGTATGGATACCCTGGCCATGCTTCAACATCGACGTCGGCGCAGAATATTCATGGCCTGAAGGTTATGCTGTGTATCTGGTGGGACCAGCTGGGTGTTGTGTATTATGAGCTACTGAAACCGAATGAAACGATTACGGGGGATGTCTACCGACGACAATTGATGCGTTTGAGCCGAGCACTGCGAGAAAAACGGCCGCAATACGCCGATAGACACGACAAAGTTATTTTGCAACATGACAATGCTCGGCCACATGTTGCACAAGTGGTCAAAACATACTTAGAAACTCTCAAATGGGATGTCCTACCCCACCCGCCGTATAGTCCAGACCTTGCGCCATCCGATTACTATCTCTTCCGATCGATGCAACATGGCCTGGCTGACCAGCACTTCCGTAATTACGATGAAGTCAAAAAATGGATCGATTCGTGGATTGCGGCAAAACCGACCGAATTTTTCACAAAGGGAATCCGTGAATTGCCAGAAAGATGGGAAAAAGTAGTAGTAAGCGATGGACAATATTTTGAATATTAAATTTGTAACCATTTTACGTCAATAAAGTTTCAAATTTCGAAAAAAAACCGCACGAACTTATTCATAGTCCTATTATATATGTATATAATTACCCTTTTTGGGTGTTTGGCCGAGCTTCTCCTCCTATTTGGGGTTCCTCTTGATGTTGTTCCACAAATGGAGAGACCTACAGTTTCAAGCCGACTGCGACCGGCAGTACTTTTTTTTTATGAGGAGCTTTTTCATGGCAGAAATACATTCGGAGGTTTGCCATTGCCTGCCGAGGGGAGACCGCTACTAGAAAAAACTTTTTCTATATTTTGGTGTTTCACCGAGATTCGAACCGACGTTCTCTCTGTGAATTCCGAATGGTAGTCTCGCACCAACCCATACGGCGGCCGCGGACAGTTCCTATGATATAGTTATTTAACGCAGTGTAGCTTGAGAAATACAAGGTACTTAAAATAAATAAAATAAAATGGCAGTGCTGGGATAATAAAATTATATACTTATAATTTCGTACACATTTTTTTGCTCCTTTTAAATATTTATAATTTTATATATAGTTATAATTTTTTCTTAGTTGCATTATAAGGTTTAAAAAAAAGTTTGAAATTTTTCTTCACATTTTGTAAAAATTGATTCTCATATCGTGAATTTGAGATTTGAAATTTCCCTACGTTCTAAAAGAGGCTGATCGGTAATAAAAATGTGAACATTTATTTCACTTTTAGGGCATTTAAAATCAACAAAAAAATTTCTTACTTTCTACTACGATTCTTCGGCCAAAAGATCTTCTGATCCAGAGTGGAATTATTCGACAGCACTTTTCAGTTAAACTTTGTAGCCCAACATTTGCATATTGAAAGAAGCTTTCTCACTTAATTTCCTTTCGGATAATGGCAGTCTGTCTGTGCAGGTAACATTTTCGAGAGCTACGAGCTCGCACAAAATGTTAACTTTCCAGTTATTCAAACGAGATACTAAAAATTGTTTACATTAAAATCGTTTGAAAAATTGTCTGTTTCCACGCGTTCTCATTTGAATAAGTTATTGCAGATTTAATACTAACCTTCCATGTAGATGTTGCACCACACTGGCAGCTGCTCTTCGCACTGACAACAAATCATCGGTTAGTCAAATATAACACAAGGCTGTTGGCGGGTTTATATTGGCTTGCTGAGTGGCCTTACTTACTCATGCTTATGCTACTCACTCCACATTCGGACCAACATTTTCGGTATACGCAAACAATGTAGGAATATGAAATATTTCGAAATCCTATCGACTGTGAGCAATGATATCTGCATGCATGCTTTCTTATTAAATTTAAGGTAAAGATATTTGAAAATTGCAATTGGCAAAGGAATGATGCGGCCGGAGAAAACTAGTGTAGCGAGCGGCTTACCACAAAGGCTAATTCCTCTTTTGACTACATCAAACTGAATGTGGAAGTGTAAGAGATAAGCTGTGTATTCGCTATGCGTGTGCACTTCGAGCTGATCTAAATTCAAATTAAATTGGTGGAATAGTAGAAATGCAATTCATCCATAGCCATTTATGCTTACCCAATCGTATATAATGAAAACTAGTAACTGGCCAAAGAATTCCTATCTAAATTGCGGTCAGCATAACTTACTAAAGTTGCAACTTAACAAAAAAATATTTACGATTAACCTCTGCATTCGAAGCTATGATTGTGTGTTTTTTGGCTTTTGGAAAGCCGCAAGAAAATTCTAAATACGCAGTTGCTGAATTTAGCATTTAGAAAGTAAGCAACCAAAGGGCATTTTATTGCATTGCTGCAAATTTGTAACCAAATAACTTTGTACCGGTTAATCGACTAAAAGTATCTTCTGTTACAAAATTTCATGGAATTTCTCATTTAGAATGGTACTTGAGATGTTGATATAATGCACTTTTTTTCCAAGTTAGTATATCTCTGAGTTGCTTACAAGTGCATCGTAGGAAAATCATCAATTTGTTTCTGGTGAGATTTTCACTATTTACTTATCAGGCCATCTCTGAGGAAAAGGACACTCAGAAATTTTTTTGTGAAATTTGTTCCACTTTGTTGGTCAATAATATTTGCAAAATAACAAAACTTTCTACAATAGCACAGTTTTACACTCATGAAATGCGTGGTTGCCACATTATCACGATTTTATTTTTCGAGCTACTTTATTCTTAAATGCCAATAACTGCTAAATAAACAATCTGGAATGCTTTTTATGCAGAATTTTGTAAATTTAAAAAAAAATTTACCAGGAATATACCTATGAAGACTTTTTGAGAGTATTTTTAAACCCTCCCAAATGTCTTGTTTTTTTCGTCTGTCATCTGTGAACAATATTCAGTTCATTGTTTGTTACGTTTCATACAACAATGCATTTTTGTCTCTCTTAAAAATGTCGAATTTCGTGCCTTCAAACTACGATTTGTGGACATCGTTGAAATGATTATTACGGACTTGTGTGCTGCTCTCCCGGTTCAAAAGCAAGTCTTTTTTGCATCGAATCGTTACGGGTGATAAAAACTGGGTGTATTTCTCCAATCTTAAGCGTAAACGATCGTATGGTCCGCCCGGTCACAAGCCAAAAACAACGCCCAAATCAAATCGCTTCGGCCGCAAGGTGTGTGAATGCTGTGTGTTTTCTGGGATCAGTGTGGTATGATTTGGTACGAGCTTTTAAAACCAGGTGAAACAGTTGACGGTGCACGCTACCAACGACAATTGGCCGATTTGAACAGCGCTATACACCGAAAACGTCCAGAATATGCCGATTGGCCTCACAAAGAAATGTTTCTTCATGACAATGCACCGCCACAACGAACAAGAGTGTCCCGGGAATTGGTGGAGACATACGATTGGGAACCGCTGGTGCATGTGGCTTCCTCACCAGACTTCGCGCCTTCTGATTATCATTTGTTTACATCAATGGGCCACGCACTTTCCGAGCAGCGCTTCAATTCTCACGAAGAAGCCAAAAAATGGCTCGTTGATTGGTTTGCGGCCAAAGACGGATAATATTTTTGGCGCGGCATCCACAAATTGCCTGAGAGATGGGAAAAATGTGTCGCTAGCGATGGGTATTATTTTGAAGATTAAATTTGTAACCATTTTTTGTTAATAAATGTTTGAAATTGAAAAAAAATTTGATTTGAAGGAAAAAAAATCTTAAAAAATTAAAAAAAAAATCCGGAATTTTTTCCGCCTTCTCCTTTCTTCATTTTTTTTTTAAGTACCAAACAATTTCGCCTTATTTAAAGGCTTTTAAAGGGCATTTTGGAACAGACGAGCGTTTACGAGCTACAAATAAATATGTGCGTCATACAGTACACCCCAGTAACACTAGCAAAACGTTGTCGCAGCTGTGGAGTACCTGCCCTACTCACCATTAATTCGTTCCCCTACGACTTCCTCTCATATATTTACAACCCGTTGAAAAATTGTAAACCCACCAAAAATTTTAAATAAAAATTGAATTCATATTACAATAAAATCTCGAAAAGGCAAAGTTTCAAACTTTGTACACAATTTTTCAGAACTTTATCAAAACTGTACAATTTTTAGCCAGAATTTGCCGAATTTTTTCGGGTATGTATAATAGTTTTATTTTCCATTGAATTTTAGTATAAAAATTGCAGTTATAAGTGGTTCTTTTACATTTCTTAAGAATTTTTTTCGAATTTAAGAAAAACAAAAAAAAACAAATTTCCAACCAGATCATTTTTTCCACATTTTTTTGAAGTGAAACTTCTTTAGGCGCGTCGGGGGCCCCAAGGCAGATTGAAAATAGGCGAGTGAAACGGTAAGTTCGGAGCGTTACCGAAATCGGTCAAATGGGCGGGGCCAAGGTAAGTAAGCATTGAAGTAGACTGGCGACATGCAGACAACCGACAATCGACAACCGACAACGGGTATTATAGATAGCCATAGCCCGTGCAAATGAGTGCTGTGTGTGAGTATCAGATAAAGCGCCGATTGAATGTGTGTAAGCGGGAAAGCAATAAGAAACTGCTGTGAAGTAAATAGATGGTAGGTATGGAGGAGACGAAGCAATACAATGAGTGCGTTTGCCAAACGAGTGACGATAGTTGAAGTAGAAGGTTGTAAAATGACATTTCAACCGTTTCGGTGATCAAAGCAAATTGATTAACGCGCCAAAAGTAGGCAAAAAATACCATTGGAAGTGCAAAGAAATGTCTGCGTCAAGTGCAACACTGCACCCAAGTGTCAAATTTGAAGCTAATAAGGACAAAAATAAATAGTACAAATTTATGTGGAGTGATATAGAAAAAAAAAATGAAAACCTGAATTTAACACGAGAGAGGGGGGAGAGATCTAAACCGGGGCTCCCATGCATGGAACAACCAACTTAGAAGTTTCACTTCTACCGTGCGTTAGTCTGACAGACCCTAGTTTTTTTTTTTGTTAGAAATGTTTGGAAACAACTTTTGGAAAATTTTGGAAAAAAAGTTTTTGTTTGTTAAAAATGTGGGAGAAACAATTTTTCTTCTCATTTTCAGTGTTTTTTTTTTCAAAAATTAAAAAAACAAAAAAAGTAATTTAAAGTGAAATTCTTCAGTTCCTTTTAACATTTGTAAAATTGTTTTTTAAGGTAAAATGTATGTATATATGTATATAATTGCCCTTTTTGGGTGTTTGGCTGAGCTCCTCCTCCTATTGGTGGTGTGCGTCTTGATGTTGTTCCACAAATGGAGCGACCTACAGTTTCAAGCCTACTCCGGACGGCATATATTTTTATGAGGAGCTTTTTCATGGCAGAAATACACTCGGAGGTTCGCCATTGCCTGCCGAGGGCGACCGCTATTAGAAAAAACTTATTCTTAATTTTAGTGTTTCATCGAGATTCGAACCGGCGTTGTCTTTGTGAATTCCGAGTGGTAGTCTCGCACAAGCCCATACGGCGGCTGCCGACAGTTCCTATGCTATAGTTATTTAACGCAGTATACTTTGAGAAACAAAAAAGTACTTAAAATAAATAAAATAAAATGGCAGTGATGGGATAATAAAATTATATATAATTTCGTACACATTTTTTTGCTCCTTTAAAATATTTATTGTTTTGGGTGGGTGTTATAATTTTAGTTGCATTATAAGGTTTAAAAATTGAAATTTTTCTTCACATTTTGTAAAAACTGATTCTCATATCTTGAATTTGAGATTTGAAGTTTCCCTACGTTCTAAAAGAGGCTGATCGGGTATGTATAATAGTTTTATTTTCTATTGAATTTTAGTATAAAAATTGCAGTTATAAGTGGTTCTTTTACATTTCTTAAGAATTTTTTTCTAAAATCAATTACGGCATCTATTAGAAATATCAGAAAATTCTTCAAAAAAGCCCGAACAAATTTTTAATAGCGTAATCTGTTCAGAAGCCATTAGCTTCTAAAACTAAGTTGAACGAAAATTAAAATCTTGATAATTTGGCAACCATGCATTGCATGGGTGTAAACCTTGATGACTTGAAAAAGATTTGCTTTTGTGCATTTATTGTATTATTCATAAAAAAAATTAAAAAAAAAATAATTTCTGACTGGTTTTTCCAAAGAGTGCCTCGTGTATCATATTTAGTTGGGCAAAGAGTATGTTTGAAATTTTGCGTTTCCATTAAATTTATCTACTATTCATTATTACTTATATTAAAAATCAAAATCTGAAATCATTTCACGTGAAATGGCTGTCCAAATCCATACAAATTGCATTGCCATGAAATATGCGTGAAATTTCGTATGTATATCATGGCAAAGTAGTAGGTACACAGTTCATGCCGTGAAAACATCGCGCAACATGCCAGCAACATGAAGCCAGCAACACTTTTTCACGCCTATTTAAAATGCACACGTCATTTAAAATTTAGCGAAAGCTGGCAGCTCGATCGCGAGGTAAGTGCTTGAGTTCAAATACTCCGACCACAATGGCATTTTTAAGCGAAACTTTTTCGCAGACAGATTAAGTAAATTTCCTTTATATGTATTTTTTCTGTGAATATACGTACATAAATGTGCATTCATTTGTTTAAAATACTTTTCTTACAATTAGTTACCGATTGCTTCTGACGCGAAGCTCATAAATTTTACTCGCTTCTCATTTGACAATCAATGTTGCTAGCAACATTTCACGGCAAGCCAAATTCATGTTGCTAGCGAATTCTCCCGGTTGTGAAGTCAGTCCCCTTTACCAATTAACTTTCATGCCTGGTTTGGTTTCCCAATTACATTAGCTGGACATATTTTACCCAAGTTTCCATTCTAGAATATAGTAATTTCTCTATTTTAGTGAGAAATATTGGAACTTTTTTAAATGCCCTAAAAAATGCATCTTTAAATGTTGATATGTTTTGGAACTTTTGAGAATTATAAATCTTAAATCAATCAGCATGCCGAACAAGAGAAAACTATTCAGGTAAGCTACATACATACATACATACCTACATATGCTAAGAACAGTAACAATGAATACCTACTTGAATAACATTTTCAACGCTTGAAGCTCTCAGAAACAACGATTCTAGCAACATGAATTTTGAGAACATTGACGGTTACCAATGCTGACTGCTGTCAGAAGTATTTGTATTTGTGTACATGCATGTGTATCCGCATGTATTCCGCAAACCATCTCCTTGGAGTCGAAATGCAGGTTAACAGTGCGGATTGTTGTATCTTATAGAGCGAGAGAAAGAAAGCAAGAGAGAGAGAGAGTAAAGGGGAAGCTGTTATTGTGAATACAATTGCCTCCTTAATACCTCTTTGTTTTAATATATTTTTTTTTATTTGTTTACTTCATTTAATTTCTCCACCCAATTTCCTTCGCCCACTAGCCAAGTTCATGAAAGCAAAGCGCAAGTTTTCATATCTGTGTTGAAAATGCGGAAAATATTTATAAAGCGTAAAATCCACTTCGCTTGGTTGAAACTCTATCAAAAAGAATGAAATACCATTTCCGAGCACAAAGATGGCTTAGCTGCGATAACAAATAAACAAATAGTAAGCCACAGTTCTAGTGAAAACATTCAAGGCAGCGGCAGCGGCAGCGGCAGCTGGTTAAAAGGCGACTGAATGGCACTAGCTAGCAGACTCAGAAAAAAAAAAACATATAACAAAAATCAGAAAACCATAGAGTCGACAGCGCAATGGCAAAAGCGTAGATAAGCTCTCTGGGTGCGCATTTAGACCAGTACCTTAAGCCAGTTGCCCCTTGCACTCCTAAAAGCACACAAACACCAGCCGTCGCTACGTTTGCGATGCCTTGCGTAGATAGCCAAACGAGAAACTATGTAAAATGAAATGATAGACAAATAAATACTTGTTTACACACAAATGGAAAGGGTTACAAAATGTATCAAATGTATCAAATCTACAAATATCACGAAACATAAATGTGAAAAAGAGAAAACTTAGCACAGCATAAAATGTGGGGCGCAAGGAGCAGAAAAATGTCGGCACATAAAATGAAAGATGTTTGTTCACTCCCTTTTGGGTTTTACTAGTCCACCACACACTTTTATGTTATTTTGTTGTTGCTTTTTTTTTTGTGTTTCTGTCATGGATTTCTAAATCTTATAGAGACATTTGAGCTCTGAACTGTTTGCTTTGTTCGTAATGCATAGTTTGATTAAGTTGACGTGCGATTGAGCTTAGCGGTGCCATACCGGCTATTAGTCTAATTGTTGCGAATTCATTTCGAACTTATCGCTCATTCAGACATCAAATTATGTATATAAAAAGTTTTACCTAATGACGATAGTCATTTGATTTGACAAACCTCGAAACGTTTTCAGATCTTTGACAGTCAATCTTCCTTTCGTAGGCGGTCGAATCGCAGCAGAAAATTCTAAGCCCATCAGAAAACATTGGCGACACTTAAAAGAGGAGTCACCGCAACAACGTGAAGATCAGGCGCGTACATATGAAGGAGAAAAATAGGGGAAAGAATGCGATTATCATTCACTAGTCTCGGAATAACGGCACAGCAAGTGCTCTTAGAGCTTTAGGCTCTAACAACTTAGTATAATTACTGCAGCCTAGGGCAATTTTTATGTTCGAAGGCTGAAAAGAATAAAATCTTAGGAAATTTTAAGGCCAAGAAAATATCTAAAAATTCCTCCGCCACCATTTCTAGATTTTTCACTCAAATATAACCAACATTCCGGACGACCATTGGGCTTGAACTTTCGAATGTAAGCTTTAAAAGTCCTTCTGGCCACAAGTGGATTCTGGTCGAGCAAACTTCTAAGAACGGCTTAGATCCTTCACAGCCGGACACTGTAACAGGGAAATTCATACGACGAGGTTCAACAAAATTTCGAGTATTTTCTGCTGTGGTTGTATGGAAGATGATTACGTCAAATGATCCCTACATCTACTATTTATTACTCTGTCTTGACGATCCTTGGGTTCAAACATATTAGCTGTAACTTTTTTTCATAAGCCAATGCGATATTTATAACCCAAATAATGGGAAAATTTGGGCCATTTTGAATTATATTTTTTGGAGTGATAAAACTATTTAGTATAATTATTGATAAGTCTTTGATATAAACCAGAAGTTATTTGGGGCCGAAGCCATTTTGTTGGCAAAACATTTTTTTTATGAAAACTGGGGGTATATAACCCAAAAAAAGTATTTTAGGCATTGAGTAAAAGTTGTTCGTTTTAACCAATAACTCATTTGAAGGTCTTTAACTGGCAACTTTTGTATTTATTGCCCATTTGCCGACAAAAGGAGAACGCGGTCTTATGTGCCAGAAAAAAAATATATATATTTGCCAGTATACATTTCGTATTAAATAACAACAAGTCCAGTTAACCAAAATAGGGATTAGCACTAATTCAAACAATTTGAAACAAACAAAACACTCGTGAATTTAGGCAAATATGCACACCCTAAGCCGTACGCACAACACCCAGCAAAATGGCATCAATGTGCAGGATCCTGATAGGAGGACCAGCTTCCTATGTCTAAATTCAGACAGAGACATAGGAAGCTGGTCCTTCTATCAGGATCCTCACTGCTCTAAAACAAATAAGACTGTACAGTCCCCGATCTTGACTTAAAGAAAAAATTTACGGTACGTTTTTCACCGAGGGCCGATTGGAGGAATAGGCCTCTATTCGCGATTTCCGGGCAGAACTTTTAGCAATCAGAGGTTTCCATGCTATCATTAAAATTGTACAAAGAAATTGGTGCAAGGGTAGAAAGTATCTTTTCAGACAGTCAATGAACTATGAAAGCCTTAAATTCCAATTACATTTCATCCAAACTAGTTTTACAGTGTAGAGACGAACTAGAGTTGCTTGGTCATTGGCTTTAAATTACTCTGATATGAGTTCCCGGTCATTGGAATATACCATTACCCTCCATTCCCAGATAGCAGATGAGCTGGCAAAAAAAGGGTCGACATTAGACAGAACTGAGGCGATGCAAATTGTTTAGTTGCGGGACACAATAAAAGCATTCACTGCGTCACACTACTATTCTTGATCAGAAAAAAGGTGGACGAAATTAACAACTTGCACTACAATAATAAAAACATGATCGTCGTACAAAATCCAAAGGACGAATTACCTATTAGAATGTGTTCGACCAAACTTTTCACACATCACTGCAACCCTTACAGGTCATTGGAAGATGGGGGATCATGCAGGCAGACTTAAACTTCATTTGAATCTCATCTGAAGATCTTCGGTCCTTCGGTAAGCCTCCCCTACAGCCAATTAAGAAAATCTCAGACATAGAGGTAAAAGGTTTGCTGCTATACTTGGATCTCTTTTAATTACTTTTTTATTGCGATCTGGTTTTTAAACATTTAGCAATATTTTTACTTAAAGCTATTTAATTAATTTAAGAGACATTTATGGAATGTACCCAGTGATGCACCCATTTACTAATTTTATGATAAATAATAGTGTTGACTAATATCTTATGATATGATGTCTGTTGTAGACTTTCTCTCCATTCTCTCACGAAATGGATCTGAGTCAAACAAAACAAAACGAAGCACAAAATATCACACAAGAACAGTGGTAGTAAAACGGCGCTAGTCGCTAAGTACGATTAATTCAGCAGAAATACTCAACGACTTCAACAACAACAACAACAACGTCTAAATTCACACTGAATTTTGAGAACTTTTTCGGTCGCGGGCTTTTGCATTTTCTCTATTTAACGCTTACTGGACATATTTTTTATATGAATGAAAACACCCAACACCGTCTGCAGAAAAAATTGTCAAAAATCAACGCGATTGCTTAATGGCTTGTCGGCTTATTACGTCGAAATTCAATGATCTATGAAAATGTATGTGGTCACCGTAGCCGAATTGGTTGGTGAGTGACTGCCATTCGGAATTCAGAGAGATCGTATGTTCGAATCTCGGTGAAAAACCAAAATGAAGAAAACGTTTTTGAAGTGAAACTTCTTAGTAGTCGATGGACGAGCGAGAATGGCGAGTAAAATTTCAAAGGTCATGTAAAGTTTTGGGCATTTTCGTTCCGCAAGAGAGAAAAAAGATGTAATGTAGAGGAAAAGGAGAAAGAGAGAGCTATACCTTATATATATCTTAGATACACTTTAGGCTATTTTTCCTGAGTTTTTTCTTGTGGTTGCTTATTTCTAGTGAGAAATAACACTGCCTACTTTTTGGCGCTTGTTTGTTGGTGCAAACTTGTAAGAAATATATTTTTGGTGGCTACTTTTTGGCAATATATTTCCTTGGTGTGTACTGTTTGGGGCGGTTTTTGGTCCCAATTTTTTTTGGCGTCTTTTTTTTTGTGCCTACTTTTTGGCGCTTATTTCCGTTTCCTGGCTAGTGCTTGTGTACTATAAAGCTCTCTCCATTCCGGCGCCGGATTTATTAGTATTGCCTTGCGGTAATTTGTGCCTTTGCCGCGGTCCCGGAATCGCTACGTTTGTGCGGCTGATAAACGCTTGGAGTTGTGCACGTTGTTGCTACGGTTTGTGTCCGGCGTTTACCTACACCGCTCGACCCTGCTTGGTTTTTGTAAATTTTGTCTAAATTTTGTATTCTCTGCAAATTTTGTGAATTTAATTAGATACATATTCTTTCTCTCTCTCTCGCTTTTTCTGTCTCGGGTCTCTCCCTCTTTCTTTGTCTGCCTTGAAAGTGTCACTTCTGTTATGTGTACTACGCGACACGCACTTTTTTTCTAATAACGGTCGGCCCTCGGCGGGCAGTGGCAAATCTCCGAGTGTATTTCTGCCATGAAAAAGCTTTTCATAAAAAAAATATCTGCCGTTCGGAATTGGCTTGAAACGCAGATCGCTCCATTTGTGGAACAACATCAAGACGCACGCCACTATAGGAGGAGAAGCTCGGCCAGACACCCAAAATGGGTGTACGAGGCAATTATATGTATATATATGAAACTGTACAACTGCAATTTTTCTAAAAGCTCTGAAACTTCAGTTTGAAGTTTTGATGAGAATTTTTACAAATTTTACACAAAGTCCGAAATTCTTCTTTATATGTTCTTATAAACTATATTTTCATAAAAAAATAATTGACATTTCAAAATAAATTATATCAGTATAAATAAATTCGTCCACTGCTGTAATAACCACTGCTGCCAATAAATTGGCCGGAGCTGTACATGCATACGTCCATCTGCAGTATGGCAGTGAATCACCAAAGCTATTCGCTTTTCCACTTATATAAACCAATTTCAATATTTGTTAATACTTGTTAGCTGTGTGGTAATTGAAAATTTCGTTGCCATTTCGCAAATACCAACTAAATCCAACCCAAACAGTGTCAAAGCAACGATTTCTAGCTTTTTGTTGGTAAACAAAAATTTGTCGCTACGCTAATGAAATTAGACAAGCTGCCAACTATTTCGCACACACACACACACCTACACACACGCCCATCCGAATGCAGTGAAGCCATGAGTATTTGTATTGCTTTGAGTGTTTGTGGAAATAATCTGACACGATTAGTGAGGTCGTGTTGTTGTGCATGGCATTGTGTTGCAAATGGGAAGAGCATAGAAATATGTGGCATGTATGTGAGTGTGTATGTGTGCGTTTAAGCGCTTTGACATCTACTTTGCCGCAACTAAATGTTGCAACTAATTTGGTTAAAATAGCAAACGCATCTTAATTACAGAAAACAGTAACTATTAGTAACTGACCGGACCGCACAGGCAAGTGGAAATAAACCCAAATAAATGCGTACGAAGAACCAAAGTGAATAAACAAACAAACGAGTACGAGTAGAGCGCCAGCTTATATGCAGTTCTGCGTACAAATCCAACTGCTAAGCCAAATGGCGTGCGTGCGTGTGTGTGTGTGTGGGCGTGAGGGTGCTAAACCGCAATAGTGCGCGCGTTCGGCTGCAATGGTTAACACCCACATTTAGGCGAAAACTGTAGCTGCAACCACAGCCGCAATGTTTTGTGGCAGCTGTACAAGCATACAAATAACTGTAAACAATATTAGCAGCAAGCGCTACAGTTACACCTATTCGTTTACTTCGAGCTGTGCACTACGCACAAACATCCAGAAATTATACATGGATTTGGTGTCGCCAATTTTGTTGCAAATTGCCAATTTGGAGAAGTGGAGGCAATAATACCGAAAAGGAATTTGGCGTAAATTCGCAAAAATAATTCATGCAGTAAGTTTTGTTTTACAAAACTCGACATAAAACTCTTTAGCGGATAAGCAATAACTGCAATACTTTCACCTACCCGAACAACTGGTTGTCGAATTCCGATTCATTTGCTAACAAACCAACTCCAAACATCTTGTTTCAAAAAGGCTTTTGAGAGAATAAAGAAAGTGCACAAATACACATCAAGTGTCTAAAGAAATTGAAGCTTTAGCGCGCAACTTAGTTTTGAAAATCAAAATTTTCACATCTAAGGAAAGAAAGGGATGATGAACCAGTTGATTGGTTTAGTGAGAAGCTTTTTCGTGGGAGAAATGCTGTCGAAGGTTTTCCATTGTCTACTGTAGAGCGATCGCCACTCGAAAGTCAAACTGTCTGCCATTAGTTGTGGAACTGTATTTTACACATCTTCCGGATAATTATTAAGAGTTGGTATACAATTACTGGAGGATTATGGAAGAAACGTTATCGAAGTTGAAGGAGATTACATCGAATAAAAAAAATAAGTACATTAAAAATTCACATACATTTGTGTTTTTCTTTCTTACTGATCAAACAACCAGCCAATCAAAGTGGATTACAGACAGAGTGCGTAGAGCGCTCAAAATTCTCTTTCAAACTATCACCAAAAGCAATAAAACTCATACAAAATATTCTCTGAGTCAATCATTGAGAGGATCTATTTTGCGTAAACTCCTCAAACACTTTTATTACTCATATGTTTGTATACAAAGAGTGCTGGTCGTTCTGTGAGCATTCCCTTTGTTTTCATCCCCCGAGTTTTGTAAATGATGCGCTTTTTAGTAAAAGAAAATTCATTAAAGTTGAGGTTCATTGAATTTAATGAAAGTCGATTAAATACATTATTTAAGACTGATCGTCGTTCGGTTCGTCAAAATCTGTACCTTTGAATAAACTTTCATTCAATTTGATAAACAGCTAGAAAATCTGCCCATTTTTTACACTTTTTACACACGCAAAACACTTGCAAACGCAAACTAGCCCCAAAAATGCTTTAATAAAAGCAAACGGCGATAGAAATTCAAGTCGGAAAATGTGTCAATATAAAAGAGTGATAAAAAATGATGCTTTCAAAGAAAACTCACTGAGCATACAAAAAGATTGCTACTGTTCAACAGAGTTTATCATTTTTAAATAATCTGAGAGGAGAGAATAAGCTAGCGAACACTCAATCCGGTTGAGGCTTTCAAAGAGCGCATCTTGAAAGAATGTCGAAAGAGGAATGTTAATAAATGATTTTTTCGCTCTTTCAAAAAACAACTGATGCTCTCTTCTTTGGCTTTAAGCAGAAATGAAAAACTTAAAACAAAATGCATTGAGTTGAGTTTTTATCAGCTGAATGAGGGATATTTTATTCATCAATGATAAGTATTTACGAACTCTGATTACAGATGTGAAAATCAAATTGAAATAGTTTCTAAGCCAAAAGGAATCTTGGCAAAATTAAAACACCACTTTATAGAGTCATGAATTTAATATAAATCAGTTGCTTCATTTATTTGAAAAAAAAACATATTTTTATTTTTCGAGTGCAAAAACCCATAAACTGCATACACAAAGCATTTAAATAAAAAAACATATCGTAACACATATATAACAGCGGATTTTTTAATATATCTCAAGCTACTGACCGCGTTTAGCAAGCAAGTCTATAAAATAAAAGACACTCTTCCAATGAATTATTACATATTTATTAAGTCGTACCTCGAAAATCGATTATTCTTTGTGAAAAAAGGCGAAGAACAATCTGAATTACGTGAAAGTTCAGCTGATGTAGCCTAGGCAGTATTACATGGGGCTCCATCATATAATTTATTTACACTTACGATCTACCAGCTTCCACAGGATTAATAGTCGGACCGTTCGCGGATAACACTGCCGTATTCAGAACTGCCACCCCTATGTGGCCTCCCAAAAACTCCAGAAGCGAATTAATAAAATAACTCACTGGTTGAAAGAGTGACGCATTTAGCGAAATGAGACAAAATCTTCCCAAGTCACATTTACACTAAAACGAAAAATTTGTCCACCCGTTAAGCTCAATAATAAAATCATCCCTCAAACTACCGTCACAAAATATCTCGTCATGCATTTTGATAGCAAGGCTCTAGGAATAAACTCAGAAGCTTAGGGCAAGGTAAGAAAGACAAACGACCTTGCGACGTCTACTACAGCTGCCATGTAAAGGAGCGCAAATTCGGTGTTAAATTTGTTGAGAGAGAAAGACTTCGTCGCCCAGTAATGTCGTTCACAATGTTGTCAACAATCTGCATCAAACCGAAATTTTTCAACATCTCGTGCATTTGCTCCGACGTGCCGACTGAAGAGAAGACCGATGCAACCCAAGTACGCTTCTATGAGCGCCTGGAATATTCCTCTGAGCACTGCCTCCGCCACGACATAAAAATCGTGTTTGGCGACTTCAATGCCAGGGTGGACAAAGAGAGAATTTTGATCTCACAGCCGGAAAATTCAGCATGCACAACGAAACATCCGGTAACTGAAAGATCGACTTCGCCGAAGCCCGAAACATGGTAGTTTGAAGCACCGGAATTCAGCATAAGAAGATACACCAAGATACATGGCTGCATCCTGATCGAAAAACGCGAAACCAGATCGATCATGTTGTGATAGATTGTGTCCATCTGCTTCTAGTGTTTTAGATGTACGTACGATCTGAGGGCCCAACATCAACTCGGAACATTACCTTATTTATGTCAATATACGAATACGTCTCCGTGCAGCAAAAAACGTACATTTATCTATGCAAAGAATGCTCAACATCGGAAAGCTGCAATCGCAACAGACAGCCAGAGAATTCGCCACTGGACTCCCAGTCCTGACCTCAGAGAGTATTACCCACCAATCCGGCATGCACAAGTAATGGACAACTGCTCTCGTTCTTCACGTACCTTCACCGAAGAAGAAATAAGATTTCGGCGAGCCAGAAAAAACAGTTGATATGGAGCCGCGTTGCGATCGGGCCCAAGGCGAGCCATGTGGAATCGCTACTGGAAGTTCAAAAAGGAAGAGGGGCGTATTGTTAGAAGGGAGAAACAAGCGACAGAAATACATGAATGCGAGGAGCTTAAGATGCTGGCCAATAGGAACAACGCACGAAAATTCTACCAGAAAGTTCGGCGGCTTACAGATGGTTTCAAGATCGAGGCGTTTTCCTGTAGGACCATGACGAGGTGAGAATAGCAATAACACGGCTAAAGAACAACAAAGCCGCGGGCGCCGACGTACCGCCGGCTGAGCTATTCAAACATGGCGGCGAGGAGCTGGTAAGGTGCATGTATCAGCTTCTATGCAAAATATGGTCGGATGAAAGCATGCCTGCCGATTGGAATTTAAGTGCGCTCTACCCAATCCATCCCAGTCCAAACTAATACTCTATAAGGCTCTCATCATGCCCGTCCGATTGGGCGTCCCTTTAAATGTTTGAGAGAAAGATTTCCCGAAAGACTTTTGGAAAAGAATAAAGATGGGCTCCGTTGGCTGGGTCATGCCGTGCGAATGGACACAAATGCTCCAGCTCTGAAAGTATTCGATGCGATATCAGCTGGTGGTAACAAAGGAAAATAATGTTTTCAACTGCTTCGTAAAATACACGCGAATTTGTTTTTTGCCTGAATAACGGTATGTTGTTTTCTTTTTTCTTATTGTCGAGGCAACAAGCAAGTACAGCACTCAGACAACATTAAGTCCATTGTACTGCACTCGGATTCCTTTTTTAATTTTCTTTAAATCTACCCGGCCTCCGAAGAAATCTGGGTAGATCTGGTGGTGGCAAGGAGCCAAGGTGGTCGCTTCTTAACATATCAGTGCCGAAGACCTCAAGCCTGATTCGAACGAAGGCTGGGCAGATGCACAGAAAGTGGTCCACCGTCTCATCCTCCTCTCCACATGCTGGGCAGAATGTACTGTCTGAGATGCCTACCTTTCCATATGCGTCGCCCACAGAAAGTAGCCCGTCATCAGTCCAACCAGCTGCCTGCAGTCTCTTCTGCTTAATGGCAGAACGATTTGCGACAGTCGGTTGGCATGACAGGTAACATCAGTTTAGTCCATCTGCAGCCTCTCTCAGCCTACCGAGCTCGCTTGTGGGTTGTAATAACCCGTGGTTTTGATGGCTGTAGAAGGGAGTGGTAGAACAGGCTGCGAGCCAAAGAAGTCGGCATCAGAGCCTATTCTAGCTAAGTAGTCGGAGGTCTCGTTACCCACGATACCCACGTGTTCCAAGACCCATGTTAGCAGCAGGCTGTTATATCTACCGGCATAGTTTAGCCTCGATTTACAGGACTCGTCAACCCTTGAAGGGGCTGGGACGCTTTCTCAGGTTTAGCTGTCACTGCAGACACATATAGATCTGTCTCTTCATCTATTTACCACAACAAAGTTCATTGCTTCTTGAACAACATGCACTTCCGCTTGAAACATAGATGCATGCATTCCAAAAGCAAAATGCAGTTTTGTCACGCTATATTCCACGTAGACCCCAGAGCCGGAATCGTGCTTGGTCCTGGAGCCATCCGTGAAAATGCGTGTTTGCCTGGCTCATTTTCAGAGTTTGACTACAGTTAATCCTCCGGTAGCACCACACTGTATCTCTTTTCAAGCACGACTCTTGATGGCATAGAGTCAAGGGGCATGGAAAGTATCGTTGGATCGAAGTACATGCCTCTGTTGTCCCATGCCGAACAGGAGCCGTACCAGTTCCCATTGTGTTTCAGCCTGCAGATGGCCTTCAAGGCCTCTCCTTGGATGAAAGCATGAAGTGGTGGTAAACTTACCACAGCATCTAATACCGGTTCTGAAGTAGTCGAAAAAGCTTCGGAGCAACAGATAGCCACAGAGCGTTTAAGTCTCGATAAGGTCCTCCTGACTCCTACGAGAGAGAGTGTTCTCATTCAGACCACTGATGCATAGGTGATACTAGGTCTTATCCTAGGTCATAAATCCATTGGATCTTGCTAGGAGAAAGACCCCACGTTTTCCCAAAGACTCCCCTGCACCGCCAATAAGCTGTCAGTGCCTTGGATGCCTTTGTTTCAACGTGTAACATTCAAAGGAGTTTACTATCGAGGATTACTCAAATATATTAGATTTCTTTGGATCGCTTGATTGTGACTCCTTTTAGCTAAGACAGAACGCGCCCATCAAGCTTCCTCCTTCTGGGTAAAGAGGACAAGTGGAGGACTAGTGTACAAGTAATTTGGCGGTTATATTGCCTACAGGGTGAACGATGTGAAGTGCTACCAACTTCACACTGTTTGTATCTGTAAAACAGCTCATGACATAAAAATTGTTCTAATGACAGTTCAATATATTTTTTTTTAACCCATCAAAAGCATTTGCGTCTAATTTTTGTTGAATTTTTTTTTCTGTGATGGAATTCAAACGTAGTGTGACTGCATTATATTTGGATGGAAAATCACAACCTGCCATGGTTCGTGAGCTCAGTCACCTCAAAGTGAATAAAATGTTTGTGTGATACTGGTAAAAAACGTTACAATGATACTGGTAGCATTGCGAAACGCTATGGAGGTGGACCAAAAAAAACCGCAACAACGCCAGAAATGGCTCGGCAAGTGAAGGTTAGACTTGAACGAAATCCACGTCGAAGTGGAAGAAAAATGGCAAAAGAACTGAAAATATCGCAAGACAGCACTCGATGCATATTGAAAAATGAGCTCAGGGTCAAGGCTTACAAGTTCCAAAAAGCACACGATCTTTCACCCCAGCAAAAAAAAGTTCGGTGCGAAAGAGCAAAGGAGTTGTTGCGCCAGCACGAATGTGGCGAATTTCCTAACATTGTGTTTTCTGATGAAAAAGATTGACAGAAGATTGTGTTTACTTGACCGAACGCACATACGAGAATGGCCACTCGAAGCAATTTCCTATCGCAAGTAATGGTTTGGGCCGCAGTGACCGCTGATGGACGCTCTCCAATCGTTTTTATCGAGCCTAGTGTTAAAGTGAATGCTACTTATTATCGGGAAAATGTTTTAGAAGCTGCTCTAGAGCCGTGGACACGCAAACATTTCGGTCGTAGACCATGGACGTTCCAATAGGACTCGGCACCATCTCATAAAGCTCGTGTGAACCAAGAATGGTTAAAAAATCATGTTCCACACTTCATTTCGTCCACACAATGGCTTTCGAACTCGCCAGACGCAAATCCTATGGACTATTCCATCTAGTCCATTTTGGAGAGCAAGGTGAGGACTAAAAAATACGCCAGTATGGCTGTGCTGAAAAAAGCTATAATACGAGAATGGGCCAAAATACCTCAAGTTCACATTCGTGCAGCATGCAACTCATTTTTTGACCGTTTGAAGGCTATAGTCAAGGCAAAATGCGGTCATATCGAGCTAAAGTGAATATATGTTAAAATTGTTATCATTTTTGAAAAATTTTGTCCTTGAAATCAATAAAAACTAATTTCACACAAAAAAATTATGGTGTTTTGAATTGGTAACTCTTCATATCGTTCACACATATATATATTACATTGTCTAATTATACAATATATAATATATATTTATATTTATATATATAATTGAAACTCACATACGTTGTAGAGATCTGTTTCGTTTTTGTTTTATAAAGCAAAAGGTGCAAAACTCTAATGTTGATGGATTTGACTTATTTGAAGTGTTAGAATATAGTATGTTTATTAATCGCTAATGCGTAATCACAAAATATTTCCAATTTTAGCCCTTGAACAATCATTTATGAAACATTGCCCAACAAAGCCGCTACGAATTGATTTCATAGCAATGCCTCAAATGCCATCTATCCATATTAAGAATTTAATGACTACAAACCAAAATTTATTACTGTATGCCGGCATGCTTTTGTGGCACATTTTATTTGGCCAACCCCATTTATTGCCTAAATCCCATAATTTGTTGTTGCCTTATTTTAGGCGCGTAAAATGCATTTTATGTTTACCCATTCTAACACTTGGCCTGAGTAAATATTTTGTACGAATTATTGTATTTATACACACTAAAAATATAAATTTATTCCAGCGCTATTCCACTAAATGTCCATGAAAACAAGAAAAAAAAAGAAGCAGGAGCACACGCCTGTTTGCACTTTAGCATGCAGAAGCATTTAAATTCTCGCCAGGCTGTATTTGTATTTCCGCTTTAGCAAACTCGTGTAGCAAACTCTCACTAACCTATACATATGTACACACACTCACATATGCACATATCCTTCTGACCTCACCGACACCCCTAAATTGCCGGCTTGCGTTTCTCGGTGCTGCGCTGTTGGCAAAGTAAATTTGCTTGTCACACTGGCAGTCGCAGCTCGCAAAATAGTTACGTTTTGTAGCCCGCTGCCATTGCATGTAAGTAGTTGTTGTCATTGGGCAATATTTGTTGCTAAATGATATGTTACGTAATAATTTGTAACTAATTTCTATTTTATTTGCTCAGCAAATTTGGCTAACATTGCACACTTAGTGCGAATGTACGCCCAGCAACTTCAACACTTTGGCCACAGTTGCCTTAATTGCGATGCCAACGGGATGCAAAACAATACGCGCCACTAAGCATGTGTGTGTGCGTGTTGCACTTAATTTGTGTGTCATCGCATGCAAACCATTAAAATTTGATAAATGACAGAGCCGTTCACTGTTAACCCTTATTGTGGTTAGGTCGTTTTTGATTAAAAATCGTGAATGAAAAATAGATTTCGAAGTGAGTTATCTTCATGAAATTGCATGAACCTGCTAAAAATTTTATTAACGGTGCATCCGTTCGTAAGCGAATAAGCAAAACATACTTATAATATATCCTTTTGTAGGAACAAAATTCAAAGCGAACCGTTTATTAACTCAGAAATCGTCTTTATCCAAAATTTATATTTGCCCAAAACGCTTCCCCAAGAGTCACGTCAGCAATACAGAATTAACACCCAAAAGTCTTGCGCTCGCAGTTCATATTTAGTCATAATTTGCTCCCAAGCTTAACCCCATTTTTTACAGCACTTCACTATGCTGCCCTCAGGTGGTGTAGGGTCCGGCACTCGAAGTGCGACCGATTAAAAGGCCTAGTTTGGAAAATTATTTTTATTCAGTTCAAAGTAAAAAATCTGTGAAAATAATACAAATATTAAGAATAAATTTACTTTTGCTCGATATGGCCGCCTTTTCCCTTGAGACGATCCAGCAACGAATCGCAAGCTACCCTACCGAATGTGACATGGCCCAGAATGTTCGGAAATTGACAGCTTTTGGCCAAGCGAAGCAACTGCTTCGCTCTCTCAAGTCTGACTCATTGCTGCTTTGGTGTGAGATCATCCGCCTTTTTGATCTTGTAAGGCTTGACTTTGAGATCATTTTTCAGTATGCGGCGAACGCTACGGTCAGATATTTTCGGTTCTTTCACCATTTGATGCGCACTTCGTCGGGGATTTCGCTCAAGTCGCCTCTTCACTTTTTGAACCATTTCACGTGACGTTGCAGTCTTTTGACGACCACCTTCTGGACGTTTCGCAATGCTACCAGTATTATTGTAACGAGTAATGGTGCGATAAACAAAAACTTCATTTACTTTAAGGTGCTCGAGCCCACCAACAATCGCTGGTTGTGATTTTCCTGCCAAATATAAAGCAATCGCACTATTACATTTGAAATCCATTACTGATCATCTTTTTTCGCGTTTTCTCTCGCCAAAATTCTTCCTCGCGCTTGTAAACAATACTCCGGACTGTCATTTAGCCAACTAAGAGAGAGCTGATGACCGTCCCCTAGCTGCGCGAACGGTCTGAAGTTGGTTACATTTAGAGTGCCGGACCCTGTATGTATGATTCCTTATTTCGAGGTGAATACTTTTCCTAAAAAAAATGGTTGGGCGAATATGGCATACACAAATTGGAAAAAATACACTTTTGGTATAAATTGTCTTTAGGAGGTTCTTGAGAACCCCAACCACCTACTCGAAATTATCTTTAGGGCAAATAAATAGGCAAAAAAGCGCGAAAAATTCACAAAATTTTAGAAAAAATATTGCAAGTGATATTTTGAGATCACTGTTTTCAAATTAGTTTTTTTGTCTTGGAGATATCGAAATGAGAGTTCGAATATGGCGAACATAAAGAGCAAGAAATTCCTTAATCTTCACCAAACGTATTGTCAGCGGATTTCGGAGGTTCTTCACTCTTGACTTTCATTAATATAATCAAATAAAGATGAAAGGAATCAGAGGATTTATGAGCCATTTATGTAAGCAAATTTAAGTATTTTAAAAATCGGGCGCCGTAGCCAAATGGGTTGGTGCGTGCCAAAATGAAGCACAATAATAGCGGTCGCTCCTCGGCAGGCAATGGCAAACCTCCGAGTGTATTTCTGCCATGAAAGAGCACATCATAAAAAATATTTTCCGTTCTGAGTCGACTTGAAACTGTAGGTCCCTCCATTTGTGGAACAACATTAAGACGCACACCACAAATAGGAGGAGGAGCTCGACCAAACACCTAACAGAGTGTACGCACCGAATAAGTGTCGTGAAATGTGTGCTTATCTTTGTATATTTTTAAGACTTTTACCAATAGAAGTTTAAACCTAAGTCTTGGAATACCAGCCAGATTAATGAGGCTCGTTATTGCAATGCTCAAAGCAAATACAAAAGCAAAAGTGATCATTCAAGGGAAGGTCACAAGTTCTTTCTTTTGAAACAGGCGTAAAACAAGGTCATACCCTTTTGAGTGATACCCTTTCAACTGTCATATTGCACTTCGTTGTAAAGGTAGTCAACAAAGGTGGGATCTTCTTAATTAAAACAACCCTAATATATGCTTACTACATCGCTATTCGTTCGAGGAATGCGAACGATTTAAAAGACAACTTTTTAAAAATTAACAAAATTCCGAACAGTATTGGTCTGTTTGTAAACGAGAGCAAAACCAAGTATTTGCTCAAGACGAAGCGGCCAACACAGGTCCAAAATTTTCATGTGAGAGCTTATATTTTTGAAGCAGTGTAGCATTTTAAGTATTTGAGAGTTACGTTCGCATACAGTGGTGATTCAACTTCTTCAGTCAGGAATCGGACCAACGCCGTCAACAAAAGGTACTATGTCCAGCTTAACTTGTTCAAGTCCCGACTCCTGTCGAAAGCTACAAAGCTACCTATGTACAAGACTCTTATCCAACCAATCTTAACGTATGGATGTGAGGTATCGACTCTTAAAGTTACTGACTGTGCACCGATTCCTAGCATGGAAAGAAGCATTTAAACAAAGATTTTTGGCCCAATAACAATTGATGATGGTACCTATAGAATCCGGCACAACCCCAAACTAAACGACTTCACTCAGAACAAGACAGCTGTGCGTTTTGCTACCCATATGCCTGCTGAATGTGTCGTCAAGAAAGTCATGGCAGGAAAGCTAATGGGCGTAAAGGCTAAAGGCAGACCGAGGAACTGTTGGATGGACGCAGTGGAATATGATATCAAGGGTTTGGGAATATGTAACTACAGAGTAAAAACTAAAGATCGACCGCTTTAGAGGAGCATTGTGAAAGAAGCTTTACCGCATCCCGCGTTTTAATGATGTGAAAGAAGAAGAATATCATTAAAATTTAAGTATTAAAAACATAAATTGTGACCCTACTTTTTGGCGCGTATTTCCGTTTACTGGCTTGTGTGTACTATAAAGTGCTATCCATTCGGGCGTCGGATTTATTGGTATTGCTTTGCGGTAATTTGTGCCGTTGCTGCGGTCCTGGAATCGCTGCATTTGTGCGGGTGATAAACACTCGGAGTACAGCGTGTTGTTGCCACGGTTTGTGTTCGGCATTTACCTACACCGGTCGACCCTTCTCCGTTTTTTGTAAATTTTATCTATTTGTATTCTCTGCAAATGTTGTGAATTTATTTAGATACATATTCTCTCGGATCTCTCCCTCTTTCTTTGTCTGGTTTGAAAGTTTCACTTCGGTTATGTGTACTACGCTACACGCACTTTGTTTTGAGAGCCCGATACAACGCATTAGCTGAAGTCGGTTAAGATCGCCAGTGATAGTTTCAGTTGGTTTAAGGAGTTCAAAATAGATGACAGTCTTGTAACCCCACCAGATGCCAAACATAACCCTTGAAACATGAATATTTTTTTCGCTGTCGATGGACTTCATTCACCTGGCAGACTCCGATCCTCGATATCCCTCTCCTTCAGTTTATGTGGCACCCAGTTACCTGCTTTCTGGACCATTCACATCACGTGCAAAACGTTTACCGACGGTTGATCTGTCAACATCCGCCTTTTTAGACATAGCAACAAGGCTTCGACATGCGCCTTCATCCAAAAATTGTTGTAGTTGAGTATCTTCGAATTTTTGAATTTTTTCGTTGAACCACTTTGGACGAGTTGTAACAACCACTTTTTACAAGTTGTATTTGATGGAGCGTGATTACCGCAAATATTGATGAATATACGACGCGTTTCAACTGCACTTTTCTTAAAAAGGTAATAATGAAGCATAACTTTCCGCAAATGCTGTTTTTTCTGGACGAACGTAGACATTTTTGACGTCAGATAAAAAAGGATCTTTACACTTCAAACGAACGCCGGCAGTAGTCGAGACCTCACACATACACCTTCAAATCACCAGTGTATTACTAGAGCGAACACAAAAATAGTATCAGCAGCGACACCTATTTTACGAGGACGGAAGCATTCCCATACCCAATAATATTTCAGACGCAGAAGAGCATGCAACTACTCTTATTTCCTGTGCTCCCTGATGGGACATAGGTTTACTCCGAAGATTGCAGCAAGGAATTAAATAAAAATTAAGGATTAGTTCAACATCTTTAATTTTATTGATAAATTCCAAGTACCTTTTTAGTCGAGCATATAATTTCTTTTTCGCAAGTTCGGTTTCAACTTTTGCGAAACATACTTGGAAACCTGCGAATTACGTGTACCCTAACACACAGGCATAGCTTCTGCCATATACTTTACATCCAATAAACGTTACAAAGCACCTCCTTGCTTTCGTTTTTAGTTATGTTTTTTTTTCATACAAAGCCGCATAGTTCACAACGCTTATTTGCAATTAAAAACTTATAATTATAGTGGTAATGAACTCAGGTTGCCACTAAAATGGGTTTAGTTCATGCGCTTACGTATGTATGAGCTGGTACTTAAACACATACAAATATACCAACTTTTATAAAGCGCGCGCACAACTGCTAAAGTGCACACTGTCACACACACACACACATAGACACACGGAGCTTGCAGTTAGTTATGACGCCGAGGAAGTGCGCTAAAGCTTAGCAAAGCGAGAAAACTACGAGAAAACTATAAAACTGCAAACAAACTGCCAACGATAACAAATTGCATATCTGCGAAAGCGTGCAAATCCGCCAGCTTCCAGCTATGTCTGTACATGCATACATACACAGATAGACACAAAATAAAGGCAGTCTATGCAACACTGCATGGCACTTCGGTGTGTGGATGAGTGCATGAGCAAGCAAGTTCATGAATTTAGGAAGTACAGAATCCATATTCATATTCATACATTTGCGCCATATCCCTGCTTTACATGTGCAGATCCTTGTTTATATGCGAACATGCATACATTTTGTGGCAATTTTATAGTGCGATGAGTTTTTCGAGCTTTCGCGTCTTTGTTATATGCCTTTTTTATTTTTTATATCTTTTTTTTGCTGCGCTTGTAAATTTGCCACTTTTGCAGATTTCGGTACTCGAACGCCGGAGTGTAGGCAATGTTTTTGGAGTATCGCGGGGTTTTATGATTAGAGTGCAGTGTTGTAGCTACACGAGCGCATACAGGCAAGTAAAACGAAAATTTATTTAAATGTGCATGTGTGTGTGTATGTGCGTGTGTGTGCATATGTTTGTGTTTAAAGCGCCCGATAGTATGCCTGCTTGCGTTTACGGTAATTGTTTTCAATGTTTGCATTGCTGTTTTTCTACTTCTACTTCTACTTGTTTTTGTTTTTATTGTCTGCTGCTGCTGCTGGGTTGAACGTTTTGCTGTTATCGCCCTCCCATTTTCCCAGTTAATTTGTATGTGTACCAAAGTGGAGATTTACAATTTTAACATAAATAATGTGGTAATTTGTTTGCTCTCGCAACTTCCACCAACAAACGAGCGCACAAGCTGACTCAGATTGAAAACAGTTACATGACATACAGCTACTTGTGTAAAATCACGAATACTTTTACAGGCACGTACACACGTACATGCAAGCGTTTAAATGTTCCATGCAAAAAATGCGACTGGGCCCGGCTGTCTCCGGGATCAGACGTAGAAGAGCATGCAATTACTCTTAATTCCTGTTCTAACTGATGGGACTTAGGGCACCTACAAAACGATTGCAGCGGTCACGATCCCTTGCAATGACTTTGACTTCTTTGAAAGATTTCCCCACAGCCTTAAGTTCTTTTTCGAGAGTTCTCTTCCAAATCCACCTGAGCAATCTTCTTTCTACTGCCTTGCGGGCTCCAATCGGGTGCTTGCCTGCATGTTTCTGTGGGATCTCTTCAAAGAGTATAGCCAATACACCTCCACTTCATCTGCTTTATTTCGGTCTGGATGGGTAACTACCTACAATTCGTCCAAAGCTCTTTGTTGCTGATTATCCTGGACCACCAAATACGCAATAAACGTCATAAACATTGAGAAAAGCTTCCAGCTCATTTGCGAGCAAGTCAGTCATGAGCCAGATGTCACAGCCATACAAAAGGAGCACGTGTGGAAATCGATGTAGAATTTCATATCTTGCGATTCTGTTTTGTATGTCGTCTGCTGCACCCTCGTACGTAGAAATTACACTTCCCAGGTAGGTGAAGTTGTAAACGTTTTCAATACTGGAACGCTAAAGCTACTTCTTGGATTCACGACATTTACTGCAAACGATTTAGTTTTTTCCCCATTAATCTTCAGCCCGAATTTCTTCGATTCTTCCACCAAAAGGTCGAGCTTCTTCTGCATGTCCGAGTGCTTTGTTGAGAATAGACTGATACCATCGGCCTAATCTAGGTCTTGAAGGTGTTCGCTGAAGTTCCACTATATGCCTCTGCGCCATCTGCCTACTGATCTTGAAAGCACGTCACTACTGCCGCTTTTTAGTTCTTCAGATGGAACTTACCATTCCTTTTGGTTGAGATTGTCCTATGAAGAAAGTAGATTAATTGCACCATTTCGAGTGTCAATAGTCAGGCTTGAAATTCGAAGTTTACGGAGGCCATTTGAAAGGTCCGTGCAAAGCCATAGACATTTTTTCCGATAGTCAAGCCTCGATCAAGGCTCTGAGTTTGCTGAAAGTTTCTTGGTGCAGATCTAAATATGTCAACTCCAGTAAGGAGGAAATCAAATCTCTTGCGTTTACAGCTAATATTTCTCTGATCTGGGTTCCAGGACTTAGAAACATAGAAGGAAATAAAATTGCTGATGATCTTGTGAGGAAGGGATAGACTGAATTGGTTTCAGAGGTCTCCCACGCAGTCATCGTCATTCTTCTGACTGTTGTTAAAAGGAAGTCACACAAATTACATCTCTAAAAAGCACAGATCAAATGGAGCTCCATTTCTTGGTGAGATGCTTCGAAAATACTGTGGCCTCAATACAATAAATACAGATGGCATGGGCCTTATTCAATTTCCAAACTTGTAGCTGTATTTACTGGTCATTGAAGGATCGGAATTCACGCAGGAAACCAGGTTTTGCCATTTATTCCCCATTTCAAAAGCTGTGGGCCCTTTCAGGGAAGGAGACAATTGAGTATTCCCTCTGTAAATGTCTGATTTTAGCAGGCAGATCATTAAGGTCACTGGGTGATCGTTCCTATGAAGCAAGAATCCCACCAACCTTCTCCATTACATCACAAGCTCTGGCTGAATGTAGATATCTGCCCATTGGAGGTCCATAATGGTAACAAAACGGCGCTTTAGTGCTACTTGGGGAGTGCCAGTCTAGAACTTCAACCATTTCACCTACCTACCTACATACCCACTTAGAGAGATTGCATTACTGACGCAGATCGAAGTTATTTTTAGTTAGCAACATTTCTTGGAAGAAGAGACACCAAACTTCAGCCAGATCGGTTTATTTCTTCGTGTTTGGCATTTGTTTGAATCGAGGAAGTCGAGTGATTTTCAAAAAAAAGCACTTTTTTGTCACTACAACGCACCAACTCATAATTAATGGAAATAGGGTTCCCACTCATTTCATATACACCCTTTTCTCCAGACTTGGTTCTTCGGATCCCTCGGACTACTATTTGTTCCCTAATTTGAAAAAAATCGCTGGCTGGTAAAACATTTTATTCAAAGGAAGAGGCGACTGCAGAAAATAGTGTCTGTTTTTCAGACCTAGACAAATTCTACTATATTATCCGGCAGGGATCAACAAACTAGATTCTCATTGAAAGAAGTGTTTCTGCCTCAAAGGAGACTTAGTCGAAAAATATAAAAGCTTTGCCCTAGATTTTTTTTTTCTTTTTTTGATATTTCGGCCGCCGTAGCCGAATGATTTGGTACGTCACTACTATTCGGGAGAGTGTAGGTTCGAATTTCCGTGCATGAAACAGTTAGAAGAAATTATAGAAAACGTTTTTTCTACCAGCCGTCCGATTATATTTATGTCTTAAAAAAGAACTCCCCATAAAAAATATCAGCCGTTCGGAGTTGGCTTAAAACAGTGGCACAACATCAAGACGCACACTACAATTAGGAGGAGAAGTTTGGCCAAATACCTAACAGAAGTGTATTGATTTATTTTGTTTACCGCAAAGTAGCTTCGACTTTTGCACGGACTTTTCAAAGGACCCTCGTATACTATATCGATAACCCACTCTTCTGTAGGCAACGGAATACAAGGTGGGTTATAGTGTTGACATACCACACTGGAGGTCCGAATTTAAAATTTTCGCACAACCAAAAAAGAAAAAAATAGTATTTATTAGTTTTCCTCCTACAAATACTTTGTAAATTTTAATATTTAATACATTTTTTTTTTTTGTTTTGTAATTCAAATATTACAAATAACTTCATATTTGATCTGGAAAATTCACATGGTCGAGAATCAGAGCCTTCAGAATCTCAAATTGTAGTCTTCTCACTATGCTCCTCACGTTTGAGTGGAGTGGTTGCTTATGCTTCTTCTCTTCTCTCGTTATTTTCAAACTTCGAAGAAGTGATTCGAAATTGTCGAATTAAGGGGGGCCTCTTATCAGTCGGCTTCAAAAAATCGTTTTTTTTTTACTGCGATCGATATATATTATAGGAGAATATGCTCTCAAAAATTTATAGCGGAATTCAAAGTTATTTCGGAGTTACAGGCCTGTGTACCGTCCCTCGTGTGAGTATACTGTCTACCTTCTGAAAACTATGAAACACGTTTTCTCAAAACCATGCTTTTGAAAATGGCGTGTGAGATTAAAAAAAAGACGAAAGTTATCGTTTCAAACTGATAATCTACATAAAAATAATTAAAATGCGCAACTAATTAACCAACAAAATATAAAAAAAAATGCATTTTTTAGTGTTATTTAACACCTTTTTTGAAAAAAAAAATAGCGAAAAAAAGTTTTTTTTTCAATAATTAATTGTGTTTTCATTTTTTCATATTTTTATACAAGAGCAGTCTATTATATGCGAGAAGGCCTTCTGAATAAGACAATATTTTTCTTTTGTGTTTCAAATGAAAACTACGACCGCAATCTTACACGCCGTTTTACCAGCGCGCAACGAGAAGCTGTGCGAGATCCCACATATGTCCGGCGTTTTGTTTTTTTAGTTAATATATGTTAAAAAAATTGTTTACTACTCTTCAATTATGCTTTCAAATCAGTGCAAAAGATTATTCCTGGGTGTCACTTTTTTCGCCTCGAAAAAAAAAATTGAAGAAAAACACCTTTTTTTGAAACCACTGATAAAAGGCCCCCCTTAACACCCAATTGTAGGGGAGGGGGCCCAGTTGTGACGCAGGCCCAGTTGTGACGCAGCTAAATATTTTTGACATGTGGTATGAAAATGACAGTTTGAGCCCTGCCAATCATGTTCGTTTGACGTTCAGCAGTTTTTGTGCAGACACCAACGTTAGTAGTCGCATTGTGTATACACGCACCAAACATCGTGTTGAAAATCGTGCGAAAAAGTTATTTTGATTTTTTTCAAAGTACCAAAATTTTGTGAAATTAACAGTGAAAAGGCGAGTGTAATGCATCAAAATATTGTATTTGCCGTATATTTTGTGATTCTATATGGATTTATGTGATTATGTGGTGTCTATAAAAAACTTGCTTGTAATACACAAAATAGCATCGTGACCCGGTTGTGACTCAGCGGGTGGCCCAGTTATGACGCACCTTTTTTTTGCACTACGATCATATAGAACTGCCGAATTCCTACATTTTTGTTGTTGTTTAAAAAAAACCAACTGCCAACTCGACCAATTGCAACGTATGCAAGCGTCCAGTTCATTTGAAGTGCGCCAACATGCAGGCAAGTTATTTCACTTGCAAACACTGCGAAAGTGACGTGGACGACGACTAGGAATATTTAGATGACGATGATGAATAAAAATCGTTGTCATTTATGGCCATTGAAGGACATTTTCTTTTGTATTTTTCATTATTTTTGCCATTGAAAGCCTTCAAAATAAATAAATCATTAAATCACAACAATTGGTGTGACATTCCTTTCATATTTTCTCATTTCCAGTAAATTTCTTGAGGTGCGTCACAACTGGGCCACTTTTTTTTTGTCCTAAAAAAAGTTATCCTGAAAAAATTTGTTCCAAAATTTTTTGTGTAACTCAAATAAACATACTTTCTTTGGAGAAAAGTTGCGTTTGGTTAATAGTTAAATGTTAAACTTCTTCATTTTTCAATTTGCGGAACTGAGGAAAAAATTTTAATTTTTTTCAAAACCCGCGTCACAACTGGGCCCCCTCCCCTACCCCATGCAGTCTAATTCCGAGTCTTTTTTAAGCTTAATCGCGCGATGTTTTTCAGGGTTTGTGTAAATATGTGTATGTGTAATTTTATATAGAATTTTAAAATATTGCTACTGTTTGGAGGATATCTCATTTCTCATATTCTCATTTAATTATCACTTATATATTTTTTTATTTATTATATTTCGTTAGAGATTTAAGAATTTTCTTGCTATATTCCACCTTTTAAGAATAACCGATTTTTTAATTTTGTGATGAATATTAGGATATATTTCTAAATATTTCAGATTGCGTATAAATTTTTTCTGTAATATACATTAGCTGATGTTATAAATGGAATTATTCGAACACTTGTTTGTTTCCATACGCGGTTTATTTCTTGTGTAAGTTCAATGTATTTATCTATTTTTTCTGTATATTTCCTGTGTAGTTTTGCATTACTTGGGGTGCTAATTTCAATAAAGAAGGTGGTTTTATTGGTTTCGTTAATAAGTGTTATATCTGGTCATTGTTAATTATGGTTTTATCCGTATGTTTTGCTATGTCCCAGTACAGTGTATATATTTCATTTTCTATTATATTACATGGTGTGTATTTGTAAAATGGTTCCTCGTAATCCAACAGTTGTAATTTGTTTGGTATTTCTTGGTGTAGAACTTTTGTCACTATATTATGCTTTTCCGTGTATTCGGTACCGGCAAGTACAGGACATCCTGTGATTATGTAGTATATCGTTTCTGCGTATATTTGGCATCTGCGGCATTTACCATCTGAGATGTTGGGATCCTTCAAAATGTATTTTTTGTAATTTTTTGTGAGGATAACATGATCCTGAATGGCGATCGTAAATTCTTCAGTTTCAGGATAAAGCTCTCCTTTTTGTAGCCAGTTGTAGCTGTTCTTCTGGTCAATATTTTGGTCCCGCATTATGTTTAAGTGTCTACCGTGTAGCTCTTTCCAAATTGTTTTTTTCCGTCCATTGCTGTACATTACGGCGGGTCGATTTAAAAATCGCTCTTTGCTCTGTGAAAATCGTATTCTAGGGATCAAAATTAGAAACTTTGCCGAAGGAACCATACCTCTAAAACGAATTCCGATGTCCCCCAATTTGGGTCGAATGAAAAATCCCAATTTGACCCATTTAGAGTGCTCCAATCGAGTCCAAATGTATGACCGACACCCACTATCTTTGGACGGCCGATCCACCCATGCCAGTGGCACACCCCCTGAAACTCCCCTGAGGGGTTCCCCATACAATCATTTCAAAATATCACCATTTTTGGCCTTTACATGAGAAAAGAAACTAAAAAGTTCGACCCAAATTGGGGGACATCAGAATTCGTTTTAGAGGTATGGTTCCTTCGGCAAAGTTTCTTATTTTGATCCCTAGAATATGATTTTCATAGAGCAATGGGCGATTTTTTTGCCTCCCCACTAATCGACCCGGCCTACTGTACATATTATTATATGGTCTGTGTTTTGTGTGGAAAAGTTTCTATCTGTTATTGTATAACTATTGCTCTATGTAGATTAGATAATTAGTTTCCGAAAAATTGTTGGAGATTATTTATTTGATTGTTGTGCAGATTGTGAATGTCTATAACGCGTCTTCCTCTTTCTGTTCTTGGGATTGTAATTCGTTGTATGCGCGATTTTGGATGTAGCTTTCTACATTTTGTCATCTGTTTTCTAGTTGCTATTTCTATGTTGTTGAGTTTTTATTATTATTATTATGAAAGGGCAGAGGGATAGCACTGCGGCCAGGAAAATCTATTTTGACCCCTTCACGAATTTTGAGAATTTTTCTACGTCCAACTTCCTCAATAATTTTTAGTATTTGGCCCATTTTATTGAGTTTTATTTCTTCCTTTAGTAAAATAAGTTCAACCAGGCGATTGTAGCGCTTATGCACCAGGGGCAGGACACCAGACAAATTCTCTATTCTCCTACAGAATTATAATTTCTGACCTTATTTCGGCCACATTTACCGGAGAATTCGTCCTTTGATTCATCTTTCACAAAGTTTTCCATAGAAAATATAAATTTTCGGAATAGCTGTGTTTAGTGATATTTTGCATACCGATGTGCACTTTTCGAGGAACAGAATCTGTCGGTCATACCTTACCTACCGAGTTCAGCCGTCATTTAGAATGTCTCTGTGAACAAAGTGAGGTAAGCACTTTTCTGATTAGCCATCTACTGCAGCAAGCACCTTTAAATCCAGCACAAGCCAACAAGCGAACTTAACTCCCGAGCAAAGCTCCCATGGTGATGTGCGTACAGACGATTTTTGTCTTTCACAAAACAGCAAAACCGAGGTGCTAACAACTCTCCCAAAGTACAGCCATTCTGTACTAGTTCGGAGTTAGTCTCATGATACATAGTGCGAGTGCCAGCGCTGTAGGAGACTTTCACAAAGTTTTTTTTCTAACAGAAGAAATATTTTAAAACATTTTAACACACCTAAGATATAAATGTATGCTTAAATGTGAATGGATATGCAATCGGGAGTTAGATATTGTTTTGGGCATCGTTCTTAGCATATTCGGTTTCTACATAGAATTACTAAGAAAAAAAGCCCACTAAAGTATAGTTCAAAAATGAATTTCGAGCACCAATTTTAATTAAACAAGCTTTAAAGAAGCCGAACTTTTTTTTAGAATTTCATGTAGAAACTGAACTTTCTAAGAACGGTGCCGAAAAATGTCGTTCCATACAAATTGGCCAACTGTAAAGTGCATATGTATGTGTGCAATATTTTTCAGCCTACATCTGTAAGAGAACAGTTCGCTAATGTGGATGCCCAAAGCAACAACAAAATATATTCACCTTGAAAATGGCGCTAGGACTCTCGCACCACAACAACAAAGTTTTCATACAAATCCAACAAAGCCAACTACAACTCAATCAATGACAACATCAGCGTGAAAACCAATGATTGCGTCGACATTCAACTGCCACATTAGATGGATGTTTGACTATAATGGATTCACGGCGTCTCAGCTGTGGCCATTAAAGGTGAGTTGTGTGAAGGATAGAAAATAAGAGAACAGTGGTGTAAGAAGATGATGGAAACGGATGAAAGTGCAATATGTAAAGGTGAATAGCGGGAAGACGTCAATACAGCTGAACAGCAAATGGAGAACTCAGAGTAGAGGCGGCACTTCAGCAACAACGAACAGCAAACAACAACGGCAGCAGGAAAACTACATTACAAGTATGCATATATCGCGTGTTTTTTTACTAACTTAAGAAATACGAATGATAATAAAAGCAGAAATATTGTTGAACTGATGTTTTTTTTTACTTTTATTTAGAAAATCATTTTTTGGCATTAATTTTTTTATTTAATCTAACAAGAGAAAAACACAAATTCTTCATCATAGAAAGATCCTGGACCTCTTTTGATTTCTTTACTATAAAGATTTGACGATCATAAAGTCTAAATATTAAGAAAATGACCAACGTTTTAAATATGACCCCCAAGTCTTTCTTTTCATAAATTTTTGTCAGATTGGTAGTGACTACCTTGTAATCGAAATCAATTGCTACTTTGCGTCTACTGAAGGCAAAGTGCTGGCATATAGGTGAGTGCAGGGGGCATGCTAATCTTCTCTGTATCGTTCCAGTCTTAGTATATGTTCCGCTGCCGTAGCCGAATGGGCTGGTGCGTGACTACCCTTCGGAATTCAGAGAGAACGTAGGTTTAAATCTCGGTGAAAGGCCAAAACGAGGAAAAAGTTGTTTCTAATAGCGGTCGCCCCTCGGCAGGCAACGCCAAGCCTCCGAGTATATTTCTGCCTAATAAAAAAATATCTGGCGTTCGGAATCGGCTTGAAACTGTGGGTCCCTCCATTTGTGGAACAACATCAAGACGTATCATCACACCAAGCTTCTAATCTTCTTGAAATCTACGTCCACTATACGACTGTAACTCTTCAAGTCATCTGCATAGATCAGACGACGCGTTGTCACAAAAACGTCTGGGATATCATTAAAAAAGATTAAGAACAATAGTGACTCGAGACGGCTACTTCGAGGCACACCTGAGGTAACTTTGATGGCATCCCATTTTACATTGTTTATACGAACGAATAGAGTTCTAGCTGTGAAATAATGTGAAAACCACTTAAGTAAGCTAGAGCGAAGAGCAACTGAACCCAGTAGTAGTTAAAAGGTTTAGTACTTTTAAGTAGGATCCTATGGTAGACTCTATTGAACGCAATCGAAAAGTCGATGAATATGACATCGCAATGTTGGCCTATTTCAAATTGTTTTAAGGCAAAATTTGCGAGTAAACTTAAATTAGTAACAGCCTACAGATCTACCCTTAAGGGGGGAAGTACCTTTAGACGTTTAAAAAAATCGATTTTTTTTTATTGTCTTAACCGATAGGTATATGCTCTAAGAATATTATTGCAAAATTTCAAAAGCCGATCTTGAAAATTATGGAAGATATGCCACTTTTCGCATTCTTTACACTAAACTTAATATACATTCTTAAAATACTCTTCTCCCTTCCCTTTCTTCTTCACGCATCTTTTTCGTCAGTTTCTCGGGCTAGTTTCAGTGTTGCCTCGACTCTTGGCGAGTAAAGATGTATCCCAAAGGCAAAAAAGACTCCGCGACGCGTAGTTCGATTTCGAGAAAACGTAAATTTTATGGAAATCGATTTACGAAAAACGTTAAGGACGATCCGAATGCAAGTCTGCTGATTAGCGTCCAACTTCGGTAAGTTTCTTTTTCCTTGACCGCGAACTTTAAACGGCGTTTTCTCGAAACCATATTTTTCAAATTGGCGTAAGTGATTACGGAAAAAGTATTGAACCAATTTTCTTCATCAAGATTTCATTTTAAAGGGCATAAAAAGCTACTCTAGGTGACTACGGACGAAAAGAAAAAATAATTTTTAGATACTTTTTAACACAAAAATGTTTGAAAATTTTTGCAAAAAAAACCAAAAGTTTTTTTTGAAGCCTCATTTTAATGGTTAATCTTCGAATTTGCTAGAGATTGTAGTCTATCTAGGATAAAAAACCCTCCTGAGTAAAATAATGTTTGATTTTATGATTTCAGATGAAAGTTGCGGTCAGGATCGCTTTCGCCGAATTCGATGTCAGCGGCGACACGATTTACGTGAACCGCCATAACTCAATTAATTGCTTATTTATAATAATGTTAAATACGCTTTTTTCTTCTTGGAGCATTGCCCTAAATATATATCATATTAATTTCATGTGCACTGTTTTCATTTTCCCAAAAATAAATCACGAAAAACTGGTTTTTTTGGCCCTCTAAAGGTACTTCCCCCCTTAACAAAACCGTGTTGACAAGGCGATATGAGATTTGAAATTTGGAAAAAAATCAAATCTAGCTTTTCAAAGAGTTTAGGTATACTAGAGATTTTGCAGATCGGCGATAGTTTTGTGCATCGGACCTGCTTTCAGACTTTGCTATCGGTATGATAAACGATTTTTTCCAATTATGTAATTCACAATTCACCAGAAGCCAGCGATTTATTAAGGATAAATGTTAGGGGTTGGCCGAACGATATAGTTTTTTAATAATATAGTCGGGAAGCAATCTTCTCCAGGAGCTGAGACATTTGTCAAGGCCGAGCGGTACCCTTGGTTAGGTTAGGTTATGGTGGTAGTCGGTCCGTATGACCAACTCACTTAGACCTCACAGGTCCGTTGTGATACCACTGTGCGACACGGGAACCTTGTTTATTTACTTTCGTGAAACCATTTTGAAGCTCTTATGAAGCGCAGGATTGGTTTAATACCCTGTAAGAGAATTGAAAAATTGTTTACCTAGACAACCTGCTCTGATTTTAGCTAAGGCTGGACAATTGCAAAGGAAGTGCTCTACTATTTCTTCCTCCTCCTCATCTCATGATCCATACCCTAGTACCGCATTAAACGAGAGCTGGAAACCTTTAAATGTCCGTGAGCTGTTAGTAGTGGTACTTTCTATACCAACATCAGATTGTCAAACATAAAAAGAAAGGAAAAATTTGCAACAAGGTCACTAGTTTTTTGTATGTCCGACAACGTTTACCCCAAATAATGCATTTTATGCGGAGCTCCGGTGGTTTTCTTTTTACCATTAATAAACTGCCAAAAAGATTTACTATTTTCCCTGACACTTTAGCAATGTGTTACTGATATAGAAATTTATTCAAAACATCGATCTCCTTTTGCAACCGATGGTATGCTTCATAAAGCTCTGCGTTTTTTTTTTTTAGATTTGTGGCATAATTTATATGTAAGCTTAGGTTGTTTTGTTATTAAAATGATTGAGCCTGGCATTGAACCTCGCTGGTAGGCACAATTTTTTGCAGGCACTATAGGAACGACCACATGAATTACCACTTCCAACCTTTCTACGAAATCAGCATAGACCTGTGATAGTTCAGGTTTGTTTAGGACAGACACCAAATCTAAGAAATCCAATGACTCTGACATCTGATCGATCGAAAAATGGCTTTATAGAAGTTATAGTTTTTGGAATTATTAGTTACTGATTTGATATATTGTATCTTATATGGGGTTATGAAGAGGGGTGAAAAGAAGGCTCGATTTCAGATTTTAGATAAATGTTTATTATTAATAAATCAAGTACGCTATTCACATCATTGTGAGCTCTGGTAATCTGGTAGAGGTTATATTCGGCAAAAGGGTCAAGTACCTCACATTCACTCGCTCTTGATACTCCATATGTTCCTAATTTCTTAGTATCTCCACCGTGAAAGACCAGTGATCATTGGGTTAGTTGATATCACCCAAAATAGTTATGTTTTGGTCATTAGTTAGGCTATTCAATACTGCACATATTGTTTATTGGGTATGAGAATAAGTTTCCGCCCTCGTAAAAGAGGTGTCGCTGCTGATAGTATTTTTGTGCTCGCTCTAGTAATATACTGGTGATTTGGAGGTGCTTATGGGAGGCCTCGATCGCAGTAGTTGACATTCGTTTGAAACTTGAAGTTCCTTTTCTATCTGACCTCAACAGTGTCTACGCTCGTACCGAAAAAACAAAATTTGCGGGACGTTATGCTTCATTATGACCTTTTAAAGAAAAGTGCAGCTGAACAACATTTACGGTAATTATGCTCCATCAAACACAACTTGTATAGAGTGGTTTCGGCACTTCCAAAGTGGCAATTTCAACGTAAGTGATAAAGATCGCGAAGGGACACCGAAAAAATTCGAAGATACTCAACTAGAACAATTATTGGCTGAAGACGCATGTCGAAGCCTTGTTGTTATGTCTAAAGAGTTTAATGTTGACAGATCCACCCTCGGTAAACGTTTGCACGCGATGGCAATGGTACAGAAAGCAGGTAACTGGGTGCCACATCAATTGAAGGAGAGGGATATCGAGAGACGCCTGGTGTCGTGTGAGATGCTTGTTGAATGGCAGAAATGAAAAGGTAAGAAAAGGTTTTCTGCATCGGACCGTAACTGGCGATGAAAAGTGGATCTATTATGATAACCCTAAACGTCGAAAAAGTTGGAGTCTGTTAGGGGTGAGTGCGATCCATCGACAGCGAATAAAATATTCATGCTTCAAAGGTTATGTTGTGCAGCCGGTGGGATCAGAAGGGTGTAATCTATATGAAGCCATCTGAAATCATCTCTGGCGATCGTTACCGATTGCAGCTAATGCGTTTGAACAGAGCTCTGAGCTCTCAAAAGAAGAGCGGCTGGTATGGGACGGTAGACATGACAAAATTTTTGCTGTATGACAACGTCAGGCCACACGTTGCTAAATTGGTCCAGAAATATTTAGAGGGACTGAATTGGGAAATCCTGCCCCACCCGGTGTATTCCCCAGACATTGTACCTTCGGATTACCATCAGTTCCTATCAATGCAGTCAGCCCTTATTGGAGAGCGGTTCACTTCTTGCGAGCGCATCGCAAACTGGCTCAATGAAAGGATCAAGTCAAAAGAACTTGAAATTATCGTCAGAGGAACCTGTATGCTGCCTGAAAGGTGGAGTAAAACTGAAGCTTCCAATGGCACATACTTCACATAATATTATATATTTCTTAGTTGTTCAAACAATTCGTAACTTTGGCTAAGAAAAGCCAGAAACTTATTCCCATACCCATTAGATGTGTTTTATACAATTCAATTGAGCTTGAAGGCAGTTATAACTTACACTAATGAATTGACAATCAAATAATTCTGCAAAATAAGGGCATTTAAAAGCCAAATTTTTGTTAAAACTGTGATAGCATAAAGAGATGAAGAAGAGAAATACAACAATTCCTACACAGTTTGTCACTCTCAGCTCTCAAACCATAGTAATCGATATCGATAGTTCTCATGCAGCTAAAACAAACACCCGATACATAAATTTGGGCATGTGTGCACGTCAAGTGGAGTACACATACATACAGATGTGTAATATATGCATGTAGATCCCACATAAACACTTGAAAAGAGTACTGGGCAGAGGTACTGCATACACAAAACAAACGCTCCCTCTCATACATACACGCATACACACATACAGTACATCAACCACTTTAGGGTAAATTCATCTTAGCGCTGTCAGCGTATTGAGTGCTCGTTATTCTTGTCGCTTTCTCTATGCCATTGTTCACTATTGCGCGCGTGTGTGTGTGTGTGCGGGTTTTCCACATTTAAATCGCTAAGTGGCCTTGCTCTTGAATGCCACTCTTCAACATGGTGCTTGCTTTAGAATTGGATTTGCGTAGATGTGGTTGTTGTGTTCTCATTTTTTTTTCTTTTTTTGTATTTCTTTCTAATGTTCAATGACATTACACCACAGCACTGGCCCGTGAATGCCAGCTTGTGAATATTGTTGACGCCAACAACAATCGATATAGGTTACTGACAGACGACATCTGTCACCGGCTGACATTGAAAACCAGCGGGGCGATGTTATGCAGAAGGAGGAAAAGTGACGAGCGAACTTCGATGATCCTTTTGCAGAAGTGAGTGGCTCGAACACGAATAGATTTTTGCCCACTTATAGATATGTCACGCATTTGTTGTGTTTTTATTTACCATCTACTGTGCAATATGCAACATGCAACGTATCAGTGATTGAAACGTACTTGCATGTAGATATATATGTATGCATGCACACATACGTACACAAATCTACATATTAGTGTCACTGCAAATGTCAAACGTGCATTGACTTTGCGCTTTCTCTCTTCCGTCAATGGCACAAAATGCATTGTTTGATTGCTGCAGACAGATAGACAGGCAGGCAGACAAATAGGCGTTTAAAAGGATACATCGTCGACTGACAACAATAATAATATTTTATATAAACAGTAACAACAACATCATACGTCTATTCTCAAGTGGCCCGAGCACTTGCATTCAAAACTGTGTGTTGTGTGAGTGTGTAAATATGTATACGGACCACTTTTAAGGCTTTTTTGTCGTGATGGTAAATGTGTTTGTTCCTGCTTTTTTTCTTTTTGTGCTTTTACATCACTCACTTTACTTTTTTCCTACGTTTTGTCAAATGTCATCAGTCAATCCTCAGTTGACCACTATATATATATATTCTGTCAAAAAAGGACCGGGATTTTTTTCAATAAAATGCAAAATAATTGTTTAGAGATCTTCTTCAGCTCCTTCAGCAAATTCTCATTAATGGCCTCTATCGACTCAAAGCGGAACCATTTTACCATGGAACTATTTGGAACGAATTCCGGGGCGTTCCATATAGTTATGTATTTATAATGATAATTTATTATTATTTATACCTCTAACTGGAGCGTACCTTGAGCATATTATGCTGTGACCCGAAAGATAGTGAACTATACTTGATCAGGTTGAAGTCAGGGGAAACCCTGATGGAAGACCAAAACAGTTCTAACGTGCAAATCGATTGTCAGAATTGAGTATAGGGACGAAAAACCAATCGAACCAACTAGTAGCAGGTTCCCTCCGAAGTTTCCCTCAGGATACCTAGTGCTATTAAAAATTATATAAAATAATATTATCTGGTAAAACGAATGATTACAGGCCTTAGGGTCGAAACGATTTTAATCTATTCTCAAACTTTAAATGGGTAAGAATCTCACCTTTCTTGATATTAAGGTTGAGGTTATGATATAATGTGGCCAGTGGGCCACTTTTGGTAAGCAGAACTGGCGCTGTGGGATGAACCAAACGTGGTGTTGCGGTGCCAACGTGATAATCAAGGAAAACGAGTAGCACTACTTTCATTTTTGACCGACTTTGGGTTGTTTTTTGGTTTGGTTTCGGCTCATGTGGATAGCGCCATTCAGCTGCCTGTTGACTGGTTTGCATGTCGAACTCATATACCCACGTCTCATCATCTCTTATGATGCGTTGGATAAACGTTGGGTCCGAATTTACTTGCTCAAGCATGTCTTCAGACACCTCCTTCCGATGAAATTTTTGAAATAAATTCAACTCTCTTGGAACGAGTCGAACAGCCACGCGTCTCATGCCCAATTGATGGTGCAAAATGTTGTGAAATGATTCGTGAGGCACGCTAATGGCACGAGCTACCACCCTCAAACTTAAATGATGGTTTTCTAGCACCATTTCCCGGACTTTGTCGAAGTTTTCATCCGCTGAAGACGTTGATGGGCGACCAGATCGGGACAAATCTTCAACGGCTTCTCGGCCCTCTGCAAAAGCCTTGTAACACCCGTATATCCGTGTTTTTGACAAAGCACACTCGTCATACGCTTCGTGCAACATTTTCAACGATTCGGCACACGAAATCCCATTCAAAACACAAATTTTAAGACAAGTTCTTTGTTCGACATTGTTATCCATAGTGAAAATCGCAGAGCACACCTGCGACTGATATAATTAAATGCCAAAAACAAGCTAACCGACAGATCGCGCTCAAGCTCTGCGACACTATAGAGGACAGTTGTGCATACCAACATTCCAGCAAAATTTAGACATACAAATATGTGTAGCTGTCCAAACGCCGAAAACTAAAAAATAGGTATGTAGGTGCCTGATCAAGTTTTGAGTTTAGGATTTTTCGTTAAGTATTTTCTTCTTCATATCATCACATCACAAAAACGAAAATTGGAAGCTCTACTAGTGGAAAGTAAAATTTTATTAGAAAGAAAGAATTGTAAAAATACTTAATCAAAAAACTTAACGTTTAACACATTTTTTTTCACTCGACAGTGGAAGAAGGCACAACTACAGGCCTGCCGAGCTTCAAACAATTGATGTACCTGCTAGTAAAGTGGTTGCAAAGTGGGTATGGACACCTTGAAACCCATCCTATATTTTGTCAAACCGTAGGTTGCGTCGAGCCCGTGACCCGTCCGTAAAAAATAACCGACTCAAGAAACCGAGGCATCTATTATTACAATATAATTTTTTTAGGCTACTGCGTACTACGACCAAACGGTATCTATTATGCAAATCCTGCTGAGGTACCCTATAACATATTTAAGGTTAGGTTGAGTTGACCTGGCTGGCTGAAAGTCATCACATAAACCTATTGGTCCTTATGGTATCAGATGGAGCTTGTCCCTTACGTTTCTTTGTAGTAGGCTTCTTGCAATATTATCGAGCTCACACATTTCCTTCGGGTTCTAGTGTTGTTCAAGCAGAAGTCTTTGCGACCCTGCAAGCATGTAAAATGGTTAGAGAACGCGGAGCGAGGGAGATATTACACTCCGATAGTCAAGCCGCGACCAAGGCTCTGACAACGCCATGGTGCAGAACGAAAGTAGTAGACTCCTGTAACACCCAGATCTCATTTCTCTGATCTGGGTTCCAGGACAAAGGAACATAGACGGAAATGAAATTGCTGATGAGCTTGCCAGGAAGAGGACTGAATTGACCTTAGAGACCTCCTACCCAGTTATCGGCATCCCCCTGACAGTTGTTAAAGGGCAACTGTTTCTTATTTCTCAGGAAAGCGCAGAAAGGATGGAGATCTATTTCTTCATGTGCTATTCGAAAACCCTTTGGCCCCAGTACGATAGACGAAGAAAGTCCTTTCGACTCCGCGCCATTCAATTTCCAAACTCGCAGCTGCCTTTACCGGTCACTGGACGATCGGTACACACGCGGAAAAGCTAGGATTACCATTTAACCGCCATTTCAGAAGTTGTGGGGACCCTTCAGAGAAGGAGGATGTTGGGCACTTTCTCTGTAAATGTCCGGGTTTGGCAGCTAGATGACTTAGGTTGCTAGATGCTACCTTATTTCTCCATTATATCAACAGCTCTGGCAGGCTGTAGATATCTGCCTGTTGTAGGTCCCATAATGGTATCAAAATGGCGCTTCAGTGCTTCTTGAGGAGTGCCAGACAGGCCCTTAACCATTTCACATACCTACCTACCATCCAGTTGATGCAGGACATGAACATAAAAGGTGTTCTCGAGCTTCCCTCTCTTCTAAAGGGTGTTTTTTTTAGAGGTTAGGTTTTCAAGTTGGCACTACTTTTTCCGTAGATGGTCTTTTTGACAGCTGTCACTTGATTTATGCTCAGCTTGGTTTGCCATTTCATAATGAATAGACTTACACCTGAACAACGTTTGCAAATCGTGCAAATTTATTACGAAAAAAATGTTTCGGTTCGCGCGACGCATCGAAGAAAATTTCGTTCAGCGATGAAGCTCACTTTTGGTTGAATGGGTATGTCAATAAGCAAAATTGTCGCATTTGGAGTGAACATAATCCACAAGCCATTGCTGAGACGCCGTTACATCCTCAAAAAGTCACTGTTTGGTGTGCTCTATTCGCAGAGGGAATCATTGGTCCATATTTCTTTAAAAATGAAGCCGGCCATAATGTTACAGTCAATGGAGAGCGCTATAGAGCCATGATTAATGACTTGTTCGTGCCTGAATTGGACGATGTTGATGTGGACGACCTTTGGTTCCAGCAAGACGGGGCTACATGCCATACAGCCAACGCAACAATCGATTTATTGAAGGAAACTTTTGGTGAGCGCATTATCTCGCGCCGTGGACCTGTGGCGTGGCCTCCAAGATCGTGCGATATAACACCGCTGGACTATTTCTTGTGGGGCTATGTGAAGTTGCTTGTCTACGCAGATAAGCCCGAGACGATTGACGTCTTGGAAGAGAATATTCGGCGCGTTATTGCTGACATACGGCCCCAATTGCTGCAAAAAGTGGTCGAAAATTGGGCCTCTCGGCTGGAATTTATTCGAGCCAGCCGCGGCATCCACTTGCCCGAAATCATTTTTAAAACATAATGGCAAACCGTTATCTTTATAATAAAGCTAAATTCTTGGCCATAGCATTAAATTATATACGTTTTATTTCATCTTGAAAACCTAACCTCTAAAAAAAACACCCTTTAGTTCATTGCAAAACCCGCAGCTATCATTGCTTGTAATTCTAATCCTTGTAGTAGTATAGAATCTGGCGTATCTATATCATTATTTAAGGCTTTTGAAGATTTTTGGCACATTCTGGGGCTTTTTGTCTCATAATTTAAATGAATGCACGGAAATGCCACCAATGTGGTGTAGTCTTTTTCTGCCTAGTGCAAGACATTCACAGGGAATGAGTTCTGAATTGTCAGTGTTCATTTCACAGTATCGGCAGATGATGGTCTCAGAGACACAAATTTTTTAAGTCATATCCCTGGCTACAGTGGCCTTAAAGTAAGCAGCTAAAAGTTTTAAGTCCACTCTGCTGAGCGAATGGAAATTATAAAAATTTCCCCTGATCGCTTCGCTTGTCGCTGACCGATCAAATTTCGCCAGTGTTCAACGAACTTTTTCTCCCCTCCTACTTTCGGAGAATTTCTTTAATGTGGCCTTTTATAAGTCAGAACAGAAAGGCTCAGGACTAATTAGAAGCACTTTTGTCCCTTTTTTTGCTAATTTCCTTTCCCTCATATCCCTCATATGCTGCAACCCAACTTAATAATACTGTGATGAAGTTCCCTAACGTTTTGAGAAGGTTGGTTCTAGTAGTCACTTACCATTTTTGAGGTGATTATAGTTTATAGAAGGGTTTTTGAACCTGCATGACTTTCTGAAAGTATTTAAATGTGGGTTCCTCTCATTTTTCAACAGGGACATTGCCTCATACATATCTCAATGGCTAATATTTCTGGCTGAAAGATTCTTGGGTAAGAACCGAATGGAAACGATTTTTTGAATTTAGGCCCATTAACTACCGCCCCTTTTCTACCATCTGTAAATACATTAAGCCATATCTGGCAGTCAAGTTTGAAGTTGATGGAATTTTTGCTCTAGGCCGTACGTTCTCTATTAAGAACTTAAAGTTCCTGAAGAGAACGGGTTTGAGTGATTAAGTGTCAACCCTGGAACCCTTATGTGCATTACCGTACATGACATTCGTTCAATCAATGGCAAATCATGTTGATTGGGGTATCCCCAGATATCTTTCCTTGTAGGCGAATACTCTGTGCTCACCAATTCCTATTTTCAGCAAATATGTGTGTGATACAAACATACATATGCATGCGTGTGTGTTAATATGAATAGTAAGGTAAGTACATTTCAAGCTTTTACATAAGAAAGATATAAAACATAAAATGAAATTACTTTGAAAGCCAATTAAATGAAGTTACTTTAACATCTTGCGAGCGCAAGCACCCTTTAGAAGGAGCACAACTTTATTTAGTGATCAGAATGATTTTCAAAGTAGCCCGCAAAGGAATTCTAAAATCGTGTAACGCAAAGTGTCATCAAAGCAATTACATCAAAACACATACATGCATACCCATTTCTCATATTCCATGCAGGGAAAAAATTACCCAAAACAATAAATTTCAAGTTCAGTGCTGATTCATTCGCTGTTAATGTTAATACGGATTTTATATTTTTAGAACAAATTTTTGGCTTTTTTCAAATTAACACGGCATGACAAATGCATATTGGAATTGAGTCCAAAATAATGGAAAACAGAAATATTAGTTCGGCAGAAATCGCTTTCCTGCAGGGCTTACATACGTACACTCCCCACCTCACTGCAGTGGAGTGTTTGATAGTTTTATTGACATAATAATGACAACAACAAAGCAAGCATTACACTTAATTACTTTTGTTAATGCAAAAGAAGATGTAAGTTGTTAGAGACAAAAGAGTTTTTTTTCGACAAAAGCCTCTTAGCCTGCTAATGAAACTGTCGAATGCTCGAAATGTTCAAATGTTGAAGTGTCGAAAACATTATAATAAATTTTTATAGTTCAATTTCATGTTGAACGCAATTTAAATGCATACATACAAATATAAATGTGTATATGTGTATTTATATGTGTATGTAAGCCCAAAGAAGGGGTTGAGTGAACTCCATATAAGGCAAAGGCGGAGATAAGAAATAGGGACGAGGTGTAAAACATGCCACAACAGGCACTTTGCAGCTTTAAATGGTTTGAAAAATGTCCACAGAATTAAACACAAAACATACACACGCACGAATGCATTGATTTTTAAGTGCTTCTGAGCTATAAAGAACGAACACTGCACTGCGGCAAGAACACAGACAAGACGTCAATGTACGCACAAAAGGCAATAGCGGAAAAATCTGTAAATAAATAGAATCTAGTATTCCAGCTTACTACTTGCAGCGCGGTGAGACTCAGAGATATAGAAAGGTGGACAAAAAGATCGTACGGTCACAGCAAGATCCTCCTACATGGACCCTCGCTGCTCTAAGACAAATCAGACTACACAGTCCCCGACCTTCACCTCAAGAAAGACTTTAGGGTACGTTTTCTACCGGGAGCCGAATCGGGCAAATGGAAGGTAGGGTGGTTGTCATAAGACACACTTAGACCTTTCGCAGGTCCATTGTGATGCCACTGGAGCTTATCCTTACTCTACGTGTTCCTTTTCAAACCATTCGGTTGCTTTAATAAACGAGCAGAGCTTCGTTAGTTTTAGATGGGCTATGTCCGCTACATCGGTTAGAAATGCTGTATCAAGAGTGCGCAGCCTTCTCATAGCTAGGCCTTCACACTCTCATAAAAGGTGTCTGACTGTTTCCTCTTCTTTTGCATTATGACAGCTTCTACAGAAATCGAAGTACGGGAGTCCTAACCTTCTGGCGTGGCTGGTCAATGACTTGTTAATACCCCTATCATTTTTCTTATAGTTTCTCTGTTAAGTCTTAACAAGATCCTCGATCGACCGCTGTTACATTTCGGCCATGTCTGTCTGCTTAGTTCGCATGTTGTGAGGTTTTTCCAGCTTGTATTTACCTTTTTGATGGTTTCCCTGTCTATAAGTAATTTACAAGTGGCTATGGGCATGGGTATCAGCGCCCTATCCGGTTCGAGATCGAGCGTTGTACCGGTTCGTGCAAGTTCATCCGCCTTGCAGTTGCCTGCGATGCTCCTTTGGCCTGGTATCCAGATAATGTGCAACTTGTAGCACTTAGATACGTCATCTAGTAGTTTAAAACATTCTAGAACTGTTTTTGACGAGTGCGTTTTTGATTCCAGCACTTTTATTGCTGCTTGACTGTCCGAGAAAGTGAAGACTTCATTTGTGGATAATACTCTCCTTTTTATTTCTTTAAGTCCCTCTTTTATGGCAGTGACCTCCGCCTGAAATACACTGCAAAGATCAGGTAATCGAAATGATTGGCATACTCAGAGTTTATCGGAGTAGTCCCCTCCACCTACTTTGTTGTCCAGTTTTGAGCCATCTGTGTAGATGTTTAAGTCATTTATCTTAACAATGAGCCCGTTATCCCATTCCTCTTTTGGAAGGAAATACTGTGACAAAGGATTTCTTAAAATTGATGTTCTTGGTCTTACAGAAATCCGTTGCTGGGAATGCAGGGGAATTGTTCTAAAATTGAAGAGTGTCCTCTTTGGTTCATTCTGAGTAGCCCGATTTCTCTTAGTCTGAGAGTTGCTTTGGCAGCTGTTTGCTTACCGTATTGCTCTATTGGTAAAATGTTAAGCATAATATTTAGTGCATCTGTTGGTGTGGTTCTGAGGGCCCCGCAGATGCAAAGACTGGCCATTCTTTGTACGTGTGCCATGGTTCTTTTAATGTACAATTTATCTAGAGCTGGAAATCATACTAATATGCCGTATTTTAGGATTGGTCTGACAATTGCCGTGTAAAGCCAGTATACGATAGATGGGGAGAGACCCCAACTTAGTCCTATCAGCTGTTTACAAGAGTATAGTGCTATTGTCGCCTTTTTTACTCTATCTTCGACATTTACCTTCCAAGTTAGCTTTCGGTCTAGTATTAGACCTAAGTAGCGGGCCTCATCACTAAATGACAGTGCCGTTCCACCTAGAGTCGGAGGAGCTATATTTGGAATTTTGTGTTTCCTGGTAAATAGGATGAGTTCAGTTTTAGTGGGGTTTACGCTTAGTCCATTTGCTTTTGACCAGTTTTTAACCATGTTTAGTAAATCTTGCATGACTTCTCTAAGTGTACTGGGAAATTTCTCTCTTACTATCATTGCAACATCGTCCGCATATGCTACGACGTGTTGTCGTCTCTCCTCTAGGCTCTTTAGCAAGGAGTTTAGTGCCAGCACCCATAGGAGAGGGGACAGCACACCGCCTTGAGGTGTCCCTCTGCTAACTTTTTTCTTGATCTCTGAGGACCCTAGGGTTGCGATCACAAATCTGTGCAAGAGCATGTTTTTGATGAACTCAACCAGAGCGCCAGAGATCCCGAAATCCGTCAGTGCCTTTATTATGGTATCCGGTAGGATGTTGTTGAACGCGCCCTCGATATCTAGAAACTGGTAGCCTGTGAATTCTTTATTATACATTGACTTCTCGATTTCTGTAACAAGTGAGTTAAGTGCTGGAAGGTAATTGGAAGATACGATATTGAAACATACACGGACGGATCTAAGATGAACTGTAGTGTGGGAGCTGGCTTCCATTCGAAGCCACTCATCCTATCCCAGTCAATTCGATTTCCTGACTATGCCATCGTGTTCCAGGCAGAATTATTAGCGATCAGCGAAGCATGTAAATCACTAAAACTCTACAAGGAATTTGGTGCAGAGTAGCTATCTTTTCACACAGTCATGCAACTATCAACCCCTTAGGCTCCAATTTCATTTCATCCAAACTAGTCTTACAGTGTAGAGAGGAGCTGGAATTGCTTAGACATTGGCTTGAACTTACTCTGATATGGGTTCCCGGTCATAGGAACATACGGGATAATGAGATAGCGAATGAGCTAGCACGGAAAGGTTCGACACTAGAGATAGCAGAGGCGATGGTAGTCGCCACCCTACTCAACTCAATAAAAGCATCCATTGCTCCACACTATCATGCTTTAGCCGAATTACTTATTTGAATGCTCTCGACCAAACATTTCACGCATCATTGCAACTCTTACAGGTCATTGGAAGGTAGGGGATCATGGATCCAGACTCAACCTCCCTTTCAATCACATCTGCAGAAGCTGTCAAGCGGAAGGGGTGAAGGAAAGGCTTTTGCACTACTTATGTGAATGTCCATCAACTTCGCTCCTTCAATAAGCCTTTCTTACAGCAAATTAATGAGATCTCAGACATCGAGATAAAGAATTTTCTGCTATACTTGGATCTCACACAATAAATCTGACTTAAAAAAAAAAACAACAAAATATTATCACACGAGGACAGTGGTAGTAAATCGGTGCTGGTCGCTAATTAGGATTATTTCAGCAGAAATCTCAACCACTTCAACAGCAACAACAACAACAAATCCATGCCTCAGGTCGGGAATCGATTAAAAGCCACATTTTTGATGATGAACCTGAGAACTACAGGTTCTGTAGGAAGGAAACATGAAACACGTGCTGGCGACACGTCCAGCACTGATGCATAAGCAGCATAAACACCTCAGTAGACTTATTTTACCAGAGTAAGAAATAAAACTCAATAAAAAGGAATAGGACAGTTGAGGAAGTTGGGCTCAGATAAAATCACTCGTAGCCGCAGTGCTAAATCACCTAACACTATTATTAAGCGAAAGCAGCAAAATCGCATCTTTGAAAACAACCCAAGAATACGAAAGCTAAAACAAACCAAGAATGTTCGGAGGAAAGCGCGATATGCATCAATGGATGAAATTATATCATACTGTTCGTCCATTTGGGACAAACCACCACAAGTGCAAAACCTCGGCCAGCTAGAAATCCGGAGTGAAGAAAAAATACTCAAATATTCCCACACTAAAACTCTGCGCCATAGCCACTGAAGAGGTCGTAAAGGTTGTTCGATGGCTTCACAATTGGAAAACCCCAAACTCGCCATGCCCTTCACCAAGATCATAGACGGCAAAGAAGAAATGCCAGATTTTGCAACGCTTGGAACAACATGCATGACTCCAAAAAATCTTAACACAAATGACCATTCGAAATTCAAACCAATCACCTGCCTGCCTGCTATTTATAAACTCTTCACTTCGTGCCTGTCTAATATCTTTTATGAGCATATCGAAACGCACAGTCTTATTGCAGGTGATACGTCCATCACAAGGATGCAAAGAGCAATTGATTATATATCAAGTAGTCCTTGACCAATCCAAAAATCATAGATGAAACCTCTATGTAGTTTTTATTGACTTTCTGAAAAATTTCAATATAGAAGCGAAATCAGTATTCGGATTGGCATCTTTCAAGGTGACTCGTTGAATTCACTCTGGTTTGTACTCAATATAAAACCCTTAAGCCACCTCTTGAATGAGGAGGAGGATATGGTTTTGTGCTAAAGCATGGAGATTCTGAAAGATTTCTACTGCGCCACCTTTTCTACGCATACGATTTGAAGCTTTATGCCAGCAAACCAAACCATCTAAAAACCTCTTGAAATTTGTCGAAATCTTCTCTAAAGATATAAAAACGCCCATCGGATTTGACAAGTCACGAAAGATCACAATATTTAAATGAAAAGTGATTCCTCAACATATCCTTGGGAAAATTGGTGGTCTCAAAATAACAGAAATGAAACCGGCAGAGGTATACAAATATCTTGGAGTTATGCAAAGGAAAATCAAAAATATCATTGATACAAAACCAATGAGTAAAAACCTATTGGCTGAGTTTAAAATTCGTTTTCATGCTCTATGTAAAACCCAACTAAACGTGATGCACGCTGTAAATTCATTTGTCATTTCGGTGCTATTGTATAACTTAGGCGTTGTAAAATGGTCATCTGCTGAAATAGAATATCCTCAGCGAATAGTACGTAAAATTATGGCTAAGCACAAAGCACGTCCTCCGAAGAGCTCTGTCATTCGAATGATGCTACCAAGGAAAGTGGGCGGCAGAGAACATATTGATATTGGATCCCCCCATGATAAACTAATCTTAAAAAGCAGGGGACATTTTCAACAAAAGTGTTCCCAACCGTGAGCAGTTCGAGCGGTTATAGCTTCGAATGAGTCGATCCTATGAAATCTGGAATACCACATCAACAGATGAAAAGATTCAAAAATGGTCTGAAATAGAGAATTTTTTTTATGAAACCACTGATGATTTCCCACTTTTCCTCCTCCTCCTTTTCCTTTTCGTCGATTAAATTTTCCACGGTTATGACCGACTGAGGACTTGAGCATTGCTTATGGATCCGTTCAAGACATTGTTTGGGTTTGCGCTGTGTTGCTGCAAAGTTGGTTCCAAAGGACCTGAATTTCATACAAAAACAGGCAAGAGGTTGATTTCTCCAAACACATGATTTCCTAGGCTGAACCCGGCCCAACATTCATCAAGCGCATCATTACTGCAGACGACATGGCTTATGAGTACTACACGCAATCCAAACATCAGGCGAGTGAGTGAAGAACTCCGAATGAACCAAGATAAAAAAAACACGCATTTTCAGTCATAGAAGAAGCGAACTTTACTCACGGTTTTTATGCATTTCAACAGTATTGTACACCACGATTTTTTTTTTCAGAAGATCGAACAGAAAGTAAGTACTATCTTTTGGGCGTTATGAGACGTTTGCGTTAGGCAATTCGCCAAAAAAGAAAGGACTTCTGGAAAAACCACTCTTGAATGATAACGTGCCGTCGCACAGTGCTATAATTAGCCGTGAATTTTTAATCCAGAACGAAACGAATACCACCTAACAGCCATCGAATTAACCTGATATGGCTCCCTGCGATTTTTTTCTGTTTGATCGGCTCAAAAACCCACTACGCTGAACCACTTCGTTGTTTTAACAGCCAAAAGGAAGTAATGGAAAACTCGACGGCTCTGATGGCTGTATCGGATATAGAGTTGTAGAAATGTTTCGAAAGCTGGGTCAAACGCAGGCATAAGTGCATTGCAGTTTATGGGCAGTACGTTGAAGGTGATAATATCACTGTTGAAGAATAAGCTTGTATTTTCAATTTCTGTATGACTGCTATTGAAAATTATGCAGTGGTGAATGTTCGAATCTTCAAGCAATGACTCTGCTTGGAGTTGCAGTTTAACGAGTTTAAAAAACTTTGAAGAAAAATGATGGTCTTTTCTTCTTGCTTCTTGTTTTTGGCTGAATTTAACAAGTTGCGATAGTCATAGCCGATCAAATCATAAAAGCGAGCCTAGTTCTACTCGCTGTTAGTTCTATCTTTCCCAAACTGGATAAAGAAGCAACCCGAATGGGTCTGGTCATGAATGAGGACAAAACGAAGAAGTACCTTTATCAAAGAAACAGCATACCCGCGACACTGTTGAGAGTTATGATTTCGAAGTTGTAAGCGACTTCGTATATTGAAGAACCAGCATTAACACTGGTAACAATGTTTGTCTTGAGCTGCATGAGCTTTACGACGACATAGCCAGAGTCCAGCGAATAAAGATGCAGCGGCTTCATTGGTTGGGTCATGCCGTCCGAATGGATACAAACGCTCCGGTTCTAAAAGTATTCGATGCGGTACCAGCTGGTAGAAAGGAAGCGAAAGACCTCCACTGCGTTGGAATGATCAGGTGGAGACGGACTTGGCTTCACTTGGTGCCTCCAACCGGTTAGCATGAAAAACAAACGACTGGCACGCTTTGTTAGACTCGGCCAAGAAGCTTCCGCGAAGAAGAAGACGATGAGAAAGTTGTATTTCCGCACTAATCAAAAAGAAGAAAAAGTTCTACTTGATTTGGTTTCTCTAAAGCAACAAAGGAGGCCTTTTCCCCTTACTCTGTCATCTCATCTCATTCATAAGCGGTTTTAAGCCAATAGCTGATGTGGGGTTTTCCAATAGAAGCGGATCGAAGTAGAATAAATCCAGCCGTATATGAAAAACTAACGAAATTCTTTTCTTATTTGAAAGGTCAGTATGACATCACTCAAATGTGCTCAGTGGCTCCGCATAAAAGCACTGATCCAATAACTGTTTTAAAGATCCGAACTGAGTTAGGTTAACTTTCAGATATGTGAAAGTGGAATAGCATAAAACTGGGTTACAAGTATTCGGAAAGCATTTTTATAGACGTTCTATTTGGTGCAAGAACATGAAGCATAGGGAATATACAAAAATTGGTGAATAAAAACTAAACCAGCAGCGAGAGAGACAAAAAGAGAGGGACTAAACAGAAAACTGTATGCAATTCAAACGTAGTGGTCATGAAAGTATTCTTCGTTTTTCTTTTTTCGTTTTTCACTCCGACCACTTCAAAATGATAAAACAACACAAATCAAAAAACTGTAAGTAAATAAAAAATAACTGAATTTTGAGCGGCCAAAATACACTGGGGCTCGCTGTCCAGCTGCATATGACAGTCTACTATGATTTTCATTTTTGTTTTATTTTTCGCTTATTTTTTTTTTATCTAAACTTTTACTCTTGGTGCATAACTCCTTCTATCGCTTGTTTTGCTACGTTTTAGTTGCATTTACCAAACTTTTACTCGCTTGTTTTTATTAGCAATTGTGGATTTCTGCAAGCATTTGTACATGGCTGTCGGTGCATTAGGCCGGATCGGTTCGCATGCGTAAGAAAAAAATGTGCAATCATTGTCCCTAGTTTAAAGGCTTACTTTGAGAAGATTTTATGGGCATACAAATTTACGTACTGCCGAGTGATAAAAACCGATAAGGTCTAGTAAGAGGCTCCACTATCCTTCCACTTTTTTACCCAATGAGCGCCGAGGCTTAGTCTCTTCAACAAAGATGCGCGGAAGCCTGTCACCTGGTATAATACAGGGTGGCTGATGAAAGCCGCTACCAAAAAAAAATTGAATAACTTTTTTTCTTTTTAAGTTATCTGTTCCATTTTTGTTTTAATTTGCAGATTGATCTTTAAAATTTATTAAAATGGATAACTGGGACACGCAAACAAGAATTTGGATAGTCCGCCGCTATCACGCACTGGAGTCCGTAGTTTTGGTACAGAGAGAGTACAGGCGGATGTTTGGCGGCGATCCCCCGAGCAGATGGACCATAATGAGACTGGTGAATAATTTTGCTGAGCAAGGAACAGTCGCAAGAAGGCCTTATCATCGAAACCCACCAGTTCGGACGGAGGAAACGATCGCTGCTGTAGCTGCAGCTATACAAAGCAATCCAAGGGTTTCAACAAGAAGCTTATCTGCTCAACTTGGTGTCAGCCGACAGTCTTTGCAAACAATAATGCACAAAGATTTAGACTTATTTCCCTACAAAATTCAAATGGTTAACAAACTGAATGCAGCAGACTTGCCGATTCGCTTGGAATTTTGCCAGAAGATCCTGCAAATGGTGGAAGAAGACCAAAACATGTTAAACTGCCTTTTCATGTCTGATGAGGCCCATTTCGATTTAAACGGCAATGTGAACAAACAAAATTGTCGAATATGGAGTACTTCTAACCCACAGATACTCCACGAGACGGAATTGCATCCTCTTCGCGTGACAGTGTGGTGTGCGGTTTCTTCACGCTGTATTGTCGGGCCTTATTTTTTTGAAGAAAATGGTCACACCGTTACGGTTACTGGAGACCGTTATTTGAAAATGCTGAAAGAATTTTTCTATCCAGAACTACGCCGAAAGAGAATTCCTTTCAACTCTGTGTGGTTTCAACAAGATGGGGCAACGTCTCACATAGCCCAGACTGTTATGACAGAGTTGCGACGAAAATTTCCCAATAAACTGATTTCAAGAAACTCCGAATTTCGTTGGCCCCCCAGGTCGCTTGACCTTACTGCACCTGACTTTTTCTTGTGGGGTTTATGTAAACAAGAAGTTTATAAAACAAAGCCAACAAATTTGGATGAACTAAAACAATCCATTCGGGCAACAATTGCGGCTATTCCTGTCGCAACTCTCAAAGCAGCAATGAACAACTTTTTACTAAGATGCCGCACTTGTGTCAACGAGCATGGGGGGCATTTAAATTCAATTATTTTTAAAACTAGTTAAGCTACATTTAATAAAATTTAATGACCTTCAACTTGAAAAAAAATAAATGAATTCCATACACTAAAAAAAAAGTTATTTGAGTTTCTTAATGTAGCAAAATTCATCAGCCACCCTGTAGATAAAATTATATTCTTAAGTTCGAATCGGACATTACATTAAATCCTAGTTCCCTCTGGCGATATACTAAATCCAGGAAGATTTTATGGGCGTACAAATTTACGTAGTGCCGCGTGCTAAAAACGCTAAAGTCGAGGTTTTTTCATAGCCTCTTAATTTTTTATTACTCGAGTGGAAATAGAATTCCTGTGAAAAAACCCGATTTTGCCTGTTTTTAAGACCCGCCAAGAACGAAAAGCATTTATGGGTTTGGTTGATTAAATAACTAAAAATTATTTGTTAATCTCTATTTTATAAGAGTTAATGTATCAAAATTATTTGAAATAAATTATTAGAATTGAAATGTTATTCGTTTATACAGGTATCTAGTTTTTTTAGAAACAAATTTAATTTAATATACAAATTTTTAATTTGTTTTTTAAATTTAAAAATGTATTAATTTCAATATTTTAAGGGATAAGCTTTAAAATAAAATATTAAAAATATGGGCCTAAAATCCACTTAAAGTAAGTTTTCAAACTAAGAGAGGTAATTAAAAATTTATTACCGCGACCCACTCTAATGCGCATGTACATATATATGTATGTGTGTATGCTTGAGCTTTCGTGCCCTATTCAAATCCGTTTCAATGCAATCCAAAGCCCAGTTGGATGGCGTTTTCGTTGAGGTTTAGTTTTGGCGAGGCCGATGTGAAATGGTGCTACTTAGTTGTTGTTGTTGTTGTTGTTGTTGATAATATTCGGCTGGAGCAAGTTGTGGTGTGCCGTAGCTGGATTTCTGTTGTTATTTGGTTGGCTGGTTCTGTAGCAGCTTTAGCTCATAATTCAGCTTAAATTATAATCGTGATTAATTTCCCACAGCAACGAGCTTTACCGCTTCGGCTATTGCAGCCAGTGCGCTGGCGATTGTACGGATGATTGTAGTGGTGCGGCGCTTGCTATTCGCTGTCTATGCTTTATTCTTGCCGCAGCTGCAGACGCGTAACTGGACGTAATTTACTGAGGCTTATTTGTAACAATAACAATAACAACAATTGCCAAAGCAAATAATCTAACTTACAGTTATCGCACTTTTGCCAACATCCGTTTCAATGTTATTGTTGTTCTTTTTGTTTCTTTGTTTTTCAATGTTTTAATGCGCAGTTTGCCAAATTCACTTTTCTAAATAATTTGACTGAACTTTTAAATATTTCCAGCAAAATAAAGCAGCTGCGTCAATTAAATTTAAATCTGAATTTTCGTGCAGTAAGCGAGTAAGCGTTATGGCATTTTTTGATCTAAGTTAATTTTTTTTTTTTGAAAACAAGTTTATTATTTACAAAAACAAAAAATACTTTATTAAATTACTATTTTTTATTATTATTTTTTAAATATTTACTAAAATAATACAGTGCGACACGTTGATATTTGGGTAGTGGACAAAACATTTCCGCCTTATATTAATTGATAAATGTCCGAAAAAGGAATAAAGCGCAAAACTTATTCAGCAATTTGTACCAAATTAATAAACAGCGATTAGGGAATACTAAACATCCAAAAAAACGAAAATTTCCTCCGTAAGAAACTCAGAGGAGTTCTATTTCAAAACGATAATTATAAAGTATATATGCGAGGTGTGTTCAAAAAGTATCGCGAAATTTGTTTTTTTTCAAAAATTATTTATTTATTCATTAATCTCTATTTTGTCCCTTCAACCTAATTCCCATGCGATATTATGCACTTGTGCCAACGTTTTATCCAATCTTCGAAGCACTTCAAAAAATCATTTCTTTTATCTTGTCCAGCTCCTCCTTCGATGCGGTCTTTATCTAGCCAATCGTAGCGTAGCGTTGCCCTTTCATGGGCCTCTTCAGTTTCGGGAACAAGAAAAAGACACAAGAGGCCAGATCTGGGGAATACGGTGGCTGCGGCTGTGGCATCATTAGTGTGTTGTTTTTGGCCAAAAAGTCGCACACAAGCAACGATGTGTGAGCAGGGGCGTCATCGTAATGCAAGAGCCAATTTTTGTTCTACCACAAATCCGGGCGTTTCTGAAGAAAACGGTAAGCAAAACTTTTTCATTCGACCGAACTTGGCGCGCTTTTTCGGTCTTGGTTCGTGCGGCAGCTTCCATTGAGATGATAGAGCTTTGGTTTCCACCTCATAACCATAAACCCACGATTCGTCACCAGTTATGACCCTCTGGATCAAATTTGGGTCGTCGCAGACAGAGTCCCACATCTCATTAGCAATGTTCATGCGATGCTGCTTTTGGTCGAAATTGAGCAGTTTTGGTACGAATTTTGCGGTGACCCGTCTCATGCCCAAATCATTGAAAAAAATCGAATGGCATGAGCCAGTCGATATGTCTAGGGCCTCAGCCACTTCTCTAACGATGATGGGCCAATCCCATTTTCTTCACTTCATCAATTTTTTCGTCTATTGTTGAAGTGCTCGGGCGTCCGGCACGCTTTTCGTCGTTCACATCTTCTCGGCCTTTTGAGAACATTTTATGCCACCGATAAATGTTGCTTTGGTCCAAAGTAGCTTCTCCCTATGACACAGCCAACATTCAGAAGGCATCCGTGCACTTAATTTCGTTTTTCATACAAAATTTTATACAGATTCTTTAATCCATCTTTTTGAAAAGGTAAAAATCGCATACAAGTCGTGTGATTCTGATTAAAGAGCAGAGTACAAAAAAGCCGAACGATTTGCATTATAAAGATTATCTAAAAACGTAGGTATGAACTAGAGACCTGCATGGCTCACTGTTTTCTTGAGTTGTTCATACGCTAAATTTCTTGCTCACATTCAGTCAATTGAACCAAAATATTTGGTCAAATGCAGTCAGCTCATGCAGGCGAACGCGTAGTTCAGCTCAGTCAACACGTATGATCTAATGTCTTCGGCTCAAATCTAATCATTGAACAAAAAGCAGCATTGAATGAAATTAGCATCGGCCTTTGCGTTCAAACGATCAAACTTGTTCAAAGAAGTAATTGTCATTATTGTAAATAGCACATGTTCGAGCACTCGAGCGTTGGCGTACAATGTGCGCTGTAAATTGCGTTTCGTATTTGAAAGGATTAGTTGGTTTCAGCAATGTTTCCTTATTTACATTATTTTCTTTCGTGTTTTATTATAAGTTTTAAGAAAAAAAATATGAAAATATAGTGTTTTTGCTTTAAAATTTTGCTTTTACTTTGCTATCGTTAGTTACAAGCAACAACTCATGCGGGATCATACGTGTTCAAATCGGCTCATTTGGCTCTTTGGCAAAAAAATGAATGTATAGCCGAACGAGAAAATACCCGAAACGGCTGCTATGAAGACGATTGGTGATAACATCGGAGAGCTAAAACGCAGCACATGATTTGATTGAGCTGAAATAAACAATGACAATAACTTATTTGAACAAGTTCGATCGTTTGAACGCAAAGGCCTGTTTTTTTGTTCAAGCGAAGCGTATGAATGTCTTACACTGAGCCGGTGCAGTTCTCTGGTATGAACACAGGCAAAGACTCAAAAGTAAAAGCAGTACGAAGCTCCACTATCCTTCCACTTTTTAACCCAATGGGCGCTGAGGCATACAGTCTCCTCAACAAAGATACGCGAAGCCTGTGACTTTGCATTATACATAAAACACCGCAAGACAAAGTATATATCTGCTTGGAGTGTATGTAGCTATTGCGGAACCAAATCTAATAAAAAATTATTTATAATTTTAAATTATATTAACACAATAGCTTGGCTGTGTCTGGAAATGCTTGAAACCAAAAAAAATAATTTTTACCAAAATCTTAGACTGGCGTTAACCTTTAACCTCTCAACCACTTCATCAATGAATCACTCTGGAACTGTTCGCCAGTTTTGAGTTACATTTGTCTTTTAATAAGACTAGCAGTTGTTAGTCAGCAAAGCTGCTATAAATCGATAAAAATGTGCGTGTAAACCTTCAAATACAAATCGATAAAACAAAAATGCAATGCCACTTACCATTTCCGGCAGCCAAGAGCAACAGCAATGCGCAAGTAATTAAGCACTGAGTAAAATTGCTAATCCCGCTGCGGCATTTTTTACTGCCACCACAACGCACTTGAGGCTGATTACCCGATGAGCAACTAATGCTCGAGTGTCGCTGCTGCGCCAACGTTGACATCTTGATTTCTTGCGCGCCACACTTGCAGCAATTCAGCGGCAGCGATGGCACTAAGGGCGACATGAAGCCAAAGCAGCTAAGAGGCAATTTCATTGACCGCAAATTACAAGCAAACATTCGGTCACACGAAAGATGCGGCCAGCGAAAGACAAGTTGTCTGGATGTCTTGGCGCGCGAAATGACTTGAATGGATTAAGCGGCGTGTCAACGTATGTTAGTAACAATGCAACCTACACACATACATATGTGCGCGTATGTGAATGACTATTGCCAATTGTGGCTTAAGCTAATGCGAGCACGTTTTGCCACGACGTTACCACAGACCGCAGCGGTTAAATACGCACCGCGAACAAGCACAATTCAAGTTTGTTTATTTTATGTATTATTTTTTGTTGTTATTGCTTTACGTTATTTGCTTATTTTGACGCTTGCCACACGCGTTTACCTCACAAATTATTAGTTTTCTTTTTGCACTCACACACATGCACGCACACACACGCACGCACTACTACTATTACTTAGTTAGAATGTACGGCACGTCTAATGCGGCTAATAAATGATCGAGCGGTTATGAGAGCGGTGGAGGGGGAGCGGTGAGATAAGATGAGCGCTTGCGGCACGTTTGTGTTTATCTGTCGGCGGCAAAATTGAAAAATCACAAATTGATATTTTATGACAGATCGGCTGGCGGCCCAGACACAGACACAGCCTCGAAAATCAAGCACAAGTTGCTTGCGTCGCGGCGTACGTGTTGCCGTACAAATAGTTTTTGCTTGGTATTTTTACTTTTTTTTTTTGTTTTTTTTTTTTGTTCGCTTATACGTTGTGTGGAAATTCGCACTTATTTGGCTTCTTATTACTTTTATTATTTTTTTCTCGTTTTTACTTCTTTGCTCAGTCAACGGATACACACACTTGCCCTTTGACGGCACTCAGTAGTGGAAAAAAAAAACTTTTTCTTATTTTTCTTCAACTTCTTAACTCTATTCCTTTAGTACTTTCTTATGTAGCAGCGAATTTCCGTTTTGCAGAAAATGTTAAGACATTTCCATTTATTCGCGTTTAACACTTTTAATCTATTTTCTGCTTCAACTTCACACTCATGCTGCATGCAACATGCTGTTGCGTTTAATTTGCAGAAATTCAAATATTGCAATTTCATTTGCTCATGCACGCGTGAGATGTGTGCACTCATACGCACTCACTTTCACTACGTCACTTCACTTGCTGCCGCGCATTGATAATTTTGTGCGGCGGATGCGTGTTTTATTTGAATTATGTGGTCTTGCGTCGCGTTGTGGCAGGCAGCTGATTATGGTTGTGTGGTAAGCGACTAATGCAGCCTTCACATGCTGACAGATGCGCTGCATCCGATGCCCTACTATGGATTTTGTACAACTAATAATTGTTGGTGGTTTTTGTTGTAGCTTTAAAGTTTGATCTTTCTATAGTTGTTGCCGTTCTTTTTGTTTTATTGTTGTTGTTGTCCTTTTTGCTTTTGTTGTCTGTTGCAAGCGCACACAAATTAATAAGTTTCAATCTGCGGCCACATCGAGCGCATTATTAATAATTTCCTGCCGCAAAACACTTTTGATTAATTTTGCTTGTGTGAGTTGGCTGTTCGCAAAAGATAGAAAAGTGTGGCACTTAATTGAGTTTAGGCATCCATTAACCAAAGCAGTTGTGTGTGTGTGTATTTTTTTAATCTAGAAAAAAAAAACAAATTTAATTACTTCTAAAAATGAATTTCATTAATAATTTTTTTTAAGTGCTTTTTTCACCCCGTTTTAAATGAAAATATTTTAGCCGCACTTCGATAAAGTTAAATTTAAAATTTTGCATGCAATTTATTGAATTTCTTATTGCATTTTATTTTATTTTTGCTTTATTTTATTATTGTTCATTTTATTTAACTTCATTTAATTTATTTAAATTTTATTTCAATTTATTTGATTTCATTTTTTTAGAATTTTTTATAGCATTTTGTTTTATTATTCATTTTATTCATTTAAGTCATTTAAATTTTATTTTATTAGGTGCACAACTAAGTTCCCGCTGTTTGTCAATAGATGCCACCGGCAGTCTGTGCTTGTCGATTCTAACATAACCTAAACCTCATAAACCAAGCTTAGACATACGGTGAACAAACAGCTTCGACACATTAGTGATTTTGTTTTGGTATCATACACTTTTGGTTTTGTAAAAATGTCTGATTTTGTGCCGAATAATCGTCACTTGCGGGAAGTATTGATTTTCCTCTTTCATTCGAAAAAAAACGCCGGCTGAAGCGCATCGAGAGCTACAAAAAGTTTATAGAGATGCTGCTTTAAGCGAAACAACGCACACTGGGGATTTTTGTACAGAGATGCGGAAAAAAGTATACACCTGGTGGCACCTGCAATTGATTAAAACTGAAAGAGACGCTTTTAAGCAACACGTTGATACTAGTTTCTGACCGTAGGTAAATGTAGCTCAACTTGCAGATCCAAGAATATGAAGGAATATGATTTTTTTTTTTTTTTCGTAAAATTAATTATAAATAGATAATCAAATGCTTCACAGCCTTTGTTCTTCCGGCTAAAATATATAAATATATCGTACCCTAAATGAAAAATAAAAAATTGGAAGTCGGCTCAAGCAAAAGGAAAAAAAAAACCACCTTGGGCTTTGAAGTTTTTTCTTAGTCAGTTCAATACTATAAAAAAAATATACTTTTGACATATCTATAAAAAAAAAACTGTAAGTCGGAGTTTAGTAATTCTTTTTGATTTTATTGTTGGTTCTATTCTGGAATTTAGAAATACCATTAAACATTGCGTAGGTGGTATGTTGCAAATTTGACTTTCTTCCGCTAAATCCCCAGTGTGCAACGTGCCGAGATTAGTTCCGTCGCTTCAAAGACGGCGATTTTAATGTTGACGACCGTCCGCGTGAAGGAAGCCCAAAAACCTTCGAAGACGCTGAATTGGAGGCATTGCTCAATGACGAACCATGGCAAACGCTAGAAGAGCTTGCTTCAGTATTAGGTTACTAGTTACCCGCCAATTTATGAATCCATTTCCAAGCGATTGCACGCTTTGGGAATAATTTAGGAACAGGGGACTTGGGTTCCTTAATAGTTAAAACCAAGGCATGTTAAACGTCGTGTTTTCGCCTCTGAACAACTGCTCCAGCGGCAAAAAGGGAAGGGAGGAAGGGTTTTCTTCATCGCATCGTGACGGGTGATGAAAAATGGATTCATTACAGCAATCCAAAGAAAAGAAAGTCATAGGGACTGCCCGGTCATGCTTCTGCGTCGTCGCATCGGCCGAATATTCACGCTGCGAAGGTTATGCTATGTGTTTGGTGGGACCAAGTTGGTTTTATTTATAATGAACTGTTAAAACCAAGCGACACCATCACTGGGGATCGGTACCGACTTCAATTGATGCGATTGAGCACTGCACGATAACTTTCGTTCTAGAGCCCCGATCTTTATGATATTTTAAATTTATATTTTTAAGATGATGTACTTTTAGAATATGCCATAAAAAGTTGTCGATTATTTAGTCCAACACAAGGTTCTTTTTTATTTTATTTCGTTTTGATTCCATTTCTTTTATTTTACTTAAATCTATTTTGTTTTAATTTATTTTGTTTTTTATTTTATTTCTATTTATTCCTCTTTTTGTAATTATTTCAATTTTATTTTATTTTGTTTTGTATTATATGATTACATTTTTAATAAGTGATAATTTGTTTTTTATTTAATAAAAATTTGCAATTTATAAATTTTTTTTTTTTTTTTTTTTGTTTTGTTTTCTAATTGATTAAATTTTTTGATTTAATTTGATTTTTTACTTTTTTTGTTATATTTCGTTTTGTTCTTTTGTTTTGGGTTTATTCTATTTTGAATTTTTTTTGTTATAATTATATTTTTATTGATTTTATTTTATTTGATTTTATTTAATTAATTTTATTTTATTTTAATCTGTATCCATTTGTGGAAGACATCGGGATGCACGCCGCAAATAGGAGGAGGAACACGGCCAAACACCCAAAAACAGGTGTTAGCGCCAACGAAAGGGTGATTTTTTAGCTCTTATCTTTTTAAACAGTTGGTTTAAACAGTTGACGCACGTTTCTGGTTTTGTTTCACTATCAAACATCTTCAGTTTGGTCTATAATTTAACCATGAATCGTCTCATAGAAATGCGTGTTCTGTTAAGAAAAATATTGCGTGCTCAGTCAGTTTAATCGACCCACGATTTTTGGATCAGTGGGTACCTAAATAAGCAGAATTGTCGATTTTGGAGTGAAGATCAGCCAGAAGAATTGCAAGAGATACCAATGTATCCAGAAAAGGTCACAGTTTGGTGCGGTTTATCTGCTGGAGGTATCATTGGACCGTATTTCTTCAAAGATGCTGCGAATCGTAACGTAACTGTGAATGGTGAGCGCTACCGTGAAATGATATCCAACTTTTTTTGCCCAAAATGCAAGAGCTTGACTGAAGCAAGACGGCACGCGTAACAATGGACTTGTTGAGAGGCGAGTTCGGTGAAGATTTTATCTTACGTTCGGGACCTGTCAATCTGTCAATTGGCCATCTAGATCGTGCGATATAACGCCTTTAGATTATTTTTTGTGGGGCTATGTTAAAGCTCATGTCTATTCAGACAAGCCTGCTTCAATTAACGCATTGGAAGACAACATTAAAGCATTTATATGTGAGATACCGGCCGAAACATTGGAAAGAGTATGCCAAAATTGGACTAAGCGGATGGACCATTCGAAGCGCAGTCGCGGTCAACATTTGAATGACATAATCTTCAAACATTAAATTATTTGGACTGTACTATCGATTTAAATAAAAATTTCACGCATTTTTCTGAATTTTACGTGTGTTTTTTCGAAAAACTTTCCTATAGCTCTTAAAAATCACACTTTAGGTATGTAATACATACATTTATATCATTTTAATTTTATTTTTTTCTATTTCTACTTCATTTTATTCTGCTTTCATTATATTGGCTTTGATTTATATTATTTTATTTGATACTGTTTTGTATTTGACTTTCGTTTATATATTTTTAGTCCATTAAATTTTGTTTATTTTCATTTTATGCATTTATTTTTTCTTACTTAATTTTTATATTTATGCATTTTTTTTGTGTGTGTTGCAGTTTGTATGATATTCTTTCACTTTATTACATTTCATTTTATTTTGTGATACTGTATTTTAAAATACCATTACCATTACCATTGTTACCTTTAGTCTTTTTATCTTTTTTTTGAAATTAAATTTTATTTATTATTATTTATTTATTAACATTTATTGAATTTAAATCTATGTTATTATATTTCATTTTATTTTACTATATTTCTTTTTTTTTTGTTATTTTCTATCTTAAGTCAATACAAAAACAAAATTATATATAGCGGAAAGGTTGCACTTCACTCACAAAATTTTGTTTAGACAAATTGCATTCGCAAAAAGTCACACACAGATTCTTATGCTCACCGTCACAGACCAGCAATAATTTCTACTCGTTTCTGTTTGTTCAGCTGTCAATTTTTGGCCACTCCTTCACTCTTTCAAAAATAATAGCGAACATCGCTTGAAGCGTTCCTCAATTATAGTTCAAAGCAGATGTGCCTTATATTTTCGCTGCTTGTGTGAAATAGTTGTTGTTGTTGTTATGACTGCTTTCACATAAACTAATGTTATTCCAGTCCTTTTTGTGATTTGTTTGTTTTCTTGCCCATTCGTTTGATTTCATAGTGCAATGATTTTTTCTTTGATTTATTTTTGTTGTTGCGGGTGTTGTTGTTTTACATTCCCAGCAACCGTAATTGTCTACTCAAATTTCATCAAAGTTTGTCCAATAATTATTTGCTAACCTCCAAATCGTTCATTTATTCGCCACTTTGGTGATATAGAAGGCTGAAATGGAGATAGAAATGAATGAGAAGAGCATTGCTTAGTATTCGTTTGTGTATTTAGCTGGTTTGATAAAGGAAGCGGCATGACTTAATGATATACATATGTACGTGCATACATACGTATCTAAGATTTATTTACGTACTCTTTAACTTAAATAAATTCTTATTAATCTGTGTAGTTAAAACTCTAATTTCTTTCAAATAATGTTTAAAATACATTCAGCAGAAAAACTATTCACACAGTAGAATTTATGTTTATAAATGAAAAACATTCATATGTTAAACAGTCAAAAGCACTCTTCTTAGTTTCACCCAAGCATTTTCTTATATTTTTGTAAGTAATTTATAAGTTAAAATGAACGTTTGCATTGTTTCAAACTATCGGTAGTTAACAACCACCTGTCCCATTCGTTGCTTAGTGAAAAAGTACGCATAAAAAAATGGTACTTCACTGAAACTTCTTGGATGCATCACTGAAAATGCGTTTAAGTGAGCTTTAACTATTTATGAGTAGTCAATTTTAATAACGCTATTGAATTTGAACTCCTAAATTTTGCATGAGTTATCAGAGAGGCAAAACGGAAGGAATAGGAATAGTCGAGAGCCAAATTATTGCAAATTTGTGCAAAGCACTTTCTGAGAAATAGCTACAACGTAAACATAAATAGTTAAATCTAAGCAAAACGTCTTGTAGCCACGATCAGGCCAACTACCATAACTTTAAAACTGGGAGAGGTGATTTGCTTCGCAAGAAGTGCAAAAAATATCACAACCAGTTTGGTAAATCTATCAGCGCCTAAATCGCTGTTGCACAAAGACTAAAGACAAAGACCTGACAACACTAGTTAATTGACAGAAGTGACTTGCCTTTACCAAAGAACATTTAAACAAGCCCAAGCAATTTTAGTAGAAGGCAATTTTCACGAAAGAAAGCAAATTCTGTATTTTTGGTATTAAAGTCAAACAGCTTTTGAGGACGAAATCAGATACCGCCCTTAACGCTCAAAAGTTAAAAGCGAAATTTGGTGCTTATAAAGGGTGATGAATTTTGAGGGAACGGATTTTAAATAGAAATAAAACAATGAAAGTTCAAATTGATTGGGCAATATTTTTGTCTAGAATCATTATTGACATTTAAGATAGTCCCTATCAAATATTTGCCGCGCCGTAATTCGGCCATCATTAAACATTAATTTTAAACGACTCCCTGGCCTTCGGTCGCTATCTCGTGAATAACTTTCGTAGTGTTGGTTTCCAATGTCTCAATTGCAGCTGGTTCATCACACAAGCTCTCAGACTTTACATAACCCCACAATTATAAATCCAAATGTGTGATATCACACGATCCTGGTGGCCTATTCACTGGTCCGCGACGAGTTCATCATGGCGCGATAGCGTTCGCCATTCACTGGTACATTGGCGCCAGCCTCGTCTTTGCGGAAATATGGGCGATAATCAGTTGAAATATGCATAAAAGTAATCCAAACGTTTCATGAAAATGGTCGTTCAGCAAGAAGTGCAATTCCCGTATACTGTGATTTTTTTATATTGACATTTCCACCTAAACAGGTAAGGCAACAAGCAAACTTGCAGCATTTGTGGTATTGAGAAACAACAACCCACAATCACCACAATCAGTCACTCTTTGGTGTGGTGGTTGGGCTGGCTGAGATATCGGTCCATACTTCGTCGAAAATGATGGCAATAACGCCCTTATAATGAACGACGAACGTTATTATTTTATTTTTATTTTTTATTTGAAAATGTTTTTTTATAAAATTTTTTTTGACAACTATTTTTATCAAAAAAAATTTTTTTTTAATTATTTATTTTATTTATTTTATTTTTATTTTTTTTAATTATATTTTAAACATTGTTATGTTGATAGTTTATCGTATACAGAAATAAATAACTTAATTTTTTATTAACTTTTTTAAATAAAATTTGTGAAAAATTATTATTTTTTATTTAAAATTTTTTTTAAATAAACTATGTATTGAGCAGTGTTATGTTGATAATTAATCGTATATAGAAATAAATAATTTAATTTTTTATTAAAAAAAAATTTTTATAAGAAAATTAAAAAAAAATTATTTTAAATTAAATTTCTCAAACTTTTAATTTTTTTCATATTTCCTTTTCTTAATAAACTATGTATTAAGCCTTGTTGTGTTGATTGTGATGTCGATAGAAATAAATAATTTAATTTTTTTATTAAAAAAATTTTTTATGAGAAAATGATTTTTTTTTTTTTTTTTTAATTAAATTTTTCAAAATTTTAAATTTTTCATATTTTATTTTATTAATAAACTATGTGTTGAACCGTGTTAGGTTGATAATTTATCGTATATTAATATATTTAATCTTTTTATTACTTTTTTTTGATTTAAATTAAATTTGTGGAAAATAATTTAAGTTTTTTTATTTAAATTTTTTTTTAATAAATGTATTGAGCCTTCTTATGTTGATAATTAATCGCATATAGCAATAAATAGTTTAATTTTTTTATTAAAATGATTTTTTTATGAGAAAAATAAAAACGTGTATTTATTGTAAATAAAATGCTTCAAAATTTTATTTTTTTTTATGTTTTATTTCATTAATAAACTATGTATTGAGTCCTATTATGTTGATAGGTATCGTATACGGAGAAATTATTTAATACAATTATTCGGTATGAAGTATGTTGCTGAATTTTAACTTCCGACTTAGTATTAGGATGTGCTAATTATGGTTTTCAAAGTGTTGACGACAATATTCATAAACTTTAAACGATTGGAAACATACTATATTTAAGAGGCTCAAAAGATACCGAGTAAAATGTGCCCAAAAGTCGATTCTTGAATGCCTATTTGCTGAGAACGTCGAGATATCGATGTTGAGGGTTGTTCAGCAACACCTCGGCAGAACCAGTTTCTTGAAATTTTCTAAACAACAAATAAATCACGAATATTCCGATCGATTTTTCCTTAAAAACTGACCATTCACATAATAAGTTTCAATAATTATAACGCGTTGTTCTGTTGTGTAAAATTACATATCTGTCTAATGGACAAATAGCAAAGATGACATAAAAAAGGTACCGTTTAGGAATCCTTCACTATTCACTTCAAAACACATCAAGGCATCACTTTCAAAAGATGCTTTATCTTGTTGCAATTTCAAGTCCTGGAAAAACATTTATTTAACCGTTAAAAACTTTAGGTTGTAAAGCAATATGACACTTATGATAACTTCTGCATCAACTCAATATAGTTTGAGTAAACTTTATTACTTATTATTTGCCGAAGTTTACATTCTTATTCCATAACACACAATGACTTACTTTTAATTTCATATATTTTATATAACTTTATATTTATATTCAGCACTTGTTTCGGTACTTGGCATCACAATAATTGCAAGCACTCAAGCAAAAAGCGAACACAAATATTTCGGATTGGTTATGCAAATACACAAAAAACTCAGTACTCCGCCAAAATAGTAAATAAAACACTCGTACGTAACATAATTTTAGGGACCGACAACGACAACCGCTTCCAATAGTGACACCCGCACCTCGTTATGAGCACTCAACATGTTGACAAGCGACTGAATACGAATTGGACGGAGCCGGGTTGTGTGGTTGAGCGACATTGCAAAAAAATTCATACACAACAAACAGACCGAGCAGAACAAGAAACATAAACCGAAAAGGGGAAAAGAAAGAAAGCAAAATAGGAATGTCAAAGCTTGAGTAGCTCGAAACAACCCCCTACTATCGGGTACGGCACACACAAGCGCTAGAAAGCGAGTACTGATGCTTTCAGACTTCTTTGTATGTACGGAAATATGTATGTAAAGCTGTTCTTATAAGTATTGCCCACTCATTTCTTACGCATTCTTTTGTGTGATTAGAAAGGCGATGAAAAAACGTAATATTTTTTGTTTTAGTGCTCAAGGTTAAAAAAACAGTTCTACGGGCGACCTTCAACACTTAGTTGAGGTAGAATAAATCGCTGATTCATCATTTTTGTAGCGAGTCATAAAACAAGCCAGATCACGTAATTGCAATTACCCCTTCTCGTAGAATAAAAAATTTAATAAAAAAGTAAGAAAATACTTTCCGCAGATAAATCAGCTTCGATTGAGGCATTGGAAGCCAACATTACTAAAGTTATTCACGTGATACCGACCGAAGTCCTCCAGAAAGTCATTCAAACTTTGGATGGCCGAATTACGGCGCAGTTACGGCCAACATTTGAAAAGGATTTCCCTTAAAAATTAAATGTCATGAATGGTTCTATATTCTATTCACGCGTGCTCAATTTAGCTACAAAGAATACGAAACTAATACTTTTAACCAAGAAGCACATCCCGTTAGAAGTTAGCATGCAAACTTGCTCAAATACTGCTACTTACAAAAAAAGTTCTAAATTACCTAGGCATATAGTAAGATTGGTCTCAAGACTAACCTCCTGGACCCAAATAATGCACGCAGCAAAGAAAGCCGAATTAAACGGGAAAATATGATGGCTATTACGCTTATCGTTCTCTTATACGGAGCTGAACTGTGGGCAAATGCGCTAAAGGTAAATCACCGAGGTAAGCTGTAAGCGTCGATAGAACGGCAGCTCTGAGAGTTGATCAGTTGCTCTGAGAGTTGCTCAGTTGCTCTGAGAGTTGCTCAGTATCAGGGCCTGCAGTTCGAGTTTTAAGTGCTTCAATACCGAATGACTTAGTTGCTTTTGAGAGGAAAGAATGGTGAGCCTTAAAGAAAGAGGGAATGGAAGGAAGAGTTAGCAAACCTGCAGCGCATGAAGTAAGGAATGAAACGCTAAGGCTATGGCAAACACGCTGGATTAACGAAACATGCGGCAGATGGACGGCAAGGCTAATGAAACACGGCACCACATGGAAGCAGGAACTTCAGTGAAGTCAATTTTTATAGAACCCAAATGCTTTCGGGGCACGGGTATTTCCTGAAATATCTGTTCCAAATAAGGAAATGCGAACACCCCCCATACATATGCGGGGATGCCGCCAAAGATAACGCTGAACACGCATTCTTCCAATGCATGCATTGGGAATAAGAGCGTCGAACGCTGGAGAATGAAGTCGGTCACATAACTACAGAAACTGTACTCGATAAGATGCTAAGTGGCGAGGGAACCCGAGGGAGATCATCAGTGGTTTCACGCAAAGAATTCTCCGTTCAGATAAAAATGCGGGTCGTGGACGCAGGCACATAGGTATACATAGACCTTGTAATGAAGAAGATGGAACGCAAATCTGAAGTAATGTAAAAGCGGTTTCAGAGGGGGCGACGGTTCCAAACGAGGGGGAGTTTTTTAGTCCCCGGACATACCATTGCTTTGCGGCAGCTTTGAAACTGCATTAGGCATTTTAAACTCCCTCATCCGCTAAGAAAAAAATGGTCCTGTACAAAAGTATCAAAGATTGCTAAGCCAATTTGAATTTTCGTTGTTTTTTTTTTTTTCAATTTAAAATCCGATACAAATACAAAAAAATTGTCTTCTTGAGGTAAATACAATATATATCATAAATAAGATTTTACACTCAGAGGTATACGGTCAACTTTTTTCTTGTAGAGTGGTACTCTATAAACTGTGTATTCCCCTTTTTCCAATTTTCGCATGAAAATGTCACAGCATAGACCACTGTCCGCCCTTTTGCATATCTAATTCTAATGAATTATGAATACGAATGTGAATGCTCATTGGAAACAAATGCTGCTAAACATGTTGCCAGACTTGCGCTAATATGTTGCCTGGAAATTCCACAGAAACGTGCAGCTCACATCATGACGAGAAGCAAAGCAAACGCTGTCGCATTGTTGAAAGTGTGTTTTTATTTATTGCCACATTTTTCACTCGATGTCATTATTGCCGCTGATGCGGCGGCGGCGGTGGTGGTGGCTAATTTTAAACTTGCCTTGTCGCGTTGCGTCACACAGGAAGGAAGTGGATTTGTTGATTTTAGACAATGGTGCCTGCACTCGCCGCCGGCAACACATGTGGGCGCGTATGGCGCATTGAACAGCGTGCCACAATCACAGTTGGCGCTGTGATTGGTGTCAATAGCAAGGAAAAAAAAATAATGAAAACGCTCAATTTTAAAAACAATTACTGGCAGCTGACATTTTAAATGGCAAAAAATGTGCTTAAAGAGTTGTGAAAAGCCTAAACAACAAAAACAGGAATACGTGAAGGTAGACGCGAAAAGTAAAAGGGGTGTCATGACTTCGAAGTGAGTGTGAGCAGCACAATGCAACAATAACAAATGCAAAACAAACAAGCTTAGAAATTCTCTGTCAGGCGCTTTCTGTTTACTTTCCGCTTATTTTTTTATTTTTGTGCCCGGACATGTATGCGCTTTATTGTATTATGTTTTTATGATTATTATTTACATTTGTAGCCACTGAGTTGCTAATAAGTTATTTCTGTTCACACAACCCACCAAATGGTGATTGCTGGAAAGGGAAAAGGCACCAGGCGGTGGAAGTGAAGCCGAGTCACAGCTTTGAATACTGATGTGGGGGATGTGTGAAGGGTGTGAATGACACAAATCAGTGTCAAGAAGGTGTGGAAGGGTAAAAAAATGCATATGAAGCATTTCACGGTTTCACAGCTGTGCTAAAAATCCACTGCATGAAATCGGCAAACAAACAACGTACACATATATGAAAGCACGTACAATTATACCTTACGGGGCAAATGAACAAAACGGAATTTCTTTTCGATATAATAAAGTGTGATTCGCATAATGAGTTTTTGTTTTTTAACAAGATGTGATGGTGACAGTGAGCTCGCTATTAGTAGGGCATTGTTATAATAAATATATGTGCGTATGGTCATACCAAATACCACCACCAGAGCAATAGCGGTGCATGAGATAAACAGTGCACAAGTGTAAGTTTGTATTGGGAGGAGGCACTCCCCTTCCCCAATAACGAGCACTTTTTGCTATTAATAGGGTAAGTAGATAGGTAGGTAGAAGTGACAGTCGGTCTCAAAACCAATTCACTTAGACCATTACCGATTCATTGTGATGCCACAGCAACAGTTTAACTGCCACTCCTCGTTAAAGGGACCTGGTGGTTTAGAAATTTGAAAAAATCGAGTTTTTGTCTTTTCGATATTTCGAAAGTAAAGTATCTTAACCTATTCGACGCGAATGGTACACATGTGTACCACTTAAAGATTAAATGCCACAAAAATGGCTCAGTGAATTTCTGCTGGTTTATGCTATTCACCGGATCATCTCTACTCTTTTCTAAATACATACGGATAAGTTCCGGTACAATTTTTGTTGTTTGTACTAGCGGAGTCTGTTTTTTTCTGCATTGACTACCAGTTAAAATTGCGGTTGGCTTTCGCGGAGTTTTTCGAAGATATTCAGTGCTAAGGTGCCAAACATATAGAAATTACAATAAAAAAAAGGTTGCTAAAAGTGTTTACAACTTGTGCATGTAAGTATTTATAAAAAAAATATTGACTCTTCGTTTTGATCAATATTTATAAAGCGTTTTTCAGTAAGAGCGCTTCAACTTTTTTTTTGAATAAAACACAAACGGTTTGACTTTTTTAACTAAGTTTTTTTTTATTATCGAGTTTGAACATATACATTTAAGTATGAAATTCGATTTCTTTTGCATGACCACCGCGTGCACGTTTTACGAAGTCCAATCGTTGAACCCAATTTTCGACCACTCTTTTGCATAAATCGGCCGAAATTCCAGCAATTTCGCGTTCAATATTGGCTCTGAGCTCACAAATCGTCGCCGGCTTGTTACTGTAGACCAATGACTTCACATAACCCCAAAGGAAATAGTCTAGAGGCGTCAAATCACACGAGCGCGGCGGCCATTCGACCGGTCCATTTCTGGAAATAATGCGCTCATCGAACTTACTCTTCAACAAATCAATTGTAGCGTGTGCTGTGTGGCTTGTGGCCCCGTCCTGTTGAAACCACATGTCGTCTAAGTCTATACCATTCAATTGCGGCCAAAAATAATCGTTTATCATGTCGCGGTATCGATTTCCATTCACAGTAACGTGGCGATCGTTCTCGTCAACGAAAAAATATGGGCCAATTACGCCGCCGGCATGTAAACCGCACCAAACAGTGATATTTCGGGATGCAACGGTGCCTCATGAATCACGTGTGGATTGCTTTCTGCTCAGTAACGCATATTTTGCTTGTTGACAAAGCCATTGAGCCAAAAGTGAGCTTCATCACTGAATATGATTTTTTGGAAAAAATGCTCTTAAAGTAGCAGCAACAGAACGATTATTTTCATAAAAAATTTGCACGATTTGCAATCGTTGCTCAAGTGTGTAGCGTTCCATGATGAAATGTATACTAATGAAGTTTACAAATGACAAGCGAAAAATAAAAAAATTGCGTCGTTCGCCCTCCCTATCGGAAAAAACTTGAAGCGCACCTATTGAAAAACGCCTTATTATCCTTAGAAAATGGTCCCTGAATATATCCGAAAAATCCTAGAAGACGAAGCTGATAGTACCAGCGACTCAGAAGACTTCTCTAGGGGAAGTTCCGACAATTTTCTTCCAAGGGATAGCGAAGATTCAGTGAACGAGGAGAATGAGGATGCTGACGAGAGATTCTTACCTAGTGGTGTCTTGAGATCTAACAGCGGTAATGATGATACTGAAAGCGACATTGATGACGTCGCTTCGAACCCCGACACATCGAAAATAAATATTATTTGGAATACTCCTCATGAAAATTTTGTACCAAAAAAAACTGTTTATGGACTTCGGAATTGCACAATATCAAACCACATACCAAAACATTCAAGTATAGATCAGACAAACACGAAAGAAGTATTGGTATTGAGTAATTGTCACGAACCTTCTGTGACTAATGTTACAAAAACGTTAAAACAGGAGAAAAAATTCAAAGTTAAATAAAACTTTATAGGGAGATCATGGGAGGAGTTGACTTGGCTGATCAGATGTCTGGGCTTTATGAATACGATAGGGCATCGGGTAAGTGGTGGAAGAAAGTGTTTTACCGTTTGATAATGATGACAGCAGTGAACGCTTGGATTATTTATAACGACCTCAACCGGAAAAAATACCATTCCAATCGTTTTTAGTTACTTTAACTGAGGTATTGATCCAGGACGGCTTACAAACTACAGCCGTTCGTCGTTCAAAACCTGGACGAACACCACAAATTGCCAAACGCAAGCCAATACACCTTCCTGTTGAAGGTACTATACGACGTCGTTGTACTAATTGCAGTTCTCAAAATATTCAGACTCGCACTAAGACGAAATGTAAAGAGTGCCAAGTACCGCCCTGCAAAACGTGCATTGCACCTTACCATACGTGAATATACATAAAAATATTTTCCACTAAAATTTTCTTGAATTCAAATTAAAAAATATAAATAAAAAAAATAAATAAATAAATAAAATATACGGCTTTGTGTATATTAGTTCTTATTTTTGAAGTGATTTTATAGGACGGCTGGAACTTATTTCTACCACATAACATCCCGAGTGGTACTGTTATTGCAATTCAGATTTTTAATAATTTTTAAATTATACATCACCTAATTAACCAACTTTGATAAACAATTTTATACCAGCATGGCTATGCGAATGTCGGGTCGAAAGGGCTGAGAATATACTATGAAATTTTCATGCGGAAATTCTCAATATTATAGCTTCTACAGCCCATTAATTAGGAAGGGAGCGGTCCGCGCGCTCCTATAGCTCAAACTTTAAAGTCATTTATCTCGAAACGACTTTTTTCGACCTAGTGTTGGCCAAAAACGAAAAAAAATTATTAAACCGAATCGTCTGAAATTTCAATATCTTGTTCACACCATCAATGGCTATCGCTAGTGCTAGAATCACATTATTACTTCAATTATTTCGTATTTTTTTATTAAAAAACTGAAAAACCCCGACTTTTAGAGTGTCAAATTCCAACCGGCGCAATTTTGTAATTTTTTTTGTTTTTTGTTTTCTTTTTTTTTTTTTTTCTAGTACGAGACATAGCTACAGTCATACTGATTAATAATTTTTTTTTTGTTTTTGGTTTTTGTCTTTCAGATAAATAGAAGAGCCAAAATGGGCAACACCGTTACAGGAGCGTCAACTTCAGCGCCATTTTTAAAATTATTAAAATTAAAAAAAATTTGTTTGTATGTAAAATAAGTTAAATAAAAAGCCTAAAAAATTTCAGTATCGGTTTTCCTTTTTTTATTGTAAAAAAAATTCCTGAAAATAGCCTAAATTTTCGAGCTCTAGACCACCGAACCCCTTAAATCATTTTATTTTAAGTGCGAATCCATTGATCTGGCTGATGCTTACTTATATATCTAAGGTCATCAGTAACTTTCAAGTCATTAGACTCTTTCTCCTCCTCATTCTTCCAGCTTCTGCAATAGTCGAAATGAGGTGCGTTCAATCTTTGAGCTTGTCGCTCCAGGGACTGTGGCCTGTGATCAAAGCAACTAACATAGAGACGTTTTTCCTTCTCAGGTTAAGTAGCGCCTTTGAACACCTGACGTCCCATTCTGGCCAAATTCTTATTGAATGTCAGACCCTCAATCCATCTAGTGTTGGTTGAAGTAACAATGCTCCTTATACTACTGAACAATGATGGAGCTAGTGACAACCCCACCAAAATGTTTAATCGCTGCCTGACTGTCAGAACAGACTTCTCTACAGGTAGTCACATTTTTGCTTAATCACCTTTAATGGCAAGAATTTCAGCTTGAAATACGCTAGAGTGATTAGGAAGACGAGCCGAAACGCTTACTTTTGGCTTCTTGTATGTAGTAGACGCCAAAGCCAATTTTACCGTCAAGCTTTGACCATCATTGAAGAACAGTAGCCAGTTTTGTCAACCCACTCACATTTAACAGAAATTCAGAACTAAATAACCTATGTAAGTATGGATCATTCATTGTTTGGATCTAGACTGAGTGTTATGGTCGAGTGTCCAAGACCCAAATCGCGCCATTAATTAGTTGCGACAAGTAGGGTGTCGATAAGATACGATATACTCGTACAGGCTCTCTAAATTCTAAGATCTTTGCATATGCGGACTCCAGCGCAGTATTACTATATTATGTTGAGATTCGCCTAACATGTTGAGAAGGTTTAGGCAATCATTTGCTTGGCATGATAGTATGTCATCCCTATGAAGAATTGTATATTGTATATATTATATGTAAATAATACTGATATGGCTCAGTTACGCATAAAATAAAATATCGGGCAAATAGCCGGCGTGGCCTCAGCGGCACACCTCCATCCGGTGGTCCAAATTTTCGATGACGCTGAGGCATAATTGAGATTCTATGCCGTTAATGAGCCGAATTATCTCATCCTTTAATAATCTCATCCTCAAATAACCCCAAAGAAAGAAATCCAACGGTGTCAAATCACATGATCTTGGCGTCCTGGCACCGTCCGGTTGAAACCACATGTCGTCCACATCCATATCTTCCAATTTGGGCCATAAAAAGTTCGTTATCATCTCACGATAGCGAACACTATTCACAGTAACTGCCTGACCGGCCTCATTTTAGAAAAAATACGGCCCAATGCTGCCGCCGGCCCACAAATCGCACCAAACAGTCACTCTTTGTGGGTACATTGGTTTTTCGGTAATCAGTCTTGGATTATCATTCGCCCAAATGCGGCAATTCTGCTTATTGACGATGCCACTGAGGTGAAAATGTGCCTCATCACTGAAGATGATTTTCTTCACGAAGTGCGCGATATGCATTTTGATTTGAACGCCCGTTTTCATAATAAGCCTGAATAACTTTAACGCATTGATCGATTATGTATCTTTCCATGGTTCAAATTGAGTTAGTCTGAAATTGAAAAATTTTAAACGAAATGCAGATTAAAGCTTGACGTTTAGGTGTGGCCCTTGAAATTTAACCACCCTTTATATATATGATGACATCTATGGCCTGTACTCCAAAGTGAACGTTTATTTCCCCAGTCTTTCTCGCTTTTTCACTGCGAGTAATTTTCAACTTTCCCCACTTTCCCACTAAATCCACAGTAACCCTCTTTACTACCTGGATGCTAGGAAGTCAAGATTGCCCCAAAATTTTGGGCGTCACCTTTGATAGTTTGCTCCGCTTTTCCTGTTAATCGCAATTGCTACTGAGGTCCAAAACCACAACAAGATCCCCAAATCGATTGCCGACAGCACTTGGGGCAATGACAAAGAAATGTTACTGGCGACACTTAATGTAGTTGGCCGGCGGGTTTTGAATTATGTTGTGTCTGTCTGGTCGCCTGGCGCCAGTGATACGCAGTGGGCAAAGCTACATGCATGTCAGAATACTGTTGGGCTACGGGATGCCTCCTGATATCAATCATGCGACACTTTCACAATTAAGCTTACATGCTCCAAGCAAGATGCTCAGCAAGCAATCTCAGCACCTTCGATAGCACCCCCGCAGAGATTTGCTGGAGCTTGAGGCCCCTGCCAGGTACGTCAGGAGGGTTTTCTTCAACTACACTTTGGCATAATTACGTTCTGAATATTCTAGTAAGTTAAACTCCCACTCATCGAATCGACCCTGACATACCCAATATACTTATAAGGCCAGCATATGAAGGAACACCGCACGACACTAACCACCTATTCATATGCCCCATCGAACTTACTCACTTAACACACCTCTCCCTCTGGACCTAACCTGTCAAAACAGCACGTTTTCTGGGTCTAACGTCAGATGAGCTAGGCAAAGACGATCGGTGGCTCCACTGCACTGGCAGTGGTTAGTAAACTGCTATAGCAACAACAACAACAACCGGCGAAACAAAGTGATAAGGCGCATATTCGAAATTGAAGATGTATTTAAGTAGAGTCGACAACGCCGAAAAGAGTGGAACCGACTTGACCAAAGAATGGCTGGCTTGCGAAAGCAGCAATGCTAGAGAGACTTTATGCGCCGAGGCCGATATATAAACAATGTTTAATTTTTTTGCTAATCCAGGGTTGGGCATTTTGCACTACCACTAAATTCCATTAATACTAATTTTTTAGTGGTAGTTGAAAAAGGGTTTCATTATCACTAAATTTTCAGTTTTTCAGTGTTTTAACTATCTGCTTATTGCATTGATTATTGAACAGGACACTGTCCTAAATAAAGTTGAAAAAAGGACAAGAAAAAATAAAATTTCTTGCGCGATTTGAATTCGGGTTACTAGCCAGTAGCTCAACCAATAAAACTTGAGGTACTGGACTGTGCCAATTACCTCTAGCACACTTTGGACCATAAGTCCCAAAGCAAGCATCAAAATACCCGATTCCTGAAAGACGTGAGCTCCAGGAAGGCAAATACAGGGTGCGCCACGTAAAATTTGATTTTTGAATCGGCTATAAAAAAAAATTAATCAATATTTTTTCAAACTTTTTTTATTATTTTGAAGATTGAACATTGTCATTTATGAATCAAAAAGAATACCGTTCAAATGACTGCCACGACTGACTTTACAGTAGGCCATTCGATCAACCCAATTTTTAAGCACATTTTCGATTGTTTGGGCTCCAATTTCATGAATGGCAACTTCGATTTCGTGTTTTAAAGCATCAATCGTCTCTGGATGGTTCGCATAGCATTTTTCCCTAACGGCTCCCCACAAAAAATAGTCCAACGGGCTCAAATCACAGCTCCGAGGCGGCCAGTTGATATCGGAATTTCGGCTGATTATTCGGTTTTCCAAAACGGTAGCCAAAAGTTCGAGTGTAACTTTGGCAATGTAACAAGTGGCACCGTCCTGTTGAAACCAAATGTCGTCCATGTCATCCTCTTTAATTTTTGGAAACAACTCGTTGAGCATTTACTCTCGCTCGCCATTTACTGTAACCGCGGCTCCTCGCCCTTTTTTGGGAAAAAAATGGCCCGATGATGCTATCCGACCAAAAACCGCACCAAACAGTGACTCGTTGTGGATGCATTTGCTTCTCTACAGTAACGTGTGGATTTTCTGAGCCCCAAATCTGACAATTTTGCTTATTGACGTAACCACCAATGTGAAAATTAGAAAAGGAGAAGAAGACTCGCCACTTTGGAAATAGGTTTTCAATATTTCCCAATTTTGTTCAAGCGTATAGCGTCCCATTTCGTAAATGTCAAACCTTTAAGTAAATTATGAACACATTTGACATGTCATTTGTGTTACCATTCTCAAAAAAATAGGTGGTTCAAAAAGCAAGCGCTATATGGCCCACCCTGTATATGACAATAAAAAGTTATTCCAATGCAGACAATTTTTCCCAACAACCGCGAAGCAAAAGTTTTACAGCAGAATGGTTGTAATTTAGAACAGACAAAAGAGAAGCTCTGAAATCTTTCTTTTTTTCATCAGATCCCTGTTATGGTCGATCTAATTTGAAACCTTTCAAATACCATAATCTGGGTTCATGGTTGAATGGGCGAATTGCAATCCTATTTACCTTGTGCACAAATGCCTTGCATTGCGTACAAATGTAGCCATTATACGGTGCCTCTCCCGCGCCCACTTGAGCACACATCTTTCACTCTTCACTCGGAACTCCAATTGCATCCTATTTTCAGTTTTATTTCTTCATTTAGTTCAGCTGCTTTGTGGTGGTTAGCAAGCCAGCATCGCTCTAGCCCCCGCTAGATCCACAACATACTTGAGTCGCTGCAGTGGTATACTCTCGCCCGTGCCACATTATTTTTGCATAAACTCATTTTATGTCATACAAACACAAAAAAGGCAAAAAATTTAGTAGGAAATGGGAGCAATGAGCGCAAAGCATTCAAGTTGTACACACACGCATATACATTACATGCATGCATGTGGTGGTAGTAGCAAGTATGGCACTAATTGTGCTGGTGTTGTTGTTGGTGGTGGTGGCAGCAGCATCTTTTGTGCTTTTTTTTATACTCCCGTTCCACTTCTATACATCGCTCACTAACGCAACTCGCCAGCAGCTCATCAAATTTGAATGTTGCAACATTTGTGTTTATTTAAGTTTCAATTACGCTGCAACAACGAACGTTGTGGAGTGTCTCTGCCTGCCTGCTGCTGTCAGCTATTGTGCAATTGCCTAATAACTGTGTGTGCGCGCGTTTGGGTGTGTGTGTGTGGCTCTTTGTGTGTATCTCCTTCACTGGTTTGCTATCTGTGATTGGCATGCAGTTCAAGTGAAATGTTGCACGTTTTCCATATGCTGCAACATGTGCGCGCTACACATGTGAAATGCTGTTTGTTGTTGCTGCCATATTCTACTTACGGACGCTTAACCATGTGAATCACATATTCATATAGTCGTACGGTTTAGTTGTTCGCAACCGCCAACTCGCCGAAGTGTCAGCAAAGTGGTAGTCAAATAAACAGTAGCAGCGCATTGCTCCCATTTTTTTGTTTGCTTTGTTTTTTTTTTTTTGCTTTGCGCCTCGATGTTTCTTTTTACTCCTTTATTTATATCTTTTGCATTTGCAACAACATAACTCATAAACATTCATCATTGCGGGTGCCACGTTCGTCTTTGAGTATCTGTAGCAAAATCAGCTTACTGGCGGAATGTCTGGCTGTCATATTGACATGCACATACATACATACATCCGCACTTATAAAAATGTACACATATGTGTGCGGGACCACCGTCTGTTGCTAATGTCTGCTATGGTGTCTACAGGCAACGCTTCATTGCAGCAACAGCCGCACGCGAACAAATTTAACGTCATGCGGCACATGAGACACACTTGCCACACGCGACACACGTTGCATACGTCTGTGAGGCACAACTGGCACTGGTGACACCACCACCAACAGGGCGAGCAGCACCTTTCCTACTCGCAACCGCTCATTCATTTTCGACCCCTTCCACCTCCTTACAAGCAATCACTGCTCTTCCGAATGCCGATCACCCATTTCGCAAACTGATCCATTTCGCTTCGCTTTAAAAAGTATGAACGCATAAAATTTGACGTTAACCGCCGTCATCACCTCCGCCACCGCTACCAGCCGCAGCTCCAGCCCCAACTGCTGCTAACCACAGATTATGCCATTCAAAATTTAATTTCCAGCGTTGCAAGTTGCAATGTTGACGGCAAATTGGCGGCTGTTGCCATTGCCATAGCGTCACCATTGCGTTGAGGCTCGCAGGCTCCTTAGCGCAAGATGAATCGCTTCTGTTTGTTTATTTATTCGCTGCTCTTTTCGAACTATTTGTGTTTGTGTGATTTCTTCATATGCGTGGGGTTCGATTCCCCTTCTGGCTGGCTTATATGACTGCATTCGTATTTGCTGCACGCTGCGTTGACTTTTAAACATTTTTTGATGGACAGAATGCAAGGAAAGCAAATAGTGTTGCAAAAATTAAGCGCAGAATTTATTCGTGCCGTTATGGGTTGAAGAATGTGCATTAGTGGTTCATTTACATTTGCTTTCTTCAAGCGCTCTTTTTGTTGGAAATGAGTACTCTACGAGTAATCAATGATATCAAAATATTTTTTTTTATTTAATTATTTTTTTTTATTAACGAACTTATGCATTTTTTCAAAGAGTTGTGCAATTGTAATTAGTTTATGTAAAAGAGTCCTAATAAGCAATTTTCATTTGTTGACTTAACTTTTTTTTTAAATATTTTGCAATATTTTTGCTAATCGTTCTTCATAAGCCCTGCTACCATTGTGTGTTTTAATCGCCTTCGAGAAGAATTCAGCCGAAAAGCTGGATGGTGACATGACTTTTTAGTCTTTAAAAAAGCCCAAAAAGAAAACTTCAAACATCATGAAAATGCTGAGATGAGCAACATGGGTCACACTATTGGAATCGCGAAGCTTTGGAAACAAAAATACAAAAGACGGTAGTCATTGCTGACCTGGTCGTGATCAGAGGAAGCCTGAACCCGATGAGACAAAGGAAGCTCAAACTTCGTTACGACGCCGAGAAAGCCAGGGCGACTCCAGCATACATAGACAAAACGGTCGAAAGCGATTTGAGACGAGCTAATTTAAACATCGAGACGAGCCAAAATCGAAAAATTTGGCGATTACGATCTAAATAGGAGCATTCCCATAGCGCTGGATCATTACACACCCACGCTCGTTCCGAGCGAACCTTTTTCCACTCATATTCCCTCAAGGGATGAGTGGACGGAGTGTAACATTTGGCGGCAAGGTATGGCAAACATGTTTACGGACGGCTCGAAGTTGGGCGGAAGGGTTAGTGGGGGAGTATTCCCATCAAGCTCAAATTCAGGCTTCCGCACCAATATAGAGTTTTCCAAGCGGAGCCAGTCGCAAAACAGGAAGCAGTGGATTGGTTGCTTACTTCGGTAATTACCATTAAGGAAATAAATATTTACTCCGTTAGCCAAGCGGCAATTAGGGCCTTGGGTGCATTGTTTGTGCATTCGAGATTGGTCGGAGAATGTCTGGCTTGCATCCGAATACTTATATAACGGGCTCAATTGGGATCCCGGTTACAGCGGCATAGAGGAATCTGCTGGGCTGATGAGCTGGCTAGACAGCGAACTTTGGAGATGGTGTCGTCGCCAAATGAGAGGATTGAGATTCCCTTAAGAACCTGTGGTCTGCTCATGGAAAGATGGGCCTCGGATCAACTCAGCGAGCGCTGAGCTGGTGCGCAAACGTGGAAGGTCGCGCGATCCTTCTGGCCACGAGTGGATCGGGGACAGTCGAGGGAACTCCTAAAGCTAACAAAGCCCCAGCTCTCGAGTTTGGTGGGTATCCTTACCGGACATTGCCTGTTAGGTATCCATGCAGTGAGATTTGGGATTGCCTCAAATTCGTTCTGTAGAAGCTGTCTTGAGGACGTGGTGTAATCATCTCAACACCTTCTTCTCAGCTACCCTGCTCTCGTCTGGCAAAGATTTAGACATCTGAGGTCTCATTTTTTCCCTACGCCTGCGGATATAGTGGGTCTAAATATCATAAATATGGTGAAGTTCATCAGTACCCACGTAAATCAGCCACCGTCGGTGTCGTCGTAAGTGCATGGTCACCACTCTCTAATCCCCTTCTTCCTTTTCTTCTCCTTTCTCCTTTCCCTGTATGGCATCACAACTGACGAATTTTGAATATTGGTCCAAGTGGGCCCCAAGTTAGGGCAGCCATTTAACCTAACCTAACTAAATAGGAGAGCTGATTTCAAATAAAACTGAACAAAAGCACGAAAGAAAAAGAATTCGAGTTCGGTGATGGAAGTAAGAATAGAAAAAAGCAAACGGCTGAAGTGATAGAAATTCACCTCAAAGCCACAAGACAAATTACAAAAAGCAACCTATGTTACAAAAACCAAATGTGGTAATTAAACAACAAATTTAAAGTCAGTTGTTAATCAAGAACAACAGTGAAAGGAGAGAGTGCAGAAACTATTTAAAAACAAGTAACTTCACGACTACTGTAGTGTCTTTCAGGTTGAACTGATGGCAATAATAAAAGCCGCGACACTGATACAGTGTGATGCGATATCCGGAAATGATATCTACATTTTCACTGATAGCCAAGCGGCGATAAAATCCCTCACAAAACAGTCGACAACCTCCAAGGTAGCCATGAAATGCCGCACATCTCTTAACGAGATGGCTGAGTCATTTCACCTAAAGGTAACATGGGTTCCTGGACATCGCGACATTGAGGGTAACTGTAGAGCCGATGAAGTAGCAAGACTCGGCACTAAATTGTCTGACGAGCTAATGACATAGCGATACCCTTACAAACATGTAAGCTACACATCCTTGAAGAAATTGTAAAGAAAGCAAACGAAAGATGGCGAAATGAAACCACCTGCAAAAACGCCCGTCAACTTTGGCCGACTCTAAATGCTAAACGCACAGAATCTCTGCTAAGCCAAAATAAACACAGTCTTAGCACGTAGATCTCAGTCATAACGGTACACTGCCTAATATGTATGGCACGCCCAAAGGATGGGTGTGCAAACACATGACTTCTGTAGAAGTTGTCTAGATGAGGACGAGGAAGAGACAATCTCGCACCTACTGTGCCACTGCCCTGCTCTATCCAGACGCAGGTTTACTATTCTGGGTAGACAATTTTTTAATGAGTTAGAAGACCTCGGTTCTATAGAAATCAGAGATATTTTAAAATTTTTGAAAAACGTACACTGGTTTTAGGAGCGATAGGGACAAGCTCCCCACGCGGCATCGCAATGGGCTATGAGCCTGAGTGTGTCCCACAGGACAACCGCTTCAACCTAACCTAACTTCACGTATTGCTACATACGTATATTTGTGTACTCGTTTCATCATTAGCAGCTCAATTGTTGCCGCATGCAACAAACCACATTTTATCGCCCTAAACGCACTTGGGCGTGTCCACACGATTACTCATATAAAATTTTACTCAAATATGAATGCCTGAAAGCGTCCATTTGAAGGCATATGCCACAACTCGCTGCCACAACTCCTTGCCTGCAACATATCGCAATCGCAAGATGCATGCGACCACAATAGTCGATAGGTGAATTTAGAAAACTTGTATGATTTTTATGAAAGTGTTTATGGCTATCAATGAAGGCGACAACAAGACGTACAACAACGGAAATAAAATATAAAAAAAAACAACAACAATGTGTAGTGCAACATTAACATTACACTGCCTGACATTAAAAGGAAGCAGAAAATGTAAAAATACGACTATACTTAAGGGGAGGGGCGCGAGGTATAGGTGTATGGCCATACAAAAGTAAGTTCACTAAGAATGTATGTATATGTCTCACGCGCCGCTTCAAATGTATGTAAAAGCTAATAGGCCGCAACAAAGCAAGCACGTACCGGTATGTAGGTGAATAGGCTGGAAGGCAAGCGTGTGATTTGCGACAACAATATCAATATAAACAGCTTTGCTTCAGTGGCAATAGGACTGCATACGTAACTTGTTTTTTTTTCCTTCTTCTTCTTACAAGATTCACGAAGGGCGGTACGCTGACACAGAAAATCATTCAGATAAATAGATAAATTTAAGATTTGCACTCACAATTTCACATCCAAACCCTGTTCCCCTATTAAACTTAACTTAGATCTGGGTTGGGCTGAGCGCATGTGCCTTTCTTCCGGCTGCAGTTGTCCAAGATGTCTCAACCTTCTGCGCGCTATAGCGCTGCATACAAGGAGAAGATGTATTAGAGTATCCGGGGATTGGTCACAAAAACGACAAGAGCCATTGGATCATATCCCAATCCTGTGCAGAAGACAGGGAAATCTGCAATGATCTATGATTATGCTTTTGAGTGGAAAAAGTGGTGGGCTTTAAAGAAATAGGGAATGGAAGAAGGAATTAGCAAGCCTGCAGCGCGCGATATAAGGGATGAAACACTGAGGCTATGTCAAGACCGCTGGATTAACGAAACAAGCGGCAGATAGACGGCTAGCCTTATAAAACACGTTGCCACATGGAACAGCAGGAAAATCAATGAAGTCAATATTTATACGAGTCAAATGCTTTCGGGGCACGGGTATTTCCAGAAATACTTGCTCAAAATAAGGAAATGCGAACACCTCAAATGCATATACAGGGATGCCGCCAAAGATGACGCTGAACACATATTCCCACAATGCAGGCGTTTTGAATAAGAACGTCGAACGCTGGAGACTGCAGTCGGTCACATAGCCACTAAAAATGTACTCGATTAGATGCTAAGTATAGAGGAAACCTGAGGGAGTTTATCAGTGGTTTCACGCAAAGAATTCTCCGGAGAAAAACTCGGAACAGGCACATAGGCATAAACCTTCCAATGAGGAAGATGGAACGCCACGCTGAAGTGATGCGAAAGCGATTCCACGGAGGGTGACGGTTCTAAACGAAGGGGAGTTTTTTAGTATCCGGTCATACCATTGCTGCGAAGGCAGGTTTGATGATTCATTAGGCGTATTACACTCCATCATCCGCAAACAACAAAAAAAAAAAAAAAATTAAATGCCCGTGAGCGCACTCTGTTCAACCCTAAGGAGGGTTATGAAGTTCCTAAACGCGTTTTGATTGTACCCCCCAGTAATGATTTCGCCTGGCGTAACTCCATATTTTGGTGCCAGCTAATCTCGCTTAGCCTTAGCTCTTCACTCCAAAGCTTCTGCGTAATGGTGCATAGGAAGGAAGAGTTCGGATCCTATTGGTAACAAAGTCGCAGCCTCCCTAGCCAATGTGTCCACAACTTCATTTCCAGTTTTACCTCTGTGTCTTAGGACACAAATGAGCAGGATGCAATTGTGCGTTCCTAATAAATTCAGTATCCCAATACACTCAAGGAACATGAGAAGGGGGGAAACCGGTTTAGATCGATCAAAAAATCGATTTTTTATTGCATAATTCGTTAGCATAACTACTCAAAAATATGTGGTAAAAATTTTAAAGTGAAATTCGCATTATTCCCGACTCTATTAGCACTTAAGTGACTGCCCGTCGGTTCCGCACCGTAGCGCGCGTTAGTTAGAGCGACGTTTTTCTCGAAACTACTTGTTTTCAACTGGTGGGCATTCTAGCTTAAAAAGTTACCGACCAATGGTTCTAAAATTTTTCGGGATTTTTTCTTTATTCAATTATTATCTATATGAACCTAATTCTGGGATAAGATTATTATTTAAAATATGGGTTTTAAGTAAAATAGATGAAAAAATATGTTATAAAAAAAATACTACTTTGTGTTCAAGCCCCTCAAAAGCATGCAATTTGCAATATTTTTTCACCATAATTAGGTTCGTATTCTTAGGAAATATGTTGTTAATAAAAAAAAATTGCTGTTTATTTCAGAGAAAAAATGCCACTTCAGGAATTCCCGCCAGCAAGACACTCGGATGGCGATCGTCCATGGACAGCACGCTCTAACGTCACTATCCCCCGCGGAAATAGCTTCAAAAAAATTTAAAAGTGTACCTAAAAATATAAATAAAATATGCTCTAAACTTGAACAATTTCTGATTATTCCTTCTTTGTTCAAAAAATTTTCGAAAAACATCAAAATTTTGACTTTCTAAACCGGTTTCCCCCTTGTTCCCAATGGATGACAGTGCCGCCTGTTTGTCGCTCAGAGCGGCAATTCGCTTATTCCGGAAATGCCTAATTAAATTGATCTCTGCACATAGAAAGATCGAATACATCTCCGCTTAGAAGATGCTTGGACGCTTGGTTCTGGGTTCATGTACTCCAGCGCCTATGCCTTCTCGTGTCTTCGAGCCGTCTGTGCATACCAGTGCAGGATACAAACTTGAAGTTTCCGTTCAAATGCAGGTATACTCCCGTTTACCTTGTCGTTCAGTTCAATTCTGAACTTCTTTTTAAACTTAATGAAATTAGTGATATTTTTACAGGGTAGCTGGGCAAATGGGAGCTGTGAAGTCAGCAGTTCCATGTTCTTAGATGACGTTACGTTTCCTTGACTCTAATTTTTCGAAAGTATGACTGGCTTATTGCTAAATAACTCCTCGAGCTTCCCTCGCTCAATCTCTTGTTTGCTCCACTGACTCGCATGCAAAAATATCAGGAATGAGGATGAGAAAAACGCATTCACCACTTCCTGTGCGAATACTGCGCATTTTAACGCTTGCACTTTAGATTTCTGAAGTACCACTTTTCGAGATTGTAGTTCATACTTGCGCCTTTCACTGAAGAAGATGATTCAATTCTCCCAAAATATACGTAATGATATAAAATATATATACATATGGCATGAGACTTTTTTTTCAATTTCAAACGTTTATTAATAAAAAAATAATAAAAAATGGTTAGAAATTTAATCTTTAAAATAATAGCCATCGCTAGTGGCACATTTTTCCCATCTCTCAGGCATGTTGTGGATGCTGCGCCAAAAGAATTGGCCGTCTTTGGCTGCAAACCAATCATCGAGACATTTTTTTCCTTCTTCGTTGGAATTGAAGCGATTCGTTGCAAAAAAGACTTCCGTTTGAACCGGGAGAGCAGCATTTCACAAGTGGTTTTTCGCTTCTCTTGCTGCCTTTCAGTCAGTTCATGCGGCACCCATCTTTTGACCGTTAAAATCATGCTCATGTCTTTCAAACGTTTAGAAATGGTTTTTTGGGTCACTCCAACTGCTCTACCATCATTTCTTGCGTTTGACCATCATCTTCACCCAACAATGCTTGCAGTTCGGAGTCCTCAAACCTTTTTTGGTGGCCGGCCACGTCCTCGTTCTCCACGCTAAAATCACCACTTCGGAATTTTTCAAACCACCTGAAGCACTGTGCTCTACTCAGGGCATGCCCACCATAAGCTTCTAAGCGTTTTTCTTCAATTGATAACAGAAAATCAACGATGACCGCAGTTTGAAGGCCCGAAATTCGACATTTTTAAGAGCGACAAAAATGCATTGTTGTATGAAACGTAACAAACAATGAACTGAATATTGTTGACAGATGACAGACGAAAAAACAAGACATTTGGCAAGGTTTAAAAATACTCCTAGCGACATCTATGGACTAATAGCTGGAAGTCTCATTTCATAGGTATCTACCGTAAGTATGACGAAGCTTTGGGAAATCTTTCCAAAGCAATGCAATAGGCCTTTGCAAGCAACAAATGATTTTTTTGCTATTTTAAATAGAAGCCCATTTAACCTAATATATTTTCCCAAATAACTTTTCAATAAACTGAAAATTGCCTTAGAAGTGTTAAACCACCAAAAAAAAGTATGCAAATATTTTGGAAACTTTTTTAGAGGGATAAAAATACTCAAAATTTAAAAAGGAGATTTTTTTCATATGTATCATAAACTGTATAAAATTTATTTTCAAAACTAATATTCAAGAATATGACAGCTGCTTAGCCATTCTTCGACGAAACATGCGGCCGCGCCAACTGCAACTGCAATTTTTTTATTTAAGGAGAATAAGAACATAAAGCGATGCGCGCGGTTTTTACAACAAATTTGTAACAGCGGGTCAAACAGCTAATAAGTACTATTATTTGGGCATTATGAGATGTTTATATGAAGCAATTCGCCAAAAAAGAAAAGATTCGTTAAAATACCTATTATATTTAAAACTAAAAATCATTTGCTACACGCGTAGCAAAAAACTCGCGAATTGTAAAAGTACGAGTATTATAATTTTAATATACTTTTATGTTTATTTCTTCATATGTTCAGCCCTTCTGGGTTCATGAGACGAAAATGAGACGCCTTTAAGAGCTGAAGTTTTCCGTACAAACTATGAATTTCTTGCCAGCTGGACTTGTCATTGAAAACACATTACCGACACAAGTCGTTGACTCGCAGCTCCAGACGTCCATTTACATATGTGTGTGTGTCTGTTCAGGCGAACACACTCAAAGGGACCACAACCAACGGTAGCCACACAAAAAGCACGAGGCATTGACAGACAAATGGTTATGTTGAGATTGACAACTTTACCATATATAATACATACTGACGTACATATCGAAGTGCTTACGTATGCAGACATTGAGATATTTCTGGTGAAAAATACAGTCTGCGTTAAAACATAAAAACAAAACATTGTTGTGACTTTTAGTCATAAAAAATATTTTGGAATAATGGAAATGCATTAGCGTGGCTAATGAATACAGTGAATACAAATTTACGACTCTTCGTTATAGATGTAAAGTAGATAAAAGTGCGAGTACTTACACATTTCTATTTATTACAAATGCCATATATATTTATATATATTTCGTATGGAGGTGTTGTTTTGAAAGCGTTCACGCATGAAGGTATCCCAAGAGTCGCAAAATGCCTCAAATATTTTTTTCACGCATCAATGTCGTGGCGCTGAGGTAATGAATATTAAATGTGCAAAGTATTTACAAATCCAAATACGGGTTTGTCAGTGTATTTGTAACGCTGTGTAAAACCTAAACTTTTCACAATAACAAAGCGTCGCCAACAAAGTATCGCAACGAAAGACTGGAGGAATATCCTAGTAATATACTTATCATACAGATTTCTTTATACTTGATAAATACATGGAGTGCAGCAAATTCAAACCAAAGAAATTTTTAATAATTTGTCTCTACAAATAAAGCGATAGAAAAGTAATTTTAGTACTTCATTAAGTACATAATGAGGCATCTACGAGCTTGTTTTTTGGTTGGCTCTTGGTGGGCGCAGTAGGTAGGTGGGTAGGTTAGATGGCAAGAGTACCCCAGGCACACTTCAAGTAGCGCTTAGGTGCTGTTTCGATACCATAATGTGGGCCACTACCTGCGAAAAAATGTAGAGAAGAGAAAGCCGTCTACAGCCATCCAGTGCTGTTGATGTAGTGGAGGAGAGAAAAGGGATCCAGGCTGGAGAATTTCTTCAAGCCATCCCCAAAGGGCACGCTAAGGAATCTCAGGCGCCTAGCCGCCAGAGCCGGATATTTGCAGAGAAAGTGCTCAACAGTCTCTTTTCCAGCAGGATCCCCACAGCTTCTGCAATAGGGGTTACACGGAATTCCAAGCTTCTCCGCATGAGTACCGATTACCCAGCAACCAGTGAACACCGCAATGAGTATGGAAATTGAATGGCGGGGGATTCCCATCACCTTAAGCGTTCTGTTTATATCGTATTGATATATAGTTTATATGTTTATATCGTATTCAGGTCATAGTGTTTTCGAAATAACATACGATGTCAGGGCCTTGATCGCAGCTTGACTATGTTGGGCAGTACAGCAATAAATATTTATCTGGCGGAGACTAACCATTGAAACCATTGTAAATCTGCTTTATATTAATCTTTCTTCTATGGCTTTTAAATACCCAACAGGAACCCCTAGGAAAATTAGATAGAGGGTAGAGTATTAAAAAACAATAGTAAAAATGGTACTCGTTCTCGCACCAGCTGCTAGAGCTTGATAAAAGAGTATGTATTATAATCAACAAATAAATTAAATCATGGTAATTTAGAGAACAAGGTTGTCTAGGAATTTCAAAAAATACAATAAATTTTTTGTTTTTTCGATATTTCGAAAGTATAGTCTCTTAAGAATACACTGCGAAATTTTCATGTATAAATTCCTAATATTATACAATAGCTTCTACAGCACATTAACTAGGTAGCCCATTAAACTCATTTACCTCGAAATGACTTTTCGGCTTGGTGTTGTAATAAAAACAAGCAAAACTATTCAACCGCATCATCTGAAATTTTAGTATGTTGTTCACAACATCATTGGCTATCGCCTGTACTAGAATCACATTATTATTTCAATTATTTCGCTTTTTTTTTATTAAAAGACTAAAAAAACCCCGATTTTTAGAGTGTCAAATTCATTTTGTCATTTTTTTTCTATGTAGTACGAGACATAGCTACAGTCATACTGAATAATTTTTTTTGGTTCTTATATTTCATATAAATAGAAGAGCCAAAATGGACAACACCGTCCAGGTCTAATTTCTCAGAATGGTCAACTTTAGCGCTATTTTTAAAATTATTAATATTAATAAAATTCTTTTTTCTTTGTATGTAAAAGAAGTTAAATAAAACGCCTAAAAATTTAAATATCATTTTTCATTATTTTTATTGTAAAAAAAATCCTGAAAATACCCTACATTTTCGAGCTCTAGACCACCGTGACCCCTTAACTTGAAATATTAAAAAAAAATTATGTAAAGCAATTTTATTAGCGATAAAAATAGTGGCTAGCAAATCAGAAGTTTTTTGGATCTGAATTATTCCTTTCTGATACTCTCTTAGGTGCGGCTTGCGTTTAGAAGATAATAAGCAGCGTTTTTTTTTTCTTGCTCGCTCCTCTCGGGAGCTTAAGGCCTGGACAAGACTCAGTCTTGCGTTAGTTTCGTTAATCTGTTTTTGATTTCTGACAGGGTAGGTGACTAGCCTACCGCTACCGGTCCTAAATAGTGGGTTTGCCCACCTGTAATTGCTTAAGAACAACGCGTTCTTTTACTGCTTGGAGCGCCATCTGTGTCTCACATTTTTCTGGCAGAAGGATTGCACAGCTGGTTGAGGACTTCGCTAAATTTTGTGTGTATGCGCTGTTACCGCGGTCGCCCGCTTCCTCTTGCTGGCGCCACTCTATGCAATGTGTAACTGTATGCTTTTCTTTGTTTTTGCTCGTTTTAGTAGCCACAATGCAAATAATACGCGAGGAAGGGATAAATTTTTGGGGTTGAGGAATGAAATCGGAGGATTTTTTTTTTTGTTTGTTTTAGAAACAGGGAAAGTAGGTAAATTTGAATAATGTGAGACCGTGCTCTACGTGGGATTCGAACCCATAACCTCTGGAATGGCACTTTAAATCAACCACAATTAACAAAAGACATTCAATATGTGTCTGCTTGTCATCAAGATGATTATCTCGACAAGTAAATAACCATTATGGAAGTTAAAGAAGTGGTGAGAAATACCAAACAAACAAAGCTCCCGGACAGGACCGAATAACATATGAATTACTAAAAACTACCACACAGGAATTCCTACAAAAGCTGACAAAGCTGTCTAATGTGATTGTGGAAAAAGGAAACATTGGAGAGACACTTCTAAATACAATAATTTTTCCCATATTCAAGAAGGGAAATCCAAATTTGGTCAGTAACTACGAGGAATTTCATTCACGAATTGTGTGACTAAGGTGCTGATAGGAATAATAAAAAAAGGTTAGCGAATTGGGTCGAATATTACGAAAACATATTAACGGGGTTTCGAACAGGTTTCAGAGAAAACTTTTCAACTGTGGGCACTATCTATAATTTGGCGGTCATTGCCTATTTTGTGGATTTTAAAGCGACATTTGACAGAGTCCCCAGGAAACCGTTGCTTTGTAAACTAAGTCAAATGGGTATATCCGCCATAGTCGTAAATTTTATCGAAATACAATATGCTAAAATACCAAAACGGCTGACTGGACGGGACAAGAAGTGTCCGATGATTTTAAGACTGGCACTGGAGTGAAGCAGGGATGTTTGTTATCGCCACTCTTATTTACGCTGGACCTGGACACCTATGTACATATAATTATTTGAGAAATCGTCTAATGGTTAAAATTCCAAAGCTCAAACAAGGTACGATATACTCGTATAAACTAGAAAAATATTGCACCGAATGGAATATGGAAGTTAATCCAAGTAAATCGAAAAATATGATTTTTAGAAAAGGCGGCCGAATATGGCGAAGATGTAAGGATTGTGGCGGAATATCGCTATCTGGGTGTCAAATTTACACCAAAAACAACATTCGGAAAACATTTGGAAGCCAGAAACAACGCAGCCAAGGCGAACATTAATTGCACCCGGAAAGACTTTCTTGCTAAATCGTCAATATCGTTACAAAATAAATGGAAACTTGTTCAAGCTGTCTACAGGTCCATACAATCTCATGCTGCCCAAGTGTGGGGCTTTACTTTATAGGATGTGGTCAACAAACTGCAAAGATTATTCATAGAATGGATCCTAAGGATACTAGACTTCAGGCCAACCTATGCAATTTTGCGGGAAACCGCAGCTGTAGAAAGCCATTTTTATACATTAAGTCTAAACTTGAAATATATTATATTTATAAAAACTTTGTACGAATATAAAGAAAGCAGATTCCCGCATAAATTTCTGTGTATAAAAAAAAATTTTCTGGTATAAATAGCTTAAGGGGTCAGGGGTAGTCAGAGGCCCCTAAAAAAATATTGATTTTCCATCTTTTTTCTTTTTTTAGCTAGCATGTTTCGACTTGACTTTAACAAAATTTAGCAAAAAAAATTAATAATTGTAAAAGTTATCGCTGTATGATAAATAAAATTGAAATCTACCAAGCGGTTTTTAAGTTCCAGTGAACACCAGTTCAAAAAACATAGTTTTAAGAAAAGCGCATTTAAAGTTCACATTCAATATTTTTAAGATATTATACTTTAAGAAAATGTAAAAAGAAATCAAATTTTTTGAAAATTCTGACTACCCCTAACCCCTTAAGGAAATGAGCTCAGAATTCGGATTAACTTTCAACGAATGCATCAATAGTAGGCAGTGGCATAGCCTTTACAGACAGTTTCTGACAGAGTTAAAGGCCAAACACATCAGAGAACATATTGAAAAAGCGCGTGTAAGTGCTTCACGCATATATAGAGGGTGCGCCACTTTTTATGTCATTATGAAAACATTGAATAACTTTGAAAAAAAACAACTGATTTGTATAAGTGAGGTATTTTTATTTGGTTTGGTTATTTACAATTTGTCTAAAATATTTTTTGTATACAATGCCAATCAAGTAGCCACCTTTATTAGCAATCACAAACTGCGATCATTTTTCTGCGTTTGTCATCACCTTGTCAAGCATTTCGGGTTTAATAGCGACGATTTCGGCACGAATGTCTGCCTTAAGATGGTCAATAGCCTGTGGCTTGTTAGCGTAAACCTTACTTTTCATCGTCTTAACCTTTCTAGCGCATTTGCGGGCAGACTTAATGAGCCAACATCCATCGATATCGTTTCGTTTTCTTGGTAAAAATATGACCCAATGATGGTCTTGGCGCAAATGCCGGCCCAAGCAGTTACTTTCCGGTCATGCAATGGCGTTTGACGGATCTCGTGTGGATTCTCAGTTCTCCAAATGCGACAATTTTGTTTATCACGCTGCCATAGAGATTAAAATTTGCCTCGTCAGTCATTAAAATTTGTTTCCAAAAATTGGGTTCAGTGTCAACCATTCGAGCGACTGTTTGGCCGTATTCCAAGCGACGTGAATGGTCTGTCGGCAATATTCTTTGTGTCATTGCACTTTATACGGAAACAAATTTAAATCATCCTTTAAAATGCGCCGCATTGTGGTTTCACTGACGCCAAAATGCTGAGCGCGACGACGATACGACACTGTTGGCTCCGGGGCAACGTTCTCCCTCACTGCTTCAACAAGTTCATTGGAACGTCTTGGTCGTTGATGAACGGCATGTTGACGACCTCCTACTGTTCCGCGCTCGAAAAAATTCGACACCAAACGACGAATAGTATTGTCAGACGGTGCCTGTTTACCGGATACTTTTTGCGATGTGCGCGTTGAGTTAGAACAATAGAACGACTATTTTCGATGTATTTTGTCACTATTTCAGCGCGTTGTTTCGGTCTAAAGCGATCCGTGGTTAAAGTTGTACTAAACTGGCGTATCGAAAACATGTATGTTGAAGTCAATCGGTTGGTAAATGACAAAGTTATTCAGCGTTTACATACCGACATAAAATTATCAATCAATAATTTTCAAAGCACGGTGTGTTCTGCTTATGTTAAATGCCAATGAATTCCAAAACACATCAAAAATGTGCAGCATCTGCAATCTGAACGAAAAAAAAAGTTAAGCATTTTATTGGAAGGTATCCTTACTCACTGAGTTTAGAAATACTTATTTCGAAAAATCAGAATTAACACTTTATCTCAATAATTTTGTATGTTCACAGCAAATAAAGTGATAACTAAGTCCACAAAAATATTATTACTAATCATACGGGAGAGCCCACCAACATTGAGGTCACAGGTGCGATGCCCGTTGCGGGATATGAAATATCAAAGGACAGAAAACGAGTTTTTCTAACCGCGGCATCCACCCGGCATGCAATTACACAATCCACGGAAAACAAAAATTTCTTCCCCAAAAGAGCTGCTCAACAAAACCATCAACAGGAAATGAAAACTGTTGGTCTATGCACTCCTAAAACAAACTCAAAGCGCACGCCACAAATTGGAGAAGAAGTGCGGCCAAATAATCATCAAAGGATGCTCACGCTAATTGTGCTTATATTTATATATCAACTTATGCACACATACACACATACACATATGTAGTCCTTTGATGAAAACTAATTTATCAAGGCCGTCAAGCAAGGCGTTAAATGAGAAAAATAAATGAATTAACGTATTCACAGGATTATGATTAATTATTAGTTTACTTAAATATTTCGGCACTCTCTCCTAGCGAAAAATATATGCACACGTACATATATATATTTATATATTGCATGTAGTTTGGACGATTGCGAAGATAACTCCATCTTAAATCATAAGTTTGTGTCTGAGTTTGATTAAAATAAATATTGGCATATGTCTTTGCACACACACATCTGCAAATGCAACGAATACAGAGATAAAATTAATTACAAATGAAAGGACGAGGCTTTGTAGCAGGACTGTGAATGTATTTATTATTTATACGCACATACATACATGGGCACATACAAACATACGCACATCCATAGGTATGTGTACATTCATGGATGTTATGCGCGAATGCGATCGAAATCGTTTGCCGTCTGTTTGCCCAAAAGCATTGGGACCGCAATTATGCTATGCTTAATTAGCAGCTGTCAGCAGCAGTTAACTTAAGATATAAAATAACAATAACAACAGCAGCATCATGGAATTAAAATACTTAATACTTCGTTAGCGGATTAAGGCAAAGTCAAGGCTCTGAGTTATAATCCTATAATGATAATGAAACATGTCAATCACCTCATAAAGGTTCGCAGTATATTTTCTCGAATTCGGTTGACCCACATTTGTTGAGTAGGTTTGCGAAATGCCCATTTTTCTTTTACATGCGTGCGCAAAATATGCTTCATGTCCATATAAGCATTTATTTATATGCACACACACACATACACATTCACATGCACCTTAACCTTAATCATTGTGAAAGCGCTCAAGGCCTACTCGTGCAGTCTATACGGGAACACAAAATAGATGTTGCTATACTCAGCGAACCCTATAAATACCAAAAAAGCAATGGCTGGGCCTCTGATATTACTGGCAAGTCGTCAATCTGGAACTGTGGGAGAAATAGCTCCCGACTTATGAGCGTGAAGGCAGCTCGCAGAATTGTACGAGCGCGAATTGGGAATACATACGTCTATAGCTGCTACTTACCACCCAGCTTAACTCTGCCTGAAGCTACCAGCATCCTAGAGAATCTCGCCTAAGATATTAAAGACCATAGACCTGTGGTCATAGGTGGCGATTTTAATGACTGGGCTGTGAACAGGTCAAAAATTATAGGGTTTGCTGACGATATCGCTGTTATGGTCGTAGCTAAAGTACTCCACCAAGCTAAAGCAACCTGCAACCAGGCTGTCGGCATGGTAAAAGAATGGCTTCGCAAGAACGGTCTAACTCTTGTGGATCATAAGACGGAAGCAGTGCTCATTAGCAGCAGGAAGAAGGTGGAGTCAGCAAATATAATGGTGGGTGAAAATACCATAGGATCGAAGCCATCCATTAAATACCAGCGCGGAATAATCGACCATAGGTTGAACTTCAGAGATCACCTATCATACGCGAGCAGCATAGCGGCATAGGCAGTAACAGCACTGACGCACATAATGATGAACACTAGCGCCCTAGGCAAAACCGCAGGATACTACTTAATACCGTGGCCTCATCGATTTTGCTGTATTCAGCTCCAGCATGGGCGGAAGCAACTAATTGCAGCTCATATGTGAGTTGTATGAAATAAGAGTGCCCTCAGGGTGTGCTGCACGTTTCGAACGATATCCGAAGACGCCATTATGGTTATTGCAGGACTACTCCCAATAAAATTAAAGGCAAAAGAGTACGTTGAAGTTTACTAAAACAAAGCTATTTCAGAACGTTAGACAATACGCAAGGAAGCAAGAGAGCATAGCTTGCGTTCATTGCAGGGAAATTGGAGTTCGTCCATGAACGTACGCTAGACGTACTGTCTGATTCCCATAATAGCCAAATGGGTTAACCGTAAACATGGACAGTTAGACTATTATCTGACCCAAATACTGACGGGACATGGGTGCCTCAAATCCTATCTATATAGGTTTAAGCACGAAGACAACCCGTTTTGTTTTCATTGTGAACCAGTTGTAGAACACGCTAAACATATTTTGTTTGGCTGTCCGCGATTTGTGTTCGAAAGGGAGGAATTAAGCACTAGGGTGGGGAAGCCTATTTCGGCTGATAACCTAGAGGATATTATGTTAGAGTCAGAAGAACACTGGCCCGCTGAATGGAATATGGCAAAAATAGTAATCTCCAAACTGATTCGTGCTGAACAACAGCGCAGATCTTCAAGAATTGAAGGGAAAACGAAGCTGGGGTGGGTTTTTAGTGGGTAAGTCGAAAGGTCCACACTTTTCGGCTTTCAATGCTTTGTGCCACCTCCACACAAAAAAAAAAACATTCACATGCACATACACATACAGTACCGTGACGAACATAACTGAGTACAACACGATTTTTTGTTTGCTGTTTACTATATATTTTTTACGAGTTAGACTTTGTTTTTTTTTATTTTTTCTTTACTATTGCTTCTTTTATAAGCAAATCTTTATAAACCAAACTTTCAAACTTTATACAAAAATTAATCTTTTTTTTAATAAGAGCGTAGAATTGCTGACGTATGCCGATGATATTCACATCATCGGCCATAACCAACGCGTTGTCAGTTCTGCCTCTTTCACACTGGATAGAGTAACAAACCGAATGGGTCTGGTGGTGAACGACTCACGCCACTGCTCACAGTTATGATTTCGAGGAACTGAGCTAAAACCAAACTTTTCAAGCATTTACTGAAATTCTCTATGGGAGTTGTCAAACTTTGTCAGTGTACAGGGGCCACCTTGGCAAATCTAAAGTCCCAAAATTTGGCGAAGGGAAGGATGTGCTCTCCTTATTGGGAGAAAATATTCGTTCAGCGTGCGCCAATAAGAAAAATTGCTTGGCCTCGACGATTTTCTGCTTTGCTTTTCAAGCAATGCGCACGAAACTGGCACTTTGGGACTGTGATGTGGATATTTTATTAATAGTAAGGTCTCGTTAGATGACCAATAGCGACAATTGAATTTATTTCTACTGCCATTTATATGGAAATGGGCTTATTCACTCCAAAAGATGGTGTTTACCATATGGAATCACTCCAACATTGTCTTTTTCCTATAACGAATCAGAAACAGTAGAAATGGGCTGACCCCAAGGAGTGTGCAAAAGTCAAATCGTCTCTCTATTCCAGAAACAGGCTGTTGACAGGTGGACTTACACGGATGCCTGCAAAATAACTAAACAAACGTGGACCAATTTCACCAAATCCAGAACTGACGATTTGCTAAGAAAGCCGCGGGAAGACATTTTCAAAATTACGCCAACAATAACCGCTCACTGGCGTTTGGGGGACCATGCCAGCAAGATGGGGTGGCCGTTCAATAAGAAATGTGGAAGATGCAATCAAGAAGAATATAGAGAAACAGTTTTTCACTATCTATGTGAGGGCTCAAGTCTGGGTGCTATAACGCTGGGAGAATTTTCGATGAATAACTTGAAAGAATTTGCAGAAAAGAAAATTGACGACAGATTTATAGTCAAATCAAGATGGTTCGACTAATAAATAATCAGTGGTTCTACAAGAGGTGTATCAAAGTGGCATCTTTTCTGTTAATTGGGTCTGGGCTGTGTAGCACAGACAACACCTACATCAACCAGCTAAGCTGTGGGTATCGCACAGCCTACTTTGTAACTGGTTTAATTAGTTTTTTGTTGTTGACGTGTTAACGTCTTATAATTCGATTTAGCCGGCTGCACGCACGAAAAAATGTGTCGTTACCTTGCGCATTTGTCGTTACCTTGCTTATTAGTGTTACCTTGCTCATTGCCGTTACCTTGAATGAACTGCAAGCGAAAGCGCGGTGCGAACAAAGCAAACGAAAGGCAACGTTCGACATCTTGCTCTCTCCTACTTAAGTGAGCGTATATATGTATGTATATGCGCATATGTACATACACATGGTAGAAAAAGTCTGCGTTCACCCACTGTTATAAAGTATTAAAATAATTTCACGTGTTTATCTTAAAACTCTCAGTTATTTCTTTTCACTTATTTCAAAGAAAATTATTCATAGAGGTTATGAACAAAATTTTTTGGAGTTTGAGCTGCGTCGTGTTCAGATAACGGGATTGTAGTACAGTTACTTAAATAGGCTAAGCAGAAAAAGTGTGCGTTCATTTCGAATAGTGACGATTATTTGCATGGCAATTACGTTAAATTAAATTTTAAATCATTCATGTAGTTGACGCGGTTAAGAACAAATCTAAAGAGGGAAAAATTGATATTAGAAATACATTTTTTGTTACTATGGACCAAAGGCGAAAAGAAATAGATATTGGTGAAAGGAAAATCATTGTAAGTTTGTGGCAAAATAGTAAGAGCTATCGGGAAATCGCGAAAACTGTTGGGAGGCAATACTCCTCGGCCCAAAGAGTGATAAACAACTTCAAGCAAACGAATTGTTTGGAGTCTAAGCCTCGTTCTGGGCGTCCAAAAAAACTGACGGAAAGAGAAGAACGCAACATAACTATTCTTGCGAATTCTAATCCACGACTAACAGCAAGCCGAATTTCAAAAGACATAGAAGTAAAATACCAAAAGAAAGTACATCCAGATACAGTAAGAAAAATTTGAAAAAGAATCGGATTTCACGGCAGAGTGGCCCGAAAAAAACCCTTCATATCGCGAGTAAATCGGCTTAAGCGGATGGCTTTCGCCAAGGAATACGTAAACAAGCCACCTGAGTTTTGGAATAGTGTGATTTTTTCAGATGAGGGCAAGTTTTGCATTTTCGGGATAAAAAGTCGTAAAATTATTTGGAGGAAAAACGGAACGGCACTTGGAAAGCAAAATCTGGTATCTACGGTAAAGCATGGGGGAGGAGGTGCCATGATATGGGGGTGTATGGCTAGTTCGGGCGTTGGAAATATGCAGTTTTTTGAGTCGATAATGAACAGACATGATTATCTCGATATTTTAAAAACGAATTTGAGAGAAGGTGCAATCCAACTGGGACTCGGTGAAAGATTTGTTTTCCAACAGGACAACGACCCGAAACACACAGCAGAGATTGTTGGGTTGTGGTTGTTGTATAATGTTCCAAAACAACTTCGCAGACCCCCACAATCACCTGACCTTAACCCCATTGAGCACTTATGGGACGTTCTAGAAAAAAAAAATTCGAGAGCGTACAATAACTAGCAAGGAAATGCTTAAGAACGCGCTTAAAGAGGAAATAGTCCAGAAATAACAGCCAACCTAGTTGGATCAATGAAAAGACGCCTCCTAGAAGTCATAAAAAGCCGGGGATATCCAACTAGCTATTAATTTTAAAACATTTCTATGATCTTAAGCCTTTTATTTTATTATTATTGAAGTGAACGCAAACTTTTTCCGTTTAGTTTGAATGGCCTTTTTAATTTTATGTGATCTCATTTTAAATTTGATTTTGTTATTGGTAGCGAAATATGTCTGATAGTTACGTTTAAGTGAACTTGATAAAACTCATTAAAAAAAAATTCTGAAATATTTATTGTTTTGAACTTTTTCTAATGCAAAGAATATTTGTATAGGTGAACGCAGACTTTTTCTACTATGTGTATATAAATTCACGTATTTGTATTTGCATATGCCTTCTTATTGATTATTATTAATTTGATTTTCTTGAAGAAGTAAAAATAAAACGAAGTTTGTTAATAATACCTGTTGTTTTAATGTTATTATTATTAATTTTTTTATTATATATGAAGGTAAAAATGTATGGTATTGTAATATTTACCATATATATACCTTATAAGATATGTTGTATACTATAATAATATATGTATATAAACATACATATAATAGGTCTATTTATAAGTTCGTGCGGTTTTACAACAGATGGCGTAACTTGATTATTATTCCATCGATCCACATTTCCAAACATTCATTGGAGAGCTACTGTCGTAAGGCACAAACGTCAGTATAAGTTTTTTATTTGAAGCGTAAACAACAATATTTTTACCACACTTGAAAATGTCGAATTTCGTGCCAAATAATGTGTTTTTGCGGGGAATTCTTCTTCATTATTTTAATATGAAGAAAAAAGCAGCCGAAAGTCATCGTATCTTGGTGGAAGTTTATGGTGAGCATGCTCTATCTGAGCGAACGTGCCAGAAGTGGTTTGCACGCTTTAAAAGTGGTGATTTTGGCTTGGAAGACGAAGAACGCGAGGGTGCGCCGCCAAAGTTCATGGATACCGAATTGGAGGAATTGCTCGATCAAGATCCGGCTCAAACGCAAGAAGAGGTTGCAAAAACTTTGGGAGTTGATCAATCAACCATTTCCAAACGTTTAAAAGCCATGGGAATGATCCGAAAGGTAGGCCATTGGGTGCCGTATGAATTGAAGCCAAGAGACGTTGAACGCCGTTTTATGGCATGCGAACAACTGCTTCAACGGCACAAAAGAAAGGGTTTTTTGCATCGAATTGTGACTGGCGATGAAAAGTGGGTCCATTACGACAATCCAAAACGTCGGGCAACGTATGGATACCCTGGCCATGCTTCAACATCGACGTCGGCGCAGAATATTCATGGCCTGAAGGTTATGCTGTGTATCTGGTGGGACCAGCTGGGTGTTGTGTATTATGAGCTACTGAAACCGAATGAAACGATTACGGGGGATGTCTACCGACGACAATTGATGCGTTTGAGCCGAGCACTGCGAGAAAAACGGCCGCAATACGCCGATAGACACGACAAAGTTATTTTGCAACATGACAATGCTCGGCCACATGTTGCACAAGTGGTCAAAACATACTTAGAAACGCTCAAATGGGATGTCCTACCCCACCCGCCGTATAGTCCAGACCTTGCGCCATCCGATTACTATCTCTTCCGATCGATGCAACATGGCCTGGCTGACCAGCACTTCCGTAATTACGATGAAGTCAAAAAATGGATCGATTCGTGGATTGCGGCAAAACCGACCGAATTTTTCACAAAGGGAATCCGTGAATTGCCAGAAAGATGGGAAAAAGTAGTAGTAAGCGATGGACAATATTTTGAATATTAAATTTGTAACCATTTTACGTCAATAAAGTTTCAAATTTCGAAAAAAACCGCACGAACTTATTCATAATCCTATTACATATACAATTTGGCGCAATTTTCAAAAAGAACAAATCTATATGTAAAGATGCATACAATACGAATCAAATATATCAAATATACGAATCTATTCCGTACGCAAGCAAATGTAAGCTAATGTGCTTGAACTGCAAGCGAGAGCGCGGAACGAACGACAAAGAGCACAATCGGCCCCCGCGTTCGGCAACGTTCGACATCTGACTCTGTCCTACTTGAGTGAGCATATAAATGTATGTATATGCGCATATGTAGGTATATAAATTCACATACTTGTATTTGCATATGCCTTCTTCCTGTGTGCATGGTAATGAACCATTTCTCTGTTGAGAATAGGACGATGATAGAAAAAGTAGGAAATGAAAGTGTCTTGAAAAAGGCAAATCGATCATGGTGCCTCTTAGTGTTGTTGACTTATTAACGTCTGATGCACAATGGAAATTGAACATCTCTTTCATGAATTTGATAAATGTTTCGCCATTTTTCACGTTTGTGTAAATGTAACGTGACCAATTCCATTGCAATTCCATTTACCTCCTCCTCTATATCCATACAAAATATCTATCAAACAAATAAAATTAAAATTTTGTTTTGAAAATTGCAACCATTCCATTAATATTTTCTTATGACGTTGTCACGTTAAACTATCGTCAGTAAACCGACTTTACAGACAACCTCTTTTTTTTTTTATAGATAGTAGAAATTTATTGTTCAAAAATTTATTGAATAAATGAAATGCGTAAATTTGATTTTTGACCTTAGATATCCTTTTCTATCTTTTCTATCTTTTTTTTTATTTAGCATCCTTCCAACCAGCATAAAAAGTTCTATTGATTCATATTTTTCTTCTTTTTTTAGCGAAGCCTTGCGTACTCTGTTTTTATCGAGTACTTTTTCCTATCGATCAGCCAATTTTGCATTCAGCTTATTACCTTTGTTAGGAATATTCATCCTACCCTCTACTCCTGTTTGTGTATTAACTATTTATTATTTACGCTGCCCTAATCGCTGTACACACACTTTGGCGCATTTATCTATGGATGAGTGGCGTTCAATGTCACATTAGAAAATAACAAACAAAATCACTAAAACGGAATGAAGCTCTCCGACGTTCCCACACATAACAGCGCTGAAATTATGCATTTCCGTTGCCTCAGCATACAGTGGCAAATCACTACAGCACTTAAATACAAGTTTGCATATGTGTACGTACATTTTATTTATGCTTTCGGCCAGTTACGTGCAATATTTTGCCAATTACGGCGCTACAGTACGTTAAGCAATTCATCAATCAATCAATTTAGTTGAATGAGGCCATAAAATCTAACAACGAAAATAAAAATTATTTGCACCCAATTTTAAATTGTCCCCACTGCCATTAGGGATTTCCCTCTGGGGCGCCTAAAAATATGTATTATATGTATGTATGTATTTGAATTCAACGCATGCCATGCGATATTTTAACAATGGGCCCGCGGCATAGACGCACAACGCGGACGTTCAATGCCAATCAACGATTTCATTGTTATTAGAAGCATGCGGAGGTTTTTCCAATTTAAATTCAAATTTCAATTTTCAACACAAATTCCATTACAATCGAAATGCTGATGAACTTATTAAATTTCAATTTTCATGCTGCTTCAACGGAACTGAATAGAAAGTTTTATATAGGCGCTGTTTCCGTTCGAATTGTATCTTGCAGGAAATTAAGTGCGGTCTGGCCTACACAGGCGGGGTAGGTGGAGTGTAGAAAAAGAAACGGGTAAAATGGATTACTTTTTCATTGTCCATTTGTTCTGCATTGTCTAACAGAAGCTAAACATTTGTCGTATTTGTTGTTGCTGTTGTTCTTGCTCATATCCTTTCCTACAGCCATTTACTCATTGATGCAATTGCTTCGTTTCGTATCGTTTCGGCTTAGGTTTCGGCTGAACGCGCGCGCATACACCATTTCCGACAAACGACAATGAAAATCAGGATATCCGGCACACCAAATTAAACAAACATACAAACTAGCAGGCAAATAAGCGAATAGTCGAACAAAGCAATCAGCCCAAACAGTCGTTAGTAGCCGAAAAAGAAAACAACCAACAACAATAAAATTCTCAAACAATAACGCCAAGCGAAACGGAAACAACACAATTGGCCAGTAATACAAGCGGGTATTACGTTTTCTATTACGTTTCACCTCTTTACCGAGATGCCTCTATGCCGCTCTGCGACGGGCGAATATTCACTTAAGCTTCTTAGGAAGTTTCCGAAAAAAATCCAGCCTCTACAAACAGTAACGTGAAAAATAATAGAAAAATGATATGAAATATCGAATACGAAGCGAAGGGAGGTAAAAATGGAGAACCTCATCTAATTTTGTTTGCTTGTTTTTAATGGCAATTCTATTCACAGTTACAATAAGCTTATGACTATGGCTACGCCTTAGGCTGAAGTTACCTTATCTAATTAAATTCTAATCTTCTCTAGTTTTTTTTGCTTATTAATTTTTAAAATGCTTTCCTTTGAGTTTTTTCGGGCTTTGCGATATTTTCTTAATGCTTTATTAACTTTTTTATGCATACAAATAAGAACAAAACATAAATAAATAATTGGCGCTGACCCCATTCTTGGCCGTTAGAACGAGCTGTTCCTCCGATTGTAACGGGCGTCTTGATGTTGTTCCACAAGTGGAGGGACCTACAGTTTCAAGCCGACTCGGAACGGCAGATATTTTTTTATGAGGAGCTTTTTCATAGCTCAAATACACTAGGAGGTTTTCCATTGCCTGCCGAGAGGCGACCGCTATTAGAAAAAACTTTTTCTATCATCTTAGTGTTTCATGCACGGAGACTCGAACCGGTGCACATCCGAATGGTAGCCACGCACCCGCCTATTCGGCTACGGCTAAGAATACTTAAATGTTTACTAAAGAACAACAATGCGAAGGCTTGTTGAACAGTGTTGAAAGCCACACCTACCCACCACTAGAGGAGTAAGAATTTAAACATAATTTTAATATTTCATCTTGAATTTGAATGGAATTTGAACATACAAAAAATTTCATTTTCTTTTCTCTATTCATTCTTTATTTTCTTTTATTTTTTATTTATTTTTTTTATTTAGCCAAACCAACAAAAATACTAACACAAAACTGCTTTATACTATTTGCAAATAATCATTTAATAGCTTATGGACAGCCCCTGCAGGCGCTGAGCTAATTAGGTCAAAGTCGGAATATATCTCAGTAATTTGGAATCCAATTTATACTTTTTACTCCCAAAAGATCGAAAGAGTTCAAAGCAGCGATTTTGCTCTGGTTTACTCTGCAAACTCTTCATCTTAACGAGTCTCGTCCATCTTGTGGGGCCCGTTACATATAAATATGGAAATTTAAATTTCAAATACTCTCCTCAAAGCGTATAATGCACTCACTGATGTTTAACTATGATTTTGTCTATGGTGTCATTGACTGCACAGATCTACTGGCGCAGATAAGCTTCTATATTCCCCAAACTCATTTTATACATCCAGTCTTTAAAGTTTGTAACCATAGACTTAATAAATCAAGAACTTCATTTAACTCACTTTGGGCTTCAGTGAAGCGAGCAGATTTAACGTAATCGCTATGGAATTCAAATTTAAAATATTGAAATCCCACACAAATTACGTATGGGAACACTAGAAGTTAATCTTTGCAAAAGAATAGGAGAGGTAACTGAATTATTCAAAAGGCGAGTTATAAAACTGCCGGCAGGTATGTGAAATCTAGGTAGATAGGTTAAATGATTGGAGTACCACTCCAGCACTCCCCAACTAACAATAAAGCGTCGTTTTGATAGCATTATGAGACCTCCAATAGGCAGATATCTACAACCAGCCAGAGCTATTGATATAATGGAGAATATTGATAGGATTTATGTAGGTTGGTGCACTGCCCCAGGCTATCAAAAAAAGGAACACCCAATGAACTTAATCTTCCAGCTGTCAATCTCGGACATTTGCAGAGAAAGTGCCCACTAGTCTTCTTCGCTGAAAGGTCCCAACAGCTTCTGCAGTGGAGGTTAAATGGTAAACCTAGCTTTTCCGTGTGTATGCCGACCGTCCAATGAGCAGTAAAGACAGCTGCGAGTTCGGAAATTGAATAGCGTGGAATCAACACGACTTTCTGAGTTCTCGAGCTATTGTATTGACGCCAAAGGGTTTTCGAAATAGTACACAAAGAAATGTAGCTTTATCTGATCTGCCCTTTACTGAGAAATTCGTCCCCTTTAACAACAGTCAGGAGGATGCCAATAGCTGGCTAGGAGGTCTCTGAGACCAATTAGCTTAACTTCGTCGCAAGTTTCTCAGCAATCTTATTTTCCTTACAGGAGTTGACTAGTTAGCATCTGCACGGTGGTATCGTCAGAGCTTTGATCGCGGCTTGCCCATAGGAAAAAATGTTAAATCTCCCTCGCCTCCCGTGTTCCCTAAGCATTTTGCATGCCTGCATGATACCAAAGGCTTCTGCCAGATACGTGCAATGTTAAGGAAATACATAAATTAGCTGATTAAGAGAAAACCCTTGCTCTGACTCCGGATTCCATCTTGGAGCCGTCAGTGAATATAGAGGTGCAGATTTTCCCTTCGTCCCAATCCTGCCTACTTGGAAAGATTACGGATCCAGTTTGCGGATAAAGATATATATCCCAAGTTCCAAGAAATACGGTGTAAACTGCCCAAAAATGTTTCCATGTCCCTTAAGACATTGCCTCCAGTGGTCAACCTCCTTTAGCCTGATTGCAATTTGACCAACGATGGGAAGTAAGTGCAAAACGACATTCAGGCTAGTACTGGAGCAAATGCTACATGCTCCAGTGGTGCCATTACATACAGTGCTTTGCACCCTCCCCATTGCCAAATCTACTATGCACAGGTTTCAAATTTATTAGCTGACAATACGATTCATAAGACGGCAAAGGTTCTCTAAAGTTCAACGAACGAAGCGAAAGAGCAATGAATATTTTCTTAACTCAATGGATGAAACTAATTTGGGTGGCATGACCTTCAAAAGAAAATTTGGGATTTTTGCAAGCGTCATCGTACGTCAATCATATTTGACGTTCGTGAACTAGACAGCGTACAGCTGTAGTGTACAAATAGGCAAGCAATGGGTCATGTAAATCACAAAAATTTGTATTTATTAAAAAATGTATCCAAAAACAAATGTAAAGATTAATTCTGCGCCATTTTGTATATCTTATGTGCTCGAGAAAATAATAAAAATAATATTTATAGAGTATATTTTGAGGTTATCTGCTTCTTCTCTATGCATTTATATCATGAGAAATAGGAACATTAATAAATAAGATAAACCACAGCGTCCCAATATGCTTCCTTGAGGAATGCGAGACGTTGCGAAAAATTACTCAGAAGCGACATTGTCAAAAGCAACAGCAAAATTTTTATCACTCAGATAAAACTTAATGCTTCCAAAGAAAATAGCATGAAAGCCAAGATTCTTTAATGAATCTGCTAAAAATGTATGCTAGACCTTATCGAATAGTCTATAAAAATGGCATCGACTGGATGACCTTCTTGACAGGCAGCAAAACTGTGGGATCTGACTTTGAAAAAACTATGTTAGCTTGGACAAATCAAACCTTTAACTGCGAATAAAAATAACCGTTTTCGATTAGCCACTTCTCAGCTCGCTAAGTTTGGACTCTACTTGCTTCTCGAAAATTTGCGTGTGAAAGACACAATTAAGTTATCGAGCAAGATTTGCTACTATTGAATATAGTTATATCTCATAAAATTGGTATAACTCCCTCCATTCAATGCTGCCAACTTTCTTTTCTGATATTAGGCAATTCTCCTTAGACTGTGTTTAGACAAGGCAACATTTTTGAGGACTCCCCTAACTCTTGATAGAGAGATCGACGGGGAAGAAAGAGAGGTATCAAGTTGCGCTTTCTGTTTTTTCTTCTTACAAATGTTGCTGTTGTCCATAGACTAAAAACAACAGTGCTAGCTATTTGATTAGCCCTATGTGAACGCAGTCTAACTAAAAATCTTTAAATGTTTTCAAATAAATGCCAATTTTGGCAGTTCTTTTAAGTCCTGCCAACATTTTATTTATGTAGGTTGCTTCATCTATTCGCTACTCGCTAACGCATGACGAATCGATGACGTCTAATTTCTCCTTAACTATGCACCCAAAAATTTGGGATACCGTAAAAAATTTCGAAACCGGCCTGTAATCGGCAACGTTATTCTTCTTACCGCTTTTTTTTAATTAGCGCAATGGCCTTTGCGACCTTTGTCGGTCTGCAAAATGCTCACCAGAGGGTGATAACTCTTTGAAAATAATTGTTAAATGTTCAATAATGAATAGCATTGCTTAAAATAATAGCTAAAGGACAATCGGTGCCACCAGTTTGCCCGAGCTTATCCCTATGAACTTCTTCTGTGTGGGTGCCTCAAAAGAAAAGTCTGTTAAACACACCCAGTGACCATCTCATCACTAAAAGAAAATGCCGGTCGCGAGGTTAATGGCGTTCTCATATCACTTCCCCAGCGGGTGGCATGGAGTACGGAAGCCAGATTCCAATAGGGTTTCCAACGTAACAGCATTTAGAGGGAACAATTTTTAAAAAATAAAATCCACACTTGTCTTCATTGTAATGGATATTGAAATAAACTTTTATCATTAACAATTATTTTTTAATTTAGCTTTTAATTCCTAATTCTGCAATCTGGCTTTTAGGATTCAATATCCCTTTAATGTCTTCAGTAGATAACGTGATCGAACCAAAAGCGAGTACCGGGTCGGAGATGAAATAACTGTCAGTAAAAAGATGCAAATCTACAGTGAGAAATCTGCAGACTGAAAAAATCGACAAAGACGTTCACTGCATCTTCAAGGGCTCGTTGCTTATCGTTATAAAAAACCGAGGAGAGATTATTTGAATTAGATTTTTTAGGTTTTATATAATTCCAGTAGGCTGGCGAGTTATTTTTGATGATATCTTCATAGTTTTAACTTTTTATAAATATGCCTGATGAGATCACTGAATTTTCCTGAGTGGGACTGTTCACGATCGTAGTATTATTAAAGGTCGCTGTCAAGTTAATTTTCCACATTAAAATGCGTTATTGCTAAGAAAGTTTAATAATCCTTCTGCGTACGAAGAAGTAGAGCCGTTGAATAGCAAATTATTTTTTATTCAGAAGCAGAATTCACCACAAACAAGCATTTTTACTATCGCTGTCATTATTATTTTTCACACAACTGTAAATTTACTTTTTGATTTTTCAGCAATGGCCCTCAAAATGTACGAAGTTAAAGGCAAATCGCGCACTGAAATGGTTTTTTGTATGCAAATTCAATTTAGTGAAATAACAAAAACAAACAAAAACACAAAATAATACAATAAACAATCAAAAAAGAAGAGAAAAATTGTTGTGAAAAGGATATGCCAAGCATAGCCGAAAACTATTTTCACGCCGCGACACAGGCAAACAAAGAGCAGAAAAGCGATTTTATACAACTGCAGAACGAAGACACTGAGGCGGCGAGATGATGGGGTTAGGCGTCCAACTCGACATCGGTGTCGAAGAAGGAAGAGTCTGGTAGAAATCGCGTATTATGTTGTAGTTGGATGTTCTTATTAACTACAACTAAAGTAATTTACGAAATAAACAACACAAAAACAATCGCAATAGCAGCAGTAAGTGGCAGCAAGCAGCAGGCAGCAAGCGGTAAGCGTAAGCATAAATAATAGACGCCAAGAACAATGGAAAAAGTTTGTAGCAGAACAGAATCTTAATTCTATAGTTTTCGTTTTTGCATTGTAGTGTATCTTTAAATGAAATGTACAAATACACCGCACGACAAAATGATAGCACATCAGCATTTGGACCAATTTTGTTTGTTTTTCACATTTTTTTATGTTCCATTAATTTTGTATAAAATTATAGCTAATTGTCTCAAAACCACTTTCTGAATTAAATTTTTTAAGTTTTACGGAAAAAATTATATTGTAAAAATTCGACAAAACTTTCACCAGTTGAACGCTTCTTGATTATAATTTCTATACAAATGTTTGGTATACAATTTTATAGCTCATAAAATCTTAATAAGATAAAGGGCTTAAATGGATTGACGGTGTAGAAAAGACGAAGGCTTATTGGAATCTCGGACATTGGGGACACAAGCACGAAACCGAGACAATTGGAGGCATATGCTACAGCAGGTGAAGATCCGACCAGGGCTGTCCAGCCAACAATGATGATGATGAAAGGGCATATGCAGTTACTGTCTTCCATCGGCCGCGTTTCTACGCGAACAGTCGGCATATATGAAGGGTTAATAGGAAATAAAATATTACTCGCGGACCAAAACGGACAACACCTGCTTGGGGATGTAGTTTTCATATATCACAAAATCTAGTTACCTGCTTAATCGAATCTAAATTGCAAAAGAATCGTCAGGACGCCCTATGCTCCCCTGGGAGTTAAAGGAAAACATATATACAACGTGAAAAAGACTGTTGTCATAAAAATGTTTTTTTGATTGCGCCATCATTTTTATGAGTTAGTGCGTTGGAAGTTACAAACCTAGCTGGCTGTCAGTGAAAGCTTAGTGACATTCGATCCAGTGGAAGCGAAGTAATTGTGTCTAAAGTGTCAGTACGAGTATGTTGGTGTCATGAGTTTCGAACAAACAGCTAATATCTAATTTTGATTCAAAATCGGCAAAACGTTTACCGAAACATTTGAGTTGATGAAAAAAGTTCATGGCGATGATTGTCTATCTCGTGCCAGAGTTCGTGAGTAGGTTACACGTTTCAGAGATGGTTGTGAGGACATAAATGACAATGACATACGGGCCGCCTAAAATCAGTACCCACCGAAAACTTCATCAAAATTGTTCGTAAATTTATCAAAAATGAATCGAAATCATAGTTCAAATTTATGGCATCGGAGTTAAATATCTCCAAAACATAGATTTATCGCATTTTAACTGATAATTTGGGCTTACGAAAGGTATTGCACGTTTCATTCCGCACAAATTAACTGAGGAACAAAAATTGCTTAGAATTCAACATTCGAAACATCTCATTAAAGAGTCGAGAAAAGACGAGAACTTCCTTTACCACATTGTAACTGGTGTTGATAATATGAACCTGAAACTAAGCGTCAAAGTCCCGAATGGAAGGCCCCAGACGAGCCGCCACCCAAAACTCGCGTTTGGAGAAGTCAAAAATCAAGTCGATGCTCATTTGTTTTTACGATTCCAAGGGAATTGTCCACAAGAAGTTCGTGCCTATGGGTCAAACCGTCAATGCAATTTTCCACCTTGATGTTTTGAAGCGTTTGTTGCATCGCATTCGTCGAACTCGCCCTGAATACCGCGAAGGAGGAAGCTGGCGCTTACTGCATGATAATGCACCATCTCATCGATCCAATCCTGTAACTGATTTTTTGACTTGAAATCGGATTTTAACCATCAATCACTCACCGTATCCGCCTGATATGGCTCCCTGTAACTTCTACCTATTCGGAAAATTGCATTTGGCCATGAAAAGAAAACGTTTTGCGGTCGCAGAAGCCATCCAAAGGGCTTGTACCGACATTCTGAAGGACATTCCGGTCAATAACCTGAAAGACTCTTTCGAAAAGCCTTTAGATCGCGCGAAACAGTGTATCGAGGCCAGAGGGGACTGTTTTGAATAAATAAACTCCAAGTTGTCAGAACAGAGCTCAGTCTTGTTTATTTTGGAGTTCACCTTGTATGATAAAGGACAAGTTTTAAGTGGTTCGCAAGTCTCGCTGATATCCCATTATATTATATTATTATAAAAAAAAATTTAATGCATTCTTTACATGGAGAAAATTATAAGGATAAAAGTTATAAAAAATCGAGGAAAATTTTTAGAAACTTTAAATTTTGCACTTTATAAACTATAAGCTCCAATTGAATAAGCTAGGAATAAACCGGAGAGAGCTGTGTGAAATTCAAAGATCGCAATATTTGTAAATCTCAAGGTTTTTTTTTAATATCGGTCGCCCCTCGGCAGGTCATGACAAGCCACCGAGTTTACTTTTGCTTCGAACGAAAAAGATCCTCATAAAAAGACATCCGGCGTTCCCAGGCGGCTTAGAACTGTAGGTGCGTACATTTGCGGAAAACATCAAGTGGCATACCACAACTAGGAGAAGCAGTTTGGCCAAATACCTACAAAATGTCATCATAACAAAGAAAGATTTTGGTAAGAGAGAGAGGCAAGAAAGACTTAATCGGAATTAATCTTAACCCAGCCTACTTATCGACTCAAGACTATGCGCTTTGAGCGCTTTGTGAGACCTGCCAGGTTTTAATAGGGCGAAGAAGTAGTGAGCCCTTCTGTAAGTCATTTCAGCTAGATGTCACTCCGCTTACTTAGATTACAGAGACTCACTGCTTCAGCCAGATAGCAATCTGCTACAAATTTTAGTATGCCATAATCAGCATCCTACTGCAGTCAATCCTGATAGCCCGAAGACCGCGATGTCGTGATGAACTCAGCCGATCCGAACATAGAGAACCAACGCTGATCAGGGTGACCGCTCATTCTGAGTCCGACGGTCCTGGATTTTTTTTCTGTTCACAGCGCCAAAGCGAAGAGAAAGGGCGTTTATTTAAAGGCGGTGCTTGGTTGCCTTGCCGCAGAGCCAGCAATGGAAATTCTGGAATTTAAACCACTTCCTCCTCCTCTAACGCCCCTTGTTAGGGGTTGCTTATTTTTCAAGACCTATTCCCAACTAACCTGCTACTACAGGCCTTTCCACTATCCGCAACCTGCCGATCCCCACGGTCAGCCAGCTTATGGAGTAAGCTTTGGCATCATACATAGCCATAGACATAGGCATACATATACGAGGTGTGTTGAATAAGTATTGCGAATTTTGTGTTTTTTTTTCAAAAATTATTTATTTATTCATTAATATCTATTTTGTCCCCTTCAAAGTAATCCCCATGAGATATTATGCACTTGTGCCCACGTTTTTTCCAATCTTCGAACCACTTCAAAAAATCATTTTTTTTTTATCTTGTTCAGCTACTCCTTCGATGTCGTCCTTATCTCGTCAATCGTAGCGTAGCGTCGTCCTTTCATAAGCCTCTTCAGTTTCGGGAGCAAGAAGGGGACAAGAAGGGAGCAAGTCACAGGGGACCAGATCTGGGGAATACGGTGGCTGTGGCATCATTAGTGTGTTGTCGCGCACAAGCAGCGATGTGTGAGCAGGGGCGTTATCGTAATGCAAGAGCCAATTTTTGTTCATCCACAAATCTGGGCGTTTCTGGCGGATTGCTTCGCGCAAATGCGCATAACTTACAGGTAATATTCCTTATTGACCGTTTTACCCTGTGGCAAGAACTCATGATGCACAACACCCCTGCTATCGAAGAAAACGGTAAGCAAAACTTTTACATTCGACCGAACTTGGCGGGTTTTTTTTAGTCTTGCTTCGTGCGGCAGCTTCTATTGAGATGATTGAGCTTTGGCCTCCACGTCATAACCATAAACCCACGATTCGTCACCAGTTATGACCCTCTGGAGTAAATTTCGGTCGTCGCGGAGAGAGTCCAACATCTCATTAGCAATGTTCATGCGATGCTGCTTTTGGTCGAAATTGAGCAGTTTTGGTACGAATTTTGCGGCGACCCGTCTCATGCCCAAATCATTGAAAAAAATCGAATGGCAAGATCCAATCGGTATATCTAGGTCCTCACCAACTTCTCTAACGGTGATTCGACGATTGACCAATACCATTTTCTTCACTTCATACATTTTTTCGTCTGTTGTTGAAGTGCCTGGGCGTCCGGCACGCTTTTCGTCGTTCACATCTTCTCGGCCTTCTGAGAACATTTTGTACCACCGATAAACGTTGCTTTGGTCCAAAATAGCTTCTCCATATGACTACATAACTAAACATTGAAGATGGCCGAACTCGTCGGCATGAGTGAGAGACATGAGTGCTAACATATTGCCACAAAAAAATCGGCATTCGAATATACTTTTTGAACACACCTCGGCCACATAGATCTCGACATGGACATAAATATTAGGTATCCAAGACGTAGGCATTGACATAGTCATAGACATAAACGCGATCTGAAGTTAGCAATCCAAAGCAAAATCAGAAGTTTTAGAGAAATGGTAGACGCGGCAAATGTAGATCCATGGGGCTTAGCGTATAAAACTGTCATGCGGAAAGTGAAGGGACCGCAATCATCTCAACCAACGTGCCCACGGCTATTACAACAAGTGGTTGTAACGCTCTTTCCGCCGCAGAAAGACAGTGATAACTCAGCGGACAACTACGAGTTAGAGCCGAATATACCTTCAGTAACAACAGATGAAGTGCTAGGTACACTGAACCGCATTAAAGACAGAAAGGCCCCAGGACCAGATGGTATACCTAATGCTGCCTTTAAGACAGCTGTACAGACGAAACCACACCTTTTTGCGAGCTTGTACGAAAGTTGTCTTAGAGAGGGAACTTTCCCAAATAGATGGAAGATTCAACGACTTGTGCTGCTCCTCAAACCAGGAAAGCAACCTGATGAACCATCAGCGTACAGACCGCTGTGCATGCTCGATACGGTAGGAAAAGTATTCGAACGTATCATATGCGACCGACTACAAGCCTATCTCGAATGCCCATCTGGTCTATCGGACAATCAGTATGGTTTTCGAAGGGCGAGGTCAACGGTAGATGCAATCAGGACGGTGACAGATATTGCGCACGAAGCAATCAGCGGTGGGCACTTGCATATGAAGTACTGCGCTATCATCACATTGGACATCAAAAACGCGTTCAACTCTGCAAAGTGGAGCAATATTTTAATGTCTCTCAAAGAACTAAGAGTACCGGGTTATCTACTGTGCATAATCCGTAGCTACTTCACCAACAGAATTCTGCAATACGATACAGACGGTGGCCAAAAAACATATCAAATCACTGGCGGGGTCCCCCAAAGATCTGTCCTTGGTCCAACACTATGGAATGTCATGTACGACGGGGTCCTCAAACTAAAACTACCAGACGGTGCTACTATCGTAGGCTATGCAGATGATATTGCGCTTGTAGTTACGGATAGAAATATAGACCACCTGGAAGCAAAAAGCAATGACGCAGCAGCAAGGGTAAGGCTATGGTTGGCAAAATCCGGATTGGAATTGGCAGCCCAAAAAACCGAGGCGGTACTCATCAGTGGGCGTAGAAAAAAGGAGGAAATAAAAGTACGTATCGGCACCCATGAAATATCCTCTAAGGCGTCGATAAAGTATCTTGGCGTGATAATAGACAGGCGACTTAGCTACAAGCAGCACCTATGTGCAGTAAGCGCAAGAGCTGATGCCATCAATGGAGCGCTAACACGAATGTTGCCTAATATTGGTGGCCCGCAAGGCAGCAGAAGGCGTGTCTTATCGACAGTGGTAGACTCCGTACTCTTTTACGCTGCCCTGATATGGGCAGGAGCTAAATCGTCCAGCATACATTATGCAGCACAGGTACTTCGCCGAAGTGCAATAAGGGTAGCTTGTGGCTACAGAACGGTCTCGAGAGACGCGATAGGCGTAATCGCGAGCAAACCACCAGCTGACATTCAGGCAAAGGAATTGAGCCGTCTCTCTGGCAGGCGACGGGCTAAGCTGTCATTAGAAGAAAAAGCTGAAGAGAGACTTCATTCGATAGAAGAATGGCAAATCAGATGGGATTCGTCAACTAACGGACGTTGGACTCATAGGCTTATCTCAAATATTAGCCAATGGGTGACCAGGAAACACGGAGACGTTGATTATTATCTCACTCAAATACTGAGTGGCCACGGTTGTTTTTTGGAGTACCTCCATCGGTTTAATCTGGAGGACACCCCATTCTGCCCAAACTGCAACAACGCGATAGAAAATGCGGAACACGTATTCTTCTACTGCGATCGTTTCAGAGAGGAGCGCCTAACGCTTGAAGCATTTCTGGGTGGACAGCTGTGCCCGGAAAATCTGATCACCAAGATGCTCGCATCAAATGCTTGGTGGAATGCAGTGACAAATTTTGCAACAATGATAGGGCTATATCTTCAACGCGCAGAGTGGCAACGCAACATGCAGCGAAGAATTCACCAGCAGCTTTTGACCGGAGGTAGACTGCCTACGAACTGACGACAAATCACAGACGCCTGAGCTTAGTGCTCAAGACGGTATCAGACTACGACATGTCGGTAATACTTACGACACCTTTTCCGATGTTCCATTTGCTGCAGCACCACTTGTGATGTGAAAGCAATGGATATTATCGATAGCGTATAACCTCCATACGCCCATGAAAGAGGAACCTGGACGCAGGTACCTGTTGTGTCAATAGACATACACGCGGCTCCACCTTGACGTAATGTTACCACGGTCCCAGGGTGGAACTCAGCCGATAAGGAGGGTTGTTATAGTGTTAGTGGGAGCATGCCCCACATACCACTGGTGCGACGGCACCTGTGATGATGTTTCTGACATTTTGATTTTAACCTCCCTAAAAAAAAAAAAAAAAAAAAAATAGTCATAGACATAGACATAGACATAGACATAGACATAGACATAGACATAGGCATAGACATAGACATAGACATAGACATAGACATAGACATAGACATAGACATAGACATAGACATAGACATAGACATAGACATAGACATAGACATAGACATAGACATAGACATAGACATAGACATAGACATAGACATAGACATAGACATAGACATAGACATAGACATAGACATAAACTACACATACACATAGACATACGCATGGGCATAAAACAAAGCCATTTTCGGTACCATCGCAAAATACTCTGAAAATATTTCAATACAAGTTAGGACAACCCGTATGACACTTTTTCAATTTGGATTAGTGTGTTCGCGAAAAAAGAAAATCGGCTAACGCATATTTTTTAAGTCGCGTCTAAGCCGCTTCAGTGCCTAAAGCGCGTTTAGAGAAAGAGACGGCAAAGTCAATGAGTCGAAAATTAGCAAACTAAGCATTTCGGCACACAGCTATAGGCAAAACCCTCTTGGTTCGTTCTTAGTTAAAAAAAATTTACCATTACTTGTTTGGATGACGTCGCCTATTCCTTCTGTCCATGTAACGTTGCTGGCGTGCATGGAAGAGCATAAATTATGTATGTATGTAGGTACACGCGCTGTAACAGTAGTATCATGTAACTTACTTTCATAAAAACTTGCACACGTAGCAGCCATTATAGTGTCATCATAGCCGTCATTCATCTCGCCTGTAGGAAATTATGCTTCCGTCGGTGATTGTCGGAAATGGCATTGCGAAATGGCAACTATCATTGCCGCAGCATCAACCAGCGACATACGACCGACGCACAAATGCGCACAGACATAAAAATATGTTGCAAAGTTACATATTTACATACACATCCTGTGTGCTTAATTGCCAAGCTGGCACCTGCCGACTGGCAAGAGAAGACTTCAGAAGCTATTGGCTGGGAGCATACAGCCAAGCTGGAGGAAGGGGAATGCTTTAACAAAATAATTTGCAAAACTGTTTTTCAAACCCCAAAAGTAAATAAATAAGTTGACTGAATGAATGATTGAATGGCTTTTTACTTAGTATTGTGCTTTTAATTTCAATGTGTCCATCAAAAATAAATTGAATTCTAATACTCCCACAAAATTCACAGTATAAACAAAGTTACGACAGCTTCCAATTCAAATCCTTACTTTATTCACCAACACTTATTTAAGCTATTTCCAGTAGTACTTTATTACTCTTTTATGCTGCCACAACATGTTGCTCTAGTACTTGGAAGTTTTAAATTTTCTATTGCCACAGTATTTGTCTGCTTTGTCAAGCTCGAGTGACAGTTGGCCAGAAGAATGAATGAAAATCCAAAGTAACATTTGCAAATTTAATACAATAGCTTCACCACAAATAAACTCTAACAAAATGCTCGGCTACTAAATCAAAACAACAATAACAAATAAGAACGACAAATCTGCAGCAACAGCAAGCAAAGCAACTACCACAATACCACTTGAATCTGAAAGAGCTGCGTTGGATGAAGATTTCAAACCAGAAAAAGGTATGCACAGTTATATTCATAATAACGGCAGAACATCGCCTTATTTTAGTATATTTTTTAGTTGTTTATCACTTGACATAAGCGGGATCTGGAACAAAGACATAGGTCTTCATCGGACCGGTAACCTCCTAAACTGCTATATGGTGAAGTGTAAATATGGTGAAATGGTTGAAGCACCACTCTGGGACTCCCCAAGTAGCACTAAAGCATTTCGATACCATTTTGAGACCTCCAACAGACAGACATCTAGGGTCAATCCGAGCCGTTGATGTAATGGAGAATGCTAATGGGATTTAGGATAGACCACTGTCTCAGCCTGTCGACGAAATAAGTACCTAGTGGCATAAAATTGAAAGGCGTGGAGTCCCCAGGACCTTTTGCGTCCTTCGTCTGGCGTCAAAGGTTTTTCGTAATAGTATATGAAGAAATAAAGCTCCATCTTTTCTGCGCTTTACTGGGAAATAACTTGTGCAATTCCTCTTTAACTACACTCAGTGGAGGATGCCGTTGACTGGGTAGGAGGTTTCTAAGAATAATTCAGTCTCCTTCTTTCCAGTGGCACACCCAAAATATTTTATCTTCTTCTTGCAGGTGTTGCCTAGTATGTTAATATTTTCCTCGATCAAAGATCTCAAAGACTTCTGCCTGAAAAACACTTTGAAATAGATCAATTGGCTTATTTAGAGAAAACCTCTTCTCCAACTTCCGATTCCATTGTGGAGCTGTCGATGAAGTCAGAGGTACCAGCTTCGGAACACATTTCCGCCCCGTCCTAATCATGCCTACTTGGAAAGATTGCCCTGGTACGATCCTCAAACTCCAGTTTGCAGATAGAGAGGTAAGTCTAAAGTTCAGACAAATACGGTGTGAACCGCTCAAAAATGCTTCCAAGTCCCTTAAGACAATGCCTCCAGAGGCCAATCTCGTTTAACCTGATTGCATTTGGAGCAGCGATGGAAATAACGTAAAAGTCGGTGGGAAATATATGTAAGCAAAATTGCATTCAGGGCAGCACTGGGACAAGTTCTACATGCTCCGGTTATGAAAATGCAATCAGTCCTTTCCACCCTTCCCAGTTTAGTGACATTATAGCCATTCTGAAGACTTTCATACCAAACTACGCATCCATACGTTAAAATTAGCGAAACCACTCACTTTTGCAGAACATAGATTTGCAGGAATGGAAAGTTGGCCTTCTTTACCCAGTTTTTAATGTAAAACTTCCAATGGAGTTTGGAGTCAAGTGGTGGAGTTAGGAAGCGTCGACCAACTTATGGAAAAATTTAAGGAGGTTCTTATCCATATTTTCAGGGGTGAGAAACTTACGATACGATCGAAATAAGTGATGACTTTTAAGAAAGAAATCTAAAACTGTGTAAAGAAAGCAGAACGGGATGTGAATCTTGGCAGATACAACTTTACTCCTCATAAAGCAATACAAGATTCCCACTTGCTTTCCACATAAACTAGACAAAGATGGACAAAAGCACCGGCCTCAGCGAGCATCAATTCAAGATGTACAAAAGAATGCAGGAGGTCGCTCTCGTTTATCTAACAACACTACACCACACTTTGCTAGTTACCCGACCACTCTCGAGAAACCAATAGAAATTGGTCTATGATTACTAACTGCAGGGTCTCTAGAGCGCTTTGCCCAAAACTGAATGGTAAAAGAACAAAATATTGGCTTGAATTCAACGGACCTACTACCAGCGTGTGACCCTCACAGCTTTTATAACGGGTCATTGCACTATTGGCACTCTAGCCAATAGAATGGGTGTACCGCACAAGGAGTTTTGCAGGTGTTGTGAAGATGAAGAAGAAATTGAGTCGGTCGGTGCAACAGATTCTCAGTGTATGTACTGCACTTCAAAGAAGCCGTGATAAATATCTTGGCGATTATTTATTTGAAAACCTGGGAAATTTTCAAAACGTGTCACTGCAGGAAATAATTACTTTCTTATAAAGATTTAATTGGTTTAAGCTACTTAGTTTGTGGATGGAAATCAAATCCAGGTATCACAACGGGCCTTAGAGCAACCGAGTGTATTGTCTTAGATAAGCAACTTGGGTCACCTAACCTAATCTACACAGCTATCATTAGGCTTATTTTGCACTACTGCCGTAACTTCTATGGTAGACTGTGTTAGCTAAAGATGCTTATGTCAAGAAGTTGGCGGGAGACGCGTGGAGAAAATGTCTTCGTTGGAATTTTCACTAACTACTATGCCTTCACAGGCCGAGCTAATATGACTGTAAAAGTGCGAGCCGCTTATGTATTCTATTCGCAGCTTGATATTTAACAGCCGCACAAGCTTCTAGATTGCCAGAGCATTTTCTGAGATTAGTTCTACACCAGACTTAACCAACTGAACCAATCGCTCTTAGATCTCTTCCAAATATCTTTATTGATAACCAGACAACCATAAAGGCAGTAAGGGACATATCGTTCCGGGTGCGCCAAATTCAGTGCCAAGATAAACGAACTTTGCCTTAGCAGAGGACTCACTCTAACTACTGAGTGTCAGCAAATTTAGGAAGTCGAAGGCCAAATTTGCTAGCAGCACCTGATGGATCGATCATCCTGCCACGCATCCAAGTTATCAAAGACGGTACAGGACTAATAAAACCATACAACCCCAAAGCCGGCTACAATCGTTTGATGTTTCTAAAGATTTATGGGAATAATTCCCTTACATGGCAAAACCTCCTTCTAAGTGGAGCATACAACGCTTGCAACGAAAGTAAAGCTAGAGACGCATTGATGACCCCTTCTGTGTCACTGGGCAAAAACGTCCATAAACTTATAGATCAGGAAACTGAACAAATATCGGAAGGCGTTGACTTAGTTAGATAAAAAGACAGCTTCCTAAACCTGCTGATGTAGCTACTATAGTACTAAAGGGTGAACAATTTAGAGGTATAGGATTTTAAATTGAAATAAAGCAACAAGAATTCAAATTGATTAGACAATCCTTATCATTTCTGTGTAGAGCCGTTCATGTCATTTATTTTTTAAGGATAATCCCTTTGAAATGCCGGCCGCAACTACGCCGTAATTCGACCATCCGTAAACACCAATTTTGAATGGCTCGCTGGAGGACTTCGGCCGGTATCTAGTGAAAAAGTACCTTCTCTCTCCTCACCATTTATAAGTAGACGGCTATAAAAAACCAACTTATTCGATCGAAGTATTTTAGAGCGGTGGCAATAAAATTGTTTTTTAAGCTTCAAGATAAATATTATAAGTCCTGAAATAGATCATAATTTCAACATTGGGTGTGTTAAAAAATAGATAAATCGTACGACAGAAGCCAACATTTTCTAAACCCACGAAAAAGTCAAACTATAGTCGCGAAGCTAAGTCCCCAATAAGCTGCATTTTTAGCTTTTCTCTCTTATGTTAACCGGTTTTTAAAGGACTTTCAAGGATATGATTAACTCAAAGAGTTACGTAAAAAATGCAATACAATGCAGAATAATAATATGGGCAACAAATACACAAAAGGAACAAAAGGAAAAGATTTCTTGAAATTAAAAAAAAACCACTGATTTAAAAAGCGAAGAGGTATTGAAAATACCTTTTTAAACAATTATCTTTGAATATCCTTGAAAATTGCCAATAATTATTAAAAAAAAAATGGTACGGACTAATATTTACGAGGGTCGTTTCAAGCTTTCATGCAAAAATAAACTACTTTAATCTTCGCGATAAACCTTTTTCTATTTTTCTTAGTCTCCTCTTAGGCGCATACACTTCGTCAAACGCTGCTCTAGATGCCTTCGAATAATAGGATTTGTTCAAGTCTGAAAAACAGCCATTCGTTTCTGCAATCACCTGCTTGTATGAGTAAAATCTCTTTCCTATCAGCTATTTTTTTAAATTGGGGAACAAATAGTAGTTCGAGGGAAAAGAACGAGCCAAGTCTGAAGAATAGGGGGAATGTGAAACGAGTTGGCATGCGTTTTCCATTAATTTTGCGCGAGGCGTGAGCTGGTGCGTTTTTCGTCATGAAAAAGGAGAATCACTCGACTTCCTCCACCCAAGCGAATGCCAAACACAAAGAAGTATGTCAATCTAACTGAAACTTGCTGAGTGTTTTTCCAAGAAATGCTACTAACTAAACATAACCTGTCAGTAGTGTCAATAGTGCCATCTCTCTTCATTTGGATGGGCTCTTTAAGCGACCCTCGTGCATCACCACATTCGCGGATCTCATCTAAAATTTTTTTTTTAGTTTCTTTACACGTAAAATTAACTATCGCACGGTGACAATTATTAAATCCAAATACGTTTCGGAATCTGATACAATTTTTTCCTTTTAACGAAATAGCGCTGCTATTAATACGAACACAGCTGTACATAAAGAAACAAATCGTATTATGGGTTGGTGTAGTGAAAGCTTTAGTAGCAGCAGCAACCGCAAAAGTTTAGGAATTAAAGTCAGAATAGCATTAATAATGGCAACCGCAATTCGTGTTTCTGTCACTTGCATTTGCATTAAAAAAAACTGCATTCATGCAGGTGCAATTAATTGCTTTCATTTGAAAAAAAAAAAAAAAAAAAACTCAATGCCTTTCAGAACTCTAATTCTAATTATTCACCAGATATCTGAAAAAGTATCAAAGGGATTTTAAAAATTCTAAAAAAATAGAATTTTTTAAGCTACCCCTTTTTTAACCTATGCCAGCAGTACTCTAAGATGAACGACTTCCACACCCTCGTTCATTGGGAGGGTCTTAATCAGGTGCTGCTGCGTGAAAAATTATGCAATGAGCCTTAACTTTGTTTTAGATGCTGTATGAAGGGTATGAGATGGATTCATATGAATATCTATTACTCAATTACCAATTTTGGTCGCTGCAGTGATTCAATTGGCAAACGGCTAAATGTCTAAAGCAATCAGTTGGATATAAAAAACAATTGCAGGCTCACTGCGTTAACTAATTATAGCACTGGACTTATTGGCAAATTTTGACTATTTATTTCTTTCTTATTTAATTTTAATCATTTTAGTATGAAAATATAGTTCATAGTCCTGCAAAAACTATATAAATATAAAATAAAATATTATGCAAAATTAAGAAAAAAAGGTAAAAAAAACATTCATCAAAATTTTCTAATTTTTCATCAGAAATTTTCAAAAAATTTCGGGTAAGTAATTTTATGCAAATTCCAAAAAGATTTAAAAAACATTCATCAAAATTGTATACTATTTTATCACAAATTTTCGAACAATTTCGAATAAGTAATTTCATAGCCCTGGCGGCCGCCGTAGCCGAATGGGTTGGTGCGTGACTACCATTCGCAATTCACAGAGAGAACGTCGGTTCGAATCTCGGTGAAACACCAAAATTAAGAAAAACATTTTTCTAATAGCGGTCGCCCCTCGGCAGGCAATGGCAAACCTCCGAGTGTATTTCTGCCATGAAAAAAGATCCTCATAAAAATATCTGCCGTTCGGAGTCACCTTAAAACTGTAGGTCCCTCCATTTGGGGAACAACATCAAGACGCACACCACAAATAGGAGGAGGAGCTCGGCCAAACACCCAAAAAGGGTGTACAAGCGCCAATTATATATATAGGTATATATATAATTTCATAGCCCTTTCAATTCTGCTTTAATAAAATTTATGTTATTGTTCCCGCTAATTTTTCAAAATTTTCTTGCTAGTCATATTTTGCATTTTCTCCATAAAGCACGAAATTTTTTTATATAGACAAAACACCCAAAGACATCCAGAATCTCTCTTCAATTATATTCTGTTTAGAGAGGAGAGGAGAGGTACAGAGCAACAGCAGGGAACAAGACCCAGTTGGATTTGGTTTGGATGTCAAGATTAGTGGCGAAGTCTTTTGCGAAGAACTCTTTGTGAAACGCAATTTAGTCTATCATATCACTACAACCCATTTGAAGCTGTAGTAGCCGCTATTAAAGCAGAAGTCAATGGGCTGCTCGCTAGTGGAATACCATTTAAGAAAATTAATATTAAGGGACATTTTAGTATTTTTGGGCAGTTGACATCGTATTTTTCTGAACGTCGTACAGATCTCTCTACCCGCAAATGGGAGTTTAATCTGGAGGGCAATATTTCCAATTAGGCAGGAGTGGAACGAGCGGAAAACCTGTACCAGGGCTGTAACCCCTGTCTTCACTAACGACTCCAATATGGAATCAGAAGAATTACAGAACTCATTTTTTAGAAAAGCAGAAATAAGATGGAGCTCCATTTCTTCATGTGGTTATTCGAAAAACCTATGGGCCCAGTACAATAGACGCAGGATGCAGAAAATCCTGAGGACTCCTCGCCATTCAATTTCCAAACTCGTAGCTGTGTTTACCGGTTATTGGATGATCGGTACACAGGCTAGGTTTAACTAGATTTACCATTTAATCCCCATTGCAGAAACTATGGAGTCCTTTCAGAGAAGAAAACAGTTGCGCACTTTCTCTGTAAATGTTCGAATTTGGCAGCTGGTCACTGAGTGCTCCTTTCATCGACTGTCTGGGGCAGTGCGCCAACCTACATGTCATTAATCTTCTCCATTACATCAAGAACTCCAGTTGGCTGTAAATATCTGTATGTTGGAGGTATCAAAATGGTATCAAAACGGCGCTTTAGTGCTACTTGGGGAGTACCAGAGTGGTACTTCAACCATTTCAACTACCTACCTACTCCTAAATGTAGGCTATGAAGTGTTTGGTAGCTAACCTAACAGTCATAGAATTGTCTTTATTATTTTCTTTTTCTAAATACTACACAATAGAACCTGTTGAGGCATCTGTTTGTCATCCAGACATAGCCAACATTCTTTCTCAGTAGACTGAGCCAACCGCTGCAGAAGTGGGCACAGACAATTGTAAACTGTGACTGCAAACCTTAAATTAGGCCTACCCAACTTATTTACGTATATTCCTCTTTGTAGCTGTCTAAGCTGGAGGATGGTTCCATGTGTAGAAGTCCACGCAAGTGGGGAAAGTTACTGATCGCCATTCACTTGGGAATGCCCAGGACGATTCTTCTGCATATGGTTCAAGCAGCTCACAACGGCCGGGATTAGCCCACGTATCCTCTGGGTAGCTTCCGAACACCCGTTCGGGAGTGAGCTAACGTGAGAAGGCGAAACATTCCAGGATAGCTGGTTGTGCGTTGGGTTTGGGACCCACCACTTAAAAATCCCCCCCCAATGAAAAGTTTGAAAAAGCCTCGGATGAGACCTCCCTATACTGATGACGACCCCTGCAAACGAAATAAGGAATATGATTTGAGGGCATGCACCTGGAATGTCCGGTCCCTTAATGGGGAAGGTGCCTCTGCCCGGCTGGTTGATGTCCTCGTGAAAGTAAAGGCTGACATCACTGCCATCCAAGAGATGCGATGGACGGGGCAAGGTAAGAAAACCATAGGACCTTGCGACGTCTACTACAAATTCGGTGTCGGATTTGTTGTGGGAGAGAGACTTCGTCGCCAAGTACTGTCGTTCACTCCGGTGGACGATCGTCTCGCAACAATCCGCATCAAAGCCCGTTTTTTTAACATATCGCTAATTTGCGCCCACGCCCCGACGGAAGAGAAGGACGATGCTACCAAAGATTCTTTCTATGAGCGCCTGGAACGCTCCTATGAGCGCTGCCCCCGCCACGACATAAAAATCGTGCTTGGCGACTTCAACGCCAGGGTGGGCAAGGAGGGAATTTTTGGTCCCACAGTCGGAAAATTCAGCCTGCACAACGAAACATCCGGTAACGGACAGAGGCTGATCGACTTCGCCGGGGCCCGAAACATGGTAGTCTGCAGCACCAGATTCCAGCATAAGAAGATTCACCAAGCCACCTGGCTGTCTCCTGATCGAAAAACACGAAACCAGATCGATCATGTTGTGATAGATGGAAGACACGCTTCTAGTGTATTAGATGTACGTACGATCCGAGGACCCAACATCGACTCGGATCACTACCTTGTTGCAGCCAAACTGCGCACACGCCTCTGTGCAGCAAAAAACGTGCATCTACCTACGCAAAGAATGTTCCACATCGAAAAGCTGCAATCACAACAGACAGCCAGAAGATTCGCCACTCGGCTCTCACTCCTGCTCTCAGAGAGTACTGCCCAACAAACCGGCATCCACGAACAATGGAGCAACATTTCTCGTTCTCTACGTACCGCCGCCGAAGAAGTAATCGGATTTCGGCGAGCCCAAAAAATAATTGGTACGACGAGGAATGTCATGCTGCCGCAGAAAGAAAGGATGCCGCCTATAGAGCCACGCTGCGATCGGGCGCAACGCGAGCCATGTGGGATCGCTACAGAGAGCTGAAAAAGGAAGAGAGACGTATTATCCGAAAGAAGAAACGAGAGGCCGAAATACGTGAGTGCGAGGAGCTTGAGATGCTGGCCAACAGGAACAACGCCCGAAAATTCTACCAGAAAGTTCGGCGGCTTACAGAAGGTTTTAAGACCGGGGCGTTTTCCTGTAAGAACAAAGACGGCGAACTGGTGACTGACGTACAGAGCAATCTTAAATTATGGAGGGAACACTTCTCGAACTTATTAAACAGTGACAGCTGCGCATGTCACCGAGAAAGTGAAGATCCCGATACCCCAGTCGTTGACGACGGAATTGTCGTTCCGCTGCCCGATCATGACGAGGTAAGAATAGCGATAACGCGGCTAAAGAACAACAAAGCCGCGGGCGCCGACGGACTGCCGGGTGAGCTATTCAAACATGGCGGCGAGAAGCTGGTAAGGTGCATGCATCAGCTTCTATGCAAAATATGGTCGGATAAAAGCATGCCTGCCGATTGGAATTTAAGTGTGCTCTGCCCAATCCATAAGAAGGGCGATCCTGCAATTTGTGCCAATTACCGCGGGATTAGTCTTCTAAATATCGCCTATAAGGTTCTAGCGAGCGTATTGTGTGAAAGGCTGAAGACCACCGTCAACCAACTGATTGGGCCTTATCAGTGTGGCTTCAGACCTGGAAGGTCTACCATCGACCAAATATTCTCAATACGCCAAATCTTGGAAAAGACCCATGAAAGGAGAATCGACACACACCATCTTTTCGTCGACTTCAAAGCTGCATTCGACAGTACGGAAAGGAGTTACCTGTATGCCGCGATGTCTGAATTTGGTATCCCCGCAAAACTAATACGGCTATGTAAGATGACGTTGCTCAACACCAGCAGCGCCATCAGAATTGGGAAGGACCTCTCCGAGCCGTTTGATACCAAACGAGGTTTCAGACAGGGTGACTCGCTGTCGTGTGACTTCTTTAACCTGATGTTGGAGAGCATCGTACGAGCCGCAGAACTTAATCGCTCAGGCACAATTTTTTATAAGAGCGTACAATTGCTGGCGTATGCCGATGATATTGACATCATCGGCCTTAACAGCCGCGCTGTTAGTTCTGCCTTCTCCAAACTGGACAAAGAGGCAAAGCGAATGGGTTTGGTGGTGAACGAGGACAAAACGAAGTACCTCCTGTCTTCAAACAAACAGTCGGCGCACTCGCGTATCGGCAGCCACGTCACTGTAGACAGTTATAATTTCGAGGTTGTAAAAGACTTCGTCTATTTAGGAACCAGCATTAACACCAATAACAATGTCAGCCTTGAAATCCAACGTAGAATCTCTCTTGCCAACAAGTGCTACTTTGGACTAAGTAGGCAACTGAGCAGTAAAGTCCTCTCTCGACGAACAAAACTAACACTCTACAAGACTCTCATCATGCCCGTCCTAACTTATGGCGCAGAAGCTTGGACGATGACAACATCCGATGAAGCGACGCTTGGAGTGTTCGAGAGAAAGATTCTGCGTAAGATTTTTGGACCTTTGCACGTTGGCAATGGCGAATATCGCAGACGATGGAACGATGAGCTGTATGAGCTTTACGACGACATAGACATAGCGCAGCGAATAAAGATCCAGCGGCTACGTTGGCTGGGTCATGTCGTCCGAATGGATACAAACGCTCCGGCTTTGAAAGTATTCGATGCGGTACCAGCTGGTGGTAGCAGAGGAAGGGGGCGGCCTCCTCTGCGTTGGAAAGATCAGGTGGAGAAGGACTTGGCTTCACTTGGTGTGTCCAACTGGCGCCGGTTAGCACGAGAAAGAAACGACTGGCGCGCTTTGCTAAACTCGGCCAAAATCGCGTAAGCGGTTATAGCGCCAATTAAGAAGAAGAAGAGCTGTCTAATCAAAGGAGGTTTAGACAACTCATAGCCATGGCTAAGGACAAACTGAGCATGATCGCAGGTATTCTCACAGGTCACCTAAGATTACATAGCCATCTTCATAGGATTGAGATGCCGTCCAATAACTCCTATCGTTTCTTCTCGAAAGTGGTGCTATAGCGTGAAGAAGGATAGAATGTCTCGATCGAGAAAAAGGCACATACGCTCAGCCCAAGCCAGCTCCATCTAATTTTTCCCAAAAGAACTTAACTTAGATGAGTTACTGTGATAAGTAAAGGACACAAAAGACCATGAGAACAAAGTCTAAACCTCATTTGCCTTCAGTCATTTCTACCGAAGAATATCCAAAGAGTTCTCCTTACCTATGTAAGTCTCCCAAAGCACCCCAGTACTTACTAAATAAATTGCCAAAAACAAAAAAAAAAACAGTTTGAAGTCAACATGCACAACAAACTAAAGCTGACAACTGCCTTTTGAAGTTATATTAATTAAAATTTAAAAATTTTCACAAATATTTAAATCTGTCGACAAATAGAAAATTTCATTAAATCAATATAAACGTTCGTGTTCAAAATAGAGTAATTGCTGTACTCGAATTCTTTCGAGCAAAAACTGGTAAATTTGTATGAGAAGAAATACGTTTTAAGCTGGAATACTTGCACGTGCACAACAAACAAGCAGGAGAAATAGAGCTGTGACCAAAATAACAACAGCGACTAGGTTTGCATCTACAATCTTATGCAAATGTGCAGCAATTTACAGTTTTACGTAAATAGTTTTCAAGATAACTGTATATAAATAAATATAAATAATAAACACAGAAATATAAATACAGTACATACAAGCACCTATATGTATAGTTTTATTTAAAAGCGCTCGCTTGTTAGCAGTTGACAATGTGCTTTCAATGAGTACCCTGTAGAAAAATTTTGCGAGTGGTGGTTTACTTGAAATATTCTGTTCACTTGGCCTTATTTTCGGCTTTAGGAGGTACAAAAATTAATTTTTATTTAATTTAATTTTACTCGACATACAAATGCTTCTATACAAATACACCGTCTTCTTGTGTCTTTTTAGAAAGTGGCTTTCCAAATCGTTATTTGCATGCATTACAGCTTCACCTGAGACATATTCATAAAACCTTATTTGACTAGGTATGATGCTAATAGATGGCCACTTAAATTCTCAAAAATCATCCTGCAAAACAAATCTTTCGGACAAAAGCAGTTTAGCACTTAGCAAGGAATTTAAAAATAAGTTCGACTTACGACATATGAGATACGAGGCTGAGAAATACTAGGTTAGGTTAGGTTATGGTGATAGTCGGTCTGCAACTCACTTAGACCTTACAGGTCCGTTGTGATACCACTCTGCTACACGGGAACCTCATTTACCTTTCTTCGTGGAACCATTTTGTGGCTCTTATGAAGCGTAGTATTGATGCCAACCCCACGCCAGACAGTTCTGTAAGAGAATTAAAAAAGTATCTACCTAGACAACCTGCTCTGGTTTTAGCTAGGGCTGGACAATTTCAAAGGAAGTGCTCGACTGTTTCTTCCTCTTCCTCATCTCTGCAACTTCTGCAATATTCATGGGAGAAAACTCCTAGTCTCGAGGAATGCCCGCCAAATAGCCAGTGACCGGTTAAACAAGCCACGACCTTCGAGATATTGTCTCTTTAGAGACTAAGCAATTCCTTTGTTCTTTTCTTGTTTATTTGCGGCCATAGTAGCCTAGCTGTTAGACACGTATCTTTATTTCTCCATGACCTATTGACCTCTAGGATAATGTGGTTTTTTTATTATTAGTTTACTCGTGACCATGGGTATTCCAATGGTACTTTTATCACTGAGCAGTTGGAGAGCAGTACCTTTTCTGGGTATCTCATCAGCTCTACAGTTTCCCTCAATATCTCTATGTCCCGGAACCCAAATAAGGATGTCCTTGAATACGTCACTAATATCATTTAGAGCTGCCTGACATTCCTGTGCAACCTTCGATCTGAGGAATACTTGCATAGATGTACTTTTTTCTACTATGAGCTCGCGACGAACAAGTAGAGATTGTGGGAAAAAGCTTTGAAAAGTATTCGCATATTAAAGAACCCAGATGATAATTTTGGTAGAAGGTATTTACGATAAGGCTCAAAAATATACAACCTCTTGGACTTTGCAGGTCAGATGAGACGGTATTTACCTCGGAGGCTACAAAAATTTCAACTGATCTCTTTGTAACTTAAACGAAATAGCAAACATAGCAGCCTACTAGAAGGGTGCCTTATTTTGAAACAAATCGCATATCGGTAATTTCGACAATTCTATTTAGAATGAAGTTAGTAATAGACTGCATGGAATTGGTTCTGCCGGTTAGAATAGTCTAGTCTAGTTTGGTTTATAATTGAAACCGAATACAAATAACTCAGCTTAGGGCATTTGATTTCAAACAAATTTGGTTCTTAATGTTAATTTAATTGTGTCTCTCTGACAGCCGAACATTTGGCGTATTCCCCTATATACTTCAATAAATACAGGGTTGCCCATATTCGACGGACCTGACGGATTTCGATGACTCTTTGGGCCCATAAATCGACGAGGCTTGTCCGCAGGCAACAATCTTTGCGTCAATTGAATCTTATACGGGAACAAATGCAAATCAATGGGGATAATTTGTTGTAAAGTGGTCCGAGCAATGCCCAAGTGCTGAGAACGGCGATTTTGGGGCGTCCTTGGCGACGCCTTGGTCGGTTTCGATTTGGCCTCTTTGGATTAGAAAGAGCATCACCAGTCAAAAACCTTTCGTACAAACGTTTAATGGTGTTCCTAGAAGGCGCACTTTTCACATTATTTAATTTTTTATACGCACGTTGAGTGTTCGCAATTGATTTCTTTTGTTGAATGTAGATTTCAACAATTTAGAAGCGCTCGAGTGGCGTGTACTGTTCCATGGTAAAAGTCTGCTTGGACTGACGCTTCCAACGCGGTATGTCATTAAGCGATCTGACGTCTCTGTCAAAAGATACAGGGTTGCCAGATGGGTCCGTCGAATATTGGCAACCCTGTATGTTTTGAAATATTTATGTATATTTCCATAATAAAAAAAGAATCCATGTATCTGGTATGTCAGAGACTAATTTGAGGTACCACCAAAGATATAACCATTAAAGCAACTAAGCAATTAAAGCAGATTTAAGGAATTTTTCAGCAGTGAAATTTTTTCTTTCCAAATGAAGGAAGTACAAAAATGAAATGAAAAAAATATAAAATGAAATATAAAAAGCTTGAAAAATTTGCAGATTAATTGGGCGCAGCTCACACTCGCTTTAAAACCCCGTAAGGTCCCATCCAGGCGTTGTACAAAAGCCAGAAAATCGGATCATACAGAGCGGAATTGCGCGCTAGCCTTGAGACTCGCCAAATTTCCAATGAAAAATGAATGGAAGCCTCGGAAGGGACCTCGCCTTTCTATATTCCTGCCATACCTGCTCTTTGTAGTAGAGAGCACCTAAGAAGGATTCCTTCACATTGGAAAGAACAGATGGGGACGGACTAGGTTTCACTTGATGCGTGCAATGGGCACCAGTTAGCACGAAAAAACGATAGGCGTGCAATTTTGCATGCTATATATATGAGTTTAGCATTCAGATGAAATGACCGCAGTGTGCCGGAATGCCCGACACGTTTTTTCAACGCGAAAACCTTCATCCTGTTCATCCATGCGCCTGTAATCAAAGGAATGCTACACCCATTGTTCATCTGCGACTACGGCATGCTAGTAGCCGGTCAACTTCGATTATTTCTGCGCTTTTATTGACATTTTCGACCATATCTATTGTATTGTTTAATCGATAATTTACGAGATATCAATCACTATAGCCATGTACCAAGGAAATAAGGGATTTCTTCTTGTATATGATTTAAATTATTTATATTAAGAATATCACATTTCTCTTCTTATGGAAGCTCGGAGAGCTTTGAGTAATGGGTTTTATCTTCCTGTGAAACATAAGAACGCAAAGTTTCTAAGATTACCCTGCTGCTTTGCAAAATTTGTCTGCTCTTATGCAAAATGAGCGATTCTTCTCATCCATTATTTCTTGTATAGCGCGCTTTTTTTAGCTGTATAAGAAATATTGATATTGATAACTATGGTTTGACGGCTGAGAATGGCAAACTGTGTTTACATTTCTGTTCAGTAAAGTTTGGCAAGTCATCATGAATAGTTTAAGGGAGGAGCTTGCTTTAGAGGCTTCAAAAAATCGACTTTTTTTTTTTGGATAAATGTCTTCCCAAACTATCCAAGAATGAGTCCTCAAAATTTCAGAAGCAAATTCAAAATATTTTCGGAGTCACAGAAGAAATTGTGAACAAGCGCCGAGCAGGTATACGAGCGGCCGGATCGCTCGAAGTGCGATTTCTCGGTTTTTTATTTTTACGATTTTTCCTAATTGGCGGGAAAAAGGGAAAAAGTTAAACGTCCTATCGAAACGAGATAACTTTGATTGTACTCGGAATTAAATTCTCTTCTAGTTGAACCTAAAAAACCTTAAGAAAGTTATGATTAACCCACTTTTTAAACAATCTAAAGTGAATTTGTTTTTCCAAAAAAAATTATTTTTTTTAATTAGCGAAAAATTGTTGAATTTCTCGCTTTTTGTCTAATTTTCTTGGTTTAACTAGAAGCTATACTATACCAAAATAAAATTTTTTTTTACTGTTGAAATATATAACAATAAAACCTGAAAGTTTCTTTTCAATCGAATATTTTTTTCCTTCCCGAAAAAATCCACGAAAAAATCGATTTTTTGAAGCCTCAAAAGCAGGCTCCCCCCTTAACGCTTCCAAATTGAGGAAATTTAATTAGAAAAATGTCAATGCCAAAATGTCAATACGTCGTCGTTCTCAGCTTATTAGCTTTTGTGCTTCCACGACGTGGAAAATTTTAAGTACGGTTCTTCGCTTAGAAGAGATTATTTCAAGGTTTGCACTTCGACCTCGAGGTCTTTTGTGCCCTTGACTTCTTCTTCGTCTTGATTAGTGCGATAACTTGATTGCCCCTGACTTACGTGCCTATAAAATACAGCTCGTGCCAGAACTCAATCCAAATTACTATCGTTTGCGTCGGACTTTTGCTGATTGACCTCATTTAGATTTATTATTCGGATTTATAGGAAAAAGTTGTAAAAAATTGGATTGATCGAATGGTCCACGTAACTCGTAGCCGCGGCGGGCATATGCCGGATTTCATTTTCAAAAAGTAAATGCCATGGAATTATCTACCCGGTTATAATTGAGAAAACTTATTCCAACAATGCTTCTGTACGGCGCTTGCCGTAGCCGAATAGGTTGGTGCATGACTATCATTCGGAATTGGAAAAGAATGTGGGTTGAACTCTCGGTGAAGCACCAACATAAAGAAAGAGTTTTTTGTAATAGCGGTCGCCCCTCGGCAGGCAATGGCAATCGTCCGAGTGCATTTCTACCATGAAAAAGCTCTTCATAAAAAATATCTGTCGTTCGGAGTCAGCTTTGTAGAACAACATCAAGACGCACACCACAAATAGAAGGAGGAGCTTGGCCCAACACGTAAATTATATATATATTTATATTAACGTGTTAAGTTCTTAAGATCTTAACCCTCGAAAGTTGTCCTTTTTTAAAACTTTCCGCTGGGCACCCGGGTCTAGCCTTTCTCCGTCCTATTCGAGGATCCTTTTTACAAGGTTAAATCCATAAATCGATGGAAATTTATGTTTTAGAAAGTTACCTGCAAGCTCAAGTCGTAAGCTATAAGAGAAATAGGAATTGTTAAATTCACGTCCAAAGTTGCAAAAGCCGGTCTAGTCAGACCCGGATGCCCAACGGAGGGTTAAAAACATCCGATATATCAATGATTGCATTTTCTGCTGAACTGAAGGGAAAACTATTTGCCAAATGATAATTAATTTTGCTGAAACTTTTTCATTTTCTTATCAAGCATGGCTGATTAAAACTTATTTGAAACGACTAATTGTTTTTTTTTTTTTTTTTGTCGAGACAAACTAGCAAGTACAGCACTCATTAAGTTTATTGCACTGCACTCGGATTACCTTTTTAATTTTTTTTAAATCCGAAGAAATCTGAGTAGATCTTGTGGTACCAAGGTGGTCACTTCTTAACACATCAGTGCCAAAGACCACAAGCCTAATTCGAGCGAAGGCCGGTACCACGCACAGAAAGTCGTCTCACCCTCCTCTGCACTGAGATGCCCACCTTTTCCATGTGCTTTGCCCATAGAAAGTGGCCCATCATCAGTCCAACTGCCGTCTCTTCTGCTTAATGACAGTAGGATCTGCGACAGTTGGTTGGACATGACAAGTAACATCAGCTTAGTCCATCCGCAGCCTCTTTTAGCCTGCCCAGCTCGCAAGTTTGCTAACCGTGGTTTTGTTGGCTGCAGAAAGAAGTGGCAGAATGGACTCCATGCCAAAGAAGTTGGCCTCAGAGCTCATCCTACCTAAAGAGTCAGAGGTCTCGTTACCCACGTGTCCTGGGACCCATGTTAGCATCAGGATACTATGTCTACCAGAACGACGTATTTCTGTTTCAAAGGCATCAGTCACTTATGTGCGACAGATAAGACACAGACTAGAAGCTGGTTAGTATTCAAAATAATTATTTTATTTATAGTTCAGAATGCATTAGTAGGTCACGTGCTCGCAGTCAATGTGTTTCCCTACAGGGTCATGCCTTTAACGTGTTGATATTTATGTATGTGTGTGTGTGATATGAATTCCCTTGCTCACGTATTCTCAAGTGTGAATGCGCACTTACTTAACACAATCAATCCAAGAAGTGCCAGCGACAGCCAACACAACACCAATAGCAGTACAACAAAAACATAAAAGGTTCTTAAGCAAGGAAATCCAGCAATTGGCAGTTTGTGGACCAACAATGTCTACTGAGAATATATTTCCAACATCAATTGCAGGCGATAACGATGCGCAATTCAAATAAGGATGTCAGCAGAGAACTTTGTTAAAATGAAGAATAACTGTAGAAGGCAATGGAAAACGCATGTTAAAGGACGAGATATGCAACAAGACGGACAAATAACCAAAGAGACAGTCAATTGGATGGGCAGTGAGTTTGTTGGACAGAAGCTCAGCTGAGAGGAAAGCGCTGGTATTGCCTTTGTGCAGTAAGAACACACCCACTCACGTATTTCTGCTATGTAGTTTGCGCTTTTACTGTTTACTGCGTTTATTGCTGTCTTGTTGCTGATGATATTACAGTTTTTGTTTTTGTTTTTCCTTTTTGATATTATCACGCATGTAAACCGTTGAATTTGCTCGGACGCCATGTAGTGGCAAGTGGGCTGCTATGTAAATTGGCACTTTCTGCATACATACACATAAATTGACATATCTACCTATTTATATATATCTGCTGTATCTACATATGACAGTTTTATCCTAAGCAACGATTGCGCTCACATTTCGAAAGGTGTCCAAGCAGAAAATTCGGTAGACTTGCATACTTTTGTATTTGTCATATGTGGACGTTCAGCTGTCAGCAGTGGCTTAGTTAGTAGTTAAATAGAGGATAGGGACAGGACACAAATACAGGGTGGTCAAAAGAGTGATTTCTTTTTAAGCAAGTATTATTTGGACAGCTACAGCTCTTTCTCGCTGGTAATTTTAACAGAAAGTCAGTATCAAATCCCAACGGCACGAAATCAATCAGTTTGCGCTAGAATGGTGTTGGACCTTAGAGCAGCTCGTAATGGAGTGAGCGATACGTTTGGTGCACAAAAAATTATATTTTCTGACGATGCGCATTTTTCTTGCGGAGACTATGTTGACAAACAAAACTGCGCTTCTGCGGATCGAAAATGTCGCACCTGATCGTCGAGAAGCCAATGCATCCCCTAGCAAACTCAGGTGAAAAATTTGCTTATTTTTCTGCTGGAAACGCTGTTTTGGTCAACAATAAGCACTGCAAACGTATAATAAAAATGTTTGTGGCCAGAAATGGAAGTCACGGACACAGCTCCATCCCGAACAGCCCTCAATCGATGTTTTGCGAATTTCGCCAAGTTCGTTAGCCGTCTCGGCGAAGTCAACTGATCACTTCGAAGCTATAATTTAACGCCGGTAGACTTTTTTGTAGAGTGCAGTAAAGAACGAATATTATGCGAACAATCCATTAACGATTTAGGGCCTTAGGCCGCATATCGGGCAAGCAATTTGTGAGATAGAACCTGAAAGTTTTTTCCTGAGATAAAACCGCCTTAGTTGTGGAAAACTGGATTAAGGGGATGCGCTACTGTGACTACTGTGCTTTCATAAATAAATGGAATATCTCCTTTTTCGAAGAAACTAGTACGGGTGTTGCTATTTATATTCCTGCCCTTGGTCGATTCAAGTGTTTCTATTGGCAAAAAAAGTGAAAATAAACCGTCAACATGTTTTATAAAACAATAATGCATCGACGAACTAAAATATTTATGCAGCGAGGAAGCATCATCCTTTAGCACTGAAAAAAATGATACAATGAATTTCGCGAAGTTCAGCCGTTGAGAAATACTTAAGAACGATGCGTTGACAGCCGATGCGCATCTTTTATCGAATATGACGCCGTAATGGCACTCTGTGCGCTTGAATTTATAAGCTGTGAAATGCGTTCTTTTATCTATTTCTCTTAAAGAGTTCGCATTAATATCTTGCGTTTTAGTAGAAGTACTCATATTCTTATGAGAATTATACTTAAGAACGATTCGATTTTTGTCCAAACTTTTGTGAATTGCTTTTTCTTTTATATTGTAACTGATAAGTAAAAATAAAGTATCTGGTAATACTACGGCACTTTACTTAAGGTGAAATGACTCAATAATGTCTAAAGAGAAAAATTGCTCTCCGAGCTCTCCGAAAAGCAATCATAGAGTTGCGAAACACCGGATCATCCTACAGTGCTAACACATGGGCTGAAACTCCAGGGCCTAGTACTTAGATGGCACGAATTTCTTCAGTTAGTACTAAACATAAAAAGACGGCTGCTAAAATTTAATGATATTCTATTCATTAATTCGTGAGTTATTGTGATAGTGATGCTGCTTTTGTCAGGATTGTATCAAAAAGAATTTCGTGTTATATGATAATTTGACACTGCTGATGAGAAAAAATACCGCTGAACCAAAGCAATGACTTGAAAAGTGATAAGTGTTATAGGGACTCCGCTCCATCAGAAACAAGAAAGAACAATAAATCGATGGTTTCCTGACTTCAAACCTAAATGTGGTCGATTATGCACAACGCAATGGACGTTCAAATGAGGCGTAGCTGAGGTAACACCAGAAAACATCAAACGAATACACAAAATTGATTTGAATGATCGAAGTTACTTGAGTTAGCTGACATCGTGCAGATATCAAAAAAATGTCTCGACTTTATATTGCAAGAGCATTTGACTATGAGAAAGCTCTGTTGAAAGTGAGTGTCGCGTTTGCTCATCATTTTCTCTCATCAGGGCAACCCACTGTGTCACAAGTCAATCAAAACAATGGCAAAACTAGATGAATTGAACATCGAATGGCTCCCATATCCCGTATTCACCAGACTAGGCTCCCAGCAATTACTGGCTGCCCGTAGACCTAAATAAAAAAAGCCCGCCGGGTAAGATATTTCGCTCGAATAAAGAAGTCATCGCTGAAACTGAGGCAAAAGGTAAATCGTTCTATAAAAGTGGTATTGAAATGTTAGAGCAGCGCTGGAATGATTGCGTTGTTCTTGATGGAAATTACGTTGATGAATAAAATTGATTTTGAAAATAAAAGTATTTTCTTTGTTAGGCCGGGACTTTTAAGCCCATGTGCTATTTTGACAAAACTAAACGTTTCATAAACGATGGCTTTGAAATATTTTTTCCTGTGTATAAAATAGCAGAATCCGTTTACAGAAAAACGAAAACGCGAAAGACTCTTACGCTGATGGATAGAATGATCGCTAGATCGCTTTAATACAGGATGCCAGAAAGACTGCTGCTGACATCCATCGACAAATTTTGATTCACCTAGAAAAACCAAGAACGGAAAGAACAGTTGTGCTTCGATTGGCAGAAGCAGAGCGGCGCGGTCGACTGGCACGGAAAAAGCCATTGGTGATAGTTTGCTCGTGGACTCAAAATCAGTACATCTGCGATGCAACGAAAATAAGCATAAAGCACGGGGTAGGCTCAGTAACGATGTAGGACTGCTTTTTGCGGAATGGTGTCAGGCCAATTCATCGTAAATTCACGTTCAAATACACATTTAAAATGCAATGCCACTTTATGCGAAAGTGAATTTGTTAGTGATTTGGAATTGTCAAGAAGACAGTGATCCGAAGCCCACTTTACGTGTGGTAAAAAAATTATTTCGAAGACAATTTGATTACTGTTCTTGTTTAGGTGTCTTTGAATGCCGACCTAAATCCAATAGAGCATCTTTGCAACGAATTAAAGAATGCACTCAGTACGCAGAATATCACAAAAGAGGATCCGTTACTTGAAAAGGCCAAGAAGTCCTTTTATCTTTAACGTTGTAGGGATTTAATAATGCCAAATCAAAAGCACTGTGCATCAGAATTATAACAAAAATGATTTTCAGCAAAATGTTAATATATATTGGGAACAAGTTTCCGTATTTCCTTAGTCAAAGTTACGATTACAAAACTTTTCGATTCTTCTTGACTATTAATTATTTTGTTTAGTTCTTAAGAGTTTATCTCAAAGGCATTTTGCATTGTATTAATTTTTGCGAATGAAGGGGGAAAAAGAATGTTTTTCTTAGACAAAAGCACTGATACAGATTAAAAATGTTTGCACTTTTAACATAAAACCTATCATAAAATATATTTAACCCGGTGGTCTAGAAATTTTAAAAACTAAATTTCTGTTTTTCGATATTTCGAAAGTATAGTACCTTAAGAATATACTGTGAAATTTTCATGCGGAAATTACAAATATTATAGCTTCTACTGCCCATTAACTAGGTAGAGAGCGGTCCGCGCGATCCTGTACCTCAAACTCTAAACTCATTTATCTCGAAATGACTTTTTTCGGCCTGGTGTTGTCAAAAAAACTATTCAACCCAATCATCTGTAATTTGAATGCATTGTTCACAGCATTAATGGCTATCACTAGTACTAGAATTAGATAATTATTTCAATTATTTCGGATTTTTTTTTTTTTTTATTAATTAAAAGACTGAAAAACCCCCGCTTTTTAGAGTGTCAAATTCAAAACCGCGCCATTTTGTCATTGTTTTTTTATTCTAGTGGCTCATAGCTACAGTCATGCTGATTAATATTTTTTTTTGGTTTTTGTGTTTCAGATAAATAGAAGAGCCAAAATGGACAACAGCGTCCAGATTCAATTTTTCGGGAGTGTAAACTTCAGCGCCTTTTTTAAATTCTTCTTCTTCTTCTTCGCGTGACAGTCCTTTGCCTCCTTCACAGCTTTTTGCGATCGATCTCGATCTCTCCAAGCCATTTTTAAATTATTAAAATTAAAATTAAAATTAAAAAAAAAAAATATTTTTTGTTTGTAAAAGAAGTTAAATAAAAGGCCTAAAAGATTTAAATATCGTTTTTAATTTTTTTATTGCAAGAAAAAATTTCTGAAAATACTTAAAATTTTCGAGCTCTAGACCACCGGCTCCCCTTAAGTAATTTTTATAGAAAAAAGTCTCCAAAGAAGAGAACTGGGTATCATTCTTAAGTATTTTTCAGCGGCTGTATGTCCAAAATTGATTGTTGTTGTGCTCAAAATGAGTGGAATTAGATCGGCGAGCATCAGTAAGATTGATTTTGCTACTCACTTTGGGATAAAAAGAGCATATTTATTGGATCCTATAAATTAAACAAAAAACGCGCTGTCGACGCGACTGGGTAAAGTGCGTCGAAAATTGGTTCAAAGGCATGCAAAAATGTACTAATCATCCATATTAATTTTTTCTTAGACCAGAAATATAAGTGCCAAAAAAAATGATTTTTGCTAATGGACGGTCCACGGCATTATTAAAAACTGTTTGCTATTTTTTTTTTTTTTTTTTTCATTTTTAAAAGACTATATGGACAACCCTGTATGTCTAGGGCTACGTAAGTAAGCAAGTTATTTACATGCGTGCATAGATACTCTATGGTAAATAAGTATTTATGTGCACGTGCAGGTATTTTTAGTTGAGTTCACTAACGAAGTGAACAGCTGTGCGGATTATCGAGTTACATATTTGTACATAGCCTTCGTCCGATTTGGCAAATCTTCTTGTTCAATGATTTCGACATTTTGCTTACTTACGACTAAGGTGTGAAAACATAAGTAAATACACTGGGTGGTCCCCCTGTCGCTAGTTGTTTAGGTAGTTTGAAAAATCGTTTTTTGTTTTCTTAGTTTAACAGCTCGAAAATGTTCGTGATGTAGCGAATATTTAATGAATTTCACAATGAATCACTTTTCGCTTATACAAAGGTTGCCCAATGGAAAGAAGAACGCGTGGTTGAATAGTAGTTCTTTTTACCGAAAATTCATATTTTCAGATGAAACTCATTTTCAGAATTCACGCATTTGGTGATCGAAAAATGCACGCAACCCGTAAACGGGCGCGTTATAATTTGGGTAAATTTTGCTTCACCATTGACAAGAAACTATTTATTAAAATCAATAAAAATATTAATTAAATAATATGTACACTTTCTCTTAAAAATTCAATTCTAAACGCTAGATGGAACCCCCCATATTTACTTAGGTAGTTCTAGGTAAAGGGTGAAGAGATCGGAGGTCCTTTTTCCAATAGGTTTTGTTTGGTAGATCGCGCGGAACTAGTGTCAAACTAAATACAAATTTTTTGTTCATTAAAACTTCATCATGGAAAGACTTACGGCTCAACTACGTTTACAAATCGTACAAAAGTATTTCGGAAATCGACGCTCTGTGAATAGTTTTCACCAGGCTCAGGCCAAATTATGGTGTTCAGCGATGAGACCCATTTTCGGCTTAATGGCTATATCAATAAACAAAAATGCCCTATATAGGCTGAAGAGATACTCATTCAAGAACCGCCATTTCATACATTGAAAATAACCCTTTGGTGCGGCCTAAGAATCATCGGCTGCAGGAATTATCGACCCATATTTCTTCAAAGACGAGGCTGGCGCCAATGTAACAGTGAATGGCGAACGGTATCGCGCCATAATAAATGACTTTGTGATGCCGGATGCTGAATTGAAGCAATTGATCTCCATAATATTGGTTCCAATAAGACGGCGCTACTTGGCATGCAGCCCGTGAAACAATGGGTTCACTGCGTCGTCGTTTCGGTGAGCAGTTTATCTCTCGCCTCGGACCCGTGGATTGTCCACCAAGATCGTGTGATATCACATCTTTTGGCTTTTCTTTTTGGAGGTATGTAAAGCGTAAATGCTTTGTGGATAGCCAAGCTTCGATTGAGGCATTTGAAGCCAAATTACTACGGATGGCTACATTACGGCGCAGTTGCGGCCAACATTCGAAAGGGATTATCTTTAGAAAATAAATATAACGGCTGATTCTACACAAGCATAAGAAAAATTTCCCAATCTATTTGAATTTTATTTTATTTTATTTTTTGTTTTTTTTTTTTTTTAAGACAACAACTAGTCATGACTGACCAACGAGCAGTTTACACCGCGTAACATAAGATTTTAAAATCAATAAATTCTATTGAATATTATCGTCTTCTTAGATTGCTAGTATTAAGAAAATTGCTAGCTTCTTGATTTGGGTGTAGGTTAAGTCTTTCCGGGTGAGACGCTGCCAATTTGTTAATTTCTGCGGTGATAGTCGGTACTTTTAAGTCACGATGAAGGTCAATGTTTCTTCTGTACCATGGGGCATTTACTATAGTTCGGAGTGTTTTATTTTGGAAGCGCTGTATGACTTCTATATTGCTTTTCTTTGCACAACCCCATAGTTGTGCACCATACATCCAGACCGGCTTTAGTATTTGATTGTATAGGTATGGTCAGCTTGCAGTGAACAGACAGTTGCGAGTTTCTACTCAGGAGCCATTGGTGGTTTTGCAATTTCATTTCTAATTCATCTTTTTTCATCTTGATGTGCCCCTTCCATTTAAGTTTGGCGTCCAGTGTCAAACCGAGGTATTTTGTTGTATTTAAGTACGGTACTTGATTGCCGAATATGCTTTGATTGCCTGCTTTGATTGGCTTTAGTTTAGAAAATCATTTTCATTATTTACTTGAAAAAATCTGTCTTGTAGGTATGACTCTATAATGTCACAGAAGTCAGGTGGAGGAATGCTTCTTAATTTTTTAACTGGACCTGCGTGCCAAACTTTGTCAAAAGCTTTAGCTACGTCAAGAAATATAGCAGAACAAACTTGTAGGTTTTCAAAGGAAATTTCGTTGTTGTTTTTTTTTTTTCAATTTAAAATCTGATACCTCTAAATTGAGCACCCTTTACACACACCTCTATCTAAGTAAAACTTTACCACTACAAGCGCTCCCTGAACTTGATGCTATTACCAACTAAGTCACACTTCAGATTCCTCGGCATGTCTTGGATAAGTGTTGATTTTGTCTCCAGCCTGCATGCGAAGCTGTTGCTGCAATAACAAGAATATCAATTGTACGAAAATTCTTGTGTCATGGCAATATCTCTTCATGCTTCCTCTCAATGTTTTTCCACAGAATATTCTTGTCTTCGTTATGTTGGTATTATTTTTCATATCTGTTTGTATTTAGCAAGCAAATCCAACGGACTTGTCTCTATTTCCACAAGCACGCCACAGCCTGTTGCAATAAGCAGACATCTATGTACAGAGATTTTCTACAGAAGCTGTAGAGTTTCATACTTAAATATAATAAGTAACAGATATTTTTAATAAAAGTAGTTTTTTTTCACTCACAGTGGACGCCAACGAAAATATGGTAATGCATGTTCAACTCAAGCCGGTAACAACGACTCGCTATCGACTATTTGGATGTGCATTCGAACGGGTCGTACTAAGTGTAGATGTTGATGTTATACCATCGCAAAATGGAAGTAAGCAAACCGAAAATACGATAGATTATTCAGCTGAACGCGAATTGCACTACTTTTAAGATTTTATTGTCTTGGAGCCTCAAAGTGCCCGCAGTTAGCAGCTTGGTTATCAACTTGCCTCACAAGCCAATTAATTGTTGAAGAAGGCCTGAACAGAGTTTTGAAGTAAAATATTTTTGCAATAATGCCGAGTATGAAACATTAAGTCATAGAAAAAGTTGTTTTTCTAGTAGCTGCGGCTCCTCGGCAGGCAGTGGGGAGCCTTCAAATGCATTTCTGCCATGAAAAATCTCTTATAAAAAACCATTTGCCTTTCGGAGTCGGCTTAAAACTGTAGGTCACTCCATTTTTGGAAAAACATCAAATATTCAAACTCCAAATAGTTTTGTCCTGGGTGAAATTTTATCTTTTCTAATTCCATTTCCATAGGAAGTGATTTTCTTTTAGAGCAATCATGGCAATATGGTCTAAAAATCGAAGGCTAAAAAACAGCGAGATGGATAATTTTTTATCCGATATGGCAGATGAAATAATTGATTTTGATGACGATGAAAGTATCCTAGATTTTTCAGTATGTGGTTGTTGTTGTTGTAGCAGCATAGACATTCTCCATGCATAGATATAAATCCGGGTCGTTCCGGTTACGTAAAACCGACTGTCGTGGGAACGGTGTACTGTTTCTCTTGATCTTGACTCGATATGCAAAAACAGGCACGCGAACTACACACTAGGGGGAATTTGACCCAAATACTCTTGTCGATCTTCATGAATTCGGTCCGCACTAATACTGCAATACTACATAAATTTTAAGAGTAAAATCGGCGTTGCTAAAATATAGCTAACGGAATATTTTCAGATGTTAAATAAACAAACCCCAACCGTCAAACACACTGGGGCTCTACCACTAGGGCGACTACAGTCTGTTTCTAAAACAAAAGGAACTCCGATTATTCATGAAGTATAAAAGATATAGATATAGACATGAAAGTATGTACAAAAGCAGGACTAGATTTTGCGAACTTGACGCACGAGTTGCTTTAAATCGTGGACTGGCTTTCCGGCAAGATGCGTTTTCATAATTCCCAACACATTTTCCATGGGGTTGGCGTCTGAGGACTGGGACGGTCAGTCCATTACTGTGACGCCATTTTCTTCTTTTGTTGTTTCTCAAGAGCAGTAGTCTTCTGAGAGCAGTGCTTTTGATGCTGTGGGACGGTAGGATATGTTCGCCTTCTTCATTCGCCATTCGTTGGTGTTGATACTCACATCTATTCTCTTTTTAGCATGAATTGGGCGTGCTTGGTGTACTCGCAAAGAAGGGGCCCGCTTAAAAAGTTGGACGATCACTTCATCCTTCTTTTTTTTTCGTCACTCGCTTCAAGCCGCGCTCGGAAAAGTCATCAACTTTTTGTACACTTTATACCGCTGATTCCACATCACAACAAACTTTTTTGATGTTTTAATCACTTTTGCAGCCGCGGCGTAAGATAATTTCGGCCCTTTCGAATGGATGCATAAAAATACCGCCTCGAAACGCTTCGCGTACTTCTCATTCATTTTTGTTTGGTTGCGTTTACGGGAAAGTTTCCAACGACACTAACCTGAGTTAGCACTAACGTCGTAGCCCTTGAGTGGGACTATTACGCAGCAAAAAGCAGAACGAAATATGTCTTGAAGTTACAAGAAAAAAAAACCGGTTAAATAACTAAGTAGCCAAAATTTGCTTAAGCTGGCAATTTTATGTGAAAAAAGGGTAAGGGAAACCTTCAAATTCAAACAAAAAGCTATTACAGCCATTTTATACGATTTTCAGTGGCGTTCACTGTATTCACTGCCAAAAAAGTGTGGGTGCACATATTTTCATCTATTTATTTGTTCGATGCAACACAACGCAAAACCACAAGGTATTTCATTTGATTTAGAACTTTTGTTATTTATTTAAGGATTATGTGATATTTGTTTACATAAACTTATATTTATTTTGTGGACATTGCAATGGGAATATTAGTTTTGCATGCCAGTTCCCTGCAGTAAAACGCACCAAGTTTGAATTGCCTTACTACCAGTTTGCTTCGCAGCTGGAGTAGTTTTTCCTCTATCCTTTTTTTTCAATGCTAGCAATTTTTGTGTCAATTGTATGAAGCGTCAATTGTCAGCTTATGGTGCAACATTATACCAGTTAATTAACCAATCAGCTTTCGCATGGGTGCTACACCAGTTAATGAACTTTCGTTTAAAATACACGACACAGCAGATGATTGATCTCATCAACATTTATATTCGTCTAAAACTCATTCCGCTCACCCTTAAGGTATAAAATATTCTAATATATATTCGTTTTGCACTCACTTCTAATTAATCATTTTGCAACTAGTGCAAACTGGTACAATTCTGCCATGCTGACTATCGAACTACGCAGTGTGACTTCTTACATCAAATGACAATACATGAACTAGAATGTTTGCTGAGTAGTTTGTATTCATAGTACAGCCTCTTTTATATTTAGTATAATCGTATAATTTATATGCGTAAAGACATGCCATACGAGTATATTGTAAATTTAATCATTTCAAACTTGTCCACTATTTTGGTTGTATCAAGAAAAGCAATACAACATTTCAAATTACTTACTTTTACTACTTCTGGCGCAGCTGTGTTTACTTAGTTGAATATATTTAATTGAATTTTGCAAATATGCTTTTGTATTCAGGTGTCAATAGTAAAATCAATTATTTTTACCCCAAGGCAGTGCAGCATCTAAAATATTTGCGCTTAAAAATGTCAGTGATTAAGTTATAATATACAGCATATTCTCGTACGTGCATTTACGTTTAAAGCCTTGAAGTGATTAGGTTTCATTCATTCATTTATTTTTTTAGTTCTGATGTTTGTCTACAAATGGAGGCTTAAAGGTATTATGGCACTTTCTCTTATGTTGGGTTCAAGCAGAAACTTTTTCATATCGGGTATCCAAGGCAAACTACCAGCAGTATTTTATAACTTAAAGTGGTTTTCAATTTAGCGCAGGCAAAGTTAGCATAATTTCGAATATTTCAATTAAATTCCTACAAACATTTATTTTTTTACAACAACGAGATTTATACTAAAATAGTATAGTTCTTGATATTATATAGCACCTCAACATCTTGGCCAGTTTTGACTACTTTTCTTTGCTTTTCTGAATATTTATTATTTCAAAAAAAGTACAATTCATTACCTAATGAAAGCCATATAAATCTAAATTTCAGGTTTTACACAAAAATTAGAAAAATTTCCTCAAACCTATTACATTTCCCAGTATTTCTAGAAAATTTGTAAGTACGCCATTTTATTGCTTATTAAATTTCAATGTAACAAAGTGCGATCAAATTTAATTTACTTTAAAATTACGTCGATTTTTACTAATTTTCCCCCGATTGGAAAAAAAAAATGTCGTGCCTTTGTTACTTTGTGCTTACGTTATCATTAGGAGTATGTCGGAACAGCTTACAATAGGGGTATTTTATTTGAAAACCACCCCAAGCTATTTGCTTATTTTGTACGTGAGGCTTAGTCAACATAATTTATTAGCTTGTACTGTATTAACCTAAAAACATATCCTGTTCAAAGTGTGTCTCTATTCAAAGTAATGCCAGTAAATAGCCGGGAAAACAAAAAATTAGAACGAATGAATATACTAAGTATTTCCACAAATAGGGGTTCCACAATTTTATACCGACTCCGAAAGACAATTGGTTTTTAGAAGATTTTTCATAGCAGAAATATAATGTGGGCAAAAAGTAAGGTGAATTTATTTGTCAAACTTCGCAGGATTAAAATTTCGCTCTAGTTATTTTTTTCATGAGTTGGCAGCACTGTTAATAACATCTGAGCCAACTTTCATGTGAATGTCATTATCAGTAATATATTTACGCTTGTGCATTTTTCGATTTTTAAAATGTCCAATAAACCAGCGAGACTCAACACCAAATTGACCGATGAGTACAGATAATTACATAGGCATATCTTTAAAGACATGTAAGCTACGTTTCTTTGAGAAAACCACCTGCAAAATCGCCCGACAGTTATGGCCGACTCTCAATGCTAAGCACACAGAGTCTCTGACGCCGAAGTAAAAAAAAACGGTGAGAGAAGAGGAATGACTCGTTTCACTAACAAGGTAGTAAGACCGGTGGAACATCTCCAGTAAAGGGCGATGAACCCATAAACTGAGTCTTGAATTACGACCATGGCTCAATCAGAGTTTTAGTGATACAAAGTATCACGTGGCATAGTTTCTTTCTAAACACGGAGGCTTTAGAACTGTGGGCACCAATGTTGAAAAAGACGCGGAACATGTCAGTTTTCACTGTTCACGGTTTACGGCAGAAAGTAGACTTCCAAACACAACCGACATAGTTGGCTATATGATGGAGTCGGAAGAATAGTTCGAGGAAGTAGCTACATTCCTTACAATAACTCAAAGAGAGCTAAGATATGCTGAGCAGGCAAGAGACCCTAGCGGATAGACATTCACGAAGCTAAAATTGGGGAATAAGTTAATAGCGTTTTTATATTTTCTTTTATTTTTCAACGAATTGTTTGCAGTTTGGCAAAGGGTAAACATTCATTCGATAGAACCTTTCCGGGAGCACAAAACTATGTTAATTGCATTTACGAGTTATTTAATTTTTTATTAGTTTTGAGGCTTAGAAATGGAATACTCAGGAGGCAAAAATCGATATTTTCGATATCTGCTCTTCTTTGCTTTTCATCGAGTTCAAAAAGGTACCGAAGCAGCCCGGGACATGTGCAACGTGTATGAAGAATAAGGTGTCATAGACGAGTCTACAGCACCGGAATGGTTTGAAAAGTTGAAAAATGGCGAATGGCGACTTTGACGTCGATGACACGTCTCGCAGCGGAAGGCCTTCTGAATTCGGTGATGAACATTTCAAATCACTTTTGAAGGAGAACGGTCGCCAAATCGGTCGTGAATTGGTGGCAAACAATGAGCTGCGAATATTAAACGATTCTCATCTAGCTTTATTCAATGGAATTTACCGAAAAATTGGGAGCCTGGATGCCTCATGAGCTCACGAAAAAAACAAGGAAAGTCGCCTTCAAATTGCTTCTCAGTACTTCGCCCGCCATCGAGCAAGATGCGGTCATAAACAACGCTTTTTGTACCGAATCGTCACGTGAGATGAGAAATGGTGCTTATACATCAATATGAAGCAAAGAAAGGAGTGGGTTGCTGCAGGAGATACACCAAAGCTTAGATCTTCATCCAAAGAAGATCATGATATGTGTTTGCTGGGACTGGGAGGTCATGGTGCAATGGGAAATACTCGAAAAGAGTGGCATGGTCAACAAGGAGCTCTATATTACCCAGTTTCACCGCTTGAATAAGGCTATTCGACTGGGCAAACCATTGCCCTTCACGACAACGGGGGACGAGTTGGAACTTGTCGATGAAAGACAGGGCGAGTCCATCCATATATACACAGATGGCTCAAAGATCTGGTGCAGGGTGGGCGGAGGTGTATACTCCGGCCATCTGGGGATCTCTTTCAGATTTCGGCATCCATCCATGTTGCAAAAGTCGTCAAAGCCGCACTCCAAGAACTCTAATGGGAGGTCCTTCAGCATCTGCCGCACAGACCGATTGCCATATTTTCCGCTCCCATGTGAAGGGCGTTACCTTCGATAACAAAGAGGTCTTTAAAAACTGGCTCAACAACTTCTTTGACACCAGACCAAGCGATTTTTGGCGGAAAATTGGTTGAGAGGTGGAATGGTTTTTTGTTTAAATAAAAGTCTTCGGCCAGAACGCTACGAACTTATTCCCCAACTTATTATTATATATAGCTTAAGTTAAGAGTTTAGTAGGCAGGCGTACTGTTTTGCAAGTCCAGCACAGTAAGATTATTACTGATCCCGAATCATGTGTAAGGACAGTCGTGGCACACAATGATTTCAGTTATAATGGGACGCTGCCTAAAAGAGACGATTTCACCCTCTTGACATTGTTCTGCTCTATGCAGACGTAGGTTTAATATTTTAGGTAGACAATTTTTTTATGAAATGGAAGATCTCAGCTCTGCAGAAATCAGGGATACTCTAAATTTTTTTTTAAAGCACACACTGGGTTTAGGAGAGGTAGGAACAAATTCCCCCAGCAGCATCAAAATGGGCTATGAGCCTGAGTGTGTCCCACAAGACAACCCCTGCAACCAAACCTAAAATAGTGAGCTGGAACAAAAGCCTCATTAATTTGCTTCCTCTGATAAAATGCACGGAGGCCTTTTAAGCTTAGCCTCTTCTATCGTTTTAGGTGATTTTTTGGAAAAATTTTTTTAAAACTAATTTTATTTATAACATCTCGATTTTTCGAAGAATTTCGCATTTGTGTAGCTCACATAAATTTCAGTATTTTGGCAAAAATTTTTTGTGGAGGTCTTAAAATGCAATAGATTTTATGATTCTGTTGAAAAAACCGCACATTTTCCTTGAAGTGACACCTTAATGCTTTTAGATTTGTATATATTAAATACATAAAGACAAATGAATTCGTTAACATCCAGAGCAGATGCAGCGCGCGTGCACTCACAAAAACAAGTATTATGACACTATATTTATGTATTTATATATTTATTTATTTCTGTACCTTCAAAAGCTGACTATGCACGTCTATTAAATAATTATAACGAGGCGACAACTACAAACGCCCAAGTAAATAAGCGCAATTGCTCACATGCAACTTTATACGCCGCTGTGTGCATGTATTTGTGCACTTACTCAAGTTACAGACTTCCTCTTTATTTCAGCATTGTCACCTACCCTTTTCTTACGTCCTATTTTCTTTACACACCTTCCACATCCCCCACCACAGAACTTAGCGTTCATCGCTTGCCTCTTTTTTCACTTACTTCGCATTATTTCATCCCCAACATTCACTTGACAATTTTTGTGTGTCCTATTTTCTTGCAACTACAACGGTTCTTAATTGTTTGCACTTCTGTATGCACATCTACCAGGAAGTGAATGTATGTATGTATTTGTGTATGTATGTACTTTTGATATGCAAATCTACGCGTGTGAGTGTCGCAATGCCGGAAAGAAGTAAATTGCACTCACAGGTGTTAAATTAAATTAAATGGAACACACTCGCCGTGGTTTTGCGCTTTTTGCTTGTCACGTCTGTGACTATTGTTGCTGTTTTTTTATTATGTGCTTTGTTGCCATTTTTACTGTCGCTGGCTGACACATATGGCTGGAATTAAATTGCAACTTTAACTGTGTCATAGTACTTGAGAAAATACGTTGTTATGTGTGTGTATGTGTATGTGGCGTGTAAAACATTTTTGTACTCACGCACGCCATTTTCAAACGTAACAGATTTTCTTAAAAGCGATTATATTTGTACGTGATTACTTCAGCTGGATTGTGTTTAATCATAATGACAAATACTCGAATACATCAGCTAAAATGATCATGAACGTATTATACTTGTACTCGTATATGTATGTGTAAGTGTTTGCTTTGGTGTGGAAAAATCAATCAATTTAAAATTCAATTCAAGAATTGTAGAATTTCTTTAAGTTCGTAAGTACTTTACGATCATCAAATCTTTCTTAGAAAAAGTAGTAATTTTGGTAGCAGTTTTTAAAGTATATAAATTGCTTGTGACTGCCGCAAAAGCTTTGCGTATCCAGCCTATACGGATCGAGGTTCAATACAATTTTTTTTATACACGGTACGGCACTTGAACCAACTTGCGACCACTCCCACAGCTGGTGGACGGCTAAATGACAGTTCAGAGTATTGTTTACAAGCGTGCGGAAGCATTTTGCCAACAGTAATGGATTTCGAACGTAATGTGTAATTTAAAACGTGTCATCCCATTATATTTGGCTGGAAAATCACAACCACCGATTGCTCGTGAGATCGAGCACCTTCAAGTAAATTTCATTAGAAAACAATTTACAAAGAGAAATCATCCATTTTTAATTGACTTAAGGGAATCTCGGTGAAAGCAAAATTAATAAAAAAACATTTTTCTAATAGCGGTCGCCCCTCGGCAGGCAATGGCAAACCTCCGAGTGTATTTCTGCCATGAAAAAGCTCCTCATAAAAATATCTGCCGTTCGGAGTCGGCTTGAAACTGTAGGTCCCTCCATTTGTGGAACAACATCTACACGCACACCACAAATAGGAGGAGGAGCTCGGCCAAACGCCTAACAGAAGTGTACGCGCCAATTATTATTATTATTAAGGGAATCTAGGAGGTGGTTTAGAGCACGAAAATTTTAGACATTTTTACGATTTTTTTTTTTTGCGATTAAAAATTTAGAAAAAAAACGATATTTCAATTTTTCGTGCATACAAAAAGTTTTTTATTTATTTTAAATACAATATTTATTAGTATAAAAATGCCGCTGAAGATAACCTCGAAAAATCGGACCCGAACGGCGTAGATGATTTCGAGACTTCTACTCATCTGAGACACATAATTCAAGAAGATTCTTAATCAGGAAGAGTGCAGATATGGTCGGAACTAGAACAAATCAAAAAAATAAAAAATTGATAAAAAGGCGCGCTTTTAAAAAAAAGGTGGTGAAATCGGGTATTTTTCACTAGTTTTTTGGTGTAAACAAAGGAACTTATTTAAATAAAATTGTGATTCTAGTCCCGACGATATCCGTACATGTTGTGAACAACATAATCAAATTTCAAGAGATTCGGTTGAGTTTTTTTCATCCCTGCTGTATTTAAGGCAAAGATAGAGAATTAAAAGAATAGGGAAACACGGGAGTGGTGAGGGTTCATTATTCACCGACAAATTTAAAATTTTTTGTATGAATCTTAGCACTTTATAAGAACAATGAGAATGCAACTCGTTCATTCTCAGTACATGCGACCCAGAATATTCTCTCTAAGTCTGGCGAAAGCGCAACAGGGGCAGACTACTTTCTCTGTGTGTTGCGAGCAGTGGGTTCTCGATGATTTCCATTTCTCCTTCTCATGGATTGTGGCCTGCAATTAGTCTAATCAGGATTCGAAGCACACGCTTTGCCTGTCTTAAAAAATATTCGCCATCACCCTGTCAGGCCTTTTCAAGAAACACTTAGTTGTACTGCACCAAAGATTCTTATGGAAATTAATAATGCGGGCCTTAATGTACCCTCGAATTTGCTTCAGTTCAAACTATTACTTCAAAGAACCACATTTCGCCAAATTCCGCGAAATTGATGCTTTGAACATCACAGTGTCCTGACATCTACTTAAGTCCAAGTTCTATCCACCTTGCAACAGAGTTTAGCCTCAACGTACATTTTTGAATTATTTTTTAAAGAGGTGCAGGCAGTTTCTAGAGCCTTTAGAGCATTTGGACCGCCACTATCTTGTTGAAGTGAAACTTCTTTAGGCGCGTCGGGGGCCCCAAGGCAGATTGAAAATAGGCGAGTGAAACGGTAAGTTCGGAGCGTTACCGAAATCCGTCAAATGGGCGGGGCCAAGGAGCAGCTGCTCCTTCCCACTCTCGCTTATTCGCTCCCTCTCATTAATTTGTATATGCATATTATGTTCCGCAATTATCTCTTTAATATACAAGTAAATAGCGTGTGGAGACTATAATAGAGGATTTTCGCTTTAAAAATTAGTTTGACACTGGTATTTGAACAAATTTCTATTGAAGAATATTTAGTTACACAACGAAATACTTCGTCTGGCCTTCTTCTTCTAGAAGATAAACCAGTGCAAAAATGCAAACGTCTCTAGCACACCCTGTAGCGAATAATTTCGAAATAATATTAACTGAAATGTATATAGCACTCAAGTAAGCATTGAAGTAGACTGGCGACATGCAGGCAACCGACAATCGACAACCGACAACGGGTATTATAGATAGCCATAGCCCGTGCAAATGAGTGCTGTGTGTGAGTATCAGATAAAGCGCCGATTGAATGTGTGTAAGCGGGAAAGCAATAAGAAACTGCTGTGAAGTAAATAGATGGTAGGTATGGAGGAGACGAAGCGATACAATGAGTGCGTTTGCCAAACGTGTGACGATAGTTGAAGTAGAAGGTTGTAAAATGACATTTCAACCGTTTCGGTGATCAAAGCAAATTGATTAACGCGCCAAAAGTAGGCAAAAAATACCATTGGAAGTGCAAAGAAATGTCAGCGTCAAGTGCAACACTGCACCCACGTGTCAAATTTGAAGCTAATAAGGACAAAAATAAATAGTACAAATTTATGTTTTTTTAGAAAAAAAAAAATGAAAACCTGAATTTAACACGAGAGAGGGGGGAGAGATCTAAACCGGGGCTCCCATGCATGGAATAACCAACTTAGAAGTTTCACTTCTACCGTGCGTGAGTCTGACAGAACCTAGTTTTTTTTTAATTTAAATTTCTTGCTACCTTTTACTAATTATCCCGTCTGCTACTTTAAGTATTACAAATACTTCCGATTAAAAGACCTTTGTCATCATACCAAAAACAGTAAAGCATCTGAAGTGACGATTCAAATGCCACACCGTTCCGGAAAATTTTCAGTATTGAAGCCGTCGGTGTACAAAATTTGTTTACCAAGCTCCAAGAGAGTAACTTAATCTCACTATTGCTCCCTAACTAACGGCATACTTTTTTCCAAAAAAAAAGTTCAGCAGTCTGTTTGTTATTAGTACTTAAAAACAGCTTTAATACAATTTCAAGTGTCCGGAACTCTGAATGTCGTGCCCTAATCCATAGAAATGCAGTCGACACATCTTCTTCATTGCCTTTTCCTATATTGCTAAATAATCGAGCAAAGAATAATACCCAATTCTGACTTTGCACGCGGGCACCATGAAAATTACTTCTTTGTAGTCCATTTAACACGGAAGTAGAGGTGTTTATCAAAGTTTTGAGCAGCCAAACTCCAACCAAACTACGTGCCGATCGGTCTGCCTAAAGCTATGTATATCCAGATTACCATAGCCGGTTTCAGACCTGGAAACCGGGCAATGTCCAGAAACTTTGAACGCTCGATTTGCTTTAAGCTCGACATGAGACTTGCATATTAGCTTCATATTTAGAGTTATCTCTTGATATTTCAAGTAACATCTAGATTCACTCCTACATACACTTGAAGTGAATAAGAGTAGAGATGACGTGCTGAGATTATTAGCAAGACCTCGTAACCATGTGTCGCCTTTTATCAGTCGCTTTCGAGGTATTTTACATGGATGATAGTGCACAAGCATTACCTGCACAAACCTGGACGTGAGAGGAGGACTTGCATTTCTTGTAATAGGGAGTCAACTATCAAAAAGTTCGTTCATTCATTCCAAACCTCCGGCTCACAGATGGCAAAGTTAGCGTTATCATAAGTCCTCTCAATACCAGCAAAGACTCCGATCTTGTGTGGCCTCCAGCCCTACTCCGGTCGTTGTCACAATTTCATGTGCAGCTGGTTCGGAAAGCTTTCTGCCTTTGAAAATTCGGTATTTCGGTATTAAAAATTTCCTTATAGTCGCCATCAACATAAAAATATCCTTGAGATTTTAGTGAAAAAATACTCCTAGATAACGTAGGTAACATGTTATATCTTCAGTTCGCAAAATAACAAACAAATCGCACTGACTTCATTTACTCTGTTCATAAAACTGATGCTTTTTTTTATCTGTTTATCAACCAGGCAAATGGTACCGACCCAGCTTGCTACTTTCGTATGGTTTCTAAAAATATACTGCCTACCACGCGGATCTCAGTGATTAGGCCGATTATGGCTTGTATAAGAAATACATATCGTGTCCACGACATATCATGTCCTATGAGACTCATGATTTGCGGACTTGTGCTTGCTTAAATATCTTTAACACACAACAAATTTTAGAACTCCTCTCGCCTCCTGTTCGTCTGGGTAGCAAATCTTAAATGTTTCCATGGAAGTAAAGTCACCTAATTCTACCTATTCTAATACAAAATATGTAATTGTCTTACTGAAACCAAAAACTTGAAAAAACAGCCAATAACTCAGTTCAAAAGTTTTCTCATAATGCCCGACCACTGGGCGTATGAGTGACATTAATTCATTTTGCTGACCCCCCTTTTACCATTTATCCATTCACTCGCTGTTTGTCTCAAACTTCATTCAACAAAATCACTCAACTGTAATGCATAAATATCAACTAACAAAAAAAATTTGTTTCAAGGTTTTTGTCAGTTAATTAAATGACAAAAAAAAACGTTGATGACAAAATTTGGCTTTTATGGCAAAAGAGAAAAGGAAAAAAAATGAAATCGTGTGAAATGCATAAAAAAATTAAGCGAAATTGAAATGCGGGAGAGATTAAATGAAAATGCGGCTGTGATTAATGAAAATTAATGAGTTTTAGGCGTGTATACGTGTGTATGTGTATGTGCGTGTGAGTTTTTGTGCGTAAGTAAGTTGCCTTAACGCACGTAATTAAAACTTTAACAAGGCAATATTTCGTTGCTAAGCCGATGACTAAGAGTGAATATAAATGAAATTTGAAGGACATGTTATATCTTAGACAGGAACGAAAGGTTGAATGGTGTATACTTTTCCCTACTTTAAGTAGCCGCTAGTCAATTTATATACATATCTGTGTGAGTTTTGTGAGTGAAATTTCTTAAATCACTGCCTAAAGAATTCACACTGAATCATAATGAATTTACTAAAGCTGCCTCTAAATAGTTCTATTTGCTATTGTAAGACTCTGTCATAGCTGCCTTTGTGCTAGACTGTTTGATTATCCATTCTGTCTCTTTAGATATAAATGAGCTTGAGTTGCGTGTTGAAGCTGAGTTGAACTGAGTAGCTTCAAGTTTAAACTTCTTCTTCGTCCCACCTTCTGATGTGAAAAATGCTTCAAGCTTAAAGCGTTGAAGCATCCAAATTATTGCAACTTGAAAACTTCCTTATATTCATTGAAAATTTTAAATTTTAATTTCACTTTCTATTCGAAAATTTGTTCTAACTTTAGTATTAACTTTAATATTAATATAGATTTATTTAAAATGTTTATTAAATTTAATTGTAGTTTTTTGGTTTTCTCAATTTTAATATTATATTTTAACTTTAATTTTAATTTTAATTATATTCTTAATTTTAATTTTAAATTTTAATTTTTTAATTTTACTTTTAGTCTTATTTTTAGTTTTAATGAAATCTGTAATTTTTACATTATTTTTAATTCTGTTTTTAATATTAAATTTAATTCTTAATTTTACTATTCTCTTTAATTTCTAACTTTATATTTGACTTTAGTTTTAAAATTTATTTTTACTTGCCTTTTGGTTTGAGTTTCAGTCTTAATTGTGGTACTAATTTTAAATTAAGTTAAATTTTCATTTCAATTTTGGTTAAGATTTTTAATTAATTTTAATTCTAATTTTTCTTTTATTATTTTTTTTAGTTCTAATTTTAATTCTAATTCTAATTTTAATTCTAATTTTAATTTTCATTTTAATTTTAATTTAAATTTTAGCTTTAGTTTTAATTTAAAGTTTATTTATAATTTTAATTAATTTTACTTTTATTTATAATTTTAATTTTAACTTTAATTTCACTTTGGGTTTGAATTTTAGTTCTAATTTTAATTTCAATTTTCGTTTTCGTTTGACGTCAATTTAAGTCCATCGGAGGCATAGCCGATGGTACACTGAATCGAGTGGCAGATGCACCTTGAAACACATTCCAAAAATAGGCTAATGGGCTCGGGGAAGTTAACTATTTCATGACTTAGTTCCTTTCGGACCACTTCCAGAAGCAGCAATACTGCATGGGTAAGGTAAAAGATCTTGTGTACATATATTGCGAAGCACTGATCGATGACGCCAAACACACATTCTTTAGTTGCAATAGATGGCTCGTGGAAAGAGATGCTCTGAGAAAGCAGATTGGTGACATCACGCCGGCCAATGTAATCAGCAAAATGCTTGAACCCGAGGGTAGCTGTAATGCGATTACAAAATACATTGAAGACATATAACGGAAAAACTAGATAGACCCTGACACAGTACAACAAAGCGAAGCCGCACAGACATATACATAAGAAGACGAGTCTACAGTATGGAGGGCACAAATATGGTGGACCCAGACGTGAATGAATAGAACTGAGCCCATTTAATGGACGCCGTTCTGGACTCATCCGAAGTAATACAGGAAGTAGTTTCGAGAAGGGGGTCTCCCCAGAAAAGGAGGAGGGATTGCTTTAATGGCCACACCACTCAACGCAGTAGGCGAAGGCCTTTTGAACCGGACCTCACCAACCAGCAAAAAAATGGTATCACAAATGAGGAAGTTCTAAGATAATGTTACCGTTGAGGAAGAAAGTTGCTGCTAACTATCAAATACCGCAAACGGCATATGTATTTGAGATCCACCACTCGGGATTCTAAATATGAGCTACTTTAAATTATAAACGAATAACAAACAGAAGGAAAGTATGGCATACGGCGGATGTAGATATCATGGCTCGGAAATATTTGTGAATTGGTCGGGCTGAGGGCGTTTGGAAAACTCTTTCACCCTACCCAAGATAGAGAAGCGTTTTCAAATTTTATTGCAAACTTTTCCTAGAGTAGTTTAATTTGTTGGTATATTTTTGTAATCTATGTAGTTATGTAGGTTATTTTAAACGTAAAACGAGTGTATGTATGTGTATGTATTTAGATCAATAAATATGACCGCCAACATCCAGCACTGGATAGGCAGTTCAAGAAGAAGACAAGACCAGTTGTGGTAAGTGTGAGAGCGATGCTGAACAGTCAAATTAATTTAACTTTAGTTTTAATATTTTATAACATACTTTTCACAATTTTTTGAAGTGAAAACTTCTTTTGAATCGTTGGGAGTGATTTGAGACTCGATGAAACGAAAAAGCGACACTACGAAGAGTTATATGTTGATATATGTTTTTTTTTTTTTTTTTTTTTTTTACGAGGAGGAAGCATCGAAAGCCTGTACCCCGTCAGTGTAGGACTTTAACCCAAACTAAACCTCCTACCGTCCATGTACCGATCCCCTCCCGGTACTACCGTTAAGTAAATCGTCGGGAAGGCGGTTGAACTCTAGGCTCTACGTCAGTTACACTTCTCATGCAGTCCGTCAAAAGTTGCATGTACTTTAATCCTCCCCCAGTTTTGTTTGTTACCGAAGCAAACCACCCCAGTTGGGCCTGTCCACCCCCTCCCACCATACTTGTCACACGTCGACTTAAGAGTTCGTTCCTTTGTCAAGTATCGTCTGTTTATCTGCCGCTGACCTCGGATATGTCTGCGAGCTTTAATGCATAAATTATTTGGCTAATTGCGGCCGAGATCTTATCCCACGCATACTTTGAAGACATCATGATGTCCACTATGTTTTCTGGTACTATCGGATCATCTGATAGTGAAGCTAAATCCTCTCTGATAGTCACAAATCGCGGGCATACAAAAAATACATGTCTTGCATCTTCCTCTTCATGGCATATTCGACATAAAGGCGAATCACGTATCCTAAGGCGATGTAGATACTTCTGGTAGCAACCATGGCCTGTCAAAAATTGCGTTAGCTGGAAATTAGGCTCACCATAGCTTCTATTTAGCCATTTTTCGATTTTTGGGATTAGTGTATAAGTCCACCTTCCCTTTGTCGCGTTTTCCCAACGCTCCTGCCATTTCAGCATGGATGTAGCCTTCTCTCTTTTTATGATCGCGGATATGTTACTGTGGTCCTGTTCTTTCTGCACGAACACTCTCGCTCTTTCTTCCGCCAATATATCTATCGGAATCATGCCTGCGATCACCGTTGCCGCTTCGTCAGAGGTGGTTTTATATGCGCTTATCACCCTCAGTGCGCAAAGTCTGTACATGGCTTCGTACGGTCTTCTATATGCTTTTACCTTCATGGATTTTGCCCATACTGGTGCTGCATATAGCAGGGTGCATGCGATGACGCTAGATAATAGCCTGCGTTTGCTGCTTCTCGGCCCACCCACATTCGGGAGCATTCTAGAGAGCGCACTGAACATTCTTGATGCTTTGTGGGTTATATATTCCGCATGTGGGCCAAAACTGAGCCGGTCGTCAATTATAACACCCAGATATTTGAGCTGACGAGACGATTTAAATTTATGTGTGCCTATGCTGAAAGAGGCTATCTCTGGTTTCTTGCGGGTACTGATGAGGACCGCTTCCGTTTTCTCCGCTGCAATGGATAAACCTACGCTATCCAGCCAGTTTGTTACGGTAGCAATTGCAGTGTTTGCTTTGACTTCGATATCGCTCACCAGTTTAGCTACAATTACGAGAGCTATGTCATCCGCAAAGCCAACGATGTGTACATCTGTTGGAAATGGGAGTCGGAACACTTCATCATACATAATATTCCAAAGCGTGGGGCCTAGCACTGAGCCCTGTGGCACACCTGCTGTAATCTTATACTTTTTTATTCCACCTTCTGTGTCGTATTCTAAAACTCGATCGCTCAGATAGTTTCTGACAATATTATATATGTATGCCGGAACAGATAGCTTTTTAAGTGCCTTCAGAAGGTGCCCCCAGTCTGCTGAGTTGAAGGCGTTTTTCACATCTAAAGTCACGACTGCGCAGTATTGCTTATCACCGCCTCTCCATCGTTTGCCTGCGATCGCGTCTGTAGCAATCGTGACCACCTTTTGTATTGCCGCTGTAGTAGACCTTCGCTTTCGGAAACCATACTGGTACGGGGATAGTCCCGCCTCGCATTCAGTGTACGGCTGTATTCTGTTGTTAATAAGCCGCTCTAAAAGCTTGCCCATCGTGTCAAGGAGGCATAGGGGACGGTAGGATCCTGGTATACCTGGTGGCTTCCCTGGCTTCGGGAGCAGCACTAGTCTTTGCCTCTTCCAGAAATTCGGGAACACGCCTTGCTCGAGACACAATTGCATCACCCTAGCAAATGTCTGGGGATTTTCCAGGATGGCTGTTTTTAATGCTATGTTCGGAATCCCATCCGGGCCGGGAGCTTTGCGATCTCCAATCATTTTTGCTGCTTGTACCACTTCTTCAGGTGTTATATCATCAATGTCATTTATAGATGCTGAAATGTATGACATTGGATCTGTTTTGCGGTGAGGAAACAGGGTCCGAACTATATTATTTAGCAAGTTAGGGCATTTTACTTGCGGCGCTTTAACAATTTTAGACATTACTACTCTGTATGCATTACCCCATATGTTTTTGTCTGCCTCGTTGCATAGCTGATTAAATGAGGCTGCTTTACTTCGCCGGATCTCATTTTTTAGCTGCTTTCGAAAATTTTTAAAATTTGCCAGCCTAATTTGATGCTCCGCAGTATTCCGTAGTCTTTGGCAGATCCTTCTCTCTCTGAAGCATTTCGCCCTTAGTTCTTTGATTGTGTCATTCCACCAGTATACTTGCTTCCGATGACAGCCTTTTACTTTACGGGCCATCGATGCTTCGCAGGCTACTATAATGTCTTGCACAAGCCTATTTGCTGCCCTTGCTGCTGATTTCTCTTCTTGTACGCGCTCTATGACCTCGTTTAATACAAAGTTGAATAGAGGTTTGTCCAGTGTTGTCAGTCTCCATGCCTGGTGCAGAGAATTACTAGCAGAGATATAATTGTTGTCTTCTTTTCCTTCCGGGATGTCTATAATTAGGGCTTGATGATCGCTGTGGGTATAATGCTCGCTGACCTTCCATTTGACGCATCTAGCCAAGGAGCCACTAGTAAAAGTGATGTCTATTATGGACTCCTTACTATCTCTTTGAAAGGTGGCTGTTCTTCCATCGTTGGCTATGACCAAATCTAGCGGAGCGAGCGCCTCCAATAAAGCCGCGCCTCTGGCGTTCGTTCTCCTACTGCCCCATTCCACTGCCCATGCATTAAAGTCGCCGGCTATGACGACCGGGTGACGACCTCTCGCAGTCTCTACAATATGATCTAGGAACTCCCGGAACTCCTGAATCGTCCAGCTAGGGGGTGCATAGCAGCTGCAAATATGGCAACCTTTGACAAGGACCCAAACGAAGCCCTTTCTCGCATCTACTGGATCCGCTTTCTGAAACGGGTGGGTACCACAAGTCCATATTGCTGCTTTTCGTGTTCTATCTGCTACCCAATCGTTGCGCGAAGGAATCTTGTAGGGCTCTGAGATTATTGCTACGTCAACCTTCATCTCTATCACCGTCTGCTTCAATAAATCTTGAGCCGCCTCACAATGATTTAAATTTAATTGCATACTCCTCATGTTGATGCTTTGGCTAAAGCTCTTTTGTAGGCTGGACACCTGCTACTACCAGATATGTGGTCGGATAGCTCTTCCTTGGCTAGTTGACATAGAAGACATTTTGGTGCATTTGTGCAGTCTTTTGCTACATGTCCTTCATTTCCGCATCTCCTACACATCTTGGATCTATCGCAATTCGTACAGTTTTTCGATATATGGCCAAAATCTAGACAACGGAAACATCGCGTTGGATGAATAATCCTCCGCAGGCGGCAGACCACCCATCCAACTTTCAATTTCCCTTTAGAAAGGAGCAAATTTGCAGCGCTTACCGGAAGATTTAGTGTCGCTATTTGCGTATTCCCGTATGATTTACGTAAACTTTTCACTGCCGCTACGTTGATGTTTGGTAAATTGAATTGATCTACTATGGCTTGTACTACATCTTCCCTTGTAGACACTTCATCAAGATCCCTGCACTCTATTGTTAATTCATGAGTCAGAACTCTAACTTCGGCTTTATCGCCAAGAACTTTTTCTACCAAGCCCTGGTATTGCGCATTGTCTGCCTCGCCCCGCGTTTTTAGTTGGAATAACATTTCACCTTTTTGCGTTTTCCTAATTTTTGTCACCATATCGCCGAGTTGTGAGAGGCTTGGCTCCGATTTAATTACACGGAGAATGTCCGCATAAGACCCCTCGCCTTTATTAGAAATAATAAAAGCGTCTGGTCTGGCCCTAATTCGCTGCTTTTCGCCCCCTTGACGCACTATCTCCGAGAAGGTACCGCCGCTTCTGCTTTCTGCCGCTGCCAAAGTCTGCGTAGGTGTTGTGCGACGCTTAGCTCGACGTACTTCCACCCACCCTTCATTCTCATTGGATGTGGGTTTGTTTCCTCTTGGCAGCCTATCATTGGTTCCTTGCTTGCATGTGCCCTCCAAATGTGAAGCCTGCACACTAAGTGAAATGCTTCTCGTACGCTTTCCTATTGGCTGCGGGGAATTTTCAGGAGAGGAATTCCCTCTATATTGAGCCCTTGTCCTCTTCCCATTGGCTTTAGCATTTTCTGCAAAAGGTGTTTGAGTGGCCTTCTCGACACCTGATTTGGCTTTATTATGCGTAGCTAATTTATTCTGCTCTTGCTTTACTTTTTTGTGTAATGCAGAGATTGATGAGACAACACCTCTCATCTGTTGATTTACATGTCTCTGCAGTACCATCATTTTTGCTAGCTCTTCTATCTTTGCTCCCAGCATGGTAAGAGCGTCGCCATTTGCCGGAGAGGCGAATGCAGGGAGAAAGAGCGACTCACTTAATGTTTCCCTTTGCTTCACAGGGGAACCGCTATCCATCGTCTGCTTATCACCTCCTTCTAAGCTACCAGTAGCAGATTTGACAACGTGTGGTGAGGTTGTGCGCTCGGGTGATCTCGCTGTTTTGGAGCAACGCATAAACGGATTCACATTCTCCATTGCACTTACACCTTTTGGTGTGAAGCTCACCGCACTGAACCGTACTCAACGTAGCTGTTTAAATGTTTGTTTTTCTGCTATTCTCTCAATGTTCTCTATTTTCACTTGTTCACTGTACAAGTACAAACCACTTTGCTGAACTCACCCGCTATCAACGTAGCTGTTTAAATTTTTTGTTTTGCTACTTCTCTCTTTTTTTTTTTTTTTTTTGTTTCTCCACTATTCACTTTTGCTTATCTCGCTCAAAAACAAAACAAAGTTTCCAGCCCAAGAAGCGAAAAGGACTCACCTGTAGGAGCAGAATCGCCCACTTCCAGTGCGCGATCGACTGCTACAGTGGTTATGAGCGTTGTTTCCACTTTCGGTTAAAATTCGTTTTTTTAATTTCACTATATTTGGCACTTTTGACGAGCTGTCCGACAACACGTCTACACTTGACAAAATCAAATCAAAAAATGTTGATATATGTACGTATACGTGTGTGGCTGCGTACTGCTGAGCCACGCTAGTATAGTGAGAATTGTAGTATGTATACTACACTGTCTTTTACTTGCTTTGAGGTTTAGTTCAAACGTCATACGTATGTATGTTTGTATGTATGCTAGTACGTATGTGTGCGCGCCTGCGTATTACGGAGCCACGGTGAGCGAGAAGGCATTATGTATACCTATACTACACTACCTAATACTTGCTTAGACCAAGCGTCCTACGAATGTTTGTGTGTATGTTAGTACGTCTGTGTAATATACGCGTTACGACGCTCATAATAGCAACCGCGTGTGCTGTATTGCGTCCGTATTTTTATATTCGTAAATATTTTCATTTTTAAACATTAGCCGCAATTATGCCGAAAAATAATGCAGAAAAGTGTCGGTAATATCGACAGAAAAAAAAAAACAAAAAGCAAATTAAACTAAAATAATTATCCCGCTCCTAATGTTTCATTCGTCTCATTCTCTCTCAGTTTGTTTTACGTAAGGTTTCACTTCTATCGCGTCTAACCGTTAGACTGGTATTTTTTTTTTTTATTATTATTTCATTTTTAACTCGAAATTTAAATTTGGAAATTATTTTAAAACTACAATATTCATAGCCATACAGCACAAAAAGCTTTCCTACTTAGTGAAGATTCCCTAAATTTATAAGAGAAATATCGAAATCAACCAGTAATTACTACTACTTTTCTGATTCCCATAAGGATGTTGAGCATTAAATTAAAAAGTTTGCTGATAAATTCCAGTTACGTGTTTTATGTCCATCTTTGCATGCATTTGTCCAGCTTATCAACGAATGCGGGTCAACGCATAACAACAAAGGCGTGTAAGCGAAAACAATGACACGCAGGGAAAGCAGCTATAAGAAATGATGCAAAAACGTATGTACATAGACATGCGTACATATTTGTGCATATATTTATGATGCGCATATAAGTGTATTTGTGTGAATGTATGCATGTGCATGCATGTATGTCCTTATATGTATGTACTTCCACACAAGTCAACATAACTCAACTGCGTTGAATTATTTGCTGTTGCACTCGAGCAAATCTTAAGCAAACTGAACAACAGGCAAAACTTAAACAACAACAGCAGCGAGGAGTTCAACAACAAGTGCGTATGTATGTGTGCATGTATGTATGGATGCATGTAGGTATATTCGTAAGAGGGTTGTTAGTTGGGACAGCCAAGTTTTGTCATTACAACAGGAAAAAATGTGTGTGTGGGTGAATGTGTGCGCGCAGTTCAGCGTTACCAACTAAATAGATTATATAAGCATAACTTTTTACATACATCTCCCTGCTCCTTCGCTCCCACTCTTTGTTTACTCACAACATATTTTCACTTTTACTACTCGCATTTTTTTATTTATTACTATGATTTTTTTCCAAACTAGAAGTATAAATAAAAAGTTCATTCCATTTTGTTGTGTTTACTTTTATTTTGTTTATTTATATTCTCCTTCTTGCTCTGCATTCCTTTTTGCTCACTGTGCGGAACTACATAAAAGTAGTTAGTTTGCTCCGAGTATTTTATTTCGCGCATATAAAAACTAAATGTGTAAAAAAAAGACAACAACAAGTAGTACTTCATTTTGTGGCGCAGTTTTATGGTTAGGAAATACTAATGATGTCAATCCCGAGACTCCGTAACCCCGCTAATCCGTGACCCCGAACTCTTTAAAGTGCCAGAAATCTCGGAAAAAGCGAAAAAAGTAATTGGCGCGTATACTTCTGTTAGGTGTTTGGCCGAACTCCTCCTCCTGCGCCTTGATGTTATTTAACAAATGAAGGGGCCCACAGTTTCAAGCCGAATCCGAATGGCAAACGGGTTTTTTATGAAGAGCTTTCTCATGGCACAAAAACACTCGGAGGTTTCTGTGGAGGGGCGACCGCTATTAGAAAAACCTTTTTTTTTTTTAATCTCGGGACCAGCTCATATTAAAATCGGGATACCGAAAAAAATTACATATCGAATTGAAAGGAGTAAAAACTTGTGTACTAAAGGGTGGTTACATTTTAAGGGCCGATGTTGAATATAAACCACACATAAACGTCAAGTTTTTTCCCGCATTTTAATTGACATTTTTCAATTTCATATTAATTCAATTTGAACCATGGAAAGGTACACAATCGCGCAACGCGTTGAAGTTATTCAGGCTTATTATGAAAACGGGCGTTCAAATCAAAATGCATATCGCGCACTTCGTGAAGAAAACCATCTTCTGTGACGAGGCACATTTTCACCTCAGTGGATTCGTCAATAAACAGAATTGCCGCATTTGGGCGAATGATAATCCAAGATTGATTGCCGAAAAACCAATGCACCCACAAAGAGTGACTGTTTGGTGCGGTGTGTTATGGGCCGGCGGCATCATTGGACCGTATTTTTTCCAAAATGAGGCCGGTCAGGCAGTTAGTGTTCGTCAGATTATAACGAACTTTTTATGGCCCGAATTGGAAGATATGGATGTGGACGATATGTGGTTTCAACAGGACGGAGCCACTTGTCACACAGCTAACGAAACAATGGCTCTTTTGCGCGAAAAATTTGATGGCCGAATAATCTCACGACGCGGCGATGTCAATTGGCCGCCAAGATCATGTGATTTGGCACCGTTGGACTTCTTTCTTTGGGGTTATTTGAACAAAAAAGGTGTACGTCGATAAGCCAACCACAATTCAAGAGCTAAAGGATGAGATAATTCGGCACATTAACGGCATAGAACCTCAATTATGACTCAGCGTCATCGAAAATTTCGACCATCGGATGGAGGTGTGCCGCCGAGGCCGCGGCAGCTATTTGGCCGATATTTTATTCCATACGTAATTGAGCCATACCATTATTATCATAATAAAGAGAAATGACAATAGTTCCTTAAAAAATTGTATTTTATTCAAAATCAACACCGGCCCTTGAAACTTAACCACCCTTTATAAATCCTTTCTTTTGGCCAATTAAATAACCAGGTTTGGCTTCCCCGTTTATGTTACATTTACAAGTTAAGTTTCATTTCATGGTGCGTTTTGCAGTTTAACTCATACTAAAAGTGTTATGTCGCAAGCTGGGTCCCGAAATCTCGGGACCAAAATTTTGTTCGCCCCTATTGGCCTTAATACCTAAGTATGTATGTACGTACATATATATCTTGCCGTTATATTTTTTAATTTCTGTTCTTGTACTTCTGCTGTTATTTCGACAGATGTCTCTAGTCCGCATTCAAGTCCCTCCATCTTGTTAAACTTTCGTGTTGTTCAACTTTAAAAATAAGTTTATAAGTTTCATTACTTTTACTCTTTTATTGGTAGTTTTATCGCCAACTAGTCACCGCAAGTAGAAGAAAAACTGCTTGCAAGAAAATCTATGGCTTAAAGCCTTTTGTTTGCACGTAAACTTTTGCGAACATAAAATATGTCATCCATACTTGGGAGCAATAGTTTAATAATGGATTGGATGCGTAAGGCGATTGAACATTCGAAAGCCGTTCAAGCTACCAAGCTTTACATGCCTTGCAAATTCTTTTTCACATCACGTTGCTACATACATACTAAAGAAGGTAATTTAGCGCAAGGCGCCTAAAATGAAATTGTCTAATTCTGTTTAAAACGAATAAACTAATTATCTATAAAAGTGTAATAAATTTATTTATCCTAACTCATATCGATCAAGCTTCCAAAGTGATGAGAAAATGTGTAAATCATGCACGAAGAGAAAGACATGAAAATTACCAAAAGATAGATAAAAATGATAAAAAGATACTCCCATTAGGGGCACTTGAAGTAGCAACAAAGTGGTTCGGTAATACTCCATCAATTTTTACCACGCGCCGTCTGTCTGTCAAATATGACTTAAGCCATTGCAGAAGGGTGGAGTGAAAACACAAGCAAGCTAAGTTGTTTACAAGAATCTCGTCCGACACTTTGTCAAATGTCTTAGAAAAATCAATAAAAATGTGAGTGTAAATGCAATCAAATTAGTAGCTTTAGAGCGGCCAAAACCATGTTGGTTTGAGTTATTTAAAGGCTTAACCGCAAAGAAAATTTTGTCCTTTACAATGCATTCAAGCAGACGCTTGATAGCTTGGAAATCGACTTATAATGGCGCACGTTATTTTCATTTAATTTAAAAAACAGTTTCACTATTTCACCGTTCTATTCCAGTGAAGCGATATTTGTCTAATTTACAACCCCTTTTTCTCAACTGTTAGAAACCATTGCTTTGAGACTCCACTAGAAAGCAAGACTCAGCTACACTCAACGAACTCCGAAGCATTGCAATAGTAAGCGAAATTCTAAAAAAATTCTTTCCTGTTGAAAGTCAACTATTCTTCCAAAACAACTTATTTATTATTGATGTTAGTTACTAAACATAGTAGCGATCATATCATCAATATTCAGCTTAATAGTCAATACAGTAAGAGGAGCAAATGGCTATGGCGGCAACAAGATTTGCTAGTTGCAAAAAAAAAACGCCCAGAAGCTTAAGTGTATAATGTAAAATCAATATTAAAACAAACTGAAAACTATGATACTATGCGAATCACACTTTCACCATCAATAAAGGGCGATGATGATACGAATAATAGCATTGATAAAGAGCCAATGCGCGGCAGTGAGCGAATGATGTTGATTGAGTGAAGAGCCACTAGCCACAAGCGCATAGAACATAAAAAGTTATGCTGTACTTAGCAATAACAACAATCAACACAATTCTATTATGTCATGGTGAGTGAAAATTAAAAATATACGACGATGTACTTTGTACGCTGAAGAGGCAAAAAGAAAACACAAAACATAAAAAAACTTTAGTCATGAAACTTCAAACTTTGTCGTATATCCATCTTGCGCTCGTGACAAATGTTGAGTGGAATTTTTTGTAAAATTTTTCCTTTCTTCACTTGTAATTCATGGAATTGTGACTACTTATTTGAAAGTTCTGTATACGTGTATTTGTGAAAGTATATGGAATAATTTGGAGCTGCTGTCTAGTGGACAAATGAGGGAAATAATTCCCGCCAAAAAAAAAAAAAAAAAAACACAAACGAAAGTAAAAATGAAGTCTACGTAGTAGTGTGGAGCTTATTATGTATTGAGATGTGGTTGTAAAATATGCACGCATCAACTCACGCTCACGCACACATCCACATATACAGAGCACTTCAATGCTGTTTCGTTGTTTTCGTTTGTGCGAAGACTTTTAGTGTACTTCCGAAACTTCGTAGATTTCACACGTTTCCCGCCGCTATTTTTAAACAGTTTATAAGTTTTTTATACGACTGTGGTATACTTTTATTTTATTATAAAGGGAGGTTAAGTTTCAAGGGCCGGTGTTGATTTTGAATAAAATACAATTTTTTTAGGAAATTATTATCATTTCTCTTTATTATGATAATAATGGTATGGCTCAATTACGTATGGAATAAAATATCGGCCAACTGGCCGCCGCAGCCTCGGTGGCATACCTCCATCCGATGGTCGAAATTTTCGATGACGCTGAGGCATAATTGAGGTTCTATGCCGTTAATGTGCCGAATTATCTCATCCTTTAGCTCTTGAATTGTTGCTGGCTTATCAACGTACACCTCTTCTTTCAAATAACCGCAAAGAAAGAAGTCCAACGGTGTCGTTCAGATTTAGGTGTGGTTCACATTCAACATCGGCCCTTGAAATTTAGCCACCCTTTATTAACTTTTATTTTTTTCCTTTTTTCATTATTTAACATTTTTTTTGTATATTTTTGCATTTCTATATTTACACACATTTTTTTTTTTTTATTTATAATATACATTTCTGCTTTTTCCCATTTCTCACTACAGCAAAAGTTTATGCCCGGTTATTCCTTCACAAAATTATTGACCCAAAAATTTCTAACCCAAATATTTAATACGCACAGACCCACTGCAGACAAATTATTTTTCATTTCTTACTAATTTAATTTAATTTACTTTTACTTACATATTTTCGAGCTTGATTTTTGTATGCTTCATGTTGCTGTACATAAATGAAAGTTGTGATGATTTCATTACAACTTGAGAGAAATTTTTTGGTCATAAAAGCATTTCTTAGTAACGGTAGCGCATGCTGAAATTCTTTTGATGTTGTTTTAAGTGCAAATGTGAAAAATTACTTTTTATGCGCAGCGTTTTTCTTTTTACTTTTTTTGTGTGCAATCGTATTGAATTTATTTGAAAATACTATTTGCGCGGTTTTTTCTTAAGTTGTCAAAGAAGTAGAGGAGGAAAATTGGCAGGGCATATGGATTTTTTAACGTCAATAGATTAGATTAAAGTTTAATGGCAGCACAGCAGCATACGCAACTTACAATATGAAGTAAATATAAATGTATATCATTATAAAGTATATAATATACAGGGCGCGCCATCTTTTATGTCGATATGTAAAGGCTGAATAACTTTGTGATTTACCAACCGATTGACTTCAACATACATGTTTTCGATACGCCAGTTTAGTACAACTTCAACCACGGATCGCTTTAGACCGAAACAAAGCGCTGAAATAGTGACGCCATACATCGAAAATAGTAGTTCTATTGTTCTAACTCAACGCGCATATCGCAAAAAGTATCGCGGCAATCAGGCACCGCCTGACAAAACTATTCATCGTTTGGTGTTGAATTTTTTTGAGCACGGGACACTAATAGATTGCCAACATGCCCTTCATCAACGACCAAGACGTTCCAATAAACTTGTTGAAGCTGTGAGAGAGAGCGTTGCCCCGGAGCCAACAGTGTCGTATCGTCGTCGCGCTCAGATTTTGGCGTCAGTGAAACCACAATGCGGCGCATTTTAAAGGATGACTTAAATTTGTTTCCGTATAAAGTGCAATTGACACAAAGAATATTGCCGACAGACCATTCACGGCGCTTGAAATACGGCCAAACAGTCGCTCGAATGGTTGACACTGTCCCAATTTTTGGAAGCAAATTTTAATGGCTGACGAGACACATTTTTACCTCTCTCGTGAATAAACAAAATTGACGCATTTGCGGAACTGAGAATCCACATGAGATCCATGAAACGCCATTATGTGACCGGAAAGTAACTATTTGGGCCGGCATTTGCGCCAGAACCATAATTATACAAATTTAATTTTTTTTAGGCCGCAAATGCGTGAGAAAGGTTTAGACGATTCAACAAGACGGTGCGCCATTCTGCAGCGAAAATTCCCGAGACGACATCGACTGGCCCCCAAGATCACCTGACTTAACCCCCCGGACTTCTTTTTGTGGGGTTATCTGAAAAGTAAGGTTTACATCAACAAGCCACAGACTATTGACCACCTTAAGGCAAACATACGTGCCGAAATCGACGCTATAAAACCCGAAATGCTTGACAAGGTGATGACAAACGCAGAAGAAAGATCGCAGTTTGTGATCGCGATTGATATTGTATTCAAAAATAGTTTTAATAAAATGTAAATGACCAAACCAAAAAAATACCTCACTTATACAAATCATTTTTTTTTTTTTTCAAAGTTACTCAATGTATTCAAACCGACATAAAAGATGGCGCACTGTGTATGTATAATACTGTAAATAGAAGTGTAAAATTAGAGAAATAAAAGGTGCAGTAATTAACCTTCAGGAATTTAGTTATACGTCCGAAACTGGCAACACCGTGTCCTTTGCATAAATTTATCTAGAAAGGGGTCGCCTTCCTTTAATTCAAGTCGAAGCTTGAACCCAATTTGTGTTGTAATTCTGTTAACGAAAGTAATTTCTTTTAGTAGGTTAGGTTAGGTTGACCTGGCTGACTGAAATCCAACAAATAGACCTATTGATCCTTAGTGTTACCAGATGGAACTAGACCCTTACGTTTCTTTGTAGTAGACATCTTGTAATACGTCTGCGTCCTTTGCGAATCTAAGTAAACTTTAGAGCTCTATCCCCGAGAAGTTTTCTAATTTCTCATATTGTAAAGCTCCTAAGCATTTTAATCTGGTTCTAGCTAATGCAGCTAGCTAATTACATTTTTGTTTGGAATTTCTTCACCCAATTGCAATTCGGAATCATATAGTCCGTCTGGACCCTGTAACTCATACCTATTGAGCTATGTCCGAATGTTTTACGCTGAGTCTTACGGCGGATTTTGCTGCTAGGTATTCCGCCGCAATATCAATGGGTGACAAGTTGAGTATTCTTTCAAGCGCTGCCGTTGGAGTAGTTCTCAATGCACCTGTTGTGTAGAGTGCACCAAGACGTTGTATACTTTCCATAGGCTTTTTATATATCGGTCTTCTTAGCGCAGTCCATGCAGTCTTCAATACATTATAGCAAGAGATAGACCCCATGTGACTCCCAGCTCCTATTTGCATGCGTACATGCGTTACTGGCCCTTTTCTTCCTCTCTAAAGTATTGTACTTCCATTTTATCCATAGTGAAAATCACAGAGCACACGTGCGGTTGACTGATATAATTAAATGCCAAAAACAAGCTAATTCACAGGCCACGCTCAAACTCTTCGACACTATAGAGGATAGTTGTACCAACATTCCAGTAAAAAAAATTTGGGCATACGCGCGCTTTTTATATGAACAATTCCCGATAATTTTTGACAGAATGTATATGAACTTAGAGAATAAAACACGAATCTACAAAACAATTATAAGGTGGATACTGACTTATGGAGCAGAAGCTCGAACAGAAAACATGGAAGCGAAACAATTGTTGCAGACTACTGAAATGTATGCCGTTAGTGCAATTAGATTAGATCACTTAAGGAACGAGTAGATAAGAACACGGTCAGGAGTTACGGATGTTGTAAAATTTGTAAGAGCGAAGACGACCATGGAACGATCAGCATACACGAGCCCCTAGCAATGAGTTGCTAAACATAGCTCATGACGGGATACCAAAAGGAAAGCGACGACGAGGAAGACCACTAAAAAGATGGGCAGAGAGTTAGATGTCAGCAGAAAATCAAACTCAACATTAATCTGAACCTATTGAATTTAGGGGGCCTTCAGCAAGCGTTTTTTGTCAAAAAAAATGTTTAAATATTGTTTTGTTTTAACGTTAAAACAAATAAAAAGAGGCAAAAGAGGACATTTTTTCAAAAGGTCCCCATTTCTTTTTTTAAAAGGGTTTTTAAAAATCGGAAATTCATAAGGCCCCCCAAGTTTCATCTACTTAAAGATTTTTTTCGATTCAGATCCCTTGGCAGGGCTGTAGAGTGCCCCGCGCACGCTCTCCACCGGCGCGCACGACAGTCGTCAGTGAGGGCTGGAGCTGCCCTTTTGTATTATTTTTACTCGACAATTTTTTTAAACTTTTTAAAATATAGACAAATAAATGCCACAAAAGTTAAAAAAAAAAAAAATATATATGTACTCTCAAAAAAAAGTCATGAAATTATGCACATTTACGGGCCTTTGGACTAGAACCTCCCCTTAAGAGGAAAACAAAGGGAAGATAACTAGACAGCAGGAAAAGGGAAAAAGGGGCTTTGATTAGCATCACAATTTTTTTTATATTTTTCTATGCTTCAAAAATGGTCCATCTTGGAGCAGCTAATGGTATTTGTTGGCTTTTAATAATTTACAGTGTTTTTAGGGTATAAACTGCCCAGACATGTATCCGTTGTTATCATTCGATATTAACTTAAGATCAACACTACCGATATTCCTGATTCGTGTCTGCTCACTCCTGATAATGAAAAAAAGTGTAGAAATTTGTCTGTATATCTGTCGGAAAAAAGTGTCTAGTCAGTAAAAAAGTGAGTATAAATTTTGAAAATATTTTACAAATACTTTCCACTCACTGTCCATGGAAAACAAATGTTTGATTTTATTTCCAATTTCGTTTCTAAATACAATTTTTTGTAGCGCAAAAATGCTGAAGTCGAGCATACATCAGTATGGGCTTTGTTCTAAGAGAGTCTTTTCTCATATTAAATATTATGTAAGGTCCAAAAACAGTGCTCTATTCTGCGTGCTAGACTTATATGAAATGTTTTGTAGTGCTATAAGAAATTACGTAAGGAAAAGTTCTGCAAATAATGTCCAAAAAATATCTGATTCTTAAAATTTGCTAGCACCAAGAGGAACTATTTTTCATATTTATTGTAATTTTTTTTTTTTTTTTTTCATTTTCAAACACTAGTCAGAAGTCTACCACGTTTTGTTATTCGCACTTTGGCTTTTGATTACGGTTTTTGTTTGTGAGTTATCTATGGTTTTGCTGCTGTTGCATTCCTATGACTGCCTATAATTAGTGGCCTACTAACAATGGCAGCAGCAGCGTCATGCGTAGCCACAGCAAGAGAAAAGTAGGCCCCAAGCGGTTTTCTTGTTGATGAATGCCTGTCTATCATTGGTTTCACTGGCGCCGGCGTCATTCCGGCTCTGGTGTGTCACCTTCAGCCTCTACTTCACAGTTGGGCTATTGTCACAATGAAAAGGGCTTACAGAAGCTATGACAAGAAAAATATCTGCCAAATATGGAGCAGGCGCTTATTTGCAGTTAATGAAGCTTCAGGTGCTGGTCAACTTTGGCAGATGGTATTTCAGTGCGGACGTCGTACTTACAAAGCCACGGAATTGTTCAGTTCATACTTTGTGGGTGCTTGTGTATGTGTGAGTGTATAAGAGCTCCATTGTGACACGGATACAAATGCGAAAGTTTATGGTAGGGTATGTCCGTTTATGTATGTATGAGTTTTTATAAACCATATTAGATAAACTACAATTTTGAGTATTCTAGTTTTGAAAAATGCTGAATAATTTTAAAAATTCAAGAAAAAAGTAACAAAAAGTCACTTTATGAAAGTAGTTAACTTTCAGTTTGGTTTATTTTATAAAAAAAGGAAGTTGAATTTTTTTCATAAATTTTACGAAATCTATCGCAAAATACTCTCTGAAATCGTGGTTTTTGGAGTAGTTCAATCAGTTGTTGCGAAACTCAATGTTTCCCCATTTTTTAGTTTCTAGCGGAATATTTTCATATTATGCTGCCGGAGTGGGGATCTGCATAAAACACAAAAAGAATCCAATACAAGAAGACGCAATCTTATTTTTCGGCGGCTGCCGTAGCCGAATAGGTTGGTGTGTGCACAACCATTCGGGAGTGCGTACGTACGAATCTCCGTGCACGAAATATCAAAATGAAGAAAAAGTGTTTTCTAATAGCGGTCGCCCCTCGGCAGGCAATGGCAAACCTCCGAGTGCATTTCTACCATGGAAAAGCTCCTCATAAAAATATTTGCCGTTCGGAGTCGGCTTGAAACTGTAGGTCACCCCATTTGTGGAAGAGCATCAAAATGTATACCATAAATAGGAGGAGGAGTTCGGCATACACGCTAATTCTTTTTATTACTTTTTTTATATTTAACCAAACCTGAAAATATCTTCAAAAGGTGTTATTTGCATTTAAAACAATTTCTTTAAAAAATATGGAAAATGTTAGTCACTTAATTATAAAATTGCGTGGCTTCCTACCTTTATATTTTGGAATATTTGAATAATTTATTTGCCTTATTGGTGCGCATGTCCCACATATCAGTTGCCAGTAAAAAAATTGTCAAAAATCAACGCGGTCCTTGAGCTGCTTTAAACTTGCACTTTATTCTATCAAAATTAAATTGGCTATAAAACTGCGTACCCGCAATTTTGCTAAAAGGTCTAATTAAAAATTTAATATTTTGATCAAAATTTTATATTTCGATAAAATTTGATTTTTCAATTAGAATTTTTCATTTTTTTTAAATTGCACAAAATCTTAGACTCATATTTGCATGTATAATATTTCCTTAAAAAGTACTAAAATTAAATAAAAACAGAAATTGTCTTGTAAAAACTTGTCCACTAGTCCCTGCGCTTTAGTTATTTAACGCAAGTCAATGTCTAATCTCCATATTTTATATAAGTATGTAATACTTATTCTCCCACATAAAAGAGCCATTATTTCTTACAAAACCAATTTTACATTATATCTGAATTTTATAGCAAACTCTGGCCTCTAATTGCTCTACATCTGTGTTACTCTAATTTCCTTTGTTGAAAACCACATCCGCCCGTTTCATGTTTTTAGAAACAGCATCAGATTTTCCCAGCTGGGTTATACTCATAGAAGCTGAAGCAAATTCAAAGCACACACACACGCATACAGTTGGCAACAACACACGAACACCGTCGCTCTCATTGCCTAATTTCGAGCGTATTTGTTGAACTCATTCACCTCGCAGGCATTTTTCAGTCACTCATACGCCACGTTGTACGACCGGCTGACTGGTTCTGCGATTGTTCGATTGTTTGCTTGTTAGTTTGTCTTTGTGTTCTTTGTATAGGGTAATGAGAACACACAAACATGCCACAACGTGAATTTACCTAGATAATAGCCATCCGTTTTCATCATTCACGCTAATTGCTGGACGATGACGACTGTATGATGATGATGATGTTGATGGCGAACTAGGTAATGGAATGGAAAAGGAGGGCACAAGCAAAGCTTTCTTTGTAAAGTTCACTCAGTGGCGTAGGCAGATATTCAAATAATAGTAGTAGTAACAACAATTTTAAAATGGCGTAGTGTGTTTATGTGTGAATGATTTGTGCTCTTTGGCAAGGATCATTAAGTTTGCAATTGCCGCCATTTCTTAAGTCACTCCCAAATTTAAATGCGCGAAAGTCAGCCGAGCATTTCAAAATTCATTTATAATGTCATAAATGGGCACTGGGCAAGATTTTTATTTCGCCACATAATTGCATGTGTGCGTGCGTGTCTGTGTTGTGTGAATAAAAATTCAAGCTACGTTGCCATTTAACGTCGCACACACAAACAAAAACGGTTGTGTAGCAGTGTATTAACACAGCCACATATGTATATGGGAGTATATTTATGTGTTTATTGCTATTTACATACAAACACATTTTCCACATTTTGTGAACACTTCCTTTACCCCAAGCACCTCCTCAGTTACTTTACAATTCTGCTTATTTTGTCCACAAAGTTTGAAGAAAAATTTAACGACCTACATAAATCATAATAAAAAAAACAAATATATAATGACATCACACACAAACACTCAGTACCATTTAAGAGGAAACCATCCGAAATGAAAAGCTCGTTAAATGAAAGTGAAAGCTAGCGAATAAAAATGGAATGGGAAAATGAAATGAAATTAAAATTGACACAAAAGCTAACGGAGATGGCTGCTAAAAGGCGAAGTAGAAGAAGAAGGCATAGGTATTTTCGGCTAAAAGGGTAGCAAGCGAAAAAATACAAAGCATTTGCCGCGACCAACGAGGTGATAAAGTGTACAAAAGTCGGCAGCACACACACTCACACACATACCTACACATTTTTTTTCTGTTGTATGTGCGAATATGGGACAGGCAAATGGACAGTCGAAAAGAATTGTGCACTCAGTGGCTTGTGCAGCCCATTGGAAAGGCTTTTTGCGTGCTAGGCTAGCGGCAAATAAATCTGTCACAAATAAATCCTTAAATTTATGTTTGCTCTCAATATTAAATTTTCAATATAAAATGTAACGTACTTTATGGCGTGCGCGCTGGATAACAACATCCAATCCCTCGCGCTGGAGTACGAACGCTGATATGAGCAAACTAACACCAAAGCTTCCGCTTCAAATCAATACAAATGGCGATAGGCGAACAGATATATTTCTACTTTTGCAGAAAATTTAAAATTTCGACGCGAATGCGAATGCGAATGCGCCGAAATATATGCAATGAGGTGTGAGAAAAAACATTTGACAAGCAATTATCGTAAAAATAACGAGCTTGTCAACAAACCAAAAAGCAGAATATCACTGTGCAGATGATAAATTTTATATTGCAATCTACATTTTTTTTGTTTTTTGTTGCACTTTAGGAATTTCCCCATTGAAAAAACATATTGGAATGTGATTAATCAGCTAAAACTTTTAACCCGTTTGAGCTAGGAAAAATTTAAAAAAAAATATTTAAAAAATTTAATTTAAATATGTTTGAGTTAAAAAAAAAAATAAATAATTGGCGCGTACACTTCTGTTAGGTGTTTGGCCGAGCTCCTCCTCCTATTTGTGGTGTGCGTCTTGATGTTGTTCCACAAATGGAGGGACCTACAGTTTCAAGCCGACTCCGAACGGCAAATATTTTTATGAGGAGCTTTTTCATGGCAGAAATACACTCGGAGATTTGCCATTGCCTGCCGAGGCAAATGAGTTAGAAATGTAAAATATTAGCTGAAATCGGATTAAAAGTTTCACCAATTTTTCTATATACGGTTGTAAATATATGTACTGGGTTGCCCATATTCGACGGATCCATGTGTTTTTTTTAATCAAAGAAAAACACACTTTTTTTGATGTTGACGATAATAATCATTTTATTTGGTTCAAGTAGATTTGTTGACATCACTTTCTGAATATGATATCTCTCAAATGGCCGCCTTGAGCCTGTACGGCGTATTGAGCCCGTTTTGCAGCATTTTCCATAGTTTTAGCTAACATTTTGGCTGGAATAGCGGCTATTTCCTCATGGATGTTGTTCTTGAGCTCTTCTATGGTCTTTGGCTTATTAATAATTAATTAATTATATAAACCCTTGATTTCAAATATCCCCACAACAAGAAGTCAGGTGGCGTTAAATCGGGCGAACGCGGTGGTCAAAATCGCCATTTTTCGACATCAAATGATGAGGAAACAATTTCTTCAAAAAATCGATTGTGGTGCGTGCTGTCTGTGGTGGAGCGCCGTCTTGTTGAATCCAGAAGTGCCTCATACGCTTTCGACGAATAATTGGCATCACAAAAGTGGTTATCATATCTCGGTAACGCTCCTGATTGATGGTTACAGCTTGACCATCTTCATTTTTGAAGAAAAACGGCCCAATAATCGTTTTTGCACTAACGCCGCACTAAACAGTGACTTTTTCGTCGTAAAGAGGTACCTCTTGAATTTCGTGAGGATTTTCAGTGGCGTAAATACGGCAATTTTGCTTGTTCATTCAATAAGAAATGAGCCTAATCGGACATGATGATTTTGTTCTTCTTCTTTTGATTTCTTTTGTTGAATGTAAATTTCAACAATTTGAGAGTGCTCGCGTGGCGTGTACTGTTCCATGGTAAAAATCTGCTTGGACTGACGCTTCCAACGCGGTATGTCATTAAGCGATCTAACGTCTTTGTCAAAAGATACACGGTTGCCAGATGGGTCCGTCGAATATGGGCAACCCTGTAGAGATATTACAGAATAGCACAGTCTATCAAAAGTGGCGCCTAAGTGAATAATTACTAGACGGTACCTTTTTTGTGACATTTTTGGCAGTTCTCAAGGGGAGAGTTTGCATTTTTTCACGATACAGCAACACCTTTAAATTATTGAATCTTACCATGGAAATTTTGATTTGAAATCTGGTCGAAGTTTTTTTGGATAGTTAAGTGATACTACTGTAAGGCCATTGCACTCCAGGATCATTTAGAAACATTTGTGAAATATTTACTATGTATAATAATTAGGCAATTACTTAAGCATATATCTTATTATTATATTACAAGAGGTCTGTTGGGGTTTTTCGTTGACGTCTTTTCTTATTGAGATTTTCTTCAGCAGGAAGTTTCCTCATTGTCGGATTTGTGTGCGTCAGAAGTCTGCTTATGTGCCTGCTGCTCGCAATTTGTATTACTTCGCCAACTGTGTCGATGTTTAAGTCACGGTGAATGTCAGCGTTTGGTATATACCATGGTGCATTTGTTATTACCCAAAGTATCTTCGACTGGGCACTTTGCAGTAGTGTCAAATTGGATTTAGAAGCTGTTCCCCAAACCTCTATACGATACTTCTAAATTGGTGCAATTGTCGTTTTGTCGATTAGGGTTTTGTTTTGCAGCGAGAGCCTTGACTGAGGTCCTAACAGCCAGTACAGTTCTCGAAAGCGATTTTTAATTTCTTTTCATTTTTTTATTATATGGTTCTTCCAGTTTAGTTTAGAGTCTGTTGTAATGCCTAAGTATTTAGCTTTCGTATCAGCAATCGCGTCAAAGTTTGCAATCTTTATTGGTCTATGGTTACTTTTCTGTTCGCGTAATTGACATGAATTGTTTTATCGCCATTAATTCCTATATTCCATTTTTTGAACCAGTCCAGTGCTTTGCTGAGGTCGTTTTGTACTTTTTTTTGCTATTTTAGGGTCTCTATGAGATGCCATTAGTACAGTGTCATCTGCAAACGTCGCAATCATGCTATTTTCTGAAGACGGTTCCGGTAAATCTGCGGTGTAGATAAGATACAGAGTAGGTCCTAATACACTGACTTGGGGAATTCCTGCGTTCATAGACTCAATGTACGAACATGCGTCGTTATATTTAATATCTTGGATGTAACTTTTTAGCATTAGAAAGTTCGAAGGTTGGTGAAAAAGCTTTAACCAACTCTTTCGGTTGAGAACAGATCCGCTTATTCCATCCATTTAAAAAGAGTATCACTTTTTTCGCACAAAATTGTTTTGCAGATGGTATTCTTTATTTTTTATTTTTTTATTATTTATTTAAAAGTGACTTTAATTTTAGTAGTACAGGTATATTTCCCGTGATATATCCCTTCTAGTAAATATGTTAAATATTTTATATTCAGCTCTTAAACGAGCTATTAAGGGCTATTAGAGGCCAAACATCAGATATTCGCAAAAAATTTTGACCGATTTTTAAAAAATTAAACGCTCTTTACTTTGACTTCCTTTAAATACTAGGTTGCTCAAAAAGTTTTGCGGTTCGGTAAGAGAGGGTGTTGCCACTAGCCTACATTTTATTTTATATTATATTGGTGCACTTTTGATATGAAAGCATGTGACGTTTCTTTTCAATCTGTCATTTCGTTCTTTGCCATAAGTCATTTAGTACTTTCTACGACGGAAAAAATCGAGTATGGTGCAGTGGTTAAATTTTTATTTTTGGAAGGTTTAAAAGCAAAGCAAATTTATGAACGAATGCTCAAAATGGGTAAGAACTTTTGGTTTTAGTGAGAATTAGTAAAGTTCTAAGATCAGCTGCTGAACTTAAACGTGGTTCTACAAGCTTCGCAGATGATTCAAATACAGCAACAACAACAGAAATCCTAGTAAACTTAGAAGTATCGTATTGGACTGAAGAAGATTTAGTAGAAGTTCTCGGCATCTCATTGGGCAATGTAAGGAATATTTAGACTGAAGTAGTGTGCGCAATGCTGGGTACCGCAGTCGCTAACAATGGAACAAAAATAAATCTTACGAATGCGACTTTTTCAGCAGCATTTACAACATTTTCGAAATCATAAAGTGGATTTTGTGCATCGATTCATCGCTGTGGATGATACCATCATCCAAAATCAAAAAAGAGGACAAAGAGTGGTGGTTGTTCGGCTCTGAAACGGGTTCGTGTCCAGAAATCGGCCAAAAAGGCTAGCATACCTTCTCAGTTTTTTTGAGGTGCGAAAAAAATTTTGTTGGTGGATTACATGCCAACTGGTAAAGCAATAAATTATGAGTATTATTGTAACCTCTTAAGTTAGCTGAAGAAAACCATTCGTACGAAAATCCCCCTATTTCCATGGAAAAATTATTTTTCTTCCGGACAGTGAACCGTGTGAGCATTTTGACAATGGCTAAAATCCATTAATTAAAGTCCGCATTGTTGGAGGATTCACCGAATTCCCCATATTTAGCCCCTAGTGACTTTCATTTGTTTCCAGACTTAAAAAAGCGGAAAAGTGGAAAGCGCCAGCCCTTCCACCCGCCAAAAGCTTCTACTAAATCACAAAAAATTATTGTAATGCGAACCCTTCAAGAGAAATATGTAGCTAAATGAACGGATTTCAATTAATTTCTTCAAATATATATTTTTTTCCTTGTTCACTCCTTTCGGGAGCATTGGGCCTCGGCAAGAATTATATCGCGTTGGTTTCGTTAATCTATTTGATTTCTGACAGGGTAGGTGATTAGCCTGCCGCTGCCAGTCCTAAGTGATGGAAATGCACACCTGCTTGGAGCGCCATCTGTGTCTCACATTTTTCTGGCAGAAGGATCGCACATAAGGTTGAGGACTTCGCTAAATCTCGTTTGTATGCGCTTTTACCGCGATTGCCCGCTTCCTCTTGCTGGCGCCACTGACGCAATGTGTAACTCTGTCTTAATCTTTGCTTTGCAAATAATGCGCTGACTTTTGTGCGGGAGTAAGGATGGAATACATAAGGTTTTGGGTTTGAGGAATAAGAATTTTCCTTTCGTTTTTTTTAGTAACAGGGAAAGTAGGTATATGTGGAAAAGTACGAGGACCGTGCTTTATGTGGGACTCGAACTCACAACCTCTGGGATGGCAGGCTAGTGCACTTACGCTAGACTACCCTGGCCGCTTCAAATATATTCAAGCGCACAAAGTACCATTAGGGCATCGTACACGATAAAACATGCGCATATATGACTGCCGACGCATCGTTCTCAAGTATTTTCAACGGCTGTATGTAACTCGGGAAATTTGAAAAGTCACATTTTTCTCACAAGCCTCATATACCTACAGCTATTAGTCCATAGATGTTGCTAGGAGTATTTTTAAACCTTTCCAAATGTCTTGTTTTTTTCGTCTGTCGTCTGTCAACAATATTCAGTTCACTGTTTGTTACATTTCATACAACAATGCATTTTTGTCGCTCTTAAAAATGTCGAATATCGTGCCTTCAAACTATGATTAGCGGACAACGTTGATTTTCTGTTATCAATTGAAGAAAAACGCTTCTCAAGCTCATCAAATGCTTATATGTAGAAGCTTATGGTGGATATGCTCTAATTAGAGCACATTGCTTCAGGTGGTTTGAAAAATTCCGAAGTGGTGATTTTTGCGTAGAGAACGAGGACCGTGGCCGGCTACCGAAAAAGTTTGAGGACGCGGAATTGCAAGCATTGTTGGATGAAGATGATGGTCAAATGCAAGAAATGATGGCAGAGCAGTTGGAAGTGACCCAAAAAACATTTCCAAATGTTTGCAAGACATGGGCATGATTTTAAAGGTCGGAAGATGATTGCCGCATGAACTGACTGAAAGGCAGCAAGAGAACCGAAAAACCACTTTTGAAATGCTGCTCTCCCGGTTCAAAAGGAAGTCTTTTTTGCATCGAATCGTTACGGGCGATGAAAAATGGGTGTATTTCTCCAATCCCAAGCGTAAACGATCGTATGGTCCGCCCGGCCACAAGCCAAAAACAACGGCCAAACCAAATCGCTTCGGCCGCAAGGCAATGCTGTGTGTTTTCTGGGATCAGTGTGGTATGATTTGGTACGAGCTATTAAAACCAGGTGAAACAGTAGACCAACAACAATTGGCCGATTTGAATAGCTCTATACACCGAAAACGCCAGGAATATGCCGATCGGCGTCACAAAGTAATTTTTCTTGATGACAATGCACCGTCACATGCACTGCCACATCGAACAAGAGCGTCTCGGGAATTGGTGGAGACGTACGATTGGGAACCGCTGGCGCAAGTGGCTTACTCACCAGACTTGGCGTCTTCCGATTATCATTTTTTTGCTTTGATTGGCCACGTACTTTCCGAGCAGCGCTTCAATTCTCACGAAGAAGCCAAAAAATGGCTCGATGATTGGTTTGCGGCCAAAGACGGCGAATTTTTTTGGCGCGGCATCCACAAATTGCCAGAGAGATGAGAAAAATGTGTCGCTAGCGATGGGTATTACTTTGAAGATTAAATCTGTAACCATGTTTTGTTAATAAACGTTTGAAATTGAAAAAAGTCTCATATTGTAAACTTATGTTAGCATAAAAAATAAATTTTTCCAACATTTTTCTTTTCTCTACTTCCTTACTTTTCCATTTATTATTAGTTAATTGGTTGATAATATCAAATTGTGAATTTCTTTGCGCTCCTTAAAAAGTTTTACCTTCTTTACGTAGGTACAAATTTTTATTTTGCAGACAGCTGTGAATTTCGCATTTATCATTTAATATCTCAGCAAGGACTTTATCGTTTATACAGTCATTACTTGGCACCTGTCATGCCATTGGCTGCACAATACGATGTGTTAGTAGCGACAAATACAAGCACTCGTGCATAAACCCACACACATACATGCATACCTGCACACGCACCCACTGTCATTATACGCATAATAAAATATGCAAAGTGTCATCTTCTACTGCTTGCTGAACATTATCGTATGCTGGTCATGAAAATGTGAATAACCATAATAATAATCAGCGGTGTGTTCGTCTACACCTTCAGATATCATATCTTCACTTCACCAACACACTCGCCGTAGTCCTTTCTGCACTTTGCTTTTTTGCGTTACGTTTGCTTTGTGAAATATTTCCGTCATTAAGCGCACAACTTGTTTTTATTCAAAAGCAAAAGGATCCACTCACACTTCAGCAGTCACTAACTTTTGCATAAAGGAAGCTACACAAAAAACAAAAACAAATTGCAAAAATACTCAATAGAAAAAAACGGACATATATTCAAGAAACAAAAAAAGCTACTCGTGCTCAGAAAAAGTGCACAGCAGAGGAAAATGCGGAGCAAAGAGAAGTTGTAGATGGGAAAAATCGCCGTCGCATATTCAGCATAAATTGTTATGCGCATTTTATCACTTGTAGTGAGGTGGTATTTTTTGTTGTTGCACCCGGAGCGTTGTTGAAATGATAATGACCATGTTCGCTTCACAAACATGAGCGTAAAAGTGACTGAGCGACGACTGAGTAGGCAAACAAACACGCGCAAGCGAAGCGAACGAAGTGCCGGTGTTAGTGTGTGTATGGGTGAGAGAGGGTGGAAAAACAAGGCCAACACTGATGGCTACCAGCAAAATAGCAACAACGTTAAATACATTAGCTAACATTTAAGTGTGGGGTGGGGTGGGGTAGGCAGGCGTTGTAACTTCAAAGCGCCCAAAGAAAGTCAACCGCAGTGATGCATACTTCAAGGGGGAAATAAGTTACACGAGTAGATGCCAACCACTTTGTGGACAGACAAGCAAATTATATTAGTATTTTGAAAAACGAAAAAATGTTGCATGTAAAAATTGCGCCAATGAAAAATTTACATTTTTATAGAAAAACTTTTTATCAGGCAATAAATCGCAACAATTTCACTTAGAAGCAACTGCCAAACACAAACGACTAACTGGGGAAAAAAGTGGTAAGTGAGACGAAGTTTTGGTGCAAAACTGATATTTTTTAGATAAATATGAACTCGGCTGATGCTGGTTATAATTTCTTTTAATTAATATTTAATATTTATTCCTTGAGCACTTGCAGCGGACTATGCACGCACGGGCACGGAGTGAGAACGATTGTCCCCGCCTAGGCTTTTAATTAAATAGTTGTGTGTAAGGCACCGAAGCGCAAGCGGCAACTTTTTCTACATTGAATGCAGCTGCTTATGTGTGTGTGTGTGTATAATATAAGCTGCGTTGTCAAGCTAGTTGGTGCCTAGGAACTCGTTTAATATAATATAATTTAATATAGTTGTGGGGCATACCCTATGATTAAAAAGTACCGAGAATGTTTAATTTAAACGAACCGCGCACATGGTAACCGGTCCATATTCTATTCTTATGTTGGTATGGTAGGACTGTAGGTCAATAAAGAATATTATTTTTCCGTTTTGAAGCGTTTGCGAGATGCTGTACTTCGCAAACGGCCGGAAATGTAGGCAAGCAATTCTTAGATTTTGCATGATGATAACGCGCCATCGCACCGAGCCCAAATTGGGCTGGATTATATGACGAAACACCAAGTAAATGCCATCGTGCAAGCACCGTATTCACCTCATATGGCCCTGTGCGTCTTCCTTTTGATTTCCTAGTTGAAGTTACCACTTCATGAAAGGAGATCTCAGTCGATAGAGGAGATCAAAGTGAATGCGACGAAGGAGGTGAAGAACATCTCTTAGTCAGCCTACCAAGGGAGCATGAAGGACTGTGTTAAAGGTTGACACGCGCGTGTTGCTTCAGACGGGTCATATTTTGAAGGAGATAAAATTAATTTACCTAAAATGTAACTCTGTTTTGTTTTATTTAAACATTGCCCGTACTTTCTGATCATAGAGTATACCATCTTGAACAAAAAGTTGCTGGATCAAGCCCTTAGTCAACTGATTTGAGTTCTGTTTTTTGAAGTGAAACTTTTTAGGCGTCGATAGGCGAGCGATAATGCAGAGTAAAATTCCAAGGCTATGCAACGTTTTGGGCATTTTCGTTCCGCGAGAGAGAAAAAGGATATAACGTAGAGTAAAAGGAGAGAGAGAGCTATATCTTATATATTTTATAGAAATTTACCATCATAAATCCATCTATTTTCGGTTCATTATTTGCTGTTGACCGTCTGATATTTGACAGTTTGTTTTTTGTATTATTTTATTATGGGCACCAGTCAAAACGTTCTGTTTAAATATCGGCTTATTTAAGGTTTTTCGCAATTTTAACACTTTAGGTGGGTTTTCCGAACTGTTGCTGCAATGAATGAAAAGCGTTAACCTAAAGATTTCAGATTGCTCAGACTTGAACACAGGGAAATATATTTACAATTTCTTAACTGCGGATAATCGAGCAATCTTTTTGGTTTCAATTATTTCATCCAAGCTCAGATCCATATTTCTTTTTTTCCTCGATAGTTGGTAAATTAAGACCTTTTTAACTAATTTACCTTGATATATTACGAAAAAGAAACAAGTTTGTCATCATGTGTGTCTGTAAAAAAAAAACCGATTGATGTTTAGTGCAAAGTTGGATACGCTTGCTATATTGTGAATAGTATGTAAGCAGTGCTATAAGGTAAAAGCAAGACACTTATGCCGAAGCAAATTTTATTTCAACGCCGCTGCTAGGTACTACGAAAGCAGGTTCAATTTGAAGGATGTTTAGGAATTAACGCAATTAGGGCCTACGCACACGGGTCGTATGGTCAGTGGCTTGTCCGCACACAATGCAACTATCTATCGTAAAAGTACGAGTTGTCAATATATCGAGCGATGAAGGGGAATTTATTTGTAAATTTTGTCTGATTGTATTCTCTGCAAATGTTGTGAATATTTATTTAATTTATTTAGATATATATTCTTTCTCTCTCTCTCTCTCTTATTCTCTCTCTCATTCTCTCTCGGGTCTCTCTCTCTTATTCTCTTTCTCTCTCTCTCTCTCTTATTCTCTCTTTTTCTCTCTCGGGTCTCTCTCTCTCTCTTATTCTCTTTCTCTCTCTCTCTCTCTCTCTCTCATTCTCTCTCGGGTCTCTCCCTCTTTCTTTGTCTGCCTTGAAAGTTTCACTTCTGTTATGTGTACTACCCAACACGCACTTTTTCTTTTAAGTTGGCACATTTGTGATTCACATTCTGACATTTTTAAAACTTACGCCGTCTTGAATAAATCTACCTCTGCACGAGAATTCGATTTTTTACAGTTTGAAAAATAGATTGGAATTTGCAACAACGGATTTGTATTAAATTTTATGTTAAAAATGCGATGCAGATTCAAGAGTGCGAAGGCCTTAGAAATGTTGGCAAACTATAGACAACAGCCGTTTAAAGACCCGAATTTCATAGAAAAAGCGTTGATATCGAAAAAAAAAATAATTTCCAAAGCTGAGTCCAACTGAACATTCATCAAACGCATCATTACTGAATACGAGACGTGGATTTATGAGTGCGACACGAGATTCAGATAACAGGCGAGTGAGTGGAGAACTCCGAATAAACCAAAACCAAAAAAACCACGTCCTTTTCGATGGAAGCAAAAATCAATGCTTTCGGTTTTTATACACGATAACGGTATTGTGCACCACAATTTTTTCCAGAAACTCAGATAGTTAATAAGGACTTAATACTTGGTTGTTATGAGATGTTTACGGGAAGCAGTTAACCAAAAAATAACGGATTTAAGGGAAATTAGGTCGGGAATTCGGCAACATAGGAACGCATCGTCGCACAGTGACATCATTATCCGTGAACTTTTGACCAAGAATGAAACAAATACCATCCAAAGACCATCGAATTGTTCTAGCATGACTTTCTGCGATTTTTTTCTGTTTGATGAAAGGCGATAATATCACTTTTGAGGAATGAACTTGTATTTTGGATTTTCCCATTCTTTTCGTCAGAGGAACCCGTATGCTGCCTGAAAGATGAAGTAAAGTAGCAGCTTCCAATGGCACAGAAAGGACGGAAACTTATCCCCATACCCAATATTTTTCATATTTTTGCTTTTAAGTTTGAGCCCATACAACTAAGAGTAAAGCAATCGGAAAACAAAATTTTCATCACCTATACAAATATTTACGTATAGTCCATAATAATCCATGCCTAAAATGAGGTTAATTACAGCTAGCGGGAAATTCAATACACACTGTGCGCCGAGTGTAATTCATAACCGAATACCTAAATGTAGTATTCAACAAAGTTGGCAAACAACAAAAAAAATTTGCCTTAAGGTACTACCATAGATCGCTGGGTTTTAGTTACAGTTAATTTTGAAAAAGTTTCGTAATCACATTTTAGTCTGTGACGTACTTACTTAATTTATTAAGAAGATTTCCTAAGACAATACTTTCATCTTAATAAAAAGTATGACAAGAAAAATGTGTTATTGATAAAAGGAAGACAAAACTTACCTACGAGTATACTGAAATATGCAAAAGATAAAAAATATGCATTAGTTTGCTTGTTTGTAAGTGAAAAATAGATGAGTTTTTTTATGTTTGGCTTAGGGAAACCCGAGGTCATATAGAAATATTTATAGGTATTTATATTTATATTTAAATTTATATTTATATTTATATTTATATTTATTTATTTGCTCATTCATGTAGTACAAAGAAAGCCTATGGACTTTTTAGAAGTACTTCAATTTATATAAATTTTCGCACCATAAAATTGTGACTTAAATCTAAATTACATTGAAATTGTAAGAGTAAAAATATAAAATATAGTGAGTGGTAAAATGAGGATAAGAACAGGAAGAAAGTGGAGAGTGTAAAGCCTTGATGTCCTATAATCAGGGTGTTTTAAAATATTTGTATATTTGTGTCTTGTAATTAAATCTGTGTAGACCAACCTTTATAGACTCAGAGACTGAATTCCAGACTCCGGCGGCATTAGTGCAAAATATCCTTGCGGAGGTTAAATATAAAGTTCAATTGTACTTTGGCACAATGAGACTATGGAGTCTCCACAATCTTCCTGATATCAGCCTCTCAAATAGATAATCAGAGATTTGATAGTGATAAACACATTGAAAGTTTGTACATGAAAATACGATACCTGCCATTATCTCCGTCCTAAGTTCCCGACCCCCGAATGCCGTTATCGGAGTCCAACCACCACCTATCGCAGACGAAGAGCTCCAACTTCCCCGAGAGTCCGCGTAACCTTGGCACAATTACGTTCTGGATACGAATCGACCCCATTATACTAAACATATGTCCGCCATGTGACGGCACCCCGCACGACACTAATCACCTTTTCACATTCCCCCTCAAACCCACTCATCTAACACCCCTCTCCTTCAGAACCCAAGCTCTCGAAACAGCTAGTTTTCTAGACCTACCGTTAGATGAGCTAGACGAAGACGACCGGTGATTACACTACACTGACAAGGCAAAGTTACTGCTACAACAACAACGACAACCATAAATCCCCTACAAGATCAGTACGACTGGGCAAGTACACTTGTACGTCATCTGTCATCTACGTACGCGTGAATATTCACATACTGACACAAAGAAAAAACATCGCTAACAAAGAGACTAAATAAAAGCGGACCGAGGGCGGATCTTTGCGGAGCACCAGCATGCACAGACTTAGGCTGGGATATTGATTTACTTCATTTGTATCAATGAAGCATTTTTCTTTTTTATTTTTAGAATTTGTGGGAGACACCAAATGCTTGACATAATTTTGAATTATGAAAACGTATGCCCAATTTTTCTAAATCAACTGGAAAAATCATTGACCAAATGTAGGCCACAGCTTCAATTCTGACCACAGCAACTTCGATGGATTTTAAAGGATAAAAATTAATACAAATTTCTTATTACACATTTATTTCCAAAGATTGTTATGAAAAAAACGTATATGTAAATATTTTAAAATTTTCCTAAGAATCTTCTTTCATTTGATACTTAAAAATATATATAATAAATAATTTGAGATGGTGAAAAACTAAGAACAGAGATTTACAACCGTTGATTTGTAGTATCACGAACTTACAGATTTTTATTTCTAATGTGAGAGAAAAAAAGTTAAAATTTATGGCATTGTGTTATAGTTGACATACAGGCATATAAACATACATACATATAACCACAATAGTATCAGAATTAATAATCTCAAAAAATATGCAGCAATTGAAAGGTTTCACTGCAGCTTTATCACATTGACAGTTGTATAATGAATATCACACACACACACACGCATTCAACAAAGAATTTATTTCAAATACCGCTTGAATAAAGCTCGGTTCCATATTACCACATTTCAATTGTTTAGTCAACAATTGACAATAAAGCAGCAGCAGTAGCAGCGGCATCAACAGCTGTCCCACCGAAGCGCATTAGCAACAACTCCAATGGCAAATATAGAAAGATCTTAACAAACAGTAGCGATATTCATATGAATGTATGCAGCTATGTGTGTGTATGTGTATGAGTGCACAAATGCATGCTAGCATTCCGAGCTTTGTGTAGTTGTATGCATTCATGAATGCAGTAAACAATATTATTGCGATGACAGCTGCTGCTCAACATGCATTAGAAAGCAAAATGTCAATTGTAGGCAACTTTATTTATTATCACTTATACGCCATGGTGGCATTCTTCCGTTTGCCTTGCATGCTTTGCTACGAACAAATTATGCCTGGCATTCTGAGCTGCTGGTCAAACAAACAAACGATACATGCGAAGATATTTGACATGATGTGTGTGGATAAAAGCTTGGCAAAAGCATAGGAGATCCATAGATGTCAAGTCTTTGTAAATATGTATTCGGATGCATTAAAGTGCGTTTATTTGAAGAAGCGATGAAATTGCTTATAATCAAGTAGATCATATAAATCAAACTGCACAAAAGTGATGATGAAATCATAAGTGAAAATTTCGTTGTTTGACTTGAATGTTTTTTTTTTCTTTTCTTTGTGAAATGCTTTAAAAATAAAAAACATTGTAGAAGACTTGCGAAACTTGGAAAAAAGTACAGTAAAAATTTTTCAACAACTAAACCAACTTTCAAATATTTTATAAGTTGAGAACAATTCGTCTTCTTCGGAAGCTCTAGGGAAGGGTGACTTTTTAAGAACTATAGGGAAGTTTTTCAAAAAAACACACGTGAAATTCAGAAAAATGCATGAAATGTTTATTTAAATCGATAGTAGATTCCATATAATTTAATGTTTGAAGATTATTTCATGCAAATGTTGACCGCCACTGCATTTCAAATGGTCCATCCGCTTAGTCCAATTTTGGCATACTTTTTCCAATGTTTCGGCCGGTATCTCACATATAAATGCTTTAATGTTGCCTTCCAATGCGTTAATTGAAGCAGGCTTGTCTGAATATACATTGGCTTTAACATAGCCCCACAAAAAATAATCTAAAGGCGTTGTATCGCACGATCTGGGTGGCCAATTGACAGGTCCCGAACGTGAAATAAAATATTCACCGAACTCGTCTCTCAACAAGTCCATTGTTACCTGTGCTGTGTGGCATGTGGCACCGTCTTGCTGAAACCACATGTCATGCAAGTCAAGCTCTTGCATTTTGGGCAAAAAAAGTTGGATATCATTTCACGGTAGCGCTCACCATTCACAGTTACGTTACGATTTGCAACATCTTTGAAGAAGTCCGGTCTAATGATACCTCCAGCCCATAAACCGCACCAAACTGTGACCTTTTCTGGATATATTGGTAGTTCTTGCAATTCTACTGGCTGATCTTCACTCCAAAATCGACAATTCTGCTGCATTGATCCAAAAATGAGCCTCGTCGCTGACCACAATTTTTCGATAAAAACAGTGGATCTTCGGCCAACTTTCCAAGAGCCCATTCACCAAAAATTCTGCATTGCGGTAGGTCGTTCGGCTTCAATTCTTGCACCAGCTGTATTTTGAAAGGCTTCACACCTAAATCCTTTCGCAAAATTTTCCACGTTGTTGAGTAACAGAGGCCCAGTTGCTGCGAACAGCGACGAATCGATAATTGATGGTCATCATTAACACTGGCCGATACAGCTGCGATATTTTCTTCAGTTCGCTTTCTACGTAAGTGTGTTGGTGGTTTGATGTCCAATAATGTAAAATTGGTTCTAAATTTAGTCACAATAGCTCGAATAGCCGCTTCAGTGGGTCGATTAAACCGACCATAAAATGGAAAAAGCACGCGATAAACTGTCTTAACAGAACACGAGTTTTTATAATAAATTTCAATGATTTGCAAGCGTTGTTCGTTTGTAAGACGATTCATGGTTAAATTGTAGACCAAACTGAAGATGTTTGACAGTGAAACAAAACACGAAATGTACGGCAGCTGTTTAGACCAACAGTTTAAAAAGATAATAGCTAAAAAATCACCCGTTATATGTATTTGTGCATAACTAACATTCAAATCGACCAGCCTTAATGGCTTATTTGCTGTCAATCAGTGTTGCTTTGTAATTAACTAAGTATGCCATTGACGAAGTGTTTAGTTTACACCACATTCTTCTCTGCTAAACACACACACACACACACACACACACATAGGCATACATTTTATTATATTAGCACTCAATAAATATTGGATTAATTTTAAATTCCTGCTGCTGATTATTAAGTAAATATATCGGTTTACTCAGTATATTTTGTGCCATGAATGCTTTATAATGGCATGCGAGTGAGATATTTAATAAATATTTCATTTTAATTTAATAAAGATTTGCGAGTGGAGGTTTCCGCAATATAATCCAGCTCACAAAATATTACATTTTACTAATATTGCGAACAATTAAGCAAACACTTTCTAAATAAGTGTCTATTATGCCAACTTACACAGCGACGCCACACAGCTGCATTCAAGCCAAAAAAGGTGTTGTGCAATTCATTACGCATTGCAGTGCTTCGTATTTGCCCAACTAATCGTAAATGGGAAATTATTGATTTCTTAAAACTTGAGATGTGTAATTTCTCCATTTTGCCGATCAAGAGATTTTCAGGATCTCGTTATAACAAAACACGGGATTCCGGGACTAGTCTCGTGATTTAGATATTCATTAACTCGCAACAAATTAACTTGAGAAGATCTCTTACCGCATAAGAAATAAAAAACAAATGTGTTTTTAATATATTTGTTTGATATTAAGTTAAAGTTAGGTTCTTCTTGCTATAAAAGAAGCTTTTTCTCTGTCTATTTTATATGCTTCGTTAGAGTTTACAAATGACAATGTCATGAACGAGTTTAGTCCTCGCGACTAAGTAGCCTATTACGATTTTTATTTATTTTTTAATTTTTTTATTGAAAAGTAACAAAAGTGCTTAACATTTCATAGTATTACACCTAGCAAAGTTGAGGAGTAATATTTCTCAGTATAATTAATTGATGAAATACAAACAACTAAAATTGCACAGCATAACCAAGACGCGTTGACTACTAAGTCAGGCGGGTTGATTCTGAAGGTTCTGGTGCTGAAGCTTCCGGGTTTATATGCGCTCCTTTTTCATATTTTGTAGCAAAGATAAATATAATCTTGACAAGTTTTTCCAGTTTTATAGTTAAAGTTTTTTTTTTAATCAAAATGTGGCGAGTTTTTTAATTTAACCTTAGTCCAATACCTCAATTTAGTATGAATTGTTATTTCAGCCATCACTTAAGAAACCTTCGATTCACCACCTTGCTTCCCGCTTTCTCTGGGATCTGCTCACTTGACGAAAAATTTGCTTGTGAAAGCAACCACAAAAGGTTTCTGCTTTTCGTCAAGCGTTAGAAAGTGGCGAATAGATGAAGCACCTGGTATAAATGAACATATCTTAGCAATGCGGGAATAGAGGTGCCTTAGGTTAGGTTAGATTAGCCTGGTTGGCAATAAGCCACGCATAGACCGTTTTGTTCCTAGCGATACCAGATAGAGACCGTCCTCTATGAATACCGGAAGTAGACATCATGTAGGATGTACATTGGATGCAGAGCTGGGAGATCCGCTTTTGAGACGCCCTCCAGACCCTAAAACAATAAGGCTCCCAGGCATTTTAAGCGCGTTTTTAGTAATGCCGGACAGACGCACAGAAGGTGTTATAAAGTTTCCGATACTTCCTCTCTGCATTTCCTGCATTTGTCTGTGTTAGCAATCCCTATCTTGTACGCATGTGCAGCCAATAGTTTATGACCTGTCAACATACCTATGATAGTTCTGCAGTCCTTTTGCGAGAGTGTTAGTACGAGTCCGTTGTTTGTCGTTAGTAACACATCACATGACTTTTGTTGTTTTGCATGTGGTCAGATTAGTCCACCAAGCTTCCACTCGCCTTTTCATGTAGTCGTCCATTTCGTTGTATATAGTATTTAGCGGTTTTGGTATGTCGTTCTCTTGTTCAAATGGTAGTCTATCAGCACTTTTTGCTATCTCATCTACTATTTCGTTCCCCATAATGCCTACCCAATAGATATGCAGCCTACTGTTTGCGGCTAGCCTTTCTATGGCCCCTACTCCGTTGAATATTTTTGGACTTAATACAATATGAGCTTATTGCCTCTATTGCTGCTTGACTCGCCACGTATATATTTACTGTTGAGTTCTTTCTTGTTCTAGTGTGGGCCAGATCCGCGGCTGATAGGCTGCCTTATTCCTAGTTTTGAGCAGTAAATGCCCGCTCCCACTCCGTTAAAGGTTTTAGGCTTCATGCCTTTGTGTCAACCCTCCTCCTCAATTGTAGTACGAAACCTTCTCTCCAAATTCAAGTACGGAGTCATGTGGTTAATGACGACACTGCAGAGCATTTTCTCTGTAGCTGTCCTGCATTTGCCAGAATCAGACTTAGAATATTGGGTTGCGATACACTGAGTATGGACAAAGCTCACACTCTTCCGGATCTCTTAAAATTCATCAATGAATCCAAGAGATTTGTGGAAGAGTGACCTCAAACTAATCTATCCGTTTTTACCATCCACCTTCTATCTTTCCTATCTCTATTCTTTATACTGATTTCTATCCGGGTGTAGTACAATGTTATGCACAGGGCAGCGAGCCGTTGAATCCTTTCCAGTGGGATTAAGTATGTCTGTTTTCTTGTCGCAGTTCTAGAGGTGCCTTAAGTTACATGTGTTTGTAAGAAAGCGAGTTGTATATAACCGTACTCGCTAGCGGCGAATCTATCTCTTTGTTGTTCTTCTTGTTATTGTTGCTAGCAAGATTCTGCATATTTCCTCCAACAGGCTTTGTGGACTTTTTAGCAGAATTGTCTCTGAACGTTGCATCTCGAAGTCACTATGTTAACTCGATTTCTTCTGGTGCAGAACATCCATCGGCTCAGTTTTGTACCGCCTGTTTCCGACATAACCGGCCTTACCTAGCTTGCATGTTGGTTTTCAAGTGATCGATATATCAATAGCTTAACGTATTTCTACACAAAGTAGTCTACAAAAAAAGAAGTCAAATGGCTTGACAGGCATCTGTCTTAAGATAATTCAGTCTAAAATAGTGCAGGTCGAAAAAGTGATGACGGGCTAGTGTTTATGTCAATTAGGAGAACACGCTGACAGATTTTGTACCCTCGGTAAACCTTACTTAGATTTTTTACAGATATTTTTGTAAAACATTTTTGTTCTCAAATTTCGTACTCAACAGGACTTTTTGGGATTTTCACATTGTCCCATGAAAAGGCTAGTTGAGAGTTAAAAGGCTTCATAAAAATAAGGCTACTGTTTGGTTGTTTCGCTAGAGTGGTGATTCATCCAGAATCCAGCTAGCGCTTCCGCACCATTTTGTTACCACATCCTCGTTACCAACTTGTTTAACAGTTGTTTATAGCAAGACTATATCCAGTCTATGCGGTTTAGGAACCTTATTAGGTTGTTGACGTCTAAGCCAGACAGTTGCTCGAGACTCTCGAACAGCGGTTCGCCCAAGGTTAACATTCTGTCCTTCCATAGGGCAGGGCATTCACAGAGGAAATCGAAGAATGTTTCCTTTTTCTTCGGTTTTTTACAACTATGACAGTATGCGTTGTGAGGGATGCCCATTTTGGCGGTTTGTTCTCCCGCAGACCAAAAGCCAGTTATGACTGCCGTTAGTCTACAGGCGTCCTGTCGTTTCATGCTTATCAATGTCGACGATCGCTTCAGGTGGTAGGTGGGCCATAACGTCCTGCTGATTTTGCATTTCGTCTGGTCTCTCCATCTACAATCTGCGATTTGAAGGTATTTTTGGGAAATTGCATTCTTGACTGCACCTAATGGTGTGAATATCGGTATTGCAAGAAGGCTATTCATGGCAGATCTCCCTCTTGCCAGTTCATCTGCTTTTTCGTTACCTTCTATGTTCCGGTGTCCCGGGTCCCAAATTAAGGTTACTTTATGCTTTTCACTCAAGGTGGTGAGGCTATTCCTACTTTATTCCACCACTTTAGAGGTTCTTATAGCCGCGTCCAGTGCCTGGATTGCAGCTTGGCTATCCGAAAGAATAGCGATATTGCCCTTAAAAGAGAAATCCGTGATTAGTAGCTTCCCCAATTGCCAGTACTTCCGCCTGGAAGACACTGCTGGTATTAGGGAGACGCACAGATTTTTCAATTCCAAGTCTATGAGAATATATACTGCTCCAACACCACAATCCATTTTACTACCATCTGTATAGACTGTGGTATCGAAGTTGTTTAGAGAGAATCCCTTATTCCACTCCAAGAGAGTGGCAAAATTCTTGTTGAAACTTACCATCGGGACGATGTAGTCAGTCTTCACCGTGATTAACTGAGCTTGTCGCAATAATAGATAGGCTCGTGTTACTTGGTAATAATTTCCATCGATTTCGCTCGTATACATCATTAACTGAGTCACTCACACTTGACCAAGTTACTATGTGAATCCGCTGGGTTATTAAATGTACAGATTACCACTGGTAATCTTGTATATATTTTTGTCAGACTGGACTATGTTTTGAACTGGAATACTTTTTTATAGAATATTGGCAATAATAAGAGTCCTAGACATCGGCATAGAACGCCCGTTATAGGTACTCGCATTATAGATATTTCTAGGAGCAAAATTTTGCAAACAGTGACCCACTGTAAAGAACAAACTTCAACGCGTTAGACTTTCTTTTTTCGCCAAATAAAGAATAATTTAGTTTATTATTGCATTATATGCCCGAGTATGAACGATAAATATGAAATCATAATTTTTGTGAAAACTACCAACGCCATATTTCGGCAAAAGTTCTCCATAAATACTTCATAATTTAATAACAGTTTTGAAGGTTTCACTTGAGCTGCGCACGTAATGCAAATATTTTATTTCCATAAATTATGTAATGATCTAATTTATTATCCAATTATTGTGGACTGGGGTGCCACTGGCAACGATGGGCATTCAATATGCAACGAATGTAAGCAAGTAAAAAAGCAATTTTGTACTACTCAACAGGATGCAGTGAACACATATAAGAAAATTAAATTTTGCAATCAAAACAAAGATGCGAAAAAACAGGATATGACACACACACACGCACACGCGCACGCACAGCAACAAAAGTAGTAAGAATAAATTTACGAAAAATAATATATATACAACAAATACGACTAGAGATATGAAAAAAAAATTAAATAAACTGTACCTATATACACATACACACACCAGGAGTCAAGTAAAGCAACACCGAATGCCAAGCATACTTCCACACTTAAACAAGTAAATTCGCATACAGGTAGCCAGACAAACAGCAAGTGAGCGACGGCGAGCATTTTGCCTAATCAAAAACATTTGAGCCACGCAAAAGCGCTTAAATTTGATTATCTTCAAAAATTTCTCAAGATTTTGCGATAATAACAACAGTAAATCAACGTCTTTTCCGGCCTGGAGGGTTCTTCTTAACTGTCGGTGGGGTGCACGGCGCCAAGGATGATGGTCAGCGATTTGAATTTTAATTTTGCGCCTTGACGTGACGGACCCTGCCTGTTCATACATTGCTTGTTTTAGCTTAGGGCAACGCAAATCGTTTATCTTGCAGCTGGAAAAGTTCATTGGGTAGACATTTTGCAGGTGTCAAATTGACGGGAACAAAAAGGTGGTGGGCGAGAAATTTCGCTTAAGCACGTCAAGAGTATCTCGAAAGTGAGTGCTTGTCCAAAAATGTAGCAGTAGCTGTTGTCGCTGCCATCGCTGATGGTGGCATGGAGGACGGATGTGCTTGTCAGCATGTTATTAGTTGAATTTCCTGCGCGCCGCGGCGTTGACGTTGAGGAAAACGCAAATCCCTTGTTTAAAAATATAATATATTAGAATAAAAATCGCCGGAAATTGTAAGACAAAATAAATTTGTACAAAAACCGAAGAAGCAACAGCATATCGCAATAAGCGTGCCAGGAATTTTGAAAGCATAGAGTGGGGAGAAACTGTGAATTCTTCAAGCAATTGAGGTGTGCAGTTGAATTTATACATTAATATTGGATTGCGGGTAGACTACCACAGTTAATTGTGAGCTAGTAAATTTTGTGTTAGGCATTACCAGTTTCGTGGTTCGTACTTAGCTCGTTAATTTCTTTCGAAAATGTACCAATCTCCGTCAGTCGAGACTTGAGTTGTGTCGTTTTTTAATCGGCGCTTAATTGCAAAAGTTGAGCAAATGCTAATCGCGACCAATTTTGGTCACTCCACTATGCCAACTACGAGGGGTGCCTTTTATATGTCGGGATTTGGCAACCCTGGTGTTGCAATCTGGCAACTGACAGCTGTATCGCAAAGTTTGACATTTTTTGGCTTTTACGTACTCAGAACGTTTTGAAATACTATCGTGAGATTGAGACAATCTTAGGTATTAGTGGGACCAACATACATTCAATATTGCATAAACATTTGACTGTCAAAAAAATTTGTTCGCGTTGGATCCCACACAATTTGTCAATCGCTCAAAAAAAGGCTCGTGTCGATTGGTTGAAGGAAATACTCAAAAAATACGATCGCGGGGCTTCGAAACACGTCTATGACATCGTGACAGGTGATGAATTATGGATTTACGCGTATGAGCCCGAAAGTGAACAGCAGTCGACTGTATGGGTGTTTCAAGATGAGCCAAATCCAACAAAAGTTGTTCGCGCACGAAGCACTTCCAAACAAATGGTCGCCTGTTTTTTCGGAAAACCTGGACATGTCACAACCGTACCACTAGAATAACGCAGAACTGTAAATTCTGAGTGGTACACAACCATTTGTTTGCCAGTTGTCTTCCAAGAAATTAGGAAAACCAATCGCCAAAGACGGATCACTCTTCACCAGGACAATGCGAGCTCTCACACATCGGCTCAAACAACTGCATTTTTGAGCACCCAAAACATCGAATTAATGGGTCATCCGCCGTATAGTCCTGACTTGGCACCGAATGACTTCTTTTTATTCCCGTACGTAAAAAACAAACTGAGAGGTCAACGTTTTTCGACACCTGAAGAAGCGGTTGCGCCATACACAAAAAGGGGATAAAACAAACTGCAGTAATTATCGGGGTATCTCGAAATTAAACGCGACGTATAAAATATTTGCAAACCTACTTTAGCAAAAAATACGCGAATATTCTGAACAAATCCAAGCATGTTTCAGAACCAACTGACTAAGGCTTTAAATCGGCAAACTGGCCTAGCATCGTCACGGCCCTCAAAGGTTTCAATGTACCAACCTACCTTGTCCGCATTATCAGCAGTTATCTAAGTGACCGCATTCTGCGATATGAAACTGAAAATGGACAAAAAACGTACAAAGTCTCCGGTGGTGTACCACAAGGATCAGTACTGGGACCAAGTTTGTGGAACATCATGTACGATGCAATCCTGAAGGTGAAGCCTCCGCCAAACGTCGAAATTGTGGGATACGGTGATATCGCCCTGGTGGTAGTTGATAGGAAACTTGACCACTTAAAGGAAAAGTGCAACGATGCTGCAGCGATAGTGCAACGATGGCGTAACGAGGATAAGTTAGATTTAGCCAGTCACAAAACCGAAGCAGTTCTAATAAGGGCGAAAGTCCTTTGAGCTGAACATAGGTACACACCGTATAGTCTCGAAAAAGGCGATCAAATATCTTGAGGTCTGGATCGACACAAGACTTTGTTTCAGGCAGCATTTAATAAATGTAAGTTCCAAGGGGGCTTCTATCAATGGTGCACTGACGCAACCTCTCCCTAATATAGGAGGGCCCCAGAGAAATCGCAGACAGTAGTTGTTGTCATTGGTTGCTGACTCTATAATTCTGTATGCAGCACCTTTCTAGGCGGGGGCCAAAAAATGTCATCTACGGGAAGTCACTCAGACATACCGGCAAGGCGCGCTGCGTGTAGCTTGCGCGTATAGAACGGTGTCTGATGATGCAATCTGCGTAATAGTTAGAAAGATACCACTAAACCTCTTGACAGATAAAATGTTTCAGCTCTATAACAGACAAGAAGCGCGGTCCACACCAGAAGAAAAAGCAGCGGAGCGACTGCTGACAATTGGTCGGTGGCAGCAGCGGTGGGATGAGTCACAAAGCGGACGTTGGACCTACAAACTCATACCACGCGTTGATGAGTGGTTAATGAGAAAACATGGAGGCATCGACTATCACCTTTCGCAGTTGCTCAGTGGACATCGCGGCTTTCCGGAACACCTGCACCGTTTTAAGCTGGCAGACAGCCCTTTCTGTCCAAACTGCCCGAATACTGACGAAAACGCGGAACACGTCACGTTTTATTGCAACCGCTTTAGAGAGGAACGAGCTATACTGAAGCAAGCCCTGGGTCATCAACCATCCCCCAGCACCCTCATACGAAATATGTGCGCAACCAGCAGTAAGTGGGAGGCAGCGCAAACGTTCGTAGGTAAGATTATGACGCGACTTCGTCATATTGATTGGGAACGCAAAGCGTACAGAAGACAAGACGGTAGTGAGTTAAGATAACACTACTGCAAGTTTTCCGATGTATCCTCTACTTTGGAACCACCTATAAACATAGTGGGAGTAATTGGGGCTATCGACGGTGTATAGCCGTCATACGCCTACAGGAGAGGAACCTGGACGCAGGTACCTGTTGTGTCTTCGGACATAGACGCGGCTCTATCAGAAGTTATACTTTTGTGGTCCCAGGGTAGAATTAGTCGAGGTGGAGGATTGTTATAGTATTAGTGGCAGCGTGCCCCACATACCATTGGTGTAACGGCACCTTTGAGATGTTTCTGACATTTTGATTTCAACCTCCTTAAAAAAAAAGGCTTCATAGCAACACATTTTCGAAAAGCTAGACGAATATGATATTGACATCTACAGCTCATTCGTGGACTTCAAGCAAGCTTTCGTCAGCATAGAGAGAAGACAAATTAAATTTTTGCTGCCATCTATAGGCATACCGCTAAAGCTAATTAAGCTTTCTCTTATGAGGCTCATAATACCAATACTAATGGCCCTCGTCAATTGTGCAAGAAGAGTGCTCAGAGTCATTTCCCATTATATCGGGTGCTGAACAGGGAGACGCTTCATCAACATTGATATTCTTCCTAGTCTTACACACAGCAATAGCCGAAATAAATCCAAATACGACTATACTCAGCAAGCCGCTCCAGCTTAGTGCATATGCAGATGATGTACTTATTTTGGCGAAAGACAGAAGTGAATTAAAGATAAAAAAATGCGAACTGGCGGGCTAAGAAATAACACAGAGAAACCAAAGTTAACGATCCGATGCAGCTCCGGTTTAAGGCATGATGACCTGCTGGTCGGAGACTATGCATTCGAGAGTGTACTAAAATTTACCACTCTGGGCATCAAAATAGCAGCCAATAAGTATACATCATTGACAATAAATGATATGGTTTTAGCAGGATGTAAGTCTTACTTTTCTAATTCGAAGCTGCTTTAGTCTAAATTATTATCTCGCGACCAAAAGTTAAGGATATAAAAAACCTGCCTATGATTGCGAACTATGGACGCTAAAAACTATTGACATTAATCAGCTAATGATATTTGAAAGAAAAATATTGCGAAAAATATATGAACCTGAAAGACTGTAAGACTCTACCTATCGAATTAGATAATAGTAAAAAATTAAAAAAAGGAAACTGTGATAAGATTTACAAACTCTCAGAGGATAAGATGACCCAATGCTCAAGGAGAGAAAAACTCGAAAGGCAGTTGAATTACGGCCTATTGGAGGCCGAAGAAGAGGACGACCCAGAAAGAGATGGCTCGAAGACGTTGAAGCGGACCTTGACAAGCCAAATGTATGGCGGTGGCAGGAGATAGCATTAAAGAGAGACAGAAAGTGCGTGGTTCTAAGTGAAGCAATGGTTCACCAAGGACTATGGTGCTGAGAAGAAGGAGAAGATCAAAATGCAGTTGGAATGCGCTTACCGACAAATTGCAATATCGAGATATGTTGATAACGTTTTTTGGCCTATTGTTGATGATATGGGTATTAACGATATGTGGTTTCAACAAGACTGTGCAACTAAGCACTCACAGCCAAGGAAATAGTCAATTTATTGCAAACAGCATTCTCGGGAAGAATTATTGCACAATATTCAGTGGGAAATTAGTCGCTTTGATTGGGCCATTTATCACATTATCGTCAATTTTTTGTGCCACTTTTTAAAGGTTGGTAGTTGAAATGGTTGAAAATCCACTCTTGAACTCCCCAAGTATCACCAAAGCGCCGTTTTGATACTCATATTAAAGATAGTAGAGTTTATGCGCATATACCAGAACAGCGCCAAGCACAAGCGTTTGAAAAGTAACATCCAAAGCGAAATTTGTTGATAAAATGGTGACTTAATTATGTTTAATTGTAGTCGAAAATTTCATAAAAAATTGACATCTTAAAGTGAGAAATTTCGAAAATATAAATTGTAGACTCTTTACTAAGTGCATATGCCAATAAAAATATATTTGAAATGCAGAAAAACAAGCGAACGTGAAATACCCTACATTCACATGCGTTTTGTGTTGAAAATCGGAGATGTGAACTTATCTCTGTTCATCTCATTTCAGCCGCAGCATTATTAGCCCATCCCTCGCTAAGCTGGACTGTTTGTTGACTATCATTTTATTTGCATAATTCTAGTAAGTGACAGCAGTATGAAGAAATTTTCGTTTCTCTGTCACTAATCAAGCCAAGAACAATTGACATAAATCCCTAAGCTTGAGCTTAAGGCTGACAGTGTTAACCTGCTTTGCGTTGGTAGCTCGATTGATTACTCTCCACCTCTTTGGCTTCTTATGCCTTCGGTAGAATCCGCCTCAAACTAACAAAGCTGCATACAATCTGAGCGTTATTTTTTCATTCCTTTTGCTTAACCACACACTCTATATAGCACATAATATTGTTGTTGTTGCGGACAGGCTGTCTTTGTCTGCCAAAAGTCGGCGAAAGTGAAATGTCTAAGTGAGCAGTAGTAGGAAATGCAAATGTCAAATTGAGAAGGGAAAATAAAGCAAATTGCACAAATTCGAGTAAGTGGCGACTTTTGGGCGAATCAAAGTAGTCAATTCAAAAGAAAGTGACTGACGGAAAGCGCCAGATAATGGTGTAAAAGCTGTGCAGTCTTAGCGGGAGCTGAAAATTGAATGATGAAATAAGGTGTGCGGCTGAAGGAAGCAGTGTTAAAAGAAGAAGTAAAAGCAAAAAATTCAAGGATTTGTTTGGTTGTTAAGCAGTAGGCAAATTCCTTTGAAATTCGTGCAAGCGATGAAGTGAAGAATTTATTGAAGTGCAAGTAGAAAAAAACATTTTTTGTTTACCGACATGAACGGCAGTTAGTGGAGTAGAGAAGAAAAGTAGAGGAATGCTTGGATGATACTTATTTTGTAACAGAGAGGAGATGGCGCTTTCTTAAGGCGATGTTCAGTATTTTCTTTTAGTTTTTAAATCGTAAGCAATTTGAATACAGTTTTTGCTTAAAGCTTGAATGTGCAAGAAGGATTGTTCAACTCATGCAATAGTATATGACTATATTAATATTGCAGGCTAGATTACATACCAAAGCGTAAGTGACATACTTTAAGCTAAACTCACTAAGACTCAATATTCGATTTGAATGGCGAGCTTTACATAGTTAAAACACAATATTAGATCAAGAAAAAGTTCTCACAAAAAACGAATACGTTTTGCCAGCATAAATGATATTGTTGAAAGCAGAAAATTTGCAACGAAACCAACTGTAATAAAGAAGCACATCTGCACACAGTTGAATTGCGTGACAGTCTCCTCTTAATATCTACGTACATTTTCTGTACCTAATTCGAACTAATTCTGCTGGAAGCAGAGGAGGAAGAGGGCCTGCTCTGCGTTGAGAAGATTAGGTGGAAAAGTAATTGGCCCCACTTGGTATGCCCAACTGGCGCCGGTTAGCATGAGAGAGAAACGACTGGCGCGCTTTGTTAAACTCGGCGAAAATCGCGTGAGGACAGCTTTGTTGAAATCCATCGCTTTCAACCAAAAACACTCTGCCAAAATAAGTAAACCTTTGGTTATCAGCAGGCGCTTTCTCTGGAAATAAATCTCGTTTTTAAGAAAGATCTGATTTTTCTTTGTCAAAAGTATGTTGTTTGGTGGCCGGTTAATTTGTATGGTATGGCTTTAGAAAAATTAAAACAAAAAGTTAAGGGTGACCTTTGCTTATTTTAAAAAAATTTCATTAGATTTATAACTTTTAGAAATGTACAGCCAAGAATTTCAAGCATAACTTCTATACCCGGTAGCAAAATTATTAACGTGAACGCGTGAAAATTAAGTGATTTTCATGATTTTTTTTTATAAGTAGGGATGATTATTTGAGGATCGGACAAGTTATAGTTCATTTAGTACACATTCAACTATACTGACACAAATTTTTATTAAAAGATATTAAAAATTCCAATTGTTATAAATATTAATGCAATGACGTCATAAAAAACTGATGCACCCTGGTGGTCATGATACAGCGGTGAAAAATCATATGAAAGCAAAGAACCAAAAGAATTCTTAATTTATACATCAATGGCTATCGTCGTACGTGGCGGTTTTTTTTTTATTTTTATTTTATTATTTTTTTTTGTTGAGAAAATGGTTTGAAAATTAAGTTCGTATTTTCGCCCTCTTTTTTGTTTTCGAAAGGCTTGAAAAAATATTAGTTTTTGGAATTTTTAAAAGCGGCTATGTACGACTGTAGCCAATACATGTACAAAAATTAAAAAAAAAAATTAAAATCAGTTCATGAGTATTCCAGAAATCAAGTCCACCGTGCTCAGAAAAGTCGTTTTGAGAAAAACGCGTCTAAAGTTTTCATTGGCCGTTGTAACTCACTACCTGTACTTATTGTATTGAGTATAACTTCCTCAATTTTCAATATTTTAAGTTAAAATTTTGTTGACATATTTTTGAATATACAGGGTTTGATTGAAAAGTAATGACCATTATTTTTTTTAAGCAGTTTTATTAAACCTTTTGGCTTATACAACTAATATTCTTCGAAATAGGACCCTTGAGCGTCAATACACCGCTGGTAGCGGTCCTTCCACTGCAGGAAACATTTTTTAAACTCTTCCGCCGGAATCGCGTTCAATTCGGCTGCCACAGATTTTTGGATCGCCTCGATGGAGTCGAAACGCCTCCCCTTCAGCTTTCTTTTCAGGCGCGGGAACAAAAAGAAGTCCGGAGGGGACAGGTCTGGGCTGTAGGGAGGGTGGGGAAGCACCGAAACCCCCATCTTGGCCAATGCAGAGGTGCAGAGGAAGGCGGTGTGTGCCGGCGCATTGTCGTGATAAAGGGTCCAATTGTTGACGAGGTCGGACCGAACCCGGGCGACGCGGGTTTTCAGCCGAAGGAGCACTTCTTTGTAAAATGCCGCATTTACAGTCTTCCTGGAGGTACAAACTGTTTAGCTTTACGCAAAATTTGATCGAGTAACGTTGCTCCAACGATCGCTGCATTTTCACCACTGCAAAATCCTAACACACTTTTAAAACAGCTTTCACGCGCGGAGCGATGTTGACTGCACCGCTGTTGCCAGCGAACTGGGACCGGTTTCTAGTAGAAGGGGAAGGTCCAACGATCATTTTCCCAAACCAGCCGATTCGGTTGATCGCTTGGCAGACGCTCCGCGCGGGAAGGCTCATTACTTTTCAATCAAACCCTGTATCTACTTTAAGAAAATGCAAAAAAAAAGTATTTTATTGAAAAATCACAGTGGTGTTCCCCCTTAAAGGGCCTCACATTTGCATGCTTTGACTTATTTTGTTTCTTATTTTTATTTTTTATAAAAATTTATTCCGTAACAAACACCACGTTATTCCAAAATTGCATCAAAATTCGACAAACTTCCATCAAATATCAAGCAATGGCAATACAATTTTAGAAGGAATCACAAATGGGGTTTCGTAACAGAAAAAAAAACAAACAACCGAAGTAAAATCAGCGTCACATGGCGGTTACTCCAGGAAATTTTCAGAAGTAGCAAATTTTTAATAAGAATATTTAGAAACATTCCGAGTAAACATTAAATTTTAGAATAATAATTAAATTAAAGTTTGAAATGCTTCGAAATTTTCGTTGATTTCTCGTGACTTTTTTGCTCTGACGCTGTCACGCATTTCCTCTATATAAGTTTTTTTATCCGGAGAAAATGCGGAACATCCTCATGGCTCAAAATTAACAAAAATCTATAAAAGTTTTGAACGACCCAAAATTGCTCTTTATTACCCTAAAATTAAATGGGCTATAAAACTAAGTACCTAATATTTTTTTTTTTTCAAAAATCCTCATAAAAAATTTATGAAAAATAATCAAATCATAGACATTTAACATTTGATGTTGTATGTCTACCAGGGGTGGGCATAGTGCACTAAATAATTAGTGAATTAAGCGGATTTAGTGAAATGCAGATTTAGTGATGATGAAACCCTTATTTTAACTACCACCAAAAACTTAGTGATGTCTGCATAGAACTTCCATTTGAGACTAAGGAAATTAATAGGATACACACCGATAAAATAGGATGTATTCGCAACAATATTTAACTTGCAAATAGTACAAGTTGACGGTGTAGCGTTAATAGAGGCTCTCGCATAAGGCTTTAGTAAGCCCCCTCTAGCTCTAAAACTCAAGCTTCTAGCATAGGCCGAGAACTTATCACTAAAATAGTGGCGCCAAATGTGGGTAAAGGTCATGTATTAATGTCTTTTTGGCGCATTTAGCAGAAGCTAGGAGCGCCTTCTGAATCAATTTATCTATTAATAAGGGCAAGCTAATCTTAATAGACCATAAATATGATAGCTTAGATCTTTTCTTATCCCAATGCGATCCCTGTCTTACTGCTTCGCCACCCAAGATGCGTGGGAGTATGTTTGTCGCTAGACTAAGGCAACGTACAATGAAGATCATATGAGTACAGAGAGTATCACATAACGGCGGTAACAATCAAGTTTCTGGGTGGAGCATATAGTTTGGCGTGTTTAGTGGCAGAAATATTAACTTTTCTAGAGAGAATAGCGAGTACATATTTGGCAACTTGCGCACACACTGAGAGCTGAGAACTTGACAAAGTCCAACATCGAGTCTGGAAAACACATATGAACATGTCACTAACGCGTTTTGATCTCTTTTCTTTTTCCATCTACTTGGCTCATAGACCTATGCGGATAGTCCCTCTCCTTTTAAATTTATTTTTATCTTCAAATTTAGTTTTTTTTTAAATAAGGAGTTCTATGAATATTTTGTTAAGTTACGCAAAATTCTTATCTACCACTATTCGTTATAGTAAAATGTTAGACAAAAATATTTTTAGAAAATTTCAGCAAAGCTCACCGAAGACACGAAAGTCGTCAATATAGGCGTTTACTTGTAATTCACAGAAATACTCGCCTATCGACACTTTGCGAGTTGAACTTTTGTTGACCGAATTATTTCAAAAGGCATTTCTGGCAATAGGCTGCTTAGATCAAGTCATTTGCCTACTTCGGCCTACTTTTTGTGGAAGAGCGTTAAGTTATATTTATAACTAGCGGACCGACAGACTTCGTTCTGTTAAATAGATTTTGAATATGGCAGTTTATATTTTGACCTTATGACATTTTTACTCTGCTGACCCTCACACACCGCCCTATCATCATGGTGACGATTCTCTTCAAAAGAATTAAAGAAAAGGGTCAGCTCGGGTGACCTAAGTATCTTCGCTTCTACGAACTTTGGCCACCCTTTTGGGACCCTGATTTGAAAAATAATCTAAAGGGTTAGTGGGAATCTAAAGGTGACAAATATTTATAAAGTGGTGCTTCAATGACAAAACATAGAGACCATTAATTATTTATTATTATTATTATTAACGTAGGGTTAATAACCGATTGATCATTCCGACGATGTAAAACAATATCACGGGATTCCAAGTTTTCTCCAACTACAACGATGGCAACTTCATCAATAGTTGGAGCATTAAAACGTCTTGGAAGTTGGCCAACAGGTATTTTATCAGCTCTACTTACAATTTTGTGATTATCAGATGGCATCAGATCCAGTGCCGTTTTAAACAACATAATCAATTGATTGTGCTCATGATGTGCACGCACACACACGAACGGGCACACACACGACTCCACATTTAGTTAGAAAATATTTGTATGGGAAGAAGATAAGTGCTGTTTTCGGGTTTTCCTGGAAATAATTCGAATTTTTCTCGCCATAAAAACCATCCTTGGACTTCAAGGAACATTTTGAAAAAATAATTGTTAAGATTGGTCCATGCGTGGTTGAGTTATGCGCTTACCAACACCTTTTGCGATACATTTTTGTATCATAGTTAATTATACAATAAAGTATCAATAAGAGGCGGGTTATGCTGGAAAGAGTGGTTCAAAACTGCACCGAAGGAAGCACTTCACAAGAAGAAATCGAGGCAGCATAGTGAGTTCGAGAGTCAATTTTCAGAGACAATTCCACAGAAAATCTCAGCAAAAAAAGAATGTATTGGAGTAAATACACAGCTCCCTCGAAGAACGCGATTATCGAATCAGATGAGCATACGATCTATGGTTTCATGTGATTTAGAATGTGATAAGCCCTCCTCACAACAACAAGGAACATTTATTTTTCAGGCCGTCACTTTAAGAAATTAGAAAATATATGAACTTCTTTCAACCACAAAAAAATATTTATTTATTATTTATTACATGAAGAGTTTTTTAAGCAATATTTAAGGCACTTTTTTCGAGTTAAATTATTGCGAAATAGTGAATATGTAAATCCCGTGATTGTAATAACGAGATACCGAAATTTTCGGGATCGTAAAAACCGTAAAATTCAGCATCCCTACATTTCTATTTAAGATTAACATTTAAGTTGGACAAATACGAAGCATTCAATGCAAAATGAATTACACAACACCTTTTTTGGCTTGAATGCAGCTGTGCGTCGCCTCTGTGTAAGTTGGCATAATAGACACTTATTTAAAAAGTGTTTGCTTAATTCTTCGCAATATTAGTAAAATATAATATTTAGAGAATTAGAAATCGTATTAAGTGAGCTGGATTATGTTGCGGAAACCTCTACTCGCAATTATTTATTAAATTAAAATGAAATATTTATTAAATATCTCACTCGCATGGCTTTATAAAGTATTCATGGCACAAAATATACTGAGTAAACCGATATATTTAATATAATCAGGCAGCAGGAATTTAAAATTAATCCAATATTTATTGAGTGCTAATATAATAAAATGTATGCCTGTGTATGTGTGTGTGTGTGTGTTTAGCAGAGAAGAATGTGGTGTAAACTAAACACTTCGTCAATGGCATACTTAGTTAATTACAAAGCAACACTGATTGACAGCAAATAAGCGCACATTACGGCTGGTCGATTTGAATTTTAGTGATGGGCAAATACTTCTATATGCTCCGATTAAATGCTTCCGGACAAGACAAAATTTCATTAACTTTAAAAAATGTGCTTAGTTTCATAAAAACAAATATATTTTTATAGAACAACTGCAGAGGTGTCAAGAAAACTAAAATAAAAATATATGATTTATAAGTAGATTAAAAGAAGTTAATATTCAAGATCTCCAAGAACCGGTAGAACAGTCGTCGATAAGGAACCAAAGGAAATCAAACAGGTTAGGCAAGAATGAACTTTAGCAAAAAACAAAGCAAGAATACTTTAACAAAGAATGTGAAGAAGTAATAATCTCGTCATTTCAAAGCTTAAGTGTCCTTAGAGAAAGCTATGTTGTTGTTGTTGTTGTTGAGGTGGTTGAACATTTCTTAGCTGAAATGCTCCTAATTAGTGACCAGCACCGTTTTAATACCACTATCTCGTGAAATGATGATGATGTGTTTTTTTTTTTTTTTTTTTTTTTTGTTTCCAAGTCAGATCCATTTCGTGAGGTCCAAGAATAGGAGCAAATCCTTTATCTCGATGACTGAGATCTCCTTAATTTGCTGTAGGAAAGGCTTACCGAAGGATCGGAGTCGTGCCCTGGCTAGTCCCGGACATTCACATAAATAGTGGAACAGACTTTCCTTCGCCCCTTCCGCTTGACAGCTTCTACAGATAGGATTGAAGGGTAGATTGAGTCTAGCTGCATGATCCCCTACTTTCCAATGCCCTGTAAGGGTTGCAGTGATCCGTGAAATGTTTGGCCGAGAGCATCCTAACAGGTCATTCGTCCTTTGGATTTTATATGACGGCCATGTGTTTTTTGTTGTGATACATGTAGGTATTTGCTTCCATCTTCTTTCGGCTAAAGCATGATAGTGTGAAGCAATAGATGCTTTTAGTGTGTTCAGTGGGGTGGAAACTGCCACCGCATCTGCTAGAGAAAGCTATAGTGAAACAAATAAATTAATATAATATATTTAAAAGCAATTAAATATTTTAAGGAAATATCAACAACATTAAAAATAGCGCTAGCTGGTGGAAATTTGCTCGGAAGATAAAGGGTGAAGCTTTGCAAATAAGTTCCGCCATATCAACGCATGAATTTAAGGTTTATTTTAAAAACCTCCTCACCCCTTTTGTTAATGACAAGGAAATTTTTTATGCACATAACTTCCACGCTGACGCTCTGCTTCAGGCAGTTTTTTCACCAAACGAAGTCAGATTTGTGCTAAACAAAGTGAAATTAAATAAAGCTCCATGGATTAATAGAATTCCTAATGAGTTCTTCAAAAATGCCCCCGATACTTTCATTACGGCTATGACAAGTGCTTACACAAATGTTTACGAAAAATGCAAAGTAGACGAGGCTTTTAGAAGCAACGTAGTTTTTCCTATCTTCAAAAAAGGGGTCCTGCCCTAGTAGGAAACTACATTTACGAACTGCATTGCTAAAGTTATGATGGGCATAATTAACGAAAGATTAACCTCTTGGACTGAAATAAACAGTATTTTAAACGAGTATCAACCCAGCTTCAGAGCGAATTACTGCACAATGGACAATATATTCAATTTAGCCGCTATTGTCCATTTAAAATTCGAAGAAAAGAAGAAAGTTTACGCTTATTTTGTTGACTTTAAAGTGGCGTTTGATAGAGTATCAAGAAACGCCTTGATATATAAGCTGCACCATATTGGTCTTGCAACGAAACTAGTGGAGTTCATAGGGATTATATACAGATATAAAGACAGTTGTATGGAATGGCTCAGAAATTTCAGGTACATTCAAAACAAACTCCGGCATCACACAGAGATGCTTATTGTTGCCAATACTATTTGCTCTTTACATAAACGACTTACATGAAAGCTTAGAAAAAGGTTTAAAAATAGAAGGGGAAAATATTAGACTTCTAATGTATGCGGATGATATCATTTTGTTAGCGGATCACCCAGGCAAGGTACAAGAGATGATTAATAACCTTGAAAGCTATTGAAAGAAGTCTTCTGGATTAGAGACTTAAAGAACTTGTTTAATAAAAATAATGTCATCTGGCGAATAGATAACATGCAAACATAAAGCTAGATAGAAAATGCAAAATTTCTTTTAACTAAACACAAGCATGGCGGCCGCCTTAGCCGAATGGGTTGGTGCGTGATTACCATTGGGAATTCACAGAGAGGTCGTTGGTTCGAATCTCGGTGAAAGCAAAATTAATAAAAACATTTTTGTAATAGCGGTAGCCCCTCGGCAGGCAATGGCAAACCTCCGAGTGTATTTCTGCTATGAAAAAGCTCCTCATAAAAATATCTGCCGTTCGGAGTCAACTTGAAACTGTAGGTCCCTCCATTTGTGGAACAACATCAAGACGCACACCCCAAATAGAAGGAGGAGCTCGGCCAAACACCTAACAGAAGTGTACGCGCCAATTATTTTTTTTTTTTGAACCACAAGCGAGCAAGAGTCTTAAGTACTAGTTGAATATATAAAGAATTAGATTGGTCAAAAGGTCTGTTTTATTTAAAAAAATATGACTCAGAATCAAGCATGTGGATAATGAAGGCTAGAAGTGACATGGTAATTTTAAATAACAACAGATTCGGCACAGAAAATAAAACTTTGCTCAATGTGTAATTTAGGCAAGCTTGAAAACATAGCATCTTTTCTGGTGCGCTGCACATTATTAAAAAAATATAGCAAACCTTTTTTGGAAAATTTACATTAAATGACTCACAACTGATTCAGACTCTCAATAGGGAAAATGATCATTGGAAAAAACTTTTGCGTCTCATGCCAATGTTCTTAAATTATTGTAAATATTTTTTTTCTTAATATTACAATAAGTAAACTTCAAATTTGTGTATATTATACTGTTATTTGAAATAAATACTACTACTATAACTATAACTGCTTCAATTTTTGCTACTTCTTTGAGTACGAAATATCATAGCTGTAAGTATTACAGTAACGTTTCACTGTAAAAAATAGGCTGAAAGTTTGAAAAGTTTTTTCGAATCACAATACATTTTTTTTTAATACTATTCATGATTTAATCAAAAAAATTTACTCAAAATTTCAAGCGTTAACCAAACTTTAGAATTATTTAACAAGTTTTTATCTATATTTTAAAATTTTTAGGGAGAATGTTTGCTATGCAGTAACTTGGTCCATAAAATTATGGAAGCATAGCAACAAGTTCTAAGTGGCTAAAAAATGATATATCTAGATTTTTAATAAGTTTTTCTTTTGATAAAAACTTTTATTACAATAATTGCATTACATAATAAATGCATTTTTTTTTTTAATTTTCCCAAATTTTTTATAATTTGCAGAAACCTCTTGAATGGTTCCTTTGCTGGTTTTTCACGCAAAATCAGCTTCAGTGATGAAACTCGTTTCAATGTGGTTCGATTTGTCGAGAAACCAATTTGCCGCATCTGGGAAGAAGGACACCCTCAATTAATTTCAGAAAAATTATTACATTCACTAAAATGCGCTGCCTGGTAGAAGTTTAGGGCAGGCAAGATAATTGGCCCATTTTACTTGAAGATGGAAGTGAAAGAGCTGTCGCTGACAATGGGCATCGCTATAGACTACTGATTGAAAATTTTTTCTGGTCTGGGCTTGAAGGAATAGCCACAGGCGATCTTTATTTTCAACAGGATGCCAACCACCAGTCACACATCCTGAGCAAATATTCCATTCTTATGATACAAGTTTCCCGGTCCACTTATTTCACGTAAAGGTGACATAAACTGGTCACCTAGATTATGAGATCTAACGCCACTGGTTACTTTTGTTCGGTTTTTTTTTTTCAAGTGAAACTTCTTTAGGCGCGTCGGGGGCCCCAAGGCAGATTGAAAATAGGCGAGTGAAACGGTAAGTTCGGAGCGTTACCGAAATTCGTCAAATGGGCGGGGCCAAGGAGCAGCTGGTCCTTCCCATTCTCGCCTATTCGCTCTCTCTCATTAATTTGTATATGCATGTTATGTTCCGCAATTATCTCTTTTATATACAAGTAAATAGCGTGTGGAGACTATAATAGAGGATTTTCGCTTTAAAAATTAGTTTGACACTGGTATTTGAACAAATTTCTATTGAAGAATACTTAGTTACACAACGAAATACTTCGTCTGGCCTTCTTCTTCTAGAAGATAAACCAGTGCAAAAATGCAAACGTCTCTAGCACACCCTGTAGCGAATAATTTCGAAATAATATGAACTGAAATGTATATAGCACACAAGTAAGCATTGAAGTAGACTGGCGACATGCAGGCAACCGACAATCGACAACCGACAACGGGTATTATAGATAGCCATAGCCCGTGCAAATGAGTGCTGTATGTGAGTATCAGATAAAGCGCCGATTGAATGTGTGTAAGCGGAAAAGCAATAAGAAACTGCTGTGAAGTAAATAGATGGTAGGTATGGAGGAGACGAAGCGATACAATGAGTGCGTTTGTCAAACGAGTGACGATAATTGAAGTATATTAGAAGGTTGTAAAATGACATTTCAACCGTTTCGGTGATCAAAGCAAATTGATTAACGCGCCAAAAGTAGGCAAAAAATACCATTGGAAGTGCAAAGAAATGTCAGCGTCAAGTGCAACACTGCACCCAAGTGTCAAATTTGAAGCTAATAAGGACATAAATAAATAGTACAAATTTATGTGAAATATGAAAACCTGAATTTAACACGAGAGAGGGGGGAGAGATATAAACCGGGGCGCCCATGCATGGAACAACCAACTTAGAAGTTTCACTTCCTTCTATGAGTCTGACAGACCCTAGTTTTTTTGAGTAGAATTTATGTTAATAACCCAGCAATAATTCCAAACCTGAAACTCAACATTCGGAGCGATAATTTGTGAGCGAATCCTTGAAAATTTGAAACCTTCTATGACAGCCTGTGGCCCTCCTCATGGTGGGCATTACAAATATGCCATTTTTCACATAGGTATAATTGTTAAGAGCCGTGTTTTTAACAAAAATAGTGAAACCTTGGAGAAGCAATATGTATACATACTTTATTTTAAAACGTCAACGCCTAAGTGCGTCTTTTGGAAGACCCTTTATATCTAACTGTAAATTTTTGCTGGACTCGACTCTAACTCCTGCCCTCAGAGAGTACTGCTAAACAATCCGACATGCACAAGCAATGGAGCCGCATTTCTCGTTCTATGTACGTACCGCAGCCGAAGAATAAATCGGATTCCGGCAAGCCCGAAAAAACAGTGTGTAAAACAAGGAATGTCATGCTGCACAGAAAGAAAAGTTGCTACCTATAGAGGCAAGCTGCAGTCTGGCGCAACGCGAGTCATGTGGGATCCCTACCGAGAGCTAACAACGGTAGAGAAACGTATTATCAGAGAGAAAAAACGAGAGGACGAAATACGGGAGCCCGAGTAGCTTGAGATGCTGGTCATAATGCCCGATAATTCTACCAGAAAGTTCGGCGACTTGCAGAAGGTTGCAAGACCGAGCCGAATTCCAGTAAGAACAAAGACGGCGCTCTGGCGTCTGACATTCAAACCCTACTTAAATTATGGTGGAAACACTTCTCGAACCTGTTAAATAGTGCTAGCTGCGCACGTTACAGAGAATGTGAACTGTCGTTCCGCTACCCGACCATGACGAGGTGAGAATAGCGGTAACGCTGCTAAAGAACAACAAAGCCGCGAGCGCCGACGGACTGCCGGCTGAGCTATTTAGCTTCTATCCAAAATATGGTCGGATGAAAGAATGCCTGCCAATTAGATTTTAAGTGTGTTCTGTCCATGAGAAGGGTGATCCAACAATATGTGCCAATTATCGAGGGACTAGTCTTCTAAATAGCGCCTATAAGGTACTAGCGAGAGTATTGTGTGAAAAGCTGAAGCCCACCATTAACCAACTGATTGGACCTTATCAGAGTGGCTTTAGACCTGAAAAGTCTACCATCGACCAAATATTCACAATACGCCAAGTCTTGGAAATGACCCAAGAGAGGAAAATCGACACACACCATCTTTTTTTTCGATTTCAAAGGTGTTCTCGACAAGATACGAAAAGATGTTGACCATATGTCGCGATGTCTGAATTTGGTATCCTCGCAAAACTAATACGGCTATGCAATACTTATGCCAGCAGCGACATCAGAATTGAGAAGGACCTCTCCGAGACGTTTAATACGCAGTTTTAGATAGGGTAACTCGCTGTCGTGTGGTTTCTTTAACCTGGAGAGGATCGTACGAGCCGCAGAACTTAATCGTACAGATACAATTTTTTATAAGAGCGAACAATTGTTGGCGTGTGCCGATGGTATTGACATCAGCGACCTTAACAACCGCGCTGTTAGTTCTGCCTTCTCCAAACTGGATAAAGAAGCAAAACGAATGGATCTGGTGGTGAACCAGGACAAAACGAAGTACCTCCTGTCTTCAAACAAACGGTCTACACACTCGCGTATCGGCGCCCACGTCACTGTTGACAGTTACAGTTTCGAGGTTGTAAAATACTTCGTTTATTTAGGAACCAGCATTTACACCGATAACAATGACAGCCTGGAAATCAAACGTAGAATCTCTCTTGCCAACAAGTGCTACTTTGGACTAAGTAGGCATTTGGGTAGTAAAGTCCTCTGTGGATAAACAGAATTAACACACCACAAGGCTCTCATCATGCCCGTCCTAACGTAAGGCACAGAAGCGTGGACGATGACAACATTCGATGAAGATCCAACGGCTCCTCTGGCTGGGTCAAGTGGTCCGAGTGGATACAAACGCTCCGGCTTTGAAAATATTCGATGCGGCACCCGCTGCTGGTAACAGACGAAGAAGAAAGCCTCCTCTGCGTGGGAAAGGTCAGTTAGAGAAGAACTTGGCTTCACTTGGTTTGTCCAACTGACGCCGTTTAGCTCGAGAAATAAACGACTGGCGCGCTTTTTTAAACTCGGCCAAAATGACGTAAGTTATTATTGCGCCAATTAAGAAGAAAAAGAACGTTGTGCTGGAAATAATCATCCAAATGAGTCGATTGGTTGAAAAATTTGAAGAAACTGGTTTTGACTTAAAAACGGACTGGCTAAAAAAGGACTGACAGACCAAAAACTGTAACTGTCAACGTTTTAAGTTGACGTTCTATTGTACTGGAATTAACTTTTTAAATGTTTGTAACTTCCAAGCATTTGTTGTACTATAAGAGACTTAAAGTCTTACATATTCCCCCACATATCTTAGATAAATAAATAATAAAAAAGATTAAAGAACCTTTCAATTATAAACAGGCTAATATTTGGTTCACAATGTGATCTACTTGTCTGTTTACTTTTATTTTTTTTATTTGTTGTTGATTGTGCTGTTGCTAGGTAAATACACTTCTCAATTAATTTGTGAGTTTTCATATCAATTAGAAGTCGAAATGGAATTAATTTTATTTCAAACGTTTCACGAAATTCAATTAAAGGCACTGGCTTTTGTGCTATTATAAAATTTTCAATGTAAAATTTTCAATTTCTTTTTGCTTCCAAAGTTTTGCCTTTTTTCATATTTCGCTTGAAAAATAGAAGTATCATTACTAATTTCTACGTAATCTTTACATTTTTCTTTTTGCAGTTAGTTTTGGTGCTAAATTCAATTTCTGTATCTTTAAACCAAAAGTTGCATATAAAATCCATTTTACTTAGCTATTAAATATTTTAATATGCCATGAATTCTTACAAAAAGTCATCATCGGGAAACTAAAAACAGTAACTCGTGAAGAAATTGCGCAGGTCCATGCCCACAACCTCACTTGCATAACTAACGCACCAACTGCCATTAATTGAAAACAACAAAATTTGACCAGAAGTGTCGAGTAACTGCAAGAATCGAGTTTCTGCTGTATAAATTTTGCATTTTAAATTCAGCGCCAAAGATTCGTCTTCAGCAACCTCGAAAATACTAAAGTTTCCCTTTTTATCAAGAAAGCATGAAAACTCAACGTCCACTTAAACCCATTGAAGCCATGAACCATTAACTTAATCTTTTTACCCAAATATTGAGAACAATAAGTTGATATGGAATAATTTAACAATAACAACATAATCGCATAATAAGGACGAAAATTGAATCACTCATCGAAAGTGATTTAAGGCAGTCAATAATGTAAATATAAACAAGTGCCTTTCTGCAGTTGAAATAACCCGAATGAATAAAAAATGCGATAGAAATTAGCAATAACAACACGAGTTGGAGCTGTAGCAAGGCGTATAAAAAAGGGAAAGAAAAGCGGAAAGGCCGGAACATGCCGCACAAAGCTTACTAATTACAACAAGCCGATAAAATCGAATAAATCAACAGCAAGAACAAGTTGGAGCAACAACAAAAACACCAATAAGAAACAGCGAAAAAAATCAGCAAACAAATTAGGCTGACCCTCTTGCTTAGTTGCCAACATGCAGCGCCACGATGCAAAAACTAGGCAAGGGAATCAAAGTGAAAGTGGCAGGAGAGATTTACAATAATGTAAGGGAAACTTTTATACAATTCTTGTTTTCGTTTCATTTCTTCAACTTTTCTGAAGGGCCGCACCACTCAAAAGTTGAAACATTAAATCACCCATTTACTTCTATTAAAAATTCAATTTGTTGCACCAACAACAATAGGCCACCCTGTGAAATCAACAGTATGAACAAGAGAGGCAACAAAAAAGCAACAAAACCAACAATGTTTCTCTCTATGCACTGGCGAGGGGCAGAAAAGCAGGCGGCAGCACTAAACTAACTGTACTAAAACAGCAATCAAAGCAACAGCAAACAGCACACAGCGATCGGCAGCAAAAGCAAGTGAAAGTGTAGTAGTAAGAAGAAGAGCAAGCAGCACTCGAACGCTGGTGTGGGCTGTTGTTTTCGCTTTTTATGTTTTATGTTTCATGCTTTGGCTTTCAGCTTGTTTTGCCACTGCCTCTGTTTCATCCTACTACTACGCCACAACAACAGCAAAAAATTAAATATGAATTTGATTTAATTTTCTGATTGATTTATTTTTTAGCAAACTTTATTTCTCTCAACTTTTTTCTACTTGCGCCCTTTTTCGCTTGTATTCACTTGTGTTGTACTTGAGTTTCGTTGAATTTTTTGTTGTTGTTATTGTTATTTTTCGCTTTTTTTTGCTGATTGTTGCTATTATGCTGGTTATTGTGTGCAATAGCTATTGAAAATACGGATATCCTTTTTTCTGCCCCCTGACAGTGGGCGAAGTTCGCATACAAAGGCCCGGCCGCTATATAAAAATGAAAGGTAAAACACTAAGCTGTCAACAACGGGAAATAAGTATCACAACAACAAGTGCAAAATCAAAGCACGAAAATGCTAAAAAAAAGAGTAATAATAATAATAACAACTGCGCTCCTACGCCTGATTGAATATGGCAATGCGAAATACGTTCGCAAGAAAAAGTGAAGTAAATATAGAAAAAAATACTTTACCGAAAATTTGTTGAACACTTATTTGGTGTGCCTAGTTTTTGTTTTCCTTTGCCGCTGTTTCTCCATTTCTTTTAGCTGTTACTTTTATTGTATTTTTTTTTTTTTTTTATTTCTTCGTCAAACTTTTCAATACACAGGGGATAACATTTTTCTTTGAAATACTAGAAATATTCTACTAAGGAAATACAGAAGAAATACCATGAAAGTATTCTTAACCAAAGCTCTTTACAAAAAAAAACTGTGCATGTACAGAGGTACTCAGGCAACCTACAAAAAGTGGCTTCAGAAAGCATAAAAATGTGGGTAACAACGCCAAGTTCATGAAGCGCAAATGAGAAGAAACGCGCCACGTAAAGTTTGTTGCACGTGGCAAGGCTTTAAAATAAAATGCGCAGGAAAATTTAAAATGAAAAAAGTGTATGAATTTTAACAACTACACAACTGTATATATGCGAGTACATACAAATACAGTCCACGAAAAAAGTGCAGCAATTCAACATCAAAACCATTTTTTACTGTCCTTCCCTCTTTTTAATGTTCACTATTTTCTTTACAAAACTATAGCTCAACGCCTAAAAAACACCACATAGACCGAAATTTAGCTTCATGAAAAAAATTAGGAAAACTTAACAAATTTTCATCCAAATTTCAAACTTTTGAGTCAAAATTTTGAGAAAGAAACTGGTAACGCAGTTTTAAAGCCCACTGTACTGAAGATAGTTTAAAGTGACAACGTCATTAGAAAATACTAATGGAATTGTTGCATTTTTCAAAAGAAAATTTTAATTTTATTTATTTGATAGATATTTTGTATGGATATAAAGAAGAAGGTAAATGGAATCGCAATGGAATTGATCAAGTTACATTTACACAAACATAACATAACATAACATAACATAACATAACATAGCATAACATAACATAACATAACATAACATAACATAACATAACATAACATAACATAACATAACATAACATAACATAACATAACATAACATAACATAACATAACATAACATAACATAACATAACATAACATAACATAACATAACATAACATAACATAACATAACATAACATAACATAACATAACATAACATAACATAACATAACATAACATAACATAACATAACATAACATAACATAACATAACATAACATAACATAACATAACATAACATAACATAACATAACATAACATAACATAACATAACATAGCATGCAGTTCATGCAAGGTAACGCCGCATGAGCAAGATAACGACGCATTTTTCGGTGCGTGCAGCCGGTAATATCGAATTATAAAACGTTATCACGTCAAAAAGTAAAAGTTTGAAGCTTATATGAAATTCTATTGATTTTTTATAATTTCTTGGTGGACTGTCTTGCGCATCTTCTTCACATAACAAATTCATGAAATTTTTTGCATGTAGAGAAAATACACCGTCAGGAAAAAAATATCAAAAATCAATGACAACAAATATCGAGCCAGCAACAAGATTATCTTTTTTGCGCTCGACTGGCTTGTTTTTTTTATATTAACAAACAAACCAAAAAAGATGCCATAAATAAAAAATACCAAGCGACATTCAAAATGTCATAAGCCTTAATGAAAACACCCATTGGGGAAACATTTTAAGGAAATAATTGTTGAAATATCTATATATAAATTATTTTTATATGTAACTACTCATATATGTACATATATAATAAATTAGAGCTAACACCCTTTTTGAGTGTTTGGCCGAACTCGTCCTCCTCCTATTTGTGGTGTGCGTCTTGACGTTGTTCCACAGATGTGGGGACCACACTTTGATGCATTTCAGACTTGCGAAGCTTGAAAGAAAACACGGAGAAGTGGATCCCATCTCCATCGTTTCAAACACGAATCGGATCCCACTTGCGAATACTGTGGGGTAAATACGATAGAAGACGTAGATTGAACTTCGCAGCATATTTGGAGCAAATCATGCTACCAAGCAGGAATGCGATGTCATAGCAGAGACTATAAAAAAACGAAGGACCCTCAAAAGACTACGAAGAAGGACCGTTGACTAATTCGCCTTTCCCCCCACGATGTAATACTTGGCGGTTGTCCCGTGGGGTGAGGAGTTTCGACGAAACAACAGGCTTGTCCTGGTTTCAAAGGGCCACTTGAGGGTAGCGCGCTACCACAACGCCCATGGAAGCAAAAAACAGAAACAAAAAACACAGTTTTATGGCGACTCCCAACGGTACATGGGTTTTGTAATATATTTTATTTGGACCTTTTTCGCAACTGAAGTACTCTCGGAGGCTTGCCTTTGCCTGCCACTTAAAACTTGAAATTTGATCTATTAAAATTTAATGGACTGTAAACCTGCGTTCCAATTTTCTTTTTTTTTTTTTTTTTCATTTTATAAATCATGCGCAAAGCTTGAAATTTGAATTGAAATGGTAATTATTTTAGAATAAACTATGTTTGTATATGGAGTTAATTTAAATTAAAAGCTGAATTAAAATACGCTAAAGAAAAAATGACGACCATGTCGCTAAACAAGCGAGTCGCTGCAATCCATTTCAACCACCTGCTGGCACTCAACAGAAGCTGAAATGAAGTCTCTTCGATTATTGTGGAGCGACCTAACGAAGAGGGTGGTTGACGTCCTATACCCCAAGGAGTTACACCTTTACTTACTTATATATTCAAATTATTATAAATTAGCCGGTCAACAAAATTTCTGCGGTACCGGTACTAAACGCAACTTTTCTCGCAAAGAGCCAGTTTGCTTATTTTTAGAATAAATGTCCTTAGGATGCCATAGAATTACAGCCAAAAAGAAAATCCAGGGTTAGGAAACTTTCGATTAAAGCACACCGTAAATAGCTAAAAAGCATCCGATGTATTTTTTCACGCAGAAGCGTATTTTATGCATTACGGGCGCCATGAGTACAACCTATAGTGATGCCCTAAATGCTATGCTTGATTTGCTCCCCTTGGATCTTAAGATACAACAGGAAGCAATAAAAGGAATGTGTAGACTCCATAAATATGGTTTCTGGCACGAAAACGGAATACCCGGAGACAGAAAAATCTTTAAGTTGCTATCTGAGCAGTATTCACTGTTTTTGGAACCTAACGACGATCTGATACCCATGGTTTCATTTGAAAAAAAATTTGATGTTAGATTTCCATTGCAAGTGCAATGAAGCAACCCATAATGCAAAACTGGAGGATATTTACAGATTTGCCAAAGAGTCTGGAAAATTCTCACAGGACTAACTACCTTTATCTCTGTCTCTATTTTTTCCTATCTCTTTCTCTGACACTTTTCTCCTTTCCTCCTTGACTATCTACCCTCTGTCCAGAGCTCTAAATACAATGGGCTTTTTAGCCTGAGTGTTTCAGGAGCCACCAAATCTCTTGGTGCTCCTTGGCTCAACCTATTCAAATTTCAAATTCACCCACCTTTTTATGCGTTTCAATAACGTTTTAAGTATTAAAGTTGCTTATTTTTTTGAAGTTGCATGTATAGTTTTTTTTACCGCACGATTCGAGCTTTAATTTCAGTAAAGGTTGAAATGTCTGGCAGTTCAGAAATATGAGAAAAGTAGAAGTAAAAACACTTAAAAACACATTTTCATTGATTTCAACCCGACAATTTTCTAAGAGTCGTTACTTTATTGGACACTTTTGGTTCCCAAAATCGTGCTCAACTCACAAAAGTACATCGAAATCTCGTTTAAAATTAAAACAAACAGAACAGATTAAGTTTTTAGGCCTCTGTTTTTAGACGCTTTGCACTGTGGTGCCATCATGACAATTACATCATTAATTTAACCCTCTGGTAGACACCTTCTTTAAAACCTTCGGTTGGGCACCCGGATGTGGCCTTTTTTCATCTTGTTCGAGGATTCCTTTTTAAAAGGTTATATCCGGAAATGAATAGAAAATAAAATTTAAGGAAGCTACCTGGAAGGAGCATAACGAATGAATTTGCGCTTCCTTCTGATGAAGGCTGCATAAGCCACATACTTCTAATATTGAGTACAAAAAATTAATGGATCCTGTTTACTAGTTGTAGTAATAGATTGCCCATCGTCACGCCAGAATACATGCAGAAATTGATTCTGTAAGAAGTATTGGCGAAAAATGCGCCACAGCTGAATAAGTGATAATTCAGCGAAGTCCCGCATGTGTTCAGAGAAGACAACGCGAAAACCCACGGGGCAGCGCATGCTGAATTAATTTCAGTTGTTGAGTGAATTGATTGGCTTTCTGACGCTTTGAATGTTGTCTAAAGTACACAACAGTTTAAACCTGCCACATTGGCATTTCTATATTTTGCTGGAAAATTATTTTTGCCAGAACGTAATAGGAGGAAACACCGCTTTGGTGTTAAATTCTAGGCTGACTAGGTTGTTCAATAAGTTTTGCGGTTCGATAAAACAGGGGTTTTTTGTTATGTTGGTACACTTTTTATATGAGTGTATACGAAATTTCATTTGAACCTGTCAATTCATTCTTTGTTTACAAGTTAGTATCGATGGGTCTCAGTATATCTTACTATGGAGAAAATCAAGTGTCGTTCAGTGATTGAATTCTCATTTTTGGAAGGTTTAAAAGCAAAGGAAATTTATGAGTGAATGTTGAAAGTGTATAGGGACTTTTCGACATCAATAAGTACAGTAGAAAGATGGCTTTCTGACTTAAAAGTAGTCGTGCAAACCTTGAAGACGAATCACGTCAAGGGCATCCAAAAACAGCAATAGCACCAGAAAGTTTAGAAAAAATTCAGGATAGAAATCGTCGAGTTACTGAAGTTGATTTAGAAGAAACTCTACGCATCTCGTTAGGCAGTGTAGGCAATATTTACACTGAAGTACTGGGCTTCAAAAAGCTGTGTGCCGCATTCGATAACAAAGGAACATAAATAAATCGTACGAATGCCAACTTCTCAGCAAGATTTAGAGCATTTTCAAAAGAATAAAGTCACTACGGAAAGACTACGGTTGAGACTACGGTCTATCACCATAATTCTAAATCAAAATAAGAGGCTAAAGAGTGGAGTGAACTTGGTTCTTCGACTCCGAAACGAGTTCGTGCCCTGAAATCGGCCTAAAAGTTGTTAGCATCAGATTTTTGGAATGCCGAGGGAATTCTGTACCTGAATTACTTGCAAACTGGTAAAAAAAAAATTTGAATATTAATGTAACCTTTTACAGCAGCTGAAGAAAAAAATTCGTGAACATACTCCTAGTTTGCAAACGAAAAAAAAAATCGTTTTCATCGGCGCAATGCATCGTTGCACAGAGCGTTTTAAAATGGCTAAAATCCATGAATTAAAGTTCTAATTGTTGGAGAATTCATCGAAATCACCAGATTTGAGCCTTAGCGATCCCCATCTGTTTCCAAACCTAAAAAAATGCATGCGCGGAAAGCGTTTTTCGTTTTTCATCAAACGATGAGGTCATAACAGCAGTGGAAGCGAATTTTGAAGCCCTCCAGAGCCTCACTTCAAATATGGAACTCATATTTTCGAAGCTCGTTGGAACAAGTGAATTGATGTTCAGGGAGACTGCACCGTATGATAAAGTGTATTTCATTTCATAAAATTGTGTTTTTCTTATCGAACCACAAAACTGATTGAACACCCTAGTATTAGGCTAATTTTGTTGCCCGCCTACTCCGACCATTCACTTGGGCCTTAGTGGCGAAAAACTGCAGAATATATAATATAATTTTTTTTTTAATTTTTCCTCCCATTTGGCAGCCTATAACAAAAAAGTGACTCCACTAAACATTAAGCTGATAAAGAACCTGTGATTAAGTGTAATCGCCACACAGTGTGAACTTTAGCAGATAATATTCAGTACTTTTTAATTCACCTAATGGCAAGCACTTATGAATGAAAATCCTTTAAAAGTGTGCCTTGCAATACTAAAAATTCGCAGCAAAAGTATTTAGGCTGCATTTAGAATCTAAAAGCAGAATGGCACCCTCTAAGAAAATTTTCAAATTAACGAGTTGTCAACACATTTTATAACACCGAACTGAATCAGAATTTTACTCAAATGGCACATTTTTCATAGCACAGCATTCCACAATGTTGCTTTATTTGACGTAAAATAAATCACTCATACTTTACCAGGCACGTTCTACACAGCAAATACATACCTACTTACATGCGTACATTCGTATAAATGTGTATATTTCAGTTAAGTGTATGCACGCACACAAGCACCAAAAGAAAACTTAGATAGTCTATGAGCAAGCATAAGCACAAAGTAATACATCAGTATAAATCATAGTAGGATGTGTAGTTTTGTTTATGGTTAGTAGGTAAATTTCTGTGATGAAATCAGCACACACACACACGCGCGCAAACATATATCTTTACATGTATAGGTACTTGTATATTTACTTTGGGGAGCACAGCTGCTGCTCGTTTGCTGGCCACTTGACATTTCTTTGCTGCACCAGCTTTCAAAGGCTGACTGAATGCTTGGTTGGCTGACAGACTGGCCGGTCTATATGCACACTCACTCACTCACCCACTCACTCACTCGCACATTTATTACAACGTCCTTGCTTTACTTTTGAGCTGTTCGTTGCTCTTCTGCTGCTCTGCCATTTCTAATCCAAGCATTAAATTTGGATTAAAGTTACATTTCTGGTTTTTCATCCAATACTGGGCTTACGAATTGTACACATGTGTATGTGTGTGTGTGTGTGTTGGCAAGCGGGTAACGTGAAAAGCTTTCAGCTACAGCATTAAGGCATCACTCTTGCTGAAACATACGCACACATACGAAAACACTTGTACGCTGCCTTTCAAGTGGTTATTCTGTGAAAAATTTAATAAAATGCCTTTTTGAGCAAATTTTCTGGTTGTTAGGCAGTTGGCATTGCTTGCTACCAACGCTGTCATCACTGCAACTAATGTACTATTTTATGTGTACAAGGTGATGTAATAAGGCCACTGATATTCTTGAAGAAATAAAACATAAAAAAATTTGTAGAAATTAAGTTTTTATTGTGTTCTCCTTTTTTCAATATGCTTTTTACTAGTCCAAGGCATTTTTTTATGATCCCCAAAATCCGTTAAATGCCTACCGCGACACCTCTGGCAGCAAAGAAGGCGCATATGAAAATGTTCCATAACTTTTTTTCATAGTTAGGGCTGTATACTTATCGAACATTTATACCCCGCTCTCAGTTTCAAAGACGGATTTAGACGACGAGCCAACTCTGGAAGCACAGTCTATATGGCAAGCCTCGACCTCCCACAGGATTGCCAAAATAATGCTACTGACTTGCAACATGAAAACAACCAACTTTATTTTATCACTCCCAAGGAAGAAATATAGAATATTGGTTGGGGTACTGACGAGACATTATCTCACTTCATATCACCCAGCTAAAATGGGACTGGTTCTGAACTGCGCGAAGAACAAAAGGGCGCGTTAGAATATTTCCTTTGCCACTGTCCTGCTCCAAAACTCGTTACAACTGTCTGGGATCGGCATACTTTTCATCTCTGAAGGATATTGCTGACAAAGTTGTAAACTGTTTATTAAAACTCGCCAAGATATATATCACGAGCTATGTTTAACATGGTTCCAACAACACTGGTAACACTGCGTACCCTTGTGGTCTATGTGAGATCTATTTAGATTATTTTTATTTATTTATTCAGTCTACAAATAATTCTTACAGACTATATTATATAATTTTTAATTATTAGTTAAAGAATATAAACAATTGTTGCCTAAAATTATATAAACTTAGTCTAAAGTCGAGGCTAGGATAATTGTTGCAGAATCGAATGCATCTCACCATTGGTTCATTGAGGGCATAGTTAGTTCTATACCGTTGATCTACAAATAAACGAACCTGCCTTAAATCATGGTGCTTAGTTTGATATGTAATTAAACTCTGTAACTCACAACAATTCATATTGAAATTTAAAAGATTATACACGAAGAGAATCGAAAAGTAGATTCGTCTGTCCTCAAGGCTTTGCAGTCCAATCAATTTGCGTCTGCCTATATAACTAGGAAGCCCTTTAGGCCAGCGCAGCTTACATAACGCATATTTGGTAAAGACTTTTTGGACTCTTTCAATCTTATTTATATGACATTGGTAGAATGGGTTCCATATTAGAGAACAATAATCTATTCGGCTTCGAATTAAGGAGACGTAGAGTGCTTTCAAAGTCAAGAGATCTGAAAAGTCTTCCGTATTACGACGTAAAAATCCAATCATAGAAAAAGCTTTAGAGATAATATAATCGATATGTTTCGAGAACGTAAGTCCTGAATCGAAGATTATGCCCAAGTCTTTGATTTCCTCTTTCCTACTAAGTATAGTATTGTTCAAAAAGTAATTATAGATGAATGGATTAGATTTCTTCCTGTATGAAACTACGCAGCATTTGTCGGTATTCAAGTGTAGGTGATTCATGGTACACCAATCTTGAAGAAGTTTGAGATCCTTTTGAAGATTGGAACAATCTTCAATACAGCTGATTTGTAAAAATAACTTAACATCATCTGCAAACATTAAGCATTTTACATATTGAAATATTTTAGGTAAGTCGTTTATGAATATTAGGAAAAGAATTGGTCCACAGTGAGTCCCTTGGGGTATTCCAGACCAAGCATTAATTAATAATGTAATGATTACCAGATGGTTATGTTTTCTCACAGATGGTGGAATCCCTACAGCTTTGGGTCGCCTACAAACGGCAGATGGTTTTTTCTGAGAAACTTTTTCAAGGCGGAAATACACTCAGAGATTTGCCATTGTCTGCCGGGGGCGACCGCTTTAAAAAAAGTTTCTGTCATTTGGTGTTTCGTGCTCGGACCCTGCCGAATGGTAATTACGCACCAAGCCATCGACAGTTACAACGCGTATGAGTTTGTTCTACAGCTGAAGAACCATCGTGGGCTTATTGGGATTGATCATATTTTCGCACAGCCTTAGAGGAAGTGCTCAGTACCCTATTTCGTGCGATAATACGTCCTGGGCTGTATGGAGAAGTGCCGTTGTAAATACATATTTTGAAAATCAATTTTATAAAATACTAATAAAATTGAAAATACAATAATAACCACACCCGGAATGGACCAGTGAAAGTAAGATCCCAGAGAGAAATGTGGAATGAAATAAAGAACCTGGTGTTCGAGGCACTCGTAAACAAAATGAAAGCAGTTTCTTTTGAAACAGTAGAACACAGAGATTATGCGAAAATACCAAATAAATTTAGTAAATATTTTGTGGCTTATGTAAAGCACAGCAACTCAAGAAAATGTCAGATTTACCAATGTCATAGAAAATAAATCTACGGTCTTTAGATTACACCAAATATCAGGCAATGAGTTATATACAGTACGTAAATCGCTAAAGAATAAATCTAATTTGGTAATATTAGTCCAAAAATACTATTAGATCATTGGATTGCACTAAGTCCTACATTACCGAGGATCATCAATACCTCAATATCTAAAGGAGAATTCCAAAAATTGTGGAAAGACTCACTGATAACGCCTATAAAAAATTTTGGATACACACAAAATGTGAGGATTTCAGGTCAACCTTAGAAAAACTGCTTGAGAAAGTTGTCAAAGAACAGCTTACAGAATTCGATTTTAGAAAGAAATAATCATGTGAGGCCTACAGTAGACCACCTAATAAACAAATGGAAAAGTATCCAAAGGCAAACAAAAATTATGGCTGCATTTTTAAACTTAAAAGGCCTTTCGCAACAATAGAAAGGGAAATACTGTCAGAGATAATAAAAATGTATCGATTAAGACATTTTTTTTCCTTGCTCACTGCACTCGGGAGCATAGGGCCTCGACAAGACTCAGTCTTGCGTTATTTTCGTTAATCTATTTGATTTCTGACAGGGTAGATGATTAGCCTGCAGCTACCAGTCCTAAGTAGTGGGAATGCCCACCTGTCGTTGCTTAGGAACAACGCCGTCTTACTGCTTGAAGCGTCATTTATGTGTCGCATTTTTCTGGCAGAATGATCACATAGACAGTTCAGGACTTCGCTAAATTTGGTGTGTCTGCGCTATTACCGTGATTGTCCGCTTCCTCTTACTGGCGCCACTGTTGCAATGTGTAACTGTGCCTTTTTCTTTGTTTTTTGCTTGTTTTAGCAGCCACAATGCAAGTAATGCGCTAACTTTTGTGCGGGAGTAAGGATTGGAAAGATAAGGTTGTTGGGGTGGAGGAATGAAATTAAGAAATAATGCAATCCTATACAATCCCTATCTAACTGGAACGACTCAAAAGGGAACAAAAGTAAACGTGATGCGCCTCTGAATTTGGAAAAGTAAAAGTAGGTGTCCCACATGGGTTCAACTTAGGTGGGCATTACACAAATAATATTGAAAACGTTTCAAAGCATTGTAAAATAGAAATGTACGCAAACGGCACTCTAATATATATATGCAGTAGGAAAAAGTTAAACTGAATGCGAAAGCAAGCTAATGTATGGCATTTAACAAGTCAATTCATGGCTCAAAGGTGATAACGTAAATTAAACGGACAAAAAAAAAGATGATGAAAATAAATAGGGGCAGTCAAATTGAATTAAAAATAAATGATGTTGGCATTGAGAAGGTGAACCGAATGAAGTATTTAGGTGTTTTTGCAGATAAAAATATGAAATTTGGCAAGAAAAACTGGAAACAAGATTGGCTTTCTTAGAAGATGCGAAACAAAATCAGCACAATAACTGGAATAAGTATTAATAAAGTTATTATTAAGCCCCACTTTGAATACTGTTGAACCATCCTATACAAGGTGAAGTCCAAAATAAGCCAGACTGAAATGAAATAGAAACGACAGGAGCTTTTTTCTGATAATTTCGCGTTTATTTATTCAAAATAGTCCCCTCTGGCCTTGATACACTGTTTTGCGTGATCTAAAGGCTTTTCGAAATAACATTTCAGGTCATTGACCGGAATGTCCTTTAGGATGTCGGTACAAGCCTTTTAGATGGCCTCTACGGACGCAAAACGTTTTCCTTTCATAGCCAGTTTCAATTTTCCCAATAGGTAGAAGTCATAGGAAGCCATATCAGGTGAATACGGTGAGTGGTTGATGGTCAAAATGCGAGTTCCAGTTAAAAAATCAGTCACAAGAGTGGATCGACGAATGCGATGCAACAAACGCTTGCCTAGATAGAAAATTGCATTGACGGTTTGGCCCGTTGGCACAAACTCCTTGTGGACAATGCTCTTGGAATCGTAAAAACAAATGAGCATCGACTTGATTTTTGACTTCTCCAAACGTGATTTTTGGGTGGCGGCTCGTCTGGGGCCTTCCATTCGGGACTTTGACGCTTAGTTTCAGGTTCATGTTAGCAACACCAGTTACAATATTGTAAAAGAAGTTCTCGTCTTTTCTCGCTTCTTTAATGAAGTCTTTCCAATGTTGAATTCTGGACAATTTTTGGTCCTCAGTTAATTTGTGCGGAATGAAACGTGCACAATTCTTTCGTAAGCTCAAATTATCAGTTAAAATGCGATAAATCGATGTTTTGGAGATTTTCAAATCCGATTTCATGAATTTCAACCAAGATTTCGGTTCATTTTTGATAAATTTATGACCAATTTCGATGGAGTTTTCGGTGATTACTGATTTTCGGCGGCCCGTATGTTCATTGTTATTTATGTCATCACAACTATCTCTGAAACGTGTAAACCACTCATGAACTCTGGTACGACATAGACAATAATCGCCATAAGCTTTTTTCATCGATTCAAATGTTTCGGTAAATGTTTTATCGATTTTAAAACAAAATTTTTTATTAGCGCTTTGTTCGAAACTCATTTTTGTACTGATGGCACAAACATACTGACATCTTAGACGCGTTAACTTCACTTCCACTTTCTTTTCGAGTTACACAACAATTAACAAAGAGCGCTCGGGCGCTCCGGAGTGGATAGCAAAACTTTAAATGCTTCTTTTTCTCAAAAGTATGTTTTCTGAACTGGTGATCGCTGTAACTTAAAAGCCGCTTGGCAGATTTCAATAAAATGTATACTGCTTTTGAAAAACATAAAAAATTCGTGCCCGATCGAAGAATTTTTTTTTTCAAAAATTTCGATTTTTTTTTTAAATAATTAATTGTCGGTTTTTTTCGCGAAAATCTTAAAAATATAAGAAACTAAAAACAAATGTAAAATAGAATACAAGAAATACTAATAAATCTTAATTAGTAATTCTAATATTGTAATAAAATAATAAAGTTTACTATCAAATCACGATAACGCTCACCGTACACTGCGACAGCCTTTATACTTTCGAAGAAGCGTTAATACTTTCGAAGAAGTAAGGTCTGTTGATGCTTTCAGCCCAAAAATCACACCAAATGGTGCGAAACTGAATAAAAATGCGGCAGTTTTGATTGGTTTAAGTGAAAGTATGTCTCAATGTGAAATGCATTTCCTGCAAAACGATCATTTTCACAAAACGTTCAGATCGCACTTAAGCCTTGTTCAACTGAGTATCGCTTCATAACAAAATTTGCCAGAGCCTCTCGCGCCAATTGCTTAAAACACAAATATTTATAAAAAATTACTAAACCACAAATAATCGCTGCCAACGATTTGCATCACCCATGAGTCACCCTATATGCATGCACACGTCTTTTGATGGCTGGTATTTGCTATTGCTTTGTGACTTTGCTTTGTTGTGACAGCAGAAATAAATTTAAGAATTAAGCGCTGAGCCCTAATTGCATACATACATACATAGTACATACATAAAAGTATGACAGGGCATTAATCCTATTTAATTTTTTTCTTTTGCAATTTATACAAAGCACTTTTTTCACTTTTTATACAAAGCGAATAGAACAAATTAAAATTCATTTTAGTAGTTAGAGTAGCAGATCAGTCGAACTTTGTAGTATATTAATACCTGTATATATACCTAAAAGTCAAGCGTCCTGCTTCTCACCACATATCGCGCAAGGGGTTATGTAATTCTATTACATCTCAAAACGATCCGTCTGAAAATAAGCATTGACACATTACATAACACCTGTCGCAATCTGTTGTACGCATCATTATGCACCTCTCCAACTAATTAGGAGTTTCATATGAATTTTTAGGGGTTTTAGTTTTTGGCCCGCTTTTTTGCTAAAAGTGGTTTGGTCCCGCCTTATAATGGCTCTTTTGACAAGTAACTATAAAGAGTCTTTCAAAATAGGCGCTTAGATATTTTTTTAAACAAAGCATGTAATCATTTCAATATTTTTATTCAAATTCGGCTCTTAACAATTATATGTAAAAACGGTGCAACAGTCCACTCATAAATAGCAAATTGGTAAGTACGTTGAGATATCAAAGTTAAAGGTTGTTCAGCAACACTTTGCGCTACAGCTGCAATATTTTCAACAGAATCTGCCAGTTTGATGTATCCTCAACAGAAACAGTTTATTTTTAGCTCTTTCACCAACCTTTCATTTGCAGGCTCATTCAGACCATATTTTTACCAAAAAAGTCACGAATTCTGCGATATGTTGCTCTTAAAAATCGAGGATTTTCATAACAAGTTTCAATAATTTTAATACACACAAAAATTGGGACTTCTCCATCTTCCATCTACACGTACAGAAAAGTCGGACGTTATTTTTGCTTTAGCAATGAAATTAAATTTTGTCCTTATCGCTAAAAATAAATGTATGCATGAGATTGATAACATTGACCAGTGGAATTTTGACCACACCCCTATGAGTATTCCGTCAAAAATTGCAGACTTTCTTTAAAACTACTAACTAACGAATTCGTGCATCGTATAAATATGCCTGGGTGTTTGCCCGACCGCTTCCTCTTATTTGTGGTGTGCTTCTTGATGTTGTTTCACAAATTGAGGGGCCTACAGTTTCAAGCCGACTCCGAAAGGCAAACATTCTTTTATAAAGAGATTTTTCATTGCAGAAACACACTCGGAGGTTTGTCATTACCTGCCGAGGGGCGACCGCTATTAGAAGCAACTTTTTCTTAAGTTTAACGTTTCACGGAAATTCGAACCCACGTTCACCGTTTTTCCGAATAGTAGTCACGCACCAACCCATTCTGCTATGGCAAAAAAATGAAATCTCAATTTATTCTTGCTGTAAACGGAAGTTTATTTAACTTGATAGTAGTCATTTAAAGCTTTCAAATAGATGCATCCGTAATGCTTATGACCGAGGATTTGAATACTACCTTGGTCAAAACGTAAGCGAAACAACCGTCAGGTGATGATCTCAGTCAACTAATTTTCTTGGTTTTTTTGTTAAGTTACCATATCTGTGATTACTATTCCTACCAAATTTTTTTGGTCATTGCTTGATATTCGTAAAAGTTACGCCATTTTGAGTAGATCTACCTTTTCACGTGTTTTCAATTTTTTGCAGTTCTAAAAATGCATTTGATTTTGTATTAAATGTTGCCTTACAAAGGGATTCTATGGTGTGAAAACCTTCGAATGTTGGAAAACTGCTTTAGTGATGATACTTTAAAGAAAAAAGGCGTTTACAAGTGGCAAAAACGCTTCAAGAAATATCGGGAGTCCATTGAAGATAACGAACGCAGTGACAGTCCATCGACATCAAAGCTGATGAAAGCATCAAGTTTATCAATGACCGGAAAACAATCGGTAATCTTCAATCAATCCGCACATTGCAGTTGATCTCAAAGAACGTAAATTTCATGCAAAAAGGAGGGCGCGTTTATATCGCCAAAGAAATGATTTCCAAAGCTGAATTTAACCCAACACTCATCATTCATGCAACGCATCAATACTGAAGACGAAACGTAACTTTATCAGTACGACACGCAATTCAGATACCAGGCGCATTGATCAGAGAGCTCCAAATGAACCAAGACCAAATAAAACACGTCATTTTCAGACAAAAAAAAGGAAGGCTTTTTTCACAGTTTTTATTGATCGCAACGGTATTGTGCACCACGAATTTTTTCCCGAAGATCAAACAGTTGATAAGTTTTGGTCGTAATGAGACGTTTACGTAAAGGAATTCGCCAAAAAAAGATAGGTTTTGTGCAAAAACAGCTCGTGGATTTTGCAACATGAAGTGAAGTTTTGACCAAAAACGAAACGAATACGAGCCAATAGCCATCGAATTTACTTGATATGGCTGCTTGCGATTCGTTTTCAGTTTGATCGAGAGTCAAAAAACCACTAAAAAACGCGTTGTAACAGCCGAAAGGAAGTAATGGAAAAATCGAAGACGGCTCAGATGGATATAACGAAAATAGAGTTCGAAAAATGTTTCGAGAGCTATATCAAACCTGACAGAAGTGTGTTGCAGTTGCTGGGGAGTACTTTGAAGGTGATAATATCATTTTTGTGGATATTTAATTTTTTTAATTTTTTTTATATATTCCGGGGTAAGTAAGAAAGACGGCACTACTGGTGCGTATCGTGGTTATGTTTAGTGCGTAGCATCTCTTGGAAGGGCACACACCAAATTTCAGCCAGATCGGTATATTTCTTTGTGTTTGACATTAGTTTGAATCTACTTACTCGATTTTCGATCTACTTACTCGAGAGATTTTCGAATGGTTCTTTTCCGTCACGACAACGCACCAACTCATTCCGCAGCAGTTATGGTCGCAAAATTAATGGAAATAGGGTTCCAACTCGTTTCATACCTCCCCTTTTCTCCAGACGTTTCCCCCTCGGATCAGTCGGACTACTATTTGTTCCCCAATTTGCAGAAATTACTGGCGAAAAAGGGCTTTATTCGGGCGAAGAGTGATGGCAGAAACTAATAGCTATTTTTCAGACTTTCAGACAATTCCCATTATTCGGAAGGGGTCAACAAACTAGAATACCATTGGACGAAGCGTATGAGCCTAAAAGGAGACTATGTCGAAAATTAAAAAAGGTTCACCCCAAACAATTAATTTTTTTTTTTTATTTGCTTGAACTTTTCAAACGGCTATTTGTACCCACATAAAAGGTTTGTAAAGTGTTATTAGAAAAAATATTTCTGGCTCCTAAATATATTCATCATATAAAACGTCCTTTCTAAAATTTGGTTCACTTAATACGAGAAGAAAAAAGTTAATTGAACAAAAACTGGTGTATATGAATTTTGAGGCCACCGCAGCCGAATGGGTTGGTGCGTGACTATCACTCGGAATTCGGAGTACGTTGGTTCGAATCTGCGTGAAACACCAAAATAAAAAAATCATATTTTTCTAATTGCGGTCGCCCCTCTCGGCAGGCAATGGCAAACCGCCGAGTGTATTGCTGCCATGAAAAAGCTCCTCATAAAAAATAACTGCCATTCGGTGTCGACATAAAACTATAGGTATCTCCATTTGTTAAACAACACCAAGACACACGCCACAAATGGAAGGAGGAGCTCGGCCAAACACTCAAAAGGCCTTCCCGTGCGGAGCGTCTCCCAAGCGATCACCCGAATCGGCTGGTGGGGGAAAATGATCGTTGGGCCTTCCCCTTCCACTAGAAACCGGTCCCAGTTCGCTGGCAACAGCGGTGCAGTCAACATCGCTCCGCGCGTGAAAGCTGTTTTAAAAGTGGGTTAGGATTTTGCAGTGGCGAAAATGCAGCGATCGTTGGAGCAACAACAACAAAACGAGTACCGAAACCATTGCGCTACTCAAGGAGGCTTACGGGGACCATTCTCTGTCCAGTGCCCAGGTAAAACGGTGGCACAAGTCGTTCAAGGAAGGCCGGGAGGACGTCGAAGACGAACAGCGATCTGGAAGGCCTTCGACGACGCAAACAGACGAAGATGTGAACCGGGTTCGTGAATTTTTGAACATGCTTCCCCACCCTCCCTACAGCCCAGACCTGTCCCCTCCGGACTTCTTCTTGTTCCCGCGCCTGAAAAGAAAGCTGAAAGGAAGGCGTTTCGACTCCATCGAGGCAATCCAAAAAACTGTGACAGCCGAATTGAACGCAATTCCGGCGGACGAGTTTAAAAAATGGTTCCTGCAGTAGAAGGACCGCTACCAGCGGTGTAATATATTAACGCTCAAGTGTCCTATTTTGAAGAATGTTAGTTGTGTAAGCCAAAAGGTTTAGTAAAACTGCCTAAAAAAATAAGGCTGATTACTTTTCAATGAAACCCTGTAAGCGCCAATGAATAATAATATGACCTTTTTTCTCTAGCAGTTTTTCATTAAAGACTCCAACTAACGAAACTAAACTTAATTTTTTTAATTGGAATTTGTATTACTGGTTGATAGCCTAAAATTAAATATAAAAAAATCGAGTTTGAAAAAAGGTTAGTTTATTTTTTTTTCGTTTAACATTCAAATCTACAGAAAAAAGGCTTTATTTTCTATAAATTGAATGTTAGCAGCTCAATTGTAAAATTCTTGTTAAAATTTGTGGCTACGCAAGTGAGATAAATTACATATGTATGTGTCAGCAGCGCTACTCAGTTGGAAAATACTTGCAAACTAAAATTTACATACACACTCGCACATTCATACGCGTTTAAGTGAAATTTTACTGAATTTTCTAGGTACCTTCTGCTTTATTGCACTTAATGCTTCAAGATTATATGCCGCTTTCACCAACCAGATGCATTTCTGAATGTATGAGAAAAAGAAAAGAAAACACTACTTTGATTTTAACACTTTCCAGAGAAAGCAGTACCACACTGCGTATGCGGAATATATTTCTAAATGAAATCCCTTAAAAATTCATGCATAATAGATGAGGATGCTTCTGCACTGAAAAATATGAAAACATAAAAACAGATAATCCTTTGAATTGCAATCCACATAGAGAATGTTGCACTCTTAACATGCATGCTTGCATTCACACACACAGACATACACATATGCACATACCAAATTGTACATAAATAAAGCAATTTGTCACTTCGCACTTCATTGCCGAGCATTAAGGCAACAGCCAGCAGCCAAGCAACCAGCAGCTAGCAGCAAAGCAAGTGGGAACTTAAGCCGGCTGAGTTGCTATAGTTTACCGATTGCACTCCACTGAAGAAGGAACTACTGCACGAGTAGTGGTTTATTTGGCATACGCACACACACACACACACACGCACATGCATGGAAACACATTGGACTGGACACATTTGGAGACATTTCGAAAGAGTTTTACTTAAAAGAAAGTTCATGGAATATTTCAAGTGCTTGGGTATGAATTCGTATGCACAACTCTTTGTAGTTGTATTGGTACGTGCATATGTCGTGAATGGTATACTAAAGATTTTTATTACACTCTTGATAATTTAAGCAATAACTCACGTAACTAATCACCACATAAATAATCTAAAAAGAAGACGATGCCAACCTAGTACACGAATTACACGAACAATAATGTCGAGAAGAAGCACACGAACAAAGAATGTGGGACAACAACAATAATAACACGATTAAGCCAGGAAGTTCACCAATACATGCACGCATATAATATTTTGAGTTCTTGGGTATAAAGTAGCTCTCAGTACTTGAAAAGTAGCAATCCAAGCGACAGGAAATTATTTTACAACAACAGCTTGCATAATGACAGCAGCAGCAACGACAGCAGAAAACACAACAATAAACCATGCTGGTGCAGAAGCCAAAGAATTATAAGAAATATATAACAATTTGACTGCACAATGTTGCTGGCGCATTAGAATTTTCGAAGTTGGCAGATAGGCAGCAAAAGTTCTTGCCTGCTGTGCCGGCGCAAGCAAATCCAAAGCCAAGCATAGGAGCGAAGTGAGCCAACAGGCTAAACGAGAGCATATGCGATGGAATTGGTGAAGCTACCAGCAGAAGCTAAGTGAGTAGATACACAAGCGGCGACTCAAATGGACACGCGTATCTTAAATTAAAATTAGTTTAAATATTTTGCAAATATGGATGAATTTTTTGATATTTGCAAAATTATTTGACAATAAATGAGATAATCCGTAGGGCACCGTTGCCAAACGATTTGGTGGGTGGCTACGATTCAGAGTATTTAGGTTCGAATTTTCGTGCATGAAAAGATTTTGCTACTGGCTCTCACCCTGCGACAGGCAAGGACTAAACTCAGAGTGTATTTCTACCATGAAAAAACTCCTCGTAAAAAACACAAATATATAACCGACTCCGAGATTTAAAACTATAGATCCACCCATTTGTGAAACAACATCAACACGCACGCCACAAATAGGAGGAGGAGCTCGACCAAACACCCAAACAGAGAGCGGGAATTATAAACGCATATAAATAAAGGGTTTTCCAATAACAGGTGTTAGTGGTGAATGGATTGCGCTATCGAGAGATGATTAACGATTTTTATGGCCGGAATCGGATGGTATGGATCTGCACAACGTTTATATTTAACAAGATGGCGCTAAGTGCCACACAAGCAACGAAACCATTGATCTTTCAAGGGAAAAGTTTCCGGATTGTGTTATCTCTCGAAGAGGTGATCACAATTGGTCACCGAGATCTTGTGATTTAACACCTTGTGACTTTTTTCTTTGGAGTCACGTGAAAGAGAAGGTCTCCGCCAATAGCCCAGGGTCGATTTAAGACCTCAAAGGTGGAATTCGTGAGGCTATCGAGGACATAGGACAGCCACTTAGCAATTCGGTTATGGAAAATGTCATGAAAGGGTTATTGTCCTGTAAGCGTGGTCGTGATGGTCATTTGCCTGATTTCATTTTCCACTATTAACGGCATACCTTCCTCTTTATAATGAAATAAAAATGCGATCATTTATATTAAAAAATATCATTTTTCTCTTATTGGAAAACTCTTTATATGAGATAAACCGAACGTCCTTTTCAATTTTCTCACTTCCATTTCATTTCATTTATTTCAATTCTAGGGCATCAACATAGTTTTTAAAGATCTCTTAAAGCTAATTGAGTTTAAATTACTAAGATTAATTAAATAAGTTAAAAAGCATAGTTCAAAATTCATACAATGCCCCTCCTTGACACCGAAAAATCGGGCGAAATAGAACCCGAGATATCGAAATAATTTAAATTGAAATCGGTAGGTGTTACGTGGAAATCTAGGCGGTATATCAAAATGAATGTCCGGGATTGATCAATATGAGAGAGTTATGTAGTATCAGCAGAGATAGAGAAACATTTTGTGATATCTTATTACCATATTTTAAAGATTTTTATTACTTTTCAATTTTTTTCTTTTTTTTTTTTTAGTTTTACACGCATGTAAATCTATGATGAATTTATATACGAACTTATGCTATGATTTCAAATTATTATGCAAATAAATAAAAGACAGCACGCAGAAGATCGAATGTACGACTACATTTCAATTGAGGGAAACAAAAAGTCAATTAACATGGCTCATTTTTGAAAAAAAGTCAAATCATGACGCCGTATTAGAACCGCACTAAACACCGCCTGCTAGGTATACATCGGCTTCTCCGTGACTACATTTGGATTTTCCGAACCCCAAATGTGACAATTCTGTTTTGTTGTTTATTAAATTTTTTTTAATTTTTCGGTAAAAAAGCCCTTTTACAACCGATCATTCTTCATTCAAATTTTCAAGACTTTCTGCAAGTAAAGAGCAATCAATTTATAAACGTTTGATATATCAGAAATGTTAGTTTAGCTGACAAAGCCAAAAAAATCAATAGTTCAAGTCTAAAGTCAATATGGACCGCCCTTTAATGCAAGTTGTGTATCCAAAGTGGTGACAATATATAAAAGCGTTGAAGGGTTATTCACCTGTAGAATTAAACTTCGCATTAAGGAAAACGATTTTTTCACATCTGTTAAATTCTTTTACAAATATGAAACGCGACGCTTAGAAGTCTGATACTGCCCACCAGTTTTTAGTAAATGCATTTTTTTGTTGTTTTTTTCGCTTTGTGGGTCATCACCAATACCATATTTTCTAAGTGCCTGACAATTCAATGAATTATCTGTTTTTTTCTATTCTTCAGTGAAAAATTACTTATGGTACTTGCACCAATGGAAAGTTTGTAGTTGTAATACAGCATAAATTTATTTGCAAGCACAGATTAAGAGATACTTTAAAAGCTCAGCCCTCAAACTACATATGTTTTGTATACAAGTAGTAGTAAGTGTCAATACCATTAATTTCACTGGTGCAACTGGGAATGCCTGCTTCAAACCGACCTGCAAACAACCTTTTCGATCGTGATTTGCAACGAGAAACACACTACGATTCTGACGAATTGGGAACATTCGTTAGAACAAATCTTCCGCAGTTGATTCCAGAACAACGCATTGCGTTTGACAGAATTATGCGCGCAATCACAGAACAAAGCGGTGGACTGTTTTTCATAGATGCGCCGGTGGTACAGGCAAGACTTTTATTCTTTCACTAATTTTGGCAACCCTACGATCTCAAAGTAATATTGCACTGGCTATTGCATTATCTGGAACTGCGGAAACTCTTTTGGACGGTGGCCGAACAGCGAATTCAGCATTGAAACTGCCGTTGAATTTAGAAAACACCAAGGCACCAACAGGCAACATCAGCAAAATCTCTGGAATGGGAAGAGTAAATGTACACTGTCTCACAAGAAAGCATTGGAAGCGCTTGATTGTACACTGCGAGATTTGAGAGGAAACAGACGGATCTTCGGTGGCGCAATCATTTTATTGACAGGTAGCTTTCGACAAACACTGCCCATTATACCACGTTCAACACCCGCTGATGAACTTAATGCATGTCTTAAATCCTCAATTCTATGGCATCATTTACAGAAATTGACTTCGAAAACTAACATGCGTGTACAACTAAAACGGGATGCATCGTCTGGAAATTTTGCAAAACAATTATTGGATATTGGAAATGGGCGAATGGAAATTGATGAATCTACACAATCTATCACCCTGCCAGCAAACTTCTCTAAGATCGCAGAAAACATCCACGAATTGGTGCAAAAGGTTTTCCTAAACATGGCACAAAACTACAAAACCCATCAGTAGCTCAGTACGCGTGATATATTAGCAGCCAAAAACATCGATGTTAATACCATCAACTTCACCATTCAGCAAGGAATACCCAGTAAAACTGTGGAGAATCAAGATGAGGTTGTCAACTATCCAACTGAATTCTGGTATTCGCTTGATTTGCCAGGCATTTGCCGCCGCACGTTCTTACATTGAAAATTGGCGTACCCATCATTCTTCTTCGAAACATAAATCCACCACGACTTTGCAAGGGAACCAGACCCTCAGTCAAGAAAATGATGAACAATGTTATCGAAGCAACAATTTTGACAGGAAAATTCAAAGGTGAAGACGTACTGTTGCCACGTATCCCAATGATCCCGACAGATATGCCATTCGAATTTAAATGTTTACAGTTCCGGTGCGACTCGCTTTCGCAATGACTATTAACAAAGCACATGGACAACCATTACAAGTGTGTGGATTAAATTTGGAGAATCCATGCTTGCTCACATGGGCAGCTCTATGTGGCTTGCTCACGTGTCCTTCTGATTTATTCGCCTATGCACCAGATGAAAAAACAAGAAATATTGTGTATCCCACAGCACTTTAATACACATCGAATTCAAACTAAACTTTGTAATGTCACAATTTTTCGAAATAAACAAAATCAATAAAATGGTTGATGGATGAATTAAATGTTTGTGGACTGATTTTTCTTTAAAGTTATTTTTCTTAAATTTATTTTAGTTGTTGGCGTAGCAACGCGTGCCGGGTACAGCTAGTGGGAATATAAAAAAGAAATCCAAAATGTGATTTTAAGTGCAATTCGATAATAAAGGCAAAACACAACTCAATAATAAACGCAAAACTATTTTAAACTTTAAGCACTCTTTCGTCTACTACAGCTACTTAAATATCAAGTAGCTGTAAATTTACAAGGTCCGTTACTCGAAGTGTAACCAACTTCAGACTGCTCGCGTAGCTGATGGATGCAAAGATGCAGTTCAAACAGAGTTCTCCCCAAAACTATTTGTAGATACTAAATACCACAAAAATTTAACACCAAGACTGCCAAATTATTTGGCCTTAAAGCTAGGAGTTTTCTCTTATGAATATTGTAGATGTTGTAGAGATGAGGAAGAGGAAGAGGAAGAAGCAGTTGAGCGCTTCCACTGCAATTGTTCAGCCATAGCTAAAATCAGTGGAAATTTTATAGGTAAATACTTTTTCAATTCTCTTACGGAACTGTCCAACATGGAGATGACCCCAACCCTACGCTTCTTAAGAGACACAAAATGGCTCCACGAAGAAAAATTAAAGAAGTTCTCCTGTCGCGTAGTTGTATCACAACGGACCCGTAAGGTCTAAGTGTGTTGGTCATACAGACAGACTGACTACCACCATAACTTAACCTGACGTAGGGTTTTATTTGAAAATGAATGTCCATGAATGAAATTTCATTACTATAAAAAATTATGTATAGCAGAAAAAAATGCATTTCAAGTCCCTACTTAGCAGATCTACTTCAAATTCAAGGAAACCTTGTACGCGAAGGAAAAAAAATTTTATGTTTATGAGCCTTTATATGAACGACGTACGGGCGTAGGTAAAACCACCCACTCAAACAGGTAGTTTGAATTTTTAGTTTATTGGTACTCTTATAAGGCAAGAAAGTAACCGCTTTTAGCGCCGCAGGATCCAATTTTTCCAAAGTCTTATTGCACTGCATAAGGCATAAAAAAATACATATTTTTTATAAATAGAAAATAAATAGTGTAGCAATTGAAAAAAATATATATTTTATAGAAAAAATATATATTTATATATAAATACTTCTTCCCATTGGCTAAGTTAAAAATCATCACTGATCATTAGTTAAGAATTTGTGTGGCCCTTAAGTTAAGTGTACAAAGCTTTAGGCGAAAGGCGCCATGTTGTACATATGAAAAAGAGCATTCGGTTGCTAAAGAGCGGACAAGCGAGACGTCTTTTCTTTCAATACGCAATTTTTTTATAAATAAAAACTTAACAAAATAAACGCCTTTATGCTGACTGCCTTTCTAACTTAACCGTATTTGATTCCTCATATCTCTCACATCTATTGCAATCCAGAGAATTTCTATGCTGTAAATCGTTCCATTAGTTAATGTTAATCTGAATGAAAAATTCAGGATAGAGGCAGGCAAAATAGTTTATCTTTTCTTCTAAAAAAGCATCAAATAGCTGGCACTAGGCTCTACATGAGACCTTCTGAACAGTGTAGTAATAATTTCAGGAAAATATGATTAATGAAACCAGCAGCTGTCATTTTTGCGAGCTGGGTATTGAAACGGCAGAGCGCACTTTGTGCAGCCCTCGCAAGATGAAAACTTACAAATTTAAGTGATCTGATGCTAAAGCTGTTAGTCATAAAAAAATTAAAAAAAAAACCTGAGGAAGTGCTGAAATTCATTTTGTAGCCTTCAAATATTTACACACGGGCAAGAAAAATTGTTCATACCAAAGGCCAAAAAAAGACACTATGGCCCAATATAAACAGCAAAAATGTTTTCATTCAACATTTTCGTGGCGTCAGAATACATTCAACCCATCCTACACTATTTCTAAAAATGAGCTACAAAGTGCAACAGAATTTAAGGATCTTGGAGTTTTAGTTGATAAGAAATTTTCCATTTCCGAGCAATAAATAGAAGAAGAGGGGTGGAAAGGAGGAATGAAACCTAGCACCAATACGTTTAATTTATTTACTGACGGCTCGAAAATATTAAACGGAGTAGATGGACGGATCTATTGCGCAGAGCTAGGCATCAGGCAGTCATTCAAGCTACCTGATCACAGCACTATCTTTCATGCAGAAGCCTTTGCTGTAGAGAAAACATTGAGCAACTCCAAAATAAATAAGGCGAAGACATTGTACAACTCCAAAATAAATATATATGCGTTGACAGTCAAGCAGCAAAAGCAAAGCAAAAAACTCATATGAAACTTCATCTTAAGTTGTTCTTAAAAGCAGGGAAGCTATAGAGAGATTGACAGCAGCCAGGTGGATGTACATCTACTGGGTAGCCGGATATAAGAGAATTGCAGGAAACGAAATTGTAGATGAGATTGCCAAAAGTGCGGCTTACATACCATTTGAACAAGAAAACAACATTTCAAAACACGCAAAGATTATCTACATACAATGACATGAAAAAACGGAAAGTTGAACTATCATAGGTTTACTGACAGCCCACAACTTGCTGGTGGCACACGCGCACAAGATAGGCAGTACAATCAATGATAAGTGCAGATTTTTAACTGGAAGAGTAGGAAAGCTTAAAACACCTTCTATATCCCCGCTATGTATTAGCCAGAATACGAAAGAAATGCTTAGGAGCTTCACAATATGAGAAGTTAGAATGCCGCTCTTAGTGCTTCACAATGTACTTAGGTTTGCATAAGACTCAAACTTATTACAAGATGTCTACTACAAAGAAGCGTAAAGATCCAGCTCCATCTGGTACCACTAAGGAGCAATAGACATATTTTATGGCTTTAGGCAAGCCAGGTCAACTTAATCGTTCCTTCAGTGGTCACATTTATTTATTTTATTCTTTCAAAATCGTACTCGGTTCTAAATTTACGTACGTCGCAATGCATTCGAATTTTCTCATACGCATAAGCTGCTGTTTACGGCTCTTATTCGTTCACACGCAAAGTACTAAGTTAACATTTGGAGACCACACAGCCAACTTTCGATAAATAGAATAGTGCTTAAGCGGGTAAAAAACACTACTCAAGCAGGCAATTCATTCCCTACAATTTGAGGACTCTAACTCTCGGATGAAGCTAATTAATTATTAATCTCTAGAAAAAAGAATCTAATCTATGGAAAAGAACAGTCCTTTCACCCTCGTTTATTTTGTTTATTTTCAGTGTTGTTAATGGCCTCGTCGACTGTCCAGATCTACCTGAGCGGATATACTTTAATGTTCCACAAATGAGTTTTCTCTATGTTTACCCTTTTATGCGGACAACTTTAAAACTAACTTTGCGAGTAATGCGCCCAACGCTCGCGAACTCAGAGACTTTGATTCATTATCCAGTTGCAGTCTGTTTGATTTCGCTTCTTTTAGATCCAATTTTGTGAAAATTTATATTTAGTTACTTAATGTTGAATTTTTATTGATTGCTAATATTTTAGTTGCTAAATCCGGCTTGCTTTTCTTTACATTTTTGTGTAGTCTGTAAGGTAATTTCTACTATAGATTATCAAAATAAAATTTCAATAAAAATTCAAATAAATATAATGTCTTTATATTATATTATAAATTCTGAGCTTACTCTTTCGCTCCTACTTTTTCTCCACACTTTTTCTGTCATGCATTTCTAAGCCAAAGGGAAATTTTAATTTAAGAAATTTAACGATTTTTTCACCTTTTTTCATGAGATATTGAAATATTTAGTAATATTTTCTTAATTTATTATGCTAAGCCCAGTACGCAAGCAGACAGAATCAAGAGGGCATTTTAGAGGGGCCATCTAAAAAAATCCAAAATGCTGCCTTATACAATTGATTGTAGTTATTTGCGTGGTCATATGTATGTACGTAACCACACGAGAAAACAACGCATTCAAATTATTGAAACTTACTATGAAAATGGTCAATCGTTAAGGACAAAATATATCAAAATTTGTGCTTTTTTTGCTGGAAATAAAAGTCCAAATGAGTTGACAATTCAGAAGCAGGTAAGAAAATTTCAAGAAACCGGTTCTGTCGAGGAAAGGGCAGAAAGACTGGCAGTTCAAAAACTCGACGTTCTGCTGAGAACATTGCTGCTGTAGCGCAAAGTGTTGCTACACAACCTTCAACATAGATATCTCGACGTTCTTATTAATTAAGCATTCATGGATCGACTGTTTGTTGGATTTTATATAAAGTTTGGCTTTTGCATCTTTACAAAATTTAATTAGCACAAGAATTTAAGCCGGAATTTCATGAAGCAGTAATTTTTTGAATTATTTCTTTGCTGAACTCAGTGCGATAATGCGTGAGCGAGTCCTTGAAAATTTGAATTCTCGTATAAGAGCCGTACTGCTGGAGAGCATTTAAATGCCAATCAAATGTCATTTTCTCATATATTTATTAAGAACCATATTTTGACTTAAAATATTGAAATATGAAAGAATCTAATTTTTTATTTTATTTTATTTTAAAACCACGTTTAGGCTCGTCGTTTGAAAGACCCTATATAAATCAAAATTTTCACAGGCGATTTGCATAAATCTGGTAGCATTGGAAAGTTTATAAATCATACAGTACTTCTGTTTGATTACCTACATACATTTTCTAACAAATTATTTTTTTATAAACCTCAACTTTTTTATTCCCCAAATTTCGTTTCATATTCCTAAACATTTTTTGACACAACTACAACTGAGAATTGCCTTTAAAGTACGCGGCTTAGCGCGTTGGAGTCTCAAAGGCCTAGGGAGTTATAACTACTTGAAAATACTCTCACTTTAAGCACTACCAAAGCAAAATAAAAAACTTATCGAATTGAAAGAAAATCATCTTCACGATAGCCACTTAACCGATAGACTCAAGCGCGCCAGTCGTTTCTTTCTCATGCTAACTGGCGTCAGTTGGACACACCAAGTGAAGCCAAGTCCTTCTCGACCTGATTTTTCAATGCAGAAGACGCCTTTCTCTGCTACCACCAGCTGATACCTCACCAAATATTTTCAGAGCCAGAGCATTTTTATCTATTCGGAGAAGAAAATGAAGTATCGAAGAAAATGCGGAAATGAGTTATTTTGAAATATGTAAATTTAAAACATCTCCGCATAGCTTCCAAAATGTAGTAAGACGCAAAGGAACTTCAGCAGAACGAATTGCATGAAAAGAAAAAATTCCTGTTTCTACTTGAAACGTGTTTCTATGCATAAACATACGTGTGTGTATGTGTCAGAAACACACTTCTTTAATTGTAAATAAAACAATTCCATAGAAATATATAAATTTCTATGAACTACAGCGTGGAAGAAACACAACTTGCCAGACGCAGTCCAAATTGAGCTAAACTATTCAATTGGCTCCTTAACACCCCACCATCACCCCCAGCGTACACTTTAGGCGCGCTCCAGAAGATTGCCGTTGATACTAAGCAAAATAAACCTAAAAATGTGCCAAATCCCAGCAAATCCGATAGTGAACATTAAGCAAAACAAGGAAGTTTTAGCAACAACAGACAAGCCTGACTGGCAGCGGTCGGCCAAATAGCAGGCAGCAGATGAATACCACGATAGGGAGAGCGCAAGTGTGTACTGACGCAACAAAAATTACTTAAAGCAAATAAAGGAAAAAAGTAAAGCTAAAGCAAAATAACTGAAATAAGAAAAAGCAAAACTGCCAACGTCTTAAGCACTCAAGCAAGCGTCGAGTGAGTGCTTGGCATGGGTTACTCATACGCCACGGCAGTCTGGCACAACACTAGCTTCTGGTAGAATTCCTGCTGCTGCTGCTGCTGCCGCTGCTGTTCACTGGCATTGTCAGAAATGTAGGTTATATGGAAAAATATTAGCTTTAGTTTGCTCGAGAGCAGCTAGAAGATGTTGGCTGGCTGAATGGCTGGCTAGCTGACTGAATGGTTGGCTGGCTGTTTGGCTGCTCGAAGCAACAAAGCACAAAAAAAAAAGAACTTAAAAAGTAAAAGTAAAAATAAAATTAGTTAGTTTGTAGCACCCAAGTGTTCGTATGTTTGCCACAGCAGCCACACACTCTACGAATATGTGTATGTATGCCTGTGCGTTGGTTTGTTTGTGTGTATGCGTGTGGTAAGTGGCACACAGCTGTTGGGCTGGCGGCAATAGCGGAGGATGTTGAAACTAGTGGAAGTTGAAGAAGAAACCGCAAGCTCGACAGTTCTGCCTTGAAGCAAGAATAACACTCAGCAGCATGTATACACACACACATACACACACACACAGACATTCAAATGAACGCACAGCCGCTTGTAAAAGCAGGAAGAAAATGCAAACTATGAAGCATAAAAGTTGGTAGTAGTTGGTTGGAGAAAAAATTGAAAAAATTCTTAGAAAACAGATTGCACATACGTGTGTGTGTGTATGAAGGTGCATAAATGCAGAAAAATATCTGTAGGAAAAGTCGCTTATTCATTTTTGAGCAACAAAGTTGCGCATAGCAGGAGGTCAACGAGAAGTACATTTTCTTGGCAGTAGCAGAGATAAGCAGAAAAATAAAAAATATGTTAAGAGTCGGCATGTGAAGTTGCGAAAATATGTTTTCGGGATATTATTTTTTCTAAAATTTGTCGCATTTATAGCTTTTAATACGAACACACACACACTAATTACATCACTAACATAATAAAGTAGATTTATTAATTCTTAATAGTTAATTACTTTTTCCAAACAGCTGCCTTGTAATCCAGCCTTCCCGCAGCACAAAAAAGTTCTAATCGAGTGGTGATATTTTTAGTTTTCCCACTTCACTTAACACTTTGCTCAACACAGATTCTTATCTAAATGTAAACACTCATTTTAAAGTAGAAGATGCATATCCTTCAAGCCACAATCACAGAATTTTCACTATTTATGCAACACCAATTTTTGAGTGGTCACAAACGCGCTACTTCTTCGTTTATCTGAAATACTTTTCAAACGCGCACCTACAAACTCGTTGGTCGATTTCTACTTCTTCACTACAGTTACCGCTTAAATTTGCCAAATTTTCAACCAGATACTGTGTCTTAATTTAAATTTCTTGCAAGCGCGCAACGCGTTCATGCAACGTCAACACTTTCACTCTAAATTGCATGAAATCGTCGCAACGAAATTAAAAAATTGCCGACCGTTAAATTCAACGTCCATCACGCATCTACTGCCAAATTCGGCAACGATTTCTCTAATATGCCCTTCCATGTACGGACACGCAAACGACGAGCAGGACAAACGACAAGCGATGCGAAGGAGCACTCGTATGGCCACACGATGCTGCTTTACGGAGAATGTCGAAAGTCCAACTCCATTACGTTTCGCCTCTTGTTGGCATTCACGATTTGTGTGAGGCTGTTTTCGCAATCGCAAATAATTTCGCCAGCGCTCGTAAACGAATGTGTGAGCAAATGCTGTGCTGTTGTTCACTCTGCACGCAAGTTCGAACTGGCTGAGTTCTCTGTTTTCAGTCGGATTCGAATGCTTTGTTTTTTCATTTGAGCGTCTGAGCGTGCATGTTTCTTTTAGCTCTTCAGCGAATTCTCATTTTGTTAATTTCCTACTCTCAAGCGTAATTCGAAATGAGTTGATGTGGGTCCTGGTTGAGTCTGAAAAGAAGCTGCTTTGTTTTGAGTAAATGAGTGCATGCTCGTATAACAGTTAACACTTTTAGATATATCTTTGAAAAAGCGCAAATATTTACTTGCGAAGGAAAGTGCTAGTCACCTGCAAATGTACTAGAAGAACTATGCGTTTAGTTAATACACAATTTTCTTATTGACTGCATTAACTTATAAAATTTTATTTTGACCGATTCTTCATAGAACAAAATTAAAGCTAAATATTAGGCGTCCTCCAAAGCGATACTTGGAGTGCACCTTGACTAAAGACTTACCAGGAAAGTTCACATCAAAGAAAAATAGAAGCAACTTAAAATTGAAACAAAATAAGTTATTAGCTTTGGAATGGAAATTCCCAAGTTATTCTTCAAAAGAAAGTGCGCCTATCAGCATCATCATCAATAGCACTACAATCTCGTGCAGACCATTGGTTCCACAACTTCGACTCTCGACTCCGCTCAATTCTCTACTACACCTTTTCAGTTTGCGATACCCATTATTCGCAAGTCGGCTGTGACCTCAACAATTCAACACTTTGTTTTCTTTTTGGCGTCCCTCGACCTCTCCGTCCAACCACTTACCTATGGAACACTATACTGGCAGCTCTCCATTTGGACATTCTGTAAATGTGCGCCAGCCATCTGATTCGTTGACTTTTTATAAAGCGTATTGCGTTTCTATTTTGAATCAATGTGTCGAGTTCGTAATTGCATCTTATACGATATATTCCGTCATCCCGACGGAATGACCATTTATCTTTCGCAGTATCTTTCTTTCAAGCCTCAGTATTTGGTCGATATCTGTTGTTTTTAAGTACCCATACCTCGCTGCTGTATGTTAGTATGGGTCATACAAGCGCTTTACATAGTCTGTGTCAGAAAAAAGGAACCGCATTCATTCATGAAGTATAAATGATATATATTTCAAATTTTTTTACATGAAAGTATGTGCAAAACTAAGAGTTGCAACTAAGCCGTGTAGTTTTCATCGTTGTCGAGTATAGCCTGGCGTCTTCTCGGCATGCTTTGAACCAGCTTTTCTACGCAGTTCGTCGGCAAAGAGCTCGTTGGCGCACGAGTTGCTTTAAATCGTGGACTATATTTTCGACAAGATGCGTTTTCATAATCCCTTTTTAACAGGAATTGTGCGTGCTTGACATAGTCGCAAAGAAGGGTCCCGCTTAAAAAGTTGGACGTTCACTTTATCTTGCTTTTTTCTCGTCACTCGCTTCAAGCCACGCTCGGAAAAGTCATCAACATTTTTGTTCACTTCTACCGCTGATTCCACATCACAACAAACTTTTTTGATTTTTTAATCACTTTTGCAGCCGCGGCGTAAGATAATTTCGGCCCTTTCAAATGCCGTCCTTGCGCGGTTATTTATTGTCACGGCGGTGTCAGAATTACTGCTGATGAATAGACCTCGGAATACATTCACCATCGATTTCATTGAGTGCATCATCAATCGGTTTCTGCGCTAAGTGCGGTTATACAGCAGGTGGAAGGAAACTAATTTTGTTTCATTTTCTTTTATATGCCATCTTGTTGTCCCTTCAGAGATGTTGTTGAGGTGACATTGTAGTCTTTCAATTGACTAGGACTGCGTTTTACCAACCCACAAAGTGGTACTGTCATTTTCAAACGTGGCTGTGGAGCATTTCTGATTGATGAGTAAGTCGGAAGTAAAATGTAGGTAAAGGAAGGGTTTTAATATCGCTGTATCGCTGTATTTGATTCGAAAAAAGCCATCTGACAAATATAATTTTAGTTGGTTGTGATATTGTGTTGGTAGTAATGTGTAAATCTTATTCAAAACACCACCGCAGCAAAATATGCGCGTAGGCTTTGGACACGTCAAGGAAGACAGCGGAGCACACCTGCCTTTTTTAAAAGCGTTTTCAATAACTAAAGCTTAGAGTAAGTTCGGGTATTGTGGGCACCATTTTACTTCGATATTATTTTCGGCCAAAATAATAATAGTAAAACAGGGATATCCTTTATTTTATAACACATGTTGAATTAACTTTATCATTTGTTACAAAAATAACTTTATATTCAAAGTTTTCATTCTACAGAATTGAAAACCAGACACCACCCCAAAAGTTGACGAATAAAAACTGGTGGGTAATGTGGGTCAGGGTATTCGGGTATTGGAGTACCAGTAAAGAGAAGTAAAGTAATGTACAAATTAATTATTTCATATATTTATTTCATCGTAAGTAAACAGTGTAAATCAAAAAAATATAAAACTCAGTTATAAATAAATAAATATAGGTATTGCAGAAATTTTCTTAAAACTATTCAGAACAAGAACTACAAATAAAGATGGCATAAATTTTGGGTAAGCACTTTTCGTGAGCCCAAACCATATCGCATTGTAGGCACTATGTTCATAGTTGACATTCACTGTCATTTTCTGCTCAATATCCACAGAAATTACATTCTGTTTCTTTATTTGGTGGAAGATCGGGAAAGAGATCTTCCCCGTCGGAGTCAACAATGTTAAGGGATCCTTCTGAATCAGAAGACGATTGGACTTGATAAGACGTCTTGGGCACAGAATTTTTAAGTGGTTTTTTAACTTTAAGCTTAGATTTCTTGGAAGTATGATATATGTCGACCCAGTGCCATCTAGCCAGTATACTTTTTTGGAAAAGTATTTATTTTTAGGTAGACAGGACAGGATCAAAATATGAGCCAAAGCGGGCAACAAATACGCTTTTTTGGTATATTTCTACCCTACGGCCATTTAATGGATTTTTTCTTTCCAAAATATATATTTTTAGGTAGAAAAGACGCAAGATGTCATATCGATATTCAGACCAGTTGTGACTATTTTTATTTTTTTACGTTCATTACATTTTTATACAGATATAGGTTATTTTCTAAAAAAATACAAAGTCCAAATTTTAAACCTCACATAAAAATCAAAAAAATTCCAAAACAGGTTCATCACAATTCTACGAAAAGTTCTGATATTACAAAAAATGTAAGTTCGAAGTGGCTAGAAAAATCTGTTGGCGTTTTATATATTTTTTTTTTCATTGACAGTACTGCATATTTTTCAATTAATTTTCATTAATTATATACGCGCAATTGTGCCCTAGAATATAAAATTGGGTATGGCAATAATTTTCCGCCCTCGTAAAAGAGGTGTCGCTGCTGATACTATTTTTGTAGTTGATCTACTAATATACTGCTGATTGGAAGGTATATATCAGGTCTCGATGGCAGTAGTTGGCATTCGTTTGAAGCCTAAAGATCCTTTTTATCTGACTTCAAAAATGTATACGCTCGTCCCGAAAAAACAGCATTTGCGGGAAGTCATGCTTCATTATTACATTTTAAAGAAAAGTCCAGCTGAAGCGTGTCGTATATTAATCAAAATTTACGGTAATCACATTGCATACAACACAGCTTGTAAAGAGTAGTTTCGACGCTTCCAAAGTGGCAATCTGGACGTGAGTGATAAAGATCGCGAAGGGGCACCGAAAAAATACGAAGATCCTCACCTAGATGAATTATTGGATGAAGACGTATGTCGAACCCTTGATGATATGTCTAAAGAGTTGGTAGTTGACAGATCAACCTTTGGTAAACTTTTGCATGCGATGGGAATGGGAATGGTCCAGGCAGCAGGTAACTGGGTGCCACATCAATGGAAGGAGAGGAACATCGAGAGACGTTTGGTGTCGTGTGAGATGCTTCTTGAACGGCAGAAAAGAAAATGTAAGAAAAGCTTTTCTGCATCGCATCGTCATTGGCGATGAAAAATGGATCTACTATGATAACTCTAAGTGTCGAAAGTGTTGGGGCCTGCCCATCGAACCAGGTACATCGACAGCGAAAAAAACTATTCATGCTTCGAAGGTTATGTTGTGCATCTGGTGGGATGAGAAGGGTATCATCTATTATGAATTCCTTAAACCATCTGAAACCATCACTGGCGGTAGTTACCAACTGCAGCTAATGCGTTTGAATCCAGCCCTAAGCTCTCAAAGAAAAGCGGCCGTAATGGGACGGTAGACATGACAAACTAATTTTGCTGCGTGATAACGCCAGACCACATGTCGCTAAATCGGTCCCGAAATATTTAGAGGGGCTGGATTGGGAAATCTTGTCGCACCCGCCGTATTCCATAGATATTGCACCTTCGGATTACCATCTGTTCCAATCAATACAGTCAGCCCTTATTGGAGAGCGGTTCGCTTCTTGCGAGCGCATCGCAAACTGGCTCTATCAATGGATCAAGTCGAAAGAACTCGCATTTTTCGTTAGAGGAATCCGTTTGCTGCCTGAAAGTTGGAGTAAAGTTATAGCTGCCAGTGGCACATACTTCTTATAAGATCTGCATTATTTGGCTAAGAAATGCCGGAAACTTATTTCCATACCCAATTCATATTTATATAACAGTTGTATGTAATATCATAAAGAAATTGATATATGTACTCTAGGCCGGGTCGATTTGTGGGGAGGCGAAAAAATCGCCCATTGCTCTGTGAAAATCATATTCTAGGGATCAAAATAAGAAACTTTGCCGAAGGAACCATACCTCTAAAATGAATTCTGATGTCCCCCAATTTTGAGTCCGGATACTCTCCAGTTGTAGATTATATCAAGTGAGTGGTACTACTACTACTACTACTACCAAGTGTCAAGTCAAGAACCTCTTGTCGTATAGCGTTTGCAAAGGTCAGTTTTTTCCCTTTTGTACAATAGCTAGATATGTCTGTATTAAAAACTCTAGAAGTTAATCATCTCTTTTATTTGTGCCTGTATTCCCCCAGATTGTCTTGTGTGCATTTGCATCACACCCAATGATATTGTGTGTCTTACAGTAGTTCACTAAGCCTATGATATTTGGCGGTGGTTCTTCTCATGTAATTGTACCCTCTACTAGTGGAGCCCAGAATTCATCTATAGGTTCCGTTTTTAAGTAAATATAATACTTCAATTACTGAGTATTATTTTCCATTCAATTCTTTGTGGGTAAATTTCATTCAAAAAATTGTATATATACCCAATTTTTTGCCACTTTTCCATTCCTTTACATTTGCGTTACATTGGAAATGCAGTTCCCGTTTTGTAGTTATAAATATTTGTATATTTACATGATGCTGCTATGCGTTGTTACTGTCTTTCAATTCTATTGTTTCCTCATAATTTTTGAAAAACTGTAAGTTGATGCTACAGTCGCTTGGCGTTCATTTATCATTTATTCGCAAAACGGAAAGCGCTATGCATAATTTACAAGCTCTTGGCAGAGGTGTTGCAACCGCAAGACCCAGCAGACAAAATGCATCCCTGCCTACATGCCTACGTGCAAGGGTGGCGCGGACGTTGGGGTAGTCATGATATTCAAGCGCTATCATACAAAATAAAACCACACAAGCACACGGAACATTCCTGCAGCTTCGTAGTGGTGAAGGTGTATCCACCTACTCGTTTATTAGCTTCCCGTTACCAAGCAGGTTGTTGACATTTTGTGACAATTTCGCCTTGTACGCTGCACGCCACAATACGTAAACTCAACAAAGCCCACTTTGTTTTCTGTGCCCATCTGCTACTAAGTATTTAAATTACAGCTACTTTCACCATTGAACAGCTGACTGTTGTTGAAACTTTTTTTGTGTTAATTTGTGTGAGCTCGAGAACTGGTTTGGTTATTCTCTCTGCGCATGCGATTCGTTGAGAAACTGGGAACTGTTTGGGGAAAATACTGGGATTAGTAAATGGAAAGTGAACGCTGAGCATATCACTACGCACCGCCATAGCAGGTATTGTAAAGCGTATAAAGGACAAGCGGGTACAAACGCTCCAGCGCTGAAAATATGCGCTGTGATGCCTGCAATTGGTGGCAGAGGAAAGTTAAGACCTCTTGAGCGTTAATAGGGCCAAATAAAGCGGGACTGTTTTCGTTTGGTGTTTTTAACTGACGACAGTTACATCGAGAAAGAAACAGCTGGTGTATTTAATAGTAAAATTTAGATAATTTTAACCCTTATAACTGCTCGTTGGACTCAAACCTCAATTGCTGGCGAAAATAGTTTGGATATTGATGTAAAAAGAAGATTTTCAGGGGCATAATTACACCAGTTTTGGAAAAATATATTACAAAGACCTCACATCGTTTAGCTGTTAGTAATATAAAAAAAAAAAAAAACAAATTCATTTGCCTTCCTCTGTACACTTTTAATTTCCTTATTCTACATAAACTGCAACGCCTATTTCTGAGACTTTCAAATCTACCATAAAAAAGTTGCGGAGCAAATGTTCATAGCGAATCGGTATTCTGCCGAAATCCATAATAAAATATACATTTTTTTAGTTTAGTTGTAAATTTGCCACGCGCATTTGTAAGGACTTATCACTTCAATCAAAAATTTTCGCGAACAAATATTGCTACTGGATGGATATTCTACTGGAATCCGCTCAATTACATTTACCAGTAGAGTGTATCATATCGTGGAATGTCCTAATCTCAAAAACCCAGTGTGGGATGCGACCAATTGCTCCCAAATCTACTCTCACTACTTTCAGCTGAAGGAAGTAAGTTAAAATATCCCAATGTTTAAGCTTAAGGGACAGAAGCCTTGGAGTGCCAATACAAGGAGTGATCGCATCAAATATACAGGGTCCAGCACTCGAAGTGTAACCAATTAAAAAAACCATAAGTTCAGTTTTGAAAATTACTCTTTATCAATTCAAAGTAAAAATGTGTGAAAATAATATAGAATTAAGAATCAATTTACTTTTGCTTCATATGACCACCTTTTGCCTTGACTATGGCCTCGAAACGGTCCAGAGAAGAATCGCAAGTTGCCCGAATGTAACTTGTAGGTATTTTAGCCCACTCACCGACAATGGATTTTCGCCTGGCGCCTCGAGACTGGTTAATCTTTTAGTTCCGCTCTTGCTATCCGAAATGGCCCAAAGAGAATAATCTATCGGATCTGCATTTGGTGAATTTGAGAGTCATTGTGTGGACGTTATGAAGTTGGGAACGTTATTTTAAAGCCATTTTTGGTTCACTCCAGCTTTGTGAGACGGTGTCGAGTCCTGTTCAAACGTCCATGGTCTGCCATCAAAATGCTTGTCTGCCCACGGATTCAAGGCAACCTCCAGAATACCTTCCGGATAATATTTCGTATTTACCTTGACGCCAGGCTCGATGAAAACGATTGGAGAGCGCACGTCTGCGGTTACAGCGGCCCAAACCATTACCAGTGGCGGGTGCTGCCTCCTGGTGGCCAATCGATGACACAAATTCTCGTAGGAACGGTCGGTCAAATAAAATCTCTCGTTTTGGGAGTTTAGGAATTAGTCAATTTGAAAAATTTTCTCGTCAGAAAACCCAATGTTCGGAAATTGACCGCTTTCGGCCAAGCGAAGCAACTCCTTCGCTCTCTCAAGTCTGACTTGTTGCGGCTTTGGTGTGAGATCAAGCGCCTTTTGGATCGTTTGAGGCTTAACTTTGAGATCATTATTCAGTATGCGGCGGATGCTAGGGTTAGATAGTTTCAGTTCTTTTGCCATTTTATTGACATTTCGTCGGGGATTTCGTTCAAGTCGCTTCTTAATGAGAAGTTGCAGTGTTTTAATGACCACCTCCATGACGTTTTTCGATGCTACCAGTAACATTGTCACAAGCTCGAGATCACGAACAATCGCTGGTTGTGGTTTTTCAGCCAAATTGAATGCAATCACTCTATTACGTTTGAAATACATAACTGATTTTCTCTTTTCTCTCTTTTCGCGGGGATTATTATTAATTTCAAGCAGCTTTTGTTGGTAAAGATCCTTAGTAAAAATTTCTCAAGGAATGTATGTACAGAGTGGCTGATGAAAGCCGCTACCAAAAAAAAATTGAATAACTTTTTTTCTTTTTAAGTTATCTGTTCCATTTTTGTTTTAATTTGCAGATTGATCTTTAAAATTTATTAAAATGGATAACTGGGACACGCAAACAAGAATTTGGATAGTCCGCCGCTATCACGCACTGGAGTCCGTAGTTTTGGTACAGAGAGAGTACAGGCGGATGTTTGGCGGCGATCCCCCGAGCAGATGGACCATAATGAGACTGGTGAATAATTTTGCTGAGCAAGGAACAGTCGCAAGAAGGCCTTATCATCGAAACCCACCAGTTCGGACGGAGGAAACGATCGCTGCTGTAGCTGCAGCTATACAAAGCAATCCAAGGGTTTCAACAAGAAGCTTATCTGCTCAACTTGGTGTCAGCCGACAGTCTTTGCAAACAATAATGCACAAAGATTTAGACTTATTTCCCTACAAAATTCAAATGGTTAACAAACTGAATGCAGCAGACTTGCCGATTCGCTTGGAATTTTGCCAGAAGATCCTGCAAATGGTGGAGAAGACCAAAACATGTTAAACTGCCTTTTCATGTCTGATGAGGCTCATTTCGATTTAAACGGCAATGTGAACAAACAAAATTGTCGAATATGGAGTACTTCTAACCCACAGATACTCCACGAGACGGAATTGCATCCTCTTCGCGTGACAGTGTGGTGTGCGGTTTCTTCACGCTGTATTGTCGGGCCTTATTTTTTTGAAGAAAATGGTCACACCGTTACGGTTACTGGAGACCGTTATTTGAAAATGCTGAAAGAATTTTTCTATCCAGAACTACGCCGAAAGAGAATTCCTTTCAACTCTGTGTGGTTTCAACAAGATGGGGCAACGTCTCACATAGCCCACAGTGTTATGACAGAGTTGCGACGAAAATTTCCCAATAAACTGATTTCAAGAAACTCCGAATTTCGTTGGCCCCCAGGTCGCCTGACCTTACTGCACCTGACTTTTTCTTGTGGGGTTTATGTAAACAAGAAGTTTATAAAACAAAGCCAACAAATTTGGATGAACTAAAACAATCCATTCGGGCAACAATTGCGGCTATTCCTGTCGCAACTCTCAAAGCAGCAATGAACAACTTTTTACTAAGATGCCGCACTTGTGTCAACGAGCATGGGGGGCATTGAAATTCAATTATTTTTAAAACTAGTTAAGCTACATTTAATAAAATTTAATGACCTTGAACTTGAAAAAAAATAAATAAATTCCATACACTAAAAAAAAAGTTATTTGAGTTTCTTAATGTAGCAAAGTTCATCAGCCATCCTGTATTATAATTGCCAACTCGATATTTGACATTTTCTGCAGTTTTTACAAAATCTGCAAACTCCCTATAAAGATATGTAAATTGCTTAGCATTTCCCACTGTGCCATTCTTGTTTCACAGCAGTTAATTTTTAAACCTGCAGTGATTGCACTTTTTTCTGGGGACTCAACAATGCTATTCAACTCCGGTATTTTATGTTCCAGGAAGCCAATGTCGTCAGCATAATCAAGATGTTGAACATAGCTAAACATGTCCTCTCCCAAGCCACAGTTTCGATGCGGAAGTAGGGCAGCTTTCAAGACATCCCCACTAACAAGCCAAAACAGCACAGGGGTACACTCTCAATTTCCCTTTATGTTGCTCGTCGACAGGTAAGTAGGTGAAATGGTTGAAGTGCCAGTCTGTCATTCCTCAAGTAGCACTGAAGCGCCGTTTTGATACCATTATCCAGAGCTGTTGATATAATGGAGAAGATGTATGGCATTTGTTTTAGCGCACTGCCTCAGGCTACGGAAGAAGAAAGGAGCACTCAATGACCTTAATCGTCTAGTTACCAAGCCCGGACATTTACAGAGAGAATCCTCTACAGTCTCCTTCACTGAAAGGTCCGCACAGCTTCTGCAATGGGGGTTAAATGGTAGCCCCCTACAGTGTAATGAAACTTATTACTAGCGTTTAAGTATCATCCGCCTCTAGAACCTATTTTATTCTTGGACACATCTATAAGGAAAATATCCATAACATTTCTTTAAATGCACTTTGGATTACTCCATTGCGTGACATCAAATTTCCTTCCAAATGAAACTATGGGCAAAAGATCGGCATTAAAGATTTTTTTGTGCTCCAAAGTTCCGTCTTCGTGCCAGAAACCATATTTATGGAGCATTCTTAATGCTTTTATTGCTTCTTGTATATGTGTCTTAAAATCCTAGAGGATCCTTCTAGTCTTACTGTATGGCGCTGAGTCCTGGACGGTTATTAGGAGCTTTCGAGAGAAGAATTCTTCGCAACATCTATGGTCGGATTTGTGTGAATAATGCATATCGAATAAGATGAAACCACGAGCTGTATACGCATTAGAATTCAGCGACAGCGCTAGCTAAGTCACGTTGAAGGAGTGGACAATAACGGTGTAGCAAAGAAGGTGCTCTTTTCGGAATGTACTGATGGAACTGGCAAAAAAGGTGTCCTCATCTACGTTGGAAACTCCAAATCGACGGCGACCTGACCCCGTTGGTGTTTCTGACTGGCGTCAACGCTGGCAATGCAGGGATCCCCGTCCACGTTGGAAAGACCAAGTCGACGACGACCTGACCCCCTTGGTGTTTCTAACTGGCGTCAACGCGCACAATGCAGAAGGGATTGGTACAACATTTTGTTAGCGGCCAAAACCGACCATGGGTTTTAGTTGCCAGCTAAGTAAGTAAGTATTCAGATGACACAATGCATAAATATGTTAATGAATAAGTTGAAATTAATATAGCAAAAAAACAAATTTCTTATTTTTCCTCTCCTTCTCTATGCTCCTTACCGTTAGCTTCTTTTCCTTCAACCCAAACTAATTGCATATTTAATATAATTCGTGTGCGGGGTGTCTAATTAATAATCTCATTATTGCCATTTTTTTCTGGACATTAATAAGTATATATTCGATTAACACAATTATTACCAGCGGAAATATATGAAAATCCAACTGCAATAACAGCAATATTCATAATCTCGTATAAAGCCAGCACATTATGCCCCCTTATTGAGCAGAAGCTAATGAGACAAGGGTCTGAAATGTTCTGCTCAGTCCGCTGCACCACCCCCACACTGCCACGAAACTGTTACCACGCATGAACGGTGCCAACACCAAGCATTCGACAACAGGCAAACAACAAATAAACATAAATGAGGAAAACCGCAGAGCCAAGCAACAGCTAATAAGTGACTGACTGAATGGCTGAGTGAACGCATGAAATCATGAGCGCAAAAACCGGACGAAGAAACGGATGTGAATGACCAAAGAGCAAACAAATAAACAGAGCACAACCGAAATCCAATCAACTACAATAGAATGAACACCGAAAACACCACAATTAGGTTCATTATAAAGAATCATATTACCACAAAACCTACATACATACATACATATATATATGGAACAACAAAGAAGCGTACATGGAAAAAACTGAAAGCCAAAAAATAAGTAATAATATTGGCAATAGCGAAAGTTGATAAGAATTTCAGCGAGGGAAGGAATAACAAACAAATCGCATCAGCAAAGTGAAAAGGAAATGGCAAAACTTATCAATATCTTTTACGCTCCACCACGGCGTATGCGTAACATCAAATTTAGTGGCAACCAACGAGACAAAGCGAATGATGGTGCTCAAATATATTTGGTTGGCTGAGTCAGCCAGTGTTTCTGAGACAAAAGCATTTAAATGAAGATTGTGCTGTTAGTTCGGGAAGAGGCAGTGGTACTAATAGTCTCACTAAAGCGTAGAAAATAGCCAACCACTCCACATCATCGCCGCAATATAATCATAACAACCATCATCATTGAGCTAATCTTTGTTAGTTTCACGTGGCATTCATGTTCGATTGCACAACCAACACAACAGTTTAACGCCACTGTAAACGCTTCGGAAAACAATCGCATCGTAATTTCAAAAATCCTCTTAGCACAACATTTTCATAATCAATACAATTGACAAACAATACGAGAAATGAGCAGAGGCGCAAAAATCACTTGTTATTGCTGTTGTTGCGGCAAAGTAAAGTATTAGATGAGTGAGTCTAAATTGTCTTATTTATTTGAATTATTTTTCTTTGTATTATCTTATTACTCAAAGAGCTTCCTTTCTAAAATTTGGTATTTAAGTAATATAGGCTGATTCAAGAGTGATGCTGTTGATATTTTACGGCAACTATTCGTGATAGGTATCGACTCTTAAGGTTGATGATTGTGCTCAGATTGCTCGCATGGAAAGAAAAATTTTAAGAAAGATCTTTGGCCCAATAAGAATGGATGATGGTACCTATAGAATCCGATTGAACTCTGAACTGAACGATCTAACTCAGAACGAGACAGCTGTGCGTATTGTTAAAGCCCAGCGCATAAGATGGCTAGGTCATGTGATCCGTATGCCTGTTGCATTGTACCGTGAAGAAAGCCTTGACAGGAAAGCTAATGGGCGTGAAGGCCAAAGACATACCGAGGAACCGTTGGATAGACGCAGTGGAACACGATCTTAAGAAGCTGGGAATACGTCAATACGTGGCAACAGCGATAGACCGCTTTGGAGGAGCATTTTGAAGGAAGCTTTGAAGCACACCGCGTTGTAACGCTATGAAAGAAAGAAGAAGAAAGAATTTGTGATATGTATAACACATTTTTATTTCAATCTCCGCAAAATTGGTACTAGAGGCCTTGATAATTTTAATAATGGCTTACAAAGTTCCCGACACGCTTTATTCTACGAAGTATTGAGTTGAAATGGCCGCCGAGAGCTTGCGATTAGATATCATGGGACTGAAATAAAATTGAAATTTGGATTGGGCGAGCCAAGGAGCACCAAGAGATTTAGTGGCTCCTAAAACACTCAGGCTAAAAAGCCCATTGTATTTAGAACTCTGGAAAGAGGGTAGATAGTCGGGGGGGAAAGGAGAAAAGTATCAGAGAAAGAGATAGAAAAGAATAGAGACAGAAACGGAAGTAGTTAGAGAATTTCCCTGACGACATCGGAACCCAAAACTCGTAGTCTTGATCTAGCAAAGGCACGACACTCACTCCTCCAAGCAAGACAGGCACACTGGGTCCCCGATTATTACAGTGGGTTGAGTCCTGTAATAATACCGACCATCAACCGAACGTCTTTCCTTCCACGTTTTAGTAGAAAATTTTCTGCTCGGACGCCATGGGACTAATTTCTATGGGCATACGTGAAAAATAAGGTGCTCGTATGCCTGCAATTATTCGTATAAAGTTGCCTTCCTATTTAAAAATATATGAAAATTACATAAAGTATTTGATACTCGTTTCATTTTTTATTTCATTCTTGTTTTTGGCAGCTTTAATACGCAATTATATTTAAATAGGGTTGCCACCTATTGTTCAATAATAATAATATGAAATATTTGAAAAGTAAAGCATAGTACGATGATATATGCCTGGTGCTAAACGAAAGATATTAGAAAAGTTTTATTTGCGTAGGTAGTATGCTTAAACTTAATTCAATAGGGTTGCCATCTTATTTAAAAGTTACATAAATAATCGCAGTATGGGTACTAAATGACAAGCATATGTGACAGCATTATTTTAATAAAGTTGCCACATAATACAATAAAATTTTATTTGATTCAATATTCAAATGGATAAATCCTATTAAGACAACGTGGGTATAAATAATAAACCAAAAGGTTAAGGGAGGAGCCTGCTTTAGAGGCTTCAAAAAATCGATTTTTTTTTTTGCATAAACGTCTTCCCAAACTATCCAAAAATGTTTCCTCAAAATTTCAGAAGCAAATTCAAAATATTTTCGAAGTTACAGAAGAAATTGTGAGCAAGCGTCGAGCAGGTATACGAGCGGCCGGATCGCCCGAAATGCGATTTGTCGGTTTTTAATTTTTACGATTTCTCCTAATTGGCGGGAAAGATAGGGAAAAAATTAAACGTCCTATCGAAATGAGATAATATTGATTGTATTTATTATAATTAAATTAATTTAATTAAATTGAATTAAATTCTCTTCTAGTTGAACCTAAAAAACCTTAAGAAAGTTATGATTAACCCACTTTTTAAGCAATCTAAAGTGAATTTGTTTTTCCAAAAAAATGAATTTTTTTTTTATATTAATTAGCTAAAAATTCTTGAATTTCTCACTTTTTGTTTAATTTCCTTGGTTTAACTAGAAGCTATACCATACTAAAATAAACATTTTTTGGGTTTTTGGTTTCAGATGAAAATTGCGACCTGCACCTTTCCCGCCGCACGACACATGCACACTCGAGGCGCTTCGGCAAAATGCTTGCACCAGGCATAATATGACATATATTTTAATGAAAAATTTTGAGAAGACTGTCGAAATATATAACAATAAACCGTGAAAGTTTCGCTTCAATCGAATATTTCTTTCTTTCCCGAAAAAATCCACGAAAAAATCGATTTTTTGAAGAATCTAAAGCAGGTTCCCCCTTAAGAAAGCTCTACAGATGCTATTTCTAAGAAACCTTCCTTAAAAACATATAAAAAGCTAAATATTATATTAAAAAAAGCGAGTAAGTAAATAAGGAAAATAATTTCGGTATCAAATCGATTGCATTTTTGGCAGCTTCGAAAATATCTTCGAATGTAGTTGCCAATTAGTTTTTAAGCAAAAAAAATTATATATAGTTTTTTAATTGTTGTAGGGGTTGAAAGGCAATATAGAGCTGAACGTTTAGGTAACAAGCAAGGGATCTTAAAAAAGTGTTGTGCATATAGAAGTTGCCTCCTAGTAAAATCTGTAAAGTTACCACCTTTTTGCGCACAATTCAAAAAGAACTAGAGGAACGCTTGCTAAGAAAGGCGAAAGGCACATGGCTTAGCCTAACTAATTGCAAATTTGCCAGAAACATGTGTAAACAGGTCTATGATGACAAGTATACTAAATCGGTTCTATCTTTCGATAGAAGAAACTGTAGAACTTTAGTTGGTATACTAACAGGGCACTGCCAAGTTGCAGCGCATGCTTGCAAGCTAAATCTAACTCTTAACAATGAGTGCAGGAAATGTAAGTGGCTGGGTAGAAGGGAAATCCTGAAGCATCTGGTGGTATCTGGGTGCTCTCAGTTTTGAAAGACTAGAATGTACTGTAGTATGATTATAAGTCGGATATTCCTTAACATTAATATTCATAAACATTTATTGTTTTGTTTTGGTTTTAAAATAATTTATTGTCCACTTATGCATTCACTTTGCTGTGCCGTTTAAATAATATCATATTTCTTTTAAAGGTTCATTACACTTGAAACTAAATGCAAACATAGCTAACGTAATTCTTTTATGTGCGGCGCGTGAATGCTAGAATCATATTACATAAGTAAACACCGAAAAATTATTATCGGTTTGCATTGACTAAAATTCCTATAAAAACGCTTGTACGTAGTATGTAAGAAATGAGAAATAAAACAATTGCTTTACAAGCTGGATGCCCAGCTTGAAGTAATAATAAAATAAATGAAATCTAAATTATTTTATAAATTACTTCTTTACAGTACCCTTGAACTGGAGCTTAAGGGCCTCCTAAAATTCGCGAGCAGTGCGCGCATCTTGAGTGATGCATATCTCCGCTAAATAGGACTCTGATCTGGTGTCGCTATGGACCAAAATAGTCTCTACGAGACGTCGGCCAGCCAGTATAACCTAACCTACCTCCTATTTTCAATTATTTTTAAATTATTCATTATTTATTCATTTGAACAATTCAAGGAAATAAATTCAATAATCCATTAAAATGTACAGATCGAAATTTGTGCACTACTTTAAACATGTGCCGCTCGAAGTTAGATTCTAAGCTGAATGGCATGATGTGTATGAGCTCGTAGAGGTCTTCATTTGAAATGGTGTTTGGCCAGAAAACTCGGCCTTTTATGCGTACGCATTTGTTAAGAAAAACGAGAAATTTATTGCACATCGCGTTAGTGATTTTACAAGGCTCTGAGCTGTATAGAAAGTCTGATTTGATGCTTGTGTTAAAGATCCTTAGTTTGGCGTTTCTGGATGCAACAATGGAGTGCCAGATTGTTTTCAACTTGGAAAAGGCTGCGCGAACTCTCAGAGGTTAGGCATTGTCAAAGGCCCGAGAAAATAATGATTTTCAAAATTTTATTTTTGTTAGTCGAATGCTTTATTTTACAAAAATAAAAGCATCGCATTAATACATTATGTTTTGACTTGACTTTAGCACAAATACAAAAAAAAGTAATAATTGTAAATGTTATCGCTGTTTGTGTGAAGCCCGTTTCTCCGGAAGTCCCTTGCGGTGATCGCCACAAGTCCTTGGAGATTCATCTAAAATCAATCGGACAAGGGAAATTAGTTTTATTAATACATAATCTCGTACCCGATAGAAGCTTTTTTCCAAATTAACAATATGGCAGTCTCGGGAAATATTTTTCAGATGTTCGAGAAAAAAACCGAGAATTAATTGTTTAAAAAAAAAACAAAATTTTTGAAAAAAAAATCCTTCGATGAGGCACGAGTTTTTTATGTTTTTCAAAAGCAGTATACATTTTATTGAAATCTACCAAGCAGTGATCACCATTACATAAAACATAGTTTTGAGAAAAATACATTTAATGTTTTGATATACTTGGTTGCCCATATTCGACGGACCCATGAGTTTTTTTTTTAATCAAAGAAAAACACAATTTTTTTGATATTGACTATAATAATCATTTTATTTGGTTCAAGTAGATTTATTGACATCACCCTTTGAATATGATACCTCTCAATTGGTCGCCTTGAGCCTGTACGGCGTATTGTGCCCATTTTGTAGCATTTTCCATAGTTTTAGCTAACATTTCGGTTTTCACGGATGTTGTTCTTGAGCTCTTCTATGGTCTTTGGCTTATTAATAATTAATTAATTATATAAACCCTTGATTTTAAATATCCCCACAAGAAGAAGTCAGGTAGCGTTAAATCGGGCGAACGTGGTGGCCAATTAAAATCGCCATTTTTCGACATCAAACGACGAGGAAACAATTTCTTCAAAAAATCGATTGTGGTGCCAGCTGTGTGTGGTAGAGCGCCGTCTTGTTGAAACCAGAACTGCCTCATATGTTTTCGACGAATAAATGGCAGATTGACTATCTTCATTTTCGAACAAAAACGGCCCAATAATCGTTTTCGCACTAACGCCGCACCAAACAGTTTTATTTTCGTCGTAAAGAGGTGCCTCTTGCATTTCGTGAGGATTTTCAGTGACGTAAATATGGCAATTTTGCTTGTTTACCGTCCCATTCAATAAGAAATGAGCCTAATCGGACATGATGATTTTGTTCTTCTTCTTCTTTTGACTTCTTTTGTTGAATGTAAATTTCAACAATTTGAGAGCGCTCGCGTGGCGTGTACTGTTCCATGGTAAAAATCTGCTTGGACTGACTCTTCCAACGCGGTATGTCATTAAGCGATCTGTATCAAAAGATACAGGGTTGCCAGATGGGTCCGTCAAATGTGGGCAACCCTGAGATTCCGGAATACCCGAGCGTTCTTTGTTAATTGTTGAATAACTCGAAAAGTATTTGTCGGATTCACTTCAAATTTTCACACAATATTTTCAAGAAATTATACTTTAAGAAAATTCAAAAAAATGTATGTTCTTTTAAATTCTAACTACCCCTAACCCCTCAAATAGCATTTAAGCCATTGCATAAAAGTAGAACGAAAACCCTGGTAAGCGAGCTTGTCCCTCAACACCGTGCGTGAAACTTTGTCGAAGGCTTTAGGAAAGTCAGTTTAAAAGCAATCAACTTAGCACCCAGAAGAGAATGCTGAAATCCAATACTCACTAAAGACAGCTAGACTTTTAAGTGTAGAACAACTCGATACAAATCCGTGTTAGTTCGGGCAAATTGAACTCTTACCTGAGAAATACATGTAAGATTCTATAGGGTTTTCAATGCTCTAGAGTCCTATTTCTAACAAAAATTTCAATAAATTTTGTATCTAAGACAATGAGAAGCCTATCCAGAATCCTTAACCAAAATTTCAAAAAAATCGATTTAGCCGCTCTTGAGTTTTTCCAACAAACAAAAACAACTTTTAAAATATTTATTAGTACTTAATAGTAGTATAGATAATCACTGTTATTACCGCCTTTTCCGAAAATAAGACACTTTCTTTTTTGGTCCAAAATACGCGCTAGGGCTTATTTTGGGGACGGCAAAAAGAGAAATTTATTTATATATTTGTAATTAGTATTTATTTTACACAAAATACAGAAATTTAAACTTATTCAATTACAGTCATCCCATCTCTCCTCTTTCAAATCCATTTCCTGTTGAATCATTGGTCAGAATCTCTCATGTCTTGCGATATAGCTATTGTTAAATGAAAACTTCTTGTAGAAGTAGCCTGTTCGAAGTGCATTGAAAACATCACTATCAGTTATTTTGTCCCATGATTGTTTTACCCAATTCACAACTTCTTGTAGGCCTGATTTAAAAAATTACCTCTATAATTTCTCACCATTCTGTTTTCAATATATTCATCGATTTCCAACCGCAAATGATCCTTGAATGGCTTGTTTATTTCAATGTCAAGTGTCTGGAGGTACGTAGTCATTCCTGCTGGAATCATTATTTGATCAATCTTCCTCTCAACAGGAAAGTTTTTCATGTCTTTAGCGCGGTGAGTATTGGCTGAATCCCAAACTAGTAAGCCTCTATTCTGATCCCCCTACAATGGTGGCAGCATAAAATCAACCCACTTTTTCATAACTGCTTGGGTGCACCAGGCTTTTTCACTTTCAACGACATAAATTCCTGAAACACGTTGACTCTGGTCTTTTTTAACTTTAGTGATAAAAAATGGCGGTACTTTCTTGCCATCTAGACGAATCGCCAAAATACAGGTAAGACGTGCACTATCGTAACCGGTAGAAGGAATATAAATTGACGAAGAAGCCTTGTGAGGAACTGTCGTTTGAGCTCCTTGGCCTAGGAATACTGCGGTCTCATCCATAGCAATTATGTTGGAGAGTTGGTATTTCGAAAAATCGATGCCATCAACAAAAAGCTTAGACGCAAGTGCATGCTTAACACCCTCATTGTCTTCCAGCTTAAACAATGTTGTTGTTCATATCGTTTAAGGAAGTTGTCCAACCAGTGTGAGGATGCTTTAATTTCTTTTGTGAATACATCAAATTCAATTGCTGCCTCGAGGGCAAATTTTTGAATATCAGCCTTGCGCATTGCTCTCCTTCCTGCAATCCATTCCCAGATGCAATCTTGCAACTCAGAAAATAACGACTGCCGACCTCATCCACCAGCTGACACAGGTAATCGTAGTCTGCATGCCATTTACGAACCATACGGAGATCCAGCATCTTCTCTTTACAGAATGATACAAGATTTACACCATTGAAATCCTCCACGACTCCCTTTTGTACTAGACGGAATAGCTCTTTCGTTTTGTACTCATTTTACCTGGGGTTAAAAATTATTCTTTTTTTTTAAGTAAAATTATGTATGAAGAAATAATCAGACTTACAAGACTGAAATGAATGAAATGTATACCTGCAATGTCGCTCAATTTAGACTGCTGCCTTATGTTGTGTTTTTAAGAAAAATTCCAAGAATTAATTTGAAACGAACTGTCGACGTAAACACTTAATTTCTCGGAATTTCAAACATTTCTCTGAAATACGAGTATTAGGGCAACTACACACATCATTACTTACACTTAATAAATCAACAGCATTTTTTAACGAATTCTTTTTGTCACATATCGTCCACAGCCATATCTTCCAATTCGGGCCATAAAAAGTTCGTTACCATCTCACGATAGCTAACACTATTCACAGTAACTGCCTGACCGGCCTCATTTTGGAAAAAATACGGCCCAATGATGCCGCCAGCCCATAAACCGCACCCAACAGTCGCTCTTTGTGGGTGCATTGGTTTTTCGGCAATCACTCTTGGATTATCATTCGCTCAAATGCAGCAATTCTGCTTATTGACGAATCCACTGAGGTGAAAATGTGCCTCATCACTGAAGATGATTTTCTTCACGAAGTGCGCGATATGCATTTTGATTTGAACGCCCGTTTTCATAATAATCCTGAATAACTTTAACGCGTTGCTCGATTGTGTATCTTTCCTTGGTTCAAATTGAATTAATCTGAAATTGAAAAATGGCAAATAAAATGCAGAAAAACACTTGAGGTTTAGGTGTGGTTTACATTCAACATCGGCCCTTGAAATTTAACCACCCTCTATTAATATTTAATTATTTCCAAATTGAAATACAGATGAAAGGTGAAAGAAAATGTTTGCGCTAACGAGGCGGCATGAAACGTAAGAGCTCACCTATTAACAGAAAAATTCAAAAAAAAGAAACTCTTTATCATCCATCAAATTGGCATCTACAATCTCGCATTCGCAAATTTATTTGGCTTCCACGCGCAAGAACAAGTTTTTACAGCCAAGCGTTATAATTTGCTTCACTCAATTACGCGCTTCCTAGCAACAAAAATTTAAGAAAACTTACAACAAAATGTCAACTCCACCCCATCAAAGTGATAGCAACCATTGTCACACTATCTATGCCGTCAATGAAAATATTATTGATCATATTGAAACTAACGTAATCGTTATCGTAACCAACTCCGTATGTGTGGACGTATGTGCGCCTCAAGTAATAGATAGCCATATAAATACTTATGCTTTATTAACTCTGGCTGCTTCCCATTACAATCCTACTTATCTAAATGTATATGTGCCGGTATTTGATTCAGCTTGATAGCACTCGAGCGCACATAAGTAGATATGTGTGTATATGTAAGTATAGTTATGTGTGTGCCACTATTTACCTACATAGCAGCGATGGCTTATAGTTTGACCAAATATGTTGGCCGCCAAGCATCGATTTGTTGAAGTGGCTCCGCTAAGCCATGCAAGATTATGACTTCAGTTGATGGGAAAATTGGTCTATAAATATTGATCACAGTGAGTTTGATGGTGGATTGAATTTTGTCAGTCAATAGAATTTTTCTGCCCATTAATTGAATATGTTTTACTATTTGTGGGGCAAAGTAGTATTAGCGGGAGATTAAAATAAACAACAAGTTTTTTTTCTGTTACATTCCATGCACATTGGCCAAGTAGTAGCTGTAGGGCAAAACCAGGAAGAACAATGTATTTTTGTTTTGAGTTTTTGCCTCTAAAATATTACAATCTATAAATAGCATCAGTTTAGAGTAATTTAATTACAATTTAGCCATTTAAAGAGCCAATAAACAGAATACAAATCAAATCAGTCGCTCTATCGATACTACTTGTTAACTTGTTAACCTTGAATACATTGAAAAAAATAAGTGGCATATATACAAATATAATTAAAAGCAACGCATTTATCAAGAAATGGTAAAACCTGGGGTCGGAAACCTGCTGTGGTCTTATGGATATACACAGCACTTATCAGACCAATCATCACTTACGCCTCTGTGATCTGGTGGCGACGGAACGTGGTTAAGTCTACACTCCAGGAACTATACAGGCTGCAAAGAAGCGTATGTTTATGCATTACGGGCGCCATGACTACAACCCCTGGCGACGCCCTACATGCTATGTTTGATTTGCTCCCCTTGGATCTTAAGATAAGCAATAAAAGCAATGTGTAGACTCCATAAATATGGTTTCTGGCACAAAGACGGAACTTCGGGACATAGAGAAATCTTTAAGTTGACGATCCGATACCCAAAGTTTCCTTTGGAAGGAAATTTAATATCAGATTTCCTTTGTGTAAGCAATGAAGCAATACCGAATGCATTCAGGGAGGTTTGACGGCTATTTTCCTTACCGATGGGTCCAAGAATGAAATAATATACTATCTGGAGCCGGATGGTCCGGTAAACAATAGTAATAAGTATCACTTTGCTATGGGGGGAATGGCAACTGTTTTCCAAATAAAAAGTTTTGCCATCTTGAAATCCATGGATAATCTAGAGGAAATGGAGCGGGAAACAGATTGGAATTTTCAGTGGCAGTCAGGCTGCACTTAAGGCCCTGGAGAACGCGAAGCAAACCTCAAAGATAGTTCACGAATGTAAGAAGAAGCTTAATTCTGTCGCAAAACAAAACAGGCTTGTACTTATATGGGTTGCGGAACACTCCGGTGTTCAAGGAAACGAAATTGCCGTGGATCAGCGCTTCCCCTACAAGGGCCAGGGCCAATAATCGGAATCAGTTCCGCAGGAATCATGAATTGTATTAGCGATTATGTAAGCAATCTACATAAAGAGCGATGGTCCGGTCTGGAACGCTGTAAAACTACAAAGCGTTTTGTGACAAGTCCGAACAGAAAACTGTCGAACTTTCTACTAAAACTTAGAAGGAAAGACGTTCGGTTGATGATCAGTATCATTACAGGACACAACCCATGGGGTCTGCATATGACCACCATTGGAATCATTGAGGACCCAATGCCTTGCTTGGAGTAGGCGGATAGCGCTGAACCGTTTCTCTGTGAATGTCCTGCTTTGCTATAGCAAGGCTACGAGTTTTGGGTTCCGATGTCATGAGAATGAGTAATATTCGCTCTCTAAAACGGGTGATTGTTTACAGATTTGCCAAAGAATTTGGAATCTTCGAGTTGCATGACTTTCACTTTTGACCAACTTCGACGTGGTTTTTTGGGTTTCGGCTCATGTGGATAGTGCCATTCAGCCGCCTGTTGACTGTTGACTGGTTTGCATGTCAAACTCATATACCCACGTGTAATCATCTGTTATGATGCGATCATGCGCTGGATAAACATTGGGTCCGAATTCACTTGCCCAAACAGGTCTTCAGCCACCTTCTTCCGATGAATTTTTTTAAAGAAATTCAACTCTCTTGGAACTGGTCGAGCAGCCATGCGTCTCATACCCCATAGATGGTGTAAAATCTTGTGCATTCATTCATAGACACGCTAAGGTCACGAGCTACCTGCCTCAAACTTAAATGATGGTTTTCCAGCACCATTTTCTTGACTTTTAGTTTTGGTCGACGTTTTCATCCATTGAAGACATTGATGAGCGATCAGATCGAGGCAAATCTTCCACGACTTCTCGGCCCTCTGCAAAAGCCTTATACCACTCAGAGACCCGTGTGTTTGATAAAACACACTCGTCATAGCCTTTCTGCTATATTTTCAACGATTCTGCACACGAAATCCCGTTCAAAGCACAAAATTTAAGACAAATTCTTCATTCGATATTTTTATCCACAGCGAGAATCGCAGAGCACACTTGCGGTTGACTGATATAATTAAATGCCAAAAACAAGATAGTTGACAGATCACACCCAAACTCTGCGACACTATAGAGGACAGTTGTACCAACATTCCAGCAAAAAAAAATTGGACATACCTATATATAACGCGCGTCTTTTCAAATGAACAATTCCCGATATTTTTTGACAGAATGTAAAAAAAAAAAATACCAGTCTAACGGTTAGACGCGATAGAAGTGAAACCTTCCGTAAAACAAACTGAGAGAGAATGAGACGAAAGCAACATTAGGAGCGGGATGATTATAGGTTCATTATAATATTGCTATAAAGTTCATATTTTATTTTCTTCATTTTATTGTTATTCATCCTCAATGTTTTCAATTTCAACAAATGATACGAGTGGCTTATGATAGCTAAAATATGATACAAATGCTTTGGTTTCGATGTTGTCAACATATCTTTGAAATACCGCGTCAATTGTTGTTTTTGATCGTGTTGTCGATTCAGTTCGATTGTTACACATTTTTAAATTGTATGTTGTATTGAGAAAATCAATTAAAGGAACCGCTGTGCCCAATGCAAAATTTACGTTAAAATCGCCACTTAAAATCATTGGAACTTTATCGTAATCTTTTCTAAGTATCCGCGATACTTCTGGTGTATACTTTATTAAATTTTCGTGAATGAATTCCGTGATGCTATTTATTGATTGATTCGGTGAAATATAAATTGCATATATTATGTATGTGTGCTATACTATGGCCTAGCCTATGTACGTACATACATATTTGTGTTCTGAACTTCCAGCAAAACAATGCTTATTAATATACACATATGCATCTACATACAACCGCACACACAGGCCACTCACTTTATTGCTGTAAATGCGTATGTCGTCCAAAGCTAAAATTCTATGCCTACTACAAGAACAAAATGCGTTAATAGGCGCAGGCGTAGCGGCCATCATCCTAGTTGCCATAGCGCTGAACAGTCGCGGCGGCGCCGAACAGTTTCAACTATTGTACTGTGCAACAAAAACTCATCATCAAAAAATGGATTTATAAATTCGAGCTCATAGTTCTAAGAGCAAGTACTTTCATTCATAAAACGAGCCGCCCATATGCTAATTTTCTCGACAATTCGAAAATAGTCAATATTGGAATATTTCGCGTAGAATTATTTGCCAATATTCAATTTTTGTCAAGTCGAGTGCCCGCGGCTCCGTAAATATGTTTGCACCCATATATGTATGTAAATATATGTTTCTAAATGCTCGACAACCGCAGCTGCCTGTTCAAGGTTACTGTACATTAGGCCGGGTCGATTTGTGGGAAGGCAAAAAAATCGCCCATTGCTCTGTGAAAATCATATTCTAGGGATCAGAATAAGAAATTTTTGCCGAAGGAACCATACCTCTAAAACGATTTCTGATGTCCCCCAATATGGGTCGAACGTTTTAGTTTGTTTTCTATAACTCACATTCATTCATTTACATATGTTCTGACTAAATAAATTTCTTAAGAGAAAAAATAGATAATATTATAAAAAATAAATAAAAATAAAGAAAAAAACATAGCCATTTAGCTGATTTTTTCATGTAAAGGCCAAAAATGGTGATATTTTGAAATTGGGGGACATCAGAATTCGTTTTAGAGGTATGGTTCCTTCGGCAAAGTTTCTTATTTTGATCCCTAGAATACGATTTTCATAGAGCAATGAGCGATTTTTAAATCGACCCGCCCTACTGTACATGCAATGCTGTGCCTATGAATGCGCGCTGGATTTCTTGAGAAATTTTACCGTATGTTTTGCTGTGGCGAGGCACATATGTACATACACACAACATATATACATATATCCGCATATATACAATACATACACATATAAATTCACAAATTTAAATTTGCTTATGCCATCCTTCTGTGTGCCTGGTAATGAAGCATTTTCTATACATAACTACATATATATACGTATATCTTTTTTATTCTTCTTTTTGGTGTCGCTTTTTCGTTTCATCGAGTCTCAAATCACTCCCAACGTTTCTAAAGAAGTTTTCACTTCAAAAATGTTTACTGCAGAAATAATGAATATTCAAAAAAAATAGAATCTTCAAATACAAATAATTAAAACTGATAAAATTGTTGAAGTGCTATAATTTAATATAAAATTTGTACTTTATCGTCCATCCGACAGACCAAGTGGTTTCACCGCATTAGGGATTCTTCTTCTTCTTAATTGGCGCTATAACCGCTTACGCGATTTTGACCGAGTTTAACAAAGCGCGCCAGTCGTTTCTTTAGGGATTAGGGAAGGAAAACCTGAGCCCAAACTGGTGGTATCACAGTGAGTCTTCAGGTCTAAGTGGGCTCGCGCTGGACCCTTATGGAGTGTGACAACCACCGAATCCTAACTCAACATATCGTTTTACCGGGAAGTTTATCTTAAAAAACATTGCAAATTATTTAATTGGCAAATCATGCTGTTGTAGTTGTAGCAGAATAAGCATGTCTCCTATATTTAAGAGGTATGCTGCTGGAGTGACAGTCTTTGGCCAGATAGAAATCCGATCGTTCCGGTGCGGAAGAACCGACTGTCAGGGGAACGCTAATTATATCTTTCGCTTTCGGGACTATCTAAACAAGCAAAGCTATCACTTTTGGACTAATAAAACTGTCACATTTGGAAAATAACCAACAACTACTGAAGCGCATCACAGAATTTACGTTTTCCCACATTTTCAAAAAATCAAGAAACTGAAGATGAAGCCGGAAAATTTACTACCAGTGATGGGAGCTACAGACAAATGACTTCCGACTTTTATCACTTAGTAATCCGCTTTGGTAATCCTTAAAATCAAATGCGTTTCCCACCCAAAACTACTAACTAATAGTGAAGGTGCGAGGAAGCGAGTGGCTATGGCTTGAGTATTGACAAGTAAATATTGATATGTTTTATATTTTTTTATTTTATTTTTTTGCGTTAAAAAGAAGGCAGTAGAATGAAAACATATTTGGAGCAATGCAGACGGCTTATGGGCAAGCGTCCGCCACAAATGTTACCACAGCAGGTCAATAACAAAGTATGCTATTGATCCACTTTGAGGGTTTGTTGGTTTATCTGTTTATTATTATTATTTTTTTTTTTTTTGTTACTGGCTTTTGGCTCTTGCCTTTTGTCTTACTTCTACTTTTGTTGCCTTGCATATGTTTCATTAGTTTGGTACGCTAGCAGAAATTTATATTCCACATTGATACGCAAAAGCTGACGGCCAACCCTTCATACAAAATATTTTATTCCTTAAACAACTGCAAAAAAAAATAGTAAAAATAAAAAAAATAGCAGCAGTAAGCGCCATTGGCTATTTTCAAACTCAAATTGACTTCAGCTGTGCTGTTGCTTATATTGCAAGTATGTATATATGTATATGTATATGTGTGTATGTGACCACATGCAAGTATGTTAGCTTGGGCGCCTGTGGATGTTGCATTTTATTTTAGCCCTTACACCCAATCGGCATGTAACGAAGCGTTCCTACCATAACCAAAAGATAAATTCGCTACCAATTTGGCACAACTGACGGGATCTTTTGATTATGGCGAACAACAACAACAACAAGGAAAACGAATGAAGGATGAGTTGCGAAATAGTTTGTTGTTGTGATTGTTATGTGGCCACCATCACGATACACTTGGTTGCCTTTGCTTTGGCATTGGCTTTGGCTTTGGCTTTTCAGCTCACTCGCTCATTGCCTGGCGCATTTAACGCTTAACGCTTTGCTAAATGAAATCAATTCACAAGTCACGTTGTCGCCGGACAATAAATACATCAGAGTCTATTTAATAAAATCATGATGTGCACTTTGTGCTGACACAAACACTCCAACACAAGCGTTCATACACTCGTGCACTCATACATTCAAACACAGATGCTGGCTCATACATCTTTATTGGAGGGAAAACGCCGTTGGCACTCTCCGCCTCACTGCTACGCACACGAACACACCCACCCAATATCAATAAATACTTTTTTTTGGCCTGCGATGCAAGATTTGTATACCGGGTGTTTCTTTAGGACTGCCTTTCTTTGCATTTAAAAACAAATACAAGGCAGGGAGTAGGCAAAGAGTTCATCTTCTGTTTTGAGATTATCCGAAACTTTTCCATGCAACGAAGGCCTATCAATTTTTCAACGATATTTATTTTATTACTACCAAAGTAACCTCCATACCAACCCATACCTATTTTCCCTCCAAACCTTTTTTCAATCTTTGCAAACATTTCTGTCTCAAAACGCTTCGCACGGGGTCATGTCAGGTCGATTTTGAAATAGACTTCGATTCCCGCTCATACACTTCCTTGTTGCCCTAATTGCCTTGTGAGAGCTGAATACGTAGCTGAATTAAGGAAAACTTTGATCAAATAGTCACTCAGAAGGTGAGATATGTAAGCCGGCGTTTCATTGTGTCGAGGAATCCACGAGTTGTTTCTCCACAATTCAGGCCTCTGGTGCTTCAATAGCCTTACAATTCTCTTAATTTACAGTTTCATTAGGCAAAGCGAATTCGGAACAGCAATCACCGCAATGCGACTTTTCTCGTGATTTCTTGGGCTTTCGTCCACCTGAGAGGCGTCTTTCCGACGAAAAGGCTGTGCTGTTGGTTGGTTGCTTGCTTGGTTTAAGTGGTGATTCTTCCAGAATCCAACTAGCGCTTCCGCACCATTTTGTTGCCACATGGTCGTTTCCAGCTTGTTTTACAGTTATTTACAGCATGACTATATCTAGTCTTGCGGTTCAGAAACCTTATCAAGTTGTCGACATCTGCGCCAGACAGCTGTTCCAGACTCTCGAACAGCGGTTTACCCAGGGTTAACATTCTGTCCTTCCATAGGGCAGGGCATTCGCAGAGAAATGGAAGATTGTTTCATTTTCTCCGGTTGTTTACAACTGTGACAGGGATGCCCATTTTGGCGGCTTGTTCTCCCACATACCAAAAGCCAGTTATGACTGCCGTTAGTCTACAGGCGTCCCATCGTTTCATGTTTATCAATGTTGTCGATTGCTTAAGGTTGTAGGTGGGCCATAACGTTCTGCTAATTTTGCATTTCGTCTGGTCTCTCCATCTACAATCTGCGATTTGGAGGTATTTTAGGGAAATTGCACTCTTGACTGCACCTAGTGATGTCAGTACCGATTCTGCAAGAGCGTTATTCATTGCTAATCCCCTTCTTGCCAGTTCATCCGCTTTTTCATTACCTTCGATGCTCCGATGTCCCGGGACCCAGATTAAGGTAACTTTAAGGTTTTCGCACAAGGTGTTAAGGAGAGTCCTGCTTTGCAGTGCCTGGATTGCAGCTTGGCTATCCGAAAGAATAGCGATATTGCTCTTAAAAAAGGGATCTGCGATTAGTAGCCTACAAGCTTCCCCAATTGCCAGTACTTCCACCTGAAAGATACTACAAGCGCAGATCTTTCAATTTTAAATCTATGAGAATATATACCAGCTCCAACACCACAATCCATTTTACTGCTATCTGTATAGACTGTAGTTTCGAACTTGTTTAGTGATAATCCCTTATTCCATTCTTTCCGAGATGGAAAGAGATTGACAAAGTTTCTACTGAATGTTACCGTCGAGACAAAGTCAGTCCTCTTCGAGGTACACTGGGCTTGTCGCACTAATAGGCTGGCATGGTCCTTCCAGGTACCCGCTTCATTTAACCTAAATGCAGTCATTGTTGCCATCTCCTTGATATGTAGATCTACCGTAATAACGTGTGTCAGAGCGTTCAGGGCCTCCCTAGGGCATGATCTGATTGCACCGACTGTTATTGCACAGGCTGATCTTTGTATTCTGCTAAGTAATTTGATGTTGTATTCTCTCTCTAGAGCTTTCCACCAAACTACCGAGCCATACGTTAAAATTGGTCGTATAACCGCCTTATACAATCATAATGAATACTTGGGTTGAAGACCCCATCTTCTTCCGTTCTTCAATGTTTAATTTCCAGCTAAGTTTGGAGTCCACAATTAACGCTAAGTACTTTGCACGGGGTGAAAGTGAGAGGGTTTGTCCGTTAATATTTGGTAGAGTAAAAATTGGTACTTTTTATCTGGTCGTAAATAGCATGAGTTCGGTTTTACGCGCGTTTAAACTTAGGTCACAGTCTGTAGCCCAAGAGTTTAGCTCGCTTAGCGCCCTTTGAACGATCCCACTGCTCGTATTGGGACACAGTCCTGATGCCATTAACACCACATGTTTCTGGTGGAGTTTCTATTCCATTATATTCTACAGATGATGCAGCGGCACTTGTTGACGACAGATTGTAGCTTAAAGCGCCTGGAGATTTGCAAACTCACCAATACTGTATGCATTCGTCCGAAGGTCTTCCTTGCTTTTAACATCCAGATGTCCTTAAAAATAGTATGCAAAGCAGACTGTAAGCATATTGAGCGTACGATAAACGCCCTCGAGGAATTTCACTCCTTATGTGCAGATCAATCAGCCTCTCCAGGGTTTTCAGCAGGAACAAGGAGAGACTGATTGGTCTGAAATTCTTAGGGAGATCTTACCTACCTTGGGTATGAAAGTAACTCTCGCAGTCCTCCAAGATCTGGGTATGTAGCCCAAGAAGCCATTCACATGATACCTCAGCAGATTTCTGCAGTTGAGCCGGTATATTGTCATCGAGCCCAGGTGACTTGAAGGGCTTGAAAGAATCAATCGCCCAAGCCAGGCGTCGCCTATTCAGCCAGCGGTGGTGGGTGTGTGGACTGCTATGCATCCTATCCCAGCCAATATTAAGCGAGTCCGGACTTGTCGGAAAATGGGCGTCAAGAAGTAAACTGAATAACTCCTTGCAGCTCATCGTCCAGTACCCCGAACCGTCTTTTAGGCACCCCTTAGTTGTGGAACTCCTCGAGAGAATACGTCTGAATCTCGCGGACTCATGACAGCCTTCCACGCTTTCGCAGAGTCTCCTCCATGAGTCTCGCTTCACCTTTCTAATTTCGGACTTATAAATTTCTAGTCCTACTTTGTACAGTTCCCATCCCGAGGGAGACTTAATTCTTCTGGCTCTATTAAAGAGCCGCCTACATAAAGCCCTGATTTCCGTGAGCTCGATTGTCCACTAAGGTGGATTTTCCTTTTTGGGGGGCGGTCTTAGTGGACAAGCGCTCTCGAGAGCCCTGTTACACGCAGCGGTGAATGTCTCCACCAGTACATCTATAGATTCCTTCGAGAGATCCGCATTTCCTTGCGGTGCTTGCGGAAGGAAAACCTGCAGGTTTCCGTAGTACAGGGTCCAATCCGTGCTCCTAAGATTCCTGTAGGAGGATCTATTCGGTTTGGTTTCATTCAGAGAAAACTGGATGTATCTGTAATTCCTCAACTATACCTAGTAATGCTGTTTTATGCGAAGCTTTTTCATGGTAAAAATACAGTCAGGGGCTTGCCATTACCTGCCGCAGGCGACCGCTATTACAAAAACTATTTCTATCAATTGGTGGTCACGCACCAGCCCACAGCGGTCATTAATGTATGCGTTTAACTTTAAAAACTTGCTAGAAAAAGATACTTGGAAATAATTTCCATAAAACTCTAACCATTTCTTTAGTACCAGTAGGTTTTCACAATTTCTATGCTTGCGTTTACATTATTGTCCTGAATTCAACCTCGATCTTCACACCAGACTGCTTTCAAACAATAACGCTGGCGATCTGACACAAAGCCCATGGAACTAAATTTAAGACATACAATCCAAATGACACACCCAGTATTCGTACATATGTATATGCAAGCTTTGCGGCCTGCGTTTTGCAGGCCTGTTTATATGTATTTGTATCAATTCGATTTTATACAACCATAAATAAATATGCGACTCATTGAGATTCCATTCGGCTCGCTTACATATGGCATATCAATTGCGCGATATTTGGGCTAAATGAAAATGACAACACTACGCTGGGAGAAGATGAAAACAGCAGCAACAACAATTAAATAAGATTCAAGCAACAGTAACTGAAAATCTACAGGCAACGAAATTTGTTCAAGTCATCGCCAACGCCCTGATCAAAGGCCACCGCAGCAGCCGAAGCAGCAGCAATAGGAGCAAAAAGTTATGGTAGCATCCCTACTATAAAGTAAATACTGGAACAACATCTTCATGATTGCCCATAGTAAAGCTCCATTGACCAGCAAAATATCAGCAGCAACAGCAACGCAAAGCAACCTCCACGCAAAACCCCTAAAGTAAGTCAATTTCCAAGGCTACCCACATTGTTAACGCATTTTGGCTGCTCGTCACTATTTTTTTCCTATTTTATTTATATTATGTTATACATTTTTTGCGGCTTGCTCGAAACTTACTCTCTGAACCGAACCCCAATGTTGCCCGTTTTTTTCCTACAAATATATTCGCTTGGCAGTGTGTATGTGCGCGTGTGTATATAAAAGTATGCGGTTAGTTGGCAGAAATTGGCCAACAATGACAACAGAATAATAAATAATAACGCCAAGGATACCCTGCAGATTATGGATATGTGTTTTTGCGTGTGTCTGCAAATACGCGATGCAGCGTTGAAGAAAATGGATATTCATCAGCTACTAATGCAAAGAAAAACAGTAGATTGCGATGAAAAGAAAACGAAAAAAACGTGAATATCTCAAAGAAAGCCTTGAAAGGCTGGTCAAAAAAAAAGGGCAATAAATATCAAAAGAAGCATCAAACCGTTTTCGCAGAGTGAAAGATAAAAGGGAAGTGGCGATTAAACATTATTTATTTACATATTTTCATGGCTACGTAATGGGTGAGTGGCACAAAAATGAGTAAAAACCAAAAGAGTTCGGTAAAAGTATTTAGCGTTTGCTTGCTCGTCATAGTTAAAGCATAAGCGAAATTTTCAAAATGAGGGAATAGTCATTTGCTTGAACTTTCTTATAATTACATAAGCTAATTTTTTGCGTGGGATTTTTCGCTTAATAGCAGGAGTTGTAATTCCAGCGATAAGAAATAGGATGGAAAATATTTCGAAAACTATTTCTGTGAGAGGTTTAACCCATAGATAACAGTACAAATAAAATTCGAAAAAATTATTATACGATAAATAGTTTTAAAACATGTTTAAATAAATAAAAAATTACCTGTCATATTCGACCGATTGTCGCAGATCCCCCTGTCATTAAGCAAGACGGATGGTAGGCAGCTGGTTGGACTGATGACGGGCCACTTTCTATGGGCGAAGCACATGGAAAAGGTGGGCATCTCAGACAGTGCACTCTGCTCAGCACCTGGAGAGGAGGATGAGACGGCAGACCACTTTCTATGCGGCTGCTCGGCCTTCACTTCAATCAGGCTTGAGGTCTTTGGCACTGATGTGTTAAGAAGCGGACCAACAGTGACTCATTACATTTGTATTAACCGCTCAAGCTACTCATTCAGCAGATGTGTGATGTTTAGACCCGCACGATCGGCAGACTTAGCAAAAAGGTGGGAGCCGAGATGTTAAAATATTTGCCCGACGGTAGCAGAGCAGCTGGAAAGAAAGAAAGAAGAAAGTTGAGATGATTACACCTCATCCTCCACACAGCTTCTGCAGCGTGGACTTGAAGCAATCCCGAGCCTCATCACATAGACACCTAACGGACAATTTCCGTTAAGGATACCCATCAACTTCGAGAGCTACGGCTTTGTTAGCCTTAGAAATTCCCTCGAGTGCTCCCCATTCATCCATTGCCAGAAGGAATTACCACAATTTTGCGAACTAACCCAGCGATTCTTAAGGGAACCCCAATCCGTCCCTCCAGAATCCCCTGTTTAGCCAGCTTATTAGCCCAGTAGTTTCCCTCTATGTCGATGTGACCCAATGAATTAAAAATCAAAGTATTCGGAGACGATTGGGAGAGAAGTCTGGCATTCCCGACTAATTTCGAACACGCAAACAAAGAGCCCAAGGCCGTAAGTGCCGCCTGGCTGTCGGAGTAACTAAAGAAGTAAGCCACCAATCCACTGCTTCCTTAATCGCGGCTACCTCCGCTTGGAAAATACTAGAGTGGTCCGGAAGCCTACAGTTGAGCTTCATGGGGAGCTTGTCGTAGAATACTCCCGCTCCAAGCCTTCCGTCTAACTTCGATTAATCCACTAATATGTTTACCATGCCCTGACTCCAAATTTCGCACCTTGCGCACTCCCCCTCTAAGGAAACATGAGTGGAAAAAGATCCGCTCGGACCCAACGTAGGTGTTCAATAATCCAGCACCATGGGGATAAGCTCAAAGTTTTTAAGAGCGCTAGAGTGTACGTCGCTTAAGTCAGGCTTATGGCCTCAACACCTCAATCTGATTGCGCGCGTGCAGCAGCAGTTTTCTCCTGTGATGTCCACGTGCACTCAGCATAGCGTTAAGCGCTAGAGTAGAAGTCCTCCAAAGCGCCCCACTAATTTCAAGGCGGGCAAACCTTTGGACCCTCTCCACCTCTTAGGTGATGCCGTCCTTTCCCGTGAGTTCTACTAGACAAGGACTTCATACAACAAAATTGGCTTTATAATTGTGTTTTGTAAGGAGAATATAACTTTAGGCGAGAGACCCCATTTTTTGCCGATTACATCCATGCAATGCAACTGTTTCCTTCCTAATTCTCTCTTCAGTGTTGGGTTTTCACGTTAGCCCTCTATCAATCATGAATCCCAGGTACTACACCCAGTAAGAGTTCACAAAGGGAGCGCTCACTATTCAGGGGAGTTCAGCTCTAGGTATTTTGCTCTTTTTTTATCCTTCTTCACTCCGCTCGGGAGCATAGGGCCTCCATAAGACTCTGGCGTCGTACACGGTTGTGGTCTGTTGGTTCTGGGCGCCGTTCCATATGATGTCATCATCTGCTAGTTTGCGCAACATCGATCTTGGCCAAGCGATCTTTGGCCGACCGCGACCGCTGCTCCCTTGCGAGTTCCAATCTCGTGAGACTATCTGGCGGTTTTCTAAGCGTGTGACCTATCCATCGGTTCTTTCTCCGTTTGATTTGTCGTAGGATGGACTTCTCATTTATTACCTATTCAGCGCGCCTTTGCTGGTGGTGTTTCTATTCAATTCTATTCTACAGTTTGTAACTTCTGTGTGATGGTGTTGCAGATCAGCCATGCTTGACTTCCGTACAGCAATACTGACTTCACACATGAGCTGAATATTCGCAGCTTAAAGCGCCTAGAGATTTGCGAACTCACCCATACTGTATGCAGTCGTCCGAAGGCCGTCCTTGCTTTTTTTAGCCTGCAGTTTACATCTTCAACTGCGTCGCCGTCTACCGCGATAGTGCAGCCGAGTTAGCAGAAGCTTTCGCGAATTCCTCCGAGCACTCGTCAACCATTATAGATATTGCTTTATTATGGTTGACTCTCACAGCCTTCATCTTGAATATACTGACCTCCAGTCCAACAACGTGACTACTGACTAGTAGCAGCATGACTAGTCTGCCCACCTTCGCTTGCATGTCAGTGAGTTTGTGGGAGAGGAGGCAGATGTCATCACCGAGGTCCAGGTCCTCAAGAAGACTTGTGAAACTCCATTCGATGCCTCTTTTATGTAGGGTCAATTGGCTCATAGCGTCGTCTTTTTTAGGGTCTGGGTATTAACCACTGTTAATTTATAAACTCCTACAATATCTTCTTATACACCTATACACTCCGTTGCAAAATTATAAACGCACACCTTTAAACTTTTTAACCAAAACTTTAAGAATGTTTCTGAGTATGTCCGTGAGGTAACCAATATTACGTCAATTGAACAATATTTACATATAATTTGTATTGACGAACCTATCCATTCTACCAACCTATCTATCTCTCTACACATATAACGCTCTGTCTGTCCACATAATATAAATATTAACCTTGCGGAACAATATTTTCTTTGTTTTGTGCTTTTTACCTTTTAAAAATGTTTACTTTGATTTCATTTCTTATTGCGAAAAGTGTAAAAAAGAAACGACAACAATCTGAATAATGTATTTTCGTTTTCCAAACGCACTCTACTTCCGTAACCACAGTGACACGCTTGTCAGTTTTGCTCTTTCTCACTTTTTACAGCTTTATTGCCTGGCGTGGAGCAGTTTGCAATTCAAGGAGTTGAAGAATGAGAATTTACTAGCTTTGTTTGTTCGAGTGCGTGTATGAGGACTTATTTATTTACTTTTTTATTATTATTTTTTTTTATTATTATTTTTTACTCACGTATGTTGACAGCGTGAATGTTATTCAGCGCTTTAACACATTTGTTTTTTCAAACTGTTTTCCATTCTTTATCTCTTTTGCTTTTGTTCGCTTGAATGTTAAATGTTTTCCTTAGGCTGCTTTTGCTTTTATTTGTTTGTTTTCCATCACTTTCATGAGCATTCATGACAATAGATTCAACACGTGTTGCTTTGGACTATTATCAGTAAAAATTTTACTTCAATTCCATTGAGAGATATTGAAGGGCTACGAAGAGGGACAGATTTTCAGCGCGAAATGTTAAAAATTGGATGCTAGTGCCATTGCGTGGCAAACATCGATTTCGCTAAAAAATAAACTTTTCCATTAATTGGGCCTAGATAGGCGATTAACACAATAAAATGTGTAGAAAAAAAGTAAATAAATGTCAATAAAAATTAGCACTTAAAAAATTTAATCTTGATAGCGCGAATGTTGCGAATATTTGTAGATTTTTAGCAGCAAGAGGCGAGAAACTTGAACAAATAATGACAATGTATTAAGAAACGGCGTCTCTTTATTGTCCAGTAGTATTTCTAGCACCAGTTCCGTTTTGTCAGAGTTGACTCGGAGGCCACTTGCGGCCCAGCGACTGAGTACAGGCAGTGACCTTTCCAAAATCTCAGGCTTGACTGGGGAAACTGTCCCGATACCATTAGGCCCAGGTCATGGGCGTATGCTACTGCCTTATTTAATATTATCAGAACTTCGTCAATAGCAACTAGGGAAAGGACCAAAGGTCAAAATATTTGGAAATATTAAGAATTAAAAAAAAAATCGTGTGGAAGTTATTTAAAAAAAAAGTTCAATATTTTCAAAACAAATATTTTCATCTTTTTTTTCTATCCTGCTCTTTCTCATAACCTGTATCTTTGTCGCCTTTGCTATCCTTTTCTTTCTCTTTACCTGTACCTTTGTCTCTTTTCCTATCCCATTCTTTCTCTTTACCTGTATCTATGTCTCTTTTTCCATTCTGCTCTTTCTCATTACCTGTATCTTAACTTTTCTCTTTATCTTTATCCTTACTCCTTCTTCTGCGGGCAAAAAATAAGGTGAATTTATTTGTCAAACTTCGCGGGATTAAAATTTCTCTCTAGTTATTTTTTTCATGAGTTGGCAGCACTGTTATAACATCTGGGCCAACTTTCATGTGAATGTCATTATCAGTAATATATTTACGCTTGTGTTTACCAAATGACCAATAGTACATTTTTCGACTTTTACAATGTCTGATTTGATTGAGCAGAGAAGTGCCATCAAATATTGTTTGCGGAATGAAATTTCGGCTGCGGAAACGTCTAGCATGTTGCAGAAGGCGTTTGGTGATTCGACCATGTCGCAGAAAAATGTTTATAAGTGGTACAAAGACTTCAAAGAGGGTCGAGAACGTGTTGATGACTTGGAGCGCTCCGGACGACCATCTACGTCAACTGATGACCAACACGTCAATAAAGTGAAGGAGTTAGTGCTCAAAAATCGTCGGTTGACTGTTAAACACCTTACTGATGTGATCGGAATATCAGAAGGATCTGTGAAAACCATTTTGAAAGACCATTTGGGCCTATGAAAAGTCAAATCTCGTTTGGTACCGAAAACTCTCAATTTCTTGGAAAAAAGAATGTGTGTGAAACATGTGATGTGTGTGAAACAATGCTTTCTGACTATCAGGACAAGCTCAAATGCATCTTTACGGGAGATGAGACTTGGATTCATGCTTACGACCCTGAAACAACCGACCAATCAAGCGAATATCGTGCTAAAGGCGAGGCCAGACCGAAAAGAGCACGTCAAAGTCGTTCAAAAATAAAGGTCATGATGACAGTTTCTTTCGATGCACTATGAATTATGCGTCGTTTACGTGAAGCAATTCATCTGAAAAGACCGGAGTTATGGGCCAACAACTCTTGGTTTTTGCATCACGATAATGCACCGTCTCACACTGCACTCGTTCTTCGTGACCATGTCGCCAAAAATTCCACGCATATCGTTCCGCAACCACCGTATTCGCCCGATTTGGCTCCGTGTGACTTCTGGCTATCCCCAACACTCAAGAGACCACTCCGGGGAATGCGTTTCGAGTCGATTGAGGAGATAAAAGCTGAATCGAAAAAGGTGCTGATGGCTAAACCGGAAACGGACTATTTGGCATGTTTCGGGGATCGGAAAAATCGTTGGCATAAGTGTATTTCATCGAGAGGGGATTATTTTGAAGGGGATGAAATTGATTTACCAGAATAAAGATTTTTCATTTTACATCCAAATTCACCTTACTTTTTGCCCACAGTAGTATATAATACCTATAACATAATATATATTATACGAGGTGTGTTCAAAAAGTATCGCGAATTTTGAATTTTCGCAGGTTACGTATATCCGAATTTTGATTCTTTTGTGGCCGACGAGTTCGGTCATTTTGAATGTTCAGTTAATTGTTGACAGCTGCTTTACTTGCACGTGTTTCGGCTCGTCTTTGATTTTTACCTATTTAAAAAGATGGATCAAAGAACCTGTATCAAATTTTGTGTGACGAAATTAAGGACGCGGATGCATTCCGAATGTTGACTGTGTCATACGGAGAAGCTACTTTGGACCAAAGCAACGTTTATCGGTGGTACAAAATGTTCTCAGAAGGCCGAGAAGATGTGAACGACGAAAAGCGTGCCGAACGCCCGAGCACTTCAACAACAGAGGAAAAAATTGATGAAGTTAAGAAAATGGGATTGGCCAAACCGTTAGAGAAGTGGCTGAGGTCCTAGACATATCGATTGGCTCGTGCAAATCTCATCTAATGAGATGTTGGACTTGGTCCGCGACGACCCAAATTTGCTCCAGAGGGTCATAACAGGTGACGAGTCGTTATGACGTGGAAACCAAAGCTCAATCATCTCAATGGAAGCTGCCGCACGAACCGAGTCGGAAAAAGGCGCGCCAAGGAATATTACCTGCAAGTTATGCGCAATTTTCGTGAAGCAATCCGCCAGAGGCGCTCGGATTCGTGGAAGGACACGATAACGCCCCTGCTCACACATCGCTGCTTGTGCACGACTTTTTGGACAAAAACAACACACTTATGATGCCACAGCCACCGTATTCCCCAGATCTGACGCCCTGTTCCTTTTTCCAGAGGCCCATGAAAGGACGAAGCTACGCTACGATTGACGAGATAAAGACGGCATCGAAGGAGGAGCTGAACAAGATAAAAAAAATGATTTTTTGAAGTGCTTCGAAGATTGGAAAAAACGTTGGCACAAGTGCATAATATCGCATAGGAATTAGGTTGAAGGGGACAAAATAGATATTAATGAATAATTATTAATATTAATGAATAAATAAATACTTTTTGGAAAAAACACAATATTCGCGATAGTTTTTGAACACACCTCGTATACAGCAATTCTTAGAGCAGTACCAAGGTTGCGATTTGTTCGAATTACATGTACGGCTGCCATGACGCGTGAGGCTGCATTAAAATCTTTAGCATCTCTTGACCGAAGTCTTTTTACAGCAAAATGTATGTCTTCCTTTTCACCTAAAGCTCAATCATCTGCTCAGTTTAGCTTATTATTCATTTTTTATTCTCAGAACTTTACTATTTCTTGCTTTTTTAATACACTCTTTCATCATTTTCTTACAACTAATTTGCTCAGCAACTAAGCAAACCTTCTTTTGCTCGTAATTCTATGCTGCACTTCTTCATCCGCCTCTTAGCTGATAACTGTACCTTCAGTTTCTATAAATGCAGCCCACAAAGCGAAACTCTACAAAGCTCTCATTGGCAATAACATCAGCACACATACGTATAATTTACTTGTGATTGCACTTAACGAGTATGCAGCCATGCTGCTGCCTCTTTCATTACAGAAAAACATCAAATATGACGCATTGCTCGCTTCTTGAACTGCTTACCTTCATCTTTAGAATCAACAGCAGCAGTAGTGGCAAATTATATGCGGAGTGAATTGCAAGCCATATTTTCCTAAAAACCAACTGACAAGATGTTGTCGATGCAATTGACTCGTATTTCTGTTGCTTCTTTGAATCTATACAATAAAAGGTGGCTGTGTGCTGCACCTTTTATTCCATTGGTTGCCATAAACAACCATCTCCAGCAGCAGCATTTGTTCTTTACTGGATGAATAAAGAGGCTTTGAGTGAATTTCTATCGTAACTATTTTTATGGCTTATCTTTACACTACGATGACTTAAGAAGTCGTTATTGTATATGTTTTTATGGAAAACTTCTACAGGCATGTGTAAGTGATGAAGATAAATTTAGAAATAACTTGATAACCGTACTTACTGTAACAACAATTGCAACAACTTCTATATTTTGAAGCTTCTTCCACCACCAAAGGGAACTTCATTGGGTGCGTACTTATTAGAATACTGCCATCAGGACAGCCACGGTATGCCTCTTGATGCCTCATCTTCAAAGTGAGATGCTCAGCAAGCTATTCTTGCTGGATTGCTAACGCAGAAATCATACCTTCAGGCACTTGCTGGAAGCTGCGCCATCCCGTAGAGGAGTCTCGGATTGAACACAACTACAAATACTGAATCAAACAGTTCACAGAAATAAATTAGAAGGCATTTATCGCGAGTCTCTTACAGCTCTTCTAAGCCCCCGACTCTCGAATGCCGCCATAGCAGACGATGAGTTACCTCGTGAGACCCGCATAACTTTGGCTCAATCACGTTCTGGATATTGAAGTTGATCAAACTCCTACCTATGCATTCTGGCACATCGCCTAACCGAACTTAAGGAGATGAGCTCTGCGCTTTAAGGTCTGTCGGGCTTAAAATCAATTTATGCCTAGACGAAGGTGATGAATCTGGCAAATAAGATGGGTGGGTGTGTGGAAATTGCAGCTAACCGTACCGAAACCGTGAAGGAATTTACTTTTCTTGGCAGTAAAGTAGCCCCGGGCGGATGTAGGCATGCGCGCCCGAATCGAAAAAGCTATAGGGGCATTCGGCTTGTTGTACACTGTATGGCGAAACAACAACCTAAGTTCCAGTTTAAAGGTTAGTCTCTTCAAGTCGGATGTACTGTCGGCACTGCTGCACAATAAATATATCTTTAAAACCACTACCGAAATTAACCAACCGCTTACAAATTTTTGTCAACCACTGTCAAAGGATTATATTTCGAATTTTCCGGCCAAAAATAATGCCATACAAACAATTGCTCGAACAAGCAAACATGGAGCCGCTAGATATTTGGATTAGAAGGCATAAATGGAAGTGGATTGGTCAAACTTTACGCAAGGAGGACGGTAACAAAACTGGTCAAAAGAACTGTGGTTCACGAGACGGCTCAACTTGGGTTAAGGTGGAAGCAATTATCCAGTGATCGGACGAGATGGCGGGTAGGTTGTTGGTGCCCAATAATCCGATTGGGATTCAAGGAAACAATGATGAGTATGAAGCGTTTGAAGGAATAAGTTAAAATTTATAACAAAAGCAAAACATAGGAGGAATTATGAGCTGTCTTGAAACGATTAACACAGCAAGGTTTTTATGAGCGCAATTATACTGTAAACAGGCAGCTCTGTATTTATATATTCATTTATTTTTCGCTAAATGTTCACCCTCTTTCTCCAATTTAGCATTCCTATCAACGTGGAAAATACTGCGAGTCGGCACTGCAAAAGCTTGTTGCTAGCCATCTCAAGAGAGACTACGCATCTTTTTGTGCAGCTCTGCTAGTAGGCACGGCCTAGACCGGGTGCTAGTGAATTGGATTAGTTCGATGCTGGCTCAAAGAATCATTACGATGCGAACAGGAGAACATCTTTTAGTGTCATCCGAAGTTAATAAAGGCTGCCCCAAAGGCGGCGTGCTGTATCCATTGCTCTCGAGCACGGTGATCGAACCTCTACTCACCACCTAAAACGATGCTGGATTGCACGCACAAGCATATGCGTATGACGTTGCCTGTTTGGTAACAGGCCCTTCGCTAATGAACATCTGTAGGAAAATGTAGAAAACTCTAGATGTGATTGACACTCTGCGAATGGGTTATCGGCAAACTCTACCAAGACTGGTATTGTCCTCTTCCCCAGAAGGAGGAAGCTTGATGGACTCGTTCTGCCTGAGCTAAAAGGAGTCACAATCCAACGATCCAAAGAAAGCAAATATATTGGAGTAATCCTCGATAGGAAACTCCTTTGCAAGTCGCACGTTGAGAAAACATAAGGTCTTTCTCCTATCAAGATCCTACAGGTCTACGCAGCTATGATGAGACCTATTACCACCTATGCTTCAGTGGTAAGAATGAGTTGACTCTCTCTCGTGGGAGTCAGGAGGACCTTACACAATACACTGTGGCCATCTAGTGCACCGGACCTTTTCCGACTACTTCAGGCCCGGCACTAGATGCTCTGATTGGTTTACCACCACTTGATGCTTTCATCCAAGGAGAGGCTTTGAAGGCCGTCTACAGGCTGAAACACAATGGGAATTGGTGCGGCCACTATCTGGCATAGGGCAACAGAGTAGGAATGGACTTCGACCCAACGATCCTTGACATGCCCCTTGACTCCATGCTATCCAGAGTCGTGCTTGTCAAGAGATACAGTGTGGTGCTTCCAGAGGCTCAACTGTGCTCAAACTCAGAAAATAAGCCCGGCAAATACTATTTTCGCATTTTCACGGATGACTCCAGGACCGAGCTCGGCTCCGGCTCTGGAGTCTACGTGAAGTCCAGCGGGACTAAACTGCATTTTGCTCTTGGAATGCATACATCTGTCTATCAAGCGGAGGTGTATGCTGTTTAAGAACCGATGGACTTCGTTGTGGAAAATAGATGGATAGGCAGATCTATATGTGTCTGCAGCGACAGTCAAGCTGCGCTTATGGCCTTAGACAGCCTTCCAACCACTTCAAGAGTAGTCGAGCCCTGTAAAGCCAGGCTGAACTATGTCGGTAGATATAATAGCCTGATGCAAACATGGGTCCCGGGACATGTGGGTATCGCGGGTATCGCGGGTAACGAGATCTCTGACACTTTAGCCAGAATGGGCTCTGAGGCCAACTTTCTTGACCCGGAGCCCGTTCTGCCACTCCCTTCTGCAGCTATCAAATCCACGGTTAGCAAACGGGTTACTCTAACCCCCAAGCGAGCTTGGTAGGCTGAGAAAGGCTGCAGATGGACAAAACTGATGTTACCTGTCATGTCCGACAGACTGTCGTAGTTCGTTTTGTCGCTAATCAGAGACTGTAGGAGGCTGGTGGGACTGTTGACACTTTCTATGGCCAAAACACATGGAAAAGGTGGGCACCTTAGACAGTGCACTCAGCTCAGCAAGTGGAGAGGAGGATAAGACGGCGGACAACTTTCTGTGCGTCTGCCCCGCCTTCCCTCGAATCAGCCTTGAGGTCTTTGGCACTGATTTGTTAAGAAGCGACCACCATGGCTCCTTGCCACCACAAAATCTACTCAGATTTCTTCGGAGGTCGACTTAAAGAAAATTAAAAGGGGAATCCGAGAGCAGTACGGTGGACTTAATGTTGTCTGAGTGCTGTACTTGCTAGTTTGTGCCGACAAAAAAAAAAACAAAAATGGTTCGTTCAAACAATAGTCTATAGGGTTGTTTGGACCCATATCGAGCATTATGGCCGAATGTTGCCCTTAAATTTAGGGTGGTGAAGAATAAAAGAGTATTCAGAGCATGAAGGGGTGTAGTTCTAAGAGCGCCGCTGATGCATATAAGCGCCTAACGCAACTTAACAAAACAAAAAAAAAAAAAACGAGCTCAAATCAATGGACTTAGCGCGCGATATGACGGTTGTTTCGGGAGCTTTTTGACGAAGATGGTATAAGCAAACAAACATGTTTGAGTATTATTACCAACTATGCTATGCATGCCATAGAAAGTTTTCTATTTTTTGTTTTTCAAATGAATAGCCATAAGCTTAAATTGTAACAATGAAATTCCATGAAAGCAACACCAGCCACATACATTGGCACGCGCTTTCTTGAAAGATACTGAAAGCTATGCCCTGAACACAAGCAATGCTTGGAAATTTTCAAGAATTACTGCATCTCTGTCGCTACTTTTATTCTAACCATGTGAACCATCTTTTGTTGCTGATTATCCTGCCTAGGAGTTCAAGTTGCTTTATTTCCCCATACAAATGCTCATTTGGCACGACTTGTCTTTGTTGTTGCATTCGTTGCATTTGTCTCAAAAACAAAAGTGCTTTGACTCTCGCACGCACTTTCCAGATGTCAGTTTCTACTCGTATGTAGTTAGTTGGCACTTTCTTGCTGCTGGCATATAACCGTTATTGCAGGCTGTTCTTAGCTGCCAGCCTAGGTAAGCGACGATCGGCGGCGGTCATGCGGAAAATACTTTATGTCTAATGAGAGTTATTCAGTGTAGTTCAGAGTATAATATGTTGTAAAGGTAGGATTTAGTGTCAAAGGAGTTGAAGAGGAATTTAAAAGTACGGGTATTCTCTATTTGAAAATACTTTTGAATACTTGTGGATATGAGACAAAATCAAATCGTGGGTTTGCGTTAGAAGCAAATAACTTGCATTCAAATAAAAAACTACGTATATATATATATATATATAATTGGCGCGTACACCATTATTGGCTGTTTGGCCGAGTTCCTCCTCCTATTTGTGGTGTGCGTCTTAATGTTAGTTCAGGAATGGAGGGACCTATTGTTTCAACCCGACTCACAATGGCAGATATTTGTTATGAGGAGCTTTTTTTATGGCAGAAATACACTCGGAGGTTTGCCATTACCTGCCGAGGGACGACCGCTATTAGAAAAAACTTTTTCTTCATTTTGGTCTTTCACCGAGATTCGAACCTACGTTCTCTCTGAATTCCAAATGATAGTCACGCACCAACCCATTCGGCTACGGCGGTGTATTATTTACACTTACTATAATATGAACTATGACATACATTCACTTATGCATACACACGCACATCGAATGCAAGATCTTTGAAACCACCTAACCAGAATTTACGCCTCTTTAATTAACCTTTTTCAAAGGCTTCCCACTTTTTTCAATATATTTTTGCAAAACATTTTGCTTCACTTCAATTTCATTGCTACACTCACGCTCGCACACACACACACACGCTTGCCCTGAAGTGCACTCATCTATCTGCATGACACAAAGCCATTCGAATTATCTTGATTGCAATTTTATTCATTCATTTGTCGCAGCGTCTCATTCAAGTGACTCCAACGCTTACAAACGAACGCGCACAAACGCATACATATAGTACAAGTAGACATGGTTGTGTGCAGAGAACTGCATGCACATACGCGCACTGCAAAAAGACGTCGATTGCTTCACTGTACAGCAATTCGTGAACGCGCATTCACTCAGTCGTGCGCAATGAAGCTCTTCAACGCTGACTTTTCTATTCCGATGCCGATTTTAATTCCAATTCGAATTGCTCTTACCCTGACTGAGCGGCAAAAACTTCGCCTACGTTAAATGCAATGGCGGTATTTCCGCTACAACCACTTCCCCCCACTTCCCTACTAAATACATAGCGCCTCACTACACAGCATTTAAGTTTGCCTAAGTAAGTGAGTGTGCCTTTGTGCATCGTATTTTAAGCTAAGCGCTTAATTGTCTTTTAAGCTTCTTCTGCGAAAGCATGTCTCTCTCTTTGTCACTGCCACACTGCTGGCATATGCAATAGCAGTAAATCAGTACATATATGCAAGTGTGTGTGTGTGTGTTGTGTGTTTACTTAGTTAAAGAAATATTTTTCCTTTAGCTCTTTTCTCATTAAGTGGCGACTCTGAATTGCTGCCGCCGACGTCGCTGCTTCAACGACAGATTTAGGCATTCGAGATTGAAAATCAACTTTACTGCTAATGAGAGTGCGGGGGCGATCGCAAGTGCGTATGTACGAGTATTTAGCATCAGTGAGTGTAGTCGAGTCAGCAGCACTTGCCTTGCACTCGCACTTTGTTAATTTGGCTGTCATGTGGCGCTACGAAAATAACAAAATCGAAGTAGTGGACTTTTTACTTCTCCCATTCTGCTGTTTCTGCCACACAAACAATCTTACTGAATAGCTTCAATGCAATGTGAAAAATTAATTTTGTGCAGCTTATGTGACAGTTAACCTAAATTTTTTTAGTAAAATTAATTAATTAAAGTCAGAAGAAAAAAAGAAGTTGTGTGGACACACCTCACAGAATGAAAACGGAAATTTATAATTGTTTACCATAGAAATGCATTGAAAAACAAAAATTTCCAAGTATATCTTCTTCTGTTTTAAGCGTTTCTTCCACTCAGTTCCAGGGGTTGGATGCAACGTTCCAAGCAAAAGCTGCCTACGTCGGCTCAAGGAAAAATAGTTCTATGGAATAGAAAAAACTCACATAGCCAACATTTTCATTTAATTTTTTCTAAAAATGTTAAACTAGAAATATCAAATTTTGAGTTATGTGATATTGGTTGGAGTATATCCTTTGTTTTTGTGACAATATAAAGAAACAAAAAAATCAAACAATTTATTTTTTTTTTTGGTGATTGAGGTTCAAAGTGCCACCACACAGCCAGCTTTCTGCTATAGACTCGCCTTCTTATGTCTCTGTCTGTGAGTCCTCGTCTTTTTGTACGACGTCGAGGTCTATCTTTTTTCTCCGTAATACGCCTTCAACGTATCTTTTAACCGCATTCCAGTTATCCTCGCGTTCAAGCAACTTTTCGATCACATTGGTCGACGCAATTTCGCCAATCTGCTCCCTCAGAGCCTCCACGAGCCATCCGTCGCAAATAAAGAACGTGTATGCACCTGAGGTCACTAACCTTACCCATGCGCTATTGGTATTTCCGGAAGTATTCGTTGCCCGAAGAGGAACTGTGCCATGAAATAGTTCACTTACTCGGAATTCCTTTGAACCCACGTACCTATTGCAGGAATGAGCTTCGCCGTTCATTTGTCACTCAATTCAGTGTCCCATCGGCTTTGCCACCCATGCATGGTTTAGCCGCTCTGTCCAGCAGTGTTAGTGGTGACACTTATAATCCCACGCATCCACTCGTTCTCGGGCCATGAGGTCGATAGTTATCTCCCCGCTGATCACAAAAACTGCTGCGCCTGAGATAATGCGGTAGACTGAAGTAACTCTAAATGCCACTGTTCGTTGTACAGCCTCCAATAGGTTAGGTTGGCATGGTTGCCAAAGGAATGAGCACACTTGGACGAGGAAAAACGGTTTCGACCTTTGTGGTATCATTATGAAGGAGGTGTGGTGAAAGAGAAAGACCGATGGGATGCAGGGAGAGGGCGGGGAGAGGTGGTGCTGGGATGATTAGGAGGGTGGGTTTATAGTGTCTGGACTACGGACGATGACTGTGTTGACTGTTTGCGTTAACCGCTTTGTGCTGCTGATCAAATTCATCAGATTTTTAATGTCAACGCCAGCTATATCAGCAGGCGTAGCAAAGAAGTAAGACCCACGATGCCTGGATCTTAGCCCCGCCAGAGCAGAGCAGCTAAGGAGAAGATGCTGAGATGATTCCACCTCATCCTCCACACATCCATCGCAAAGAGACTTGAGGTAATTCCAAGTCTCACAGCATGCATGCCTCGCGCGTAGTGACCTGTGAGAAAACCCACGAGATTTGAGAGCTGATGTTTTGATGTCGCCCGAGCGCCCCCGGTCCACACGTAGCCAGAAGGATTTCGCGACCTTACAAGTTTGTGTACTTGCCCAACGCTCGCTGAGTTGGCGCGATATCCATCTTTTCAGGAGCAGACCGCAGGTAGTCAGGGTGATTCCAATTCTCTCCCTTCGCGGGGAGATCACCTCACATGTCCCTTGTCTGGCCAGCTCATCCGCCTCGCAGTTTCCCGCAATGTCGCTGTGACCAGGAACCCAGATGAGGCTAATGTCAAAGAATTCGGATGCAGTCGAAAGTGAGGTCAGGCATTCCCTGACAAGTTCCGAAAGGTGGTGTAGGGCACATCGCCTCCGCGTGGTGCACCTTGGGTAGCGCTAAATGATCTGCGGCCTCAACGGTCTTCCCCGCTACGGCACAGACAACCATGGGACCCTTTAAGGACGACTACACACTACGGGTTTGGATAGCGGCTTCGAGCGGGGACCCACTCAATAAACAATGAATAACAGAAACACAACAACAGCCTCCAATCCTTTGCAGTTTAGCGCATCTACCCATAATTCGCTGTCTGGGCTGATCCCCCGATGTTCGCCTTAGTCTGCTCAGCATTTCCGTGATCTTCGTTGCTCATAAGCGTGCCGTATCCTAGGGTTTTTGAGGTCATAGGGATGTGTCGCCTAGTTGCATGCTGACCTCGAGTGTCATGTGGGTTCGTATGATCAGTATTACTTCAGTCATATTTTTAGCGAGCTTCAGGCTACTGTCCTCAAGCCAATATTGGGTCCTTAACATCACTTTGTTCAGCTTCCTCATGGCATTCACAAGATATGTGTCTTTTGGGAAAATAAAGCAATAAACATAACAAAATTGAAAGCCATGAAACCATGTGAAGGCCATGTATCACCAAAAGTGATCAGAAAGTTCCCAGAATAACCACCAGGTGGTGCTCTAAGTAAACTACTTTTAGTTCTGCTTTCTTTTTTGAAATTGACATTTGGAAAAGTTACGCCGTCAACAACGAGCCTGAGAGTACTAAATTGTTTGATGATACTCTTAAGGAACCAAGCTACAGCGTCGGCCATATAGCGTTTCCTTTTTGAACCACCTATTTTTTTGAGAATGGTAACACAAATGAAATGTCAAATGTGTTCATAATTTACTTAAAGGTTTGACATTTACGAAATGGAACGCTATACGCTTGAACAAAATTGGGAAATATTGAAAACCTATTTCCAAAGTTGCGAGTCTTCTTCTTCTTTTCTGATTTTCAAATCGGTGGCTACGTCAATAAGCAAAAGTGTCGGATTTGGGGCTCAACAAATCCACACGTTACTGTAGAAAAGCAAATGCATCCACAACGAGTCACTGTTTGGTGCGGTTTTTGGTCTGGCGGCATCATCGGCACATTTTTTTTCGAAAATGAGCGAGGAGCCGCGGTTACAGTAAATGGCGAGCGTTTCCGTGACATGCTCAACGAGTTTTTGTTTCTAAAAATTGAAGAGGATGACATGGACGACATTTGGTTTCAACAGAACGGTGCAACTTGTCACACTGCCTAAGTTACACTCGAACTTTTGGCTACCGTTTTTGAAAACCGAATAACACTAGTCTACAAGGAAAAGTATCCGAAATAATTTAAACTAATATCTGCTTCTCTGTCCATGCAAAATTCGGATTGATAACTAAAATTAATTTATTAGTTTGAGTTTTCGAGATATCCTAACCTAAAAGTGCAAAAAACCCCATTTTTGCCCATATTTGAGGTTATGTAGCCTTGCAGATGTTTTCTTTCACCAAAATTAAAGGATGGCATCTTTAAATACAATCCTTCTTTTTTCAAATGGCGTTTTGTTTGCTCAAATATCATTTTTTTTCGCAGAGATATCGCATTTTGAAATTTTCATGTTTCGAAATTTTCCTACACCTGAAAATCGATTAAGATAACATAGACATGATATAGTCGCTTACTAATTTTCTTGGGTTTGAGGGCCTGAAATATATGGATTAATAGTATGTAAATTTGGAGTTTGTGGGTAAGCCTGCTTGCGGTATGATAGGGGTGGTTTCTAGGGGTTAGGGCTGTGTGTGACTCGGTACCCAAAGGTTAGATAGTGTAGGGATGTGGTGAGTCAGCACACTTATGGTGTGAGACAAAATTTTAAGAAAAATAAGACTAATAGAGCAATTCTGAGACCAGATTTGGATTCAGCGCATCATAAACCTTCGGAAATATATAGTCTGGTTTCTGGGTCTGAATGTTGGTTAAATTTTGTCGGCCTGTGTAATCAGCCGAAATTCCGATATCAATTGGCCGCCTCGGAGCTGTGATTTAAGCCCGTTGAATTTTTTTTTGTGGGGAGCTGTTAAGGACAAGGGCTATCAAAAAAGTGCTTACAAATTGGGTTGATCGAATGGCATACTGTAAAGCCAGTCGTGGCAGTCATTTGAACATTATTATTTTTCATTCATAAATGACAATGTTCAATCTTCAAAATAAAAAAAAAAGTTTGCAAAAATATTGATTAGTTTTTGTTTTTTATAGCCGATTCAAAAAGCAAAATTTACATGGCCATTTTACGTGTGGCAGAAAATATTGTGAGATCGTGAGTCCATCAAAGATGACAAACGTAGTGACAAACCGCCAACATCAAAGACTGATGAAAACATCAATAAAGTGAAAGAAGAGTTGATCAATAACCGCAAGCTAACCATAAGACAGCTGGCAAAGGACTTGAATAGTATTCAACATTGCTTATAAGTCAGTTAATGATTTAGGTTTGTGCATGTTGCTGCACCTGAATTTCATGCAAAAAAAAGAACCGCGTTGATATCGGCAAAGACATGATCTCTAAGGCTGGATCCCACCCAACATTCATCACAGGCATCATTACTAGAGACGAGACGTAGGTGTGTGAGTACGCAATCCAGACAGCAGGCGAGTGAGTGGAGAACTCCGAATAAACCAAGACCAAAACAACTCACGCCTCTTTCAGTTAAAAAAGAAAGCGATGCACCACGGTCTTGTGCACCACAAATTTTTGTCAGAAGATCAGACATTTCATAACGACTATTATTTGTGCGCTATGAGACGTTTACGTAAATAAAATTCGTAATTTTTTTAATAACCAAAATATTCCATTAAAAAATAATTTCGGCAAATATATGGCAAAACAGCAGATCCTGTGGTCAGCGCGAGCTTAATACACCATTTGGTTTTAAAATTCTTGGCAAAATGCGACTTGCCTGATGAACTGAAAGAAGGTGTGACCTGAAAATCCCTAAGAACGGCAATCTGATGGAATGTAAGAACTGGAGAGGCATTACCATGTTTAGTATGATTAACAAAACAATCGCACAAATCATAAACAAAAGACTTTCAGCGATGCTGAAACCATAACTCAGACAGGTACAGGCGGGGTTCAGAACGAACTGTTCATACATCGACCACATCAACAGTCTCCGAGTTATCGTTGAACAGTCAGTTGAGTGGAGAATTTATAGACATCCAAAAAGAGTTTGATACTTTTCATCACGACGCTATTCGTAACGCACTCGAGTGCAAAGGGGTCCTATCGACCGGGGACCGGACGCAAGTTGTCGGATAATGCATAAGAAACTTCTGAGTGATAACATGAAAATATTAGCAGGGGTACGACAAGGATTTGTTCTCTCGCCACTATCTTTAACATCGTTTTGGACGTTGTCATGAAAAACGCCTCGTCATTTGGAGGCGGTAGTGCCTGGGGACTGCAAGGGTGCCTAGTGGATCTTGACTATAGAGGCATGGAGCCCCAGCGAGGATTCAAGCAGTGTGAGAAGCAGTTGAGAAAGACGGCCAGAATATCAATATCCAGAAAACACACAGGAAATACGCAAAATTTCTCAATTTATGTTGTCAATATCGCAGATGTAGAATCTTTCTGCTATTTAGGTAGCGCGATATCGGACGCTGGCAGCGTTATATCGCTCGAACCTCGATGATATCAAAAGCCGAATAAGGAAAGCTGTGGCGGCGTTTGGCTCTCTGCAAGCAATTTGGACCGCATCGCACATTTCACGGCGCACAAAACTGCGAATTTTTAATGCCAATGTAAAGTCGGTTTTACTTTATGGTTGTGAAAGGTGAAATGCGATGTCAGCCGACACAAGCTCAGTACAAGTTTTTATAAACAGATGTCCTCGAAAAATTCTCAAAATATTCTGGCCAAATATTATCTCGAATGCTGACTTATGGGGCAGAACCCAGCAGAAGCCAATACAATTAGAGATCCGAAAGAGAAAAAAAAACAAAGGGGGCTGGATTGGCGATTATCTACGCAGAGGAAATGGTGGCTTAACGAGGGCCGCCATTGGCAAGAACCCCCAAGGAAGTCGCAGACGGGGAAGACCAGCGAATCCTGTAGACGAACGCTGTAGTCAAAAACCCGCGCAATGCAGCTTAACTGGAATGAAGTTAACAGATTGACGCAAAACAGACCCGAATGGAAGACATTCGTTGTGGCTCTCTGTTCCTCACTGGAATTCAAGAAATTTAGGATGATAATGGCAAAAGAGCCTATGATGGATCTGCTAAGTTAAAAGTAGACATACATATTTTCCTCCTTTTAAAGTGTTTAAATAAAATCATGCTTTAAATGTTAATAAATTAATAGAAAGAGTTTATTTTTTGTCCCTCTATTTAAATTACTAAGTCGAGGAAAAATAATCAAAATGCGTACAACATACTTTTTGACGTGCATGAAAGGTTTAACTGTTCCTAATATCTTACGTTTTTCAAATGTACGAGTGATTTATATCTACAAATATACCTTCAAAAATAAATCCCGCTTGCTAAAATCGTATATTTATTCAAACAAACTTTCAATCCATTTCTCTTTAGTAAACTAGACAACCGCTTTGTGCCCGCTTTCACGCCCCATTTTCCAGCAATTAACAAAATGACAGCACAAACTTTTAGCTAATTTGGAACGGCATCAAAAATCCAACGCATAGCGTTTTTTGTTATTCTCCAGCAAAAGTACTGCATCTGCTGTGACTGTGCTTTGGCTGCGAATGACGACGAGCTGCCCGGCTGCGTTCATGTCCATCCGATATCATCAACACACACACACACAAACACTTTGACTCACCAATTGGCGTGCAGCCGCTCTTTCTACTATTTTTATTGTAGCATCAGTGAGAAGCATTTCTACACAAAGATATGTTTATGTGAATTAGCATGCAGGTATGTGTGTGTGCACTCAAGGTTGGCACTCTGGGAGGGTGTTAAATTCGGGGGTCTGCTTTAGCTGCTGCAACTATAAGTAATTTTTCTCGGCATCAAACTGAATCGGCTGAGAGTATTCACATTGATTTTTGTAAATATTTTTTTTTTTTAATTTTTTATTTAAGCTAAATATTTTTTTAATTTCATTAATTGCTTTTTATGTATTATGCAATATTTACTGATATTTTATCTATTTTATAATATCTGAGCACTTCTACACTGTACAGCATTTTTTGTTTTCGGTATAACTGAAAATTGAAGAACGGGTAAGGAAGGTGGAAATTGCTCTGTATGCCAGGAAATGTAGGCTTAAAAGAATATGGGGTATATAAGGCGGTTATACGATCAATTTACCCCGCATTGGACACCTTTTTTAAAACTTTCCGCTGGGCACCCAGGGTGTCTGGCCTTTTCTTCCTGTTCGAGGATCCTATTTAAAAGATTACAGCCATAAATTTATAGCAAATTTAATTTTAGGAAGTTACATGGAAGTTCAATTCGTTAGCTACAATAGAAATATGTTAAATTCTCGTCCAAAGTCGAAAAGCCAGTCTGGTCATACCCGGATCGATAGTTGGTGGAAAGCTCTAGGGAGAGATTACAATATCAAAATACTTGGCAGAGTACAAAGATCAGCCTGTACAATAACGGTCGGTGCAATCAGATCATACCCTAGGGAGGCTCTTAACGCACTGACACTCGTTATGCCAATAGATCTGCATATCAAGAAGACGGCAACGATGAATGCATTTAGCTTTAATGAACCGGGCCACTGGAAGGAGAAAACTTATGGCCATACCAGTCTATTACTGTGACAAACCCAGTATACCTCGAAGAGGACTGACTACATCGTCCCAGCGGTGACTTTTTATAGGAATTTTGCCACACTCTTTTCATCTCGAGACGAATGGAGTAAGAGACTTTTATTAAACCCCTTCAACACTTCAGTTTACACAGATGGTTCAAAAATGGCCCGTGGTGTCGGATCTGGTATATATTCTCTAGGCGGAAGTATTGGCAATAGGAGAAGTTATGGTTACTAATCGCATACTTTTCTTTAGGGCTAAGCTGTAATTCAGGCACTGACTTCAGCCACAACAATCTCTAAACTGGTGAAACAAAGTAGGAATAGCCTTCCCACCTTCATATCCTCGGACCGGCAAGCGGCAATAAAAGCGCTAGAATCTAAAACACACTCATCAAAAACAGTCTTAGAATGTTTTAAACTTCTAAATGGCGTATCTAAGTGCTATAAAGTGCCACTTATTTGAGTGCCAGGCCACAGGAATATAGCAAGGAACTGCAAGGCAGATGAACTTGCTCGAACCGGTATAACGCTCGATCTCCAACCGGATAAGACGCTGATACCCATGCCTATAGCCACTCGTAAATTACTTATAGATAGTGAAACCATCAAAAAGGTAAATACAAGTTGGCAAAACCTCACAACATGCGACAGACAGACTTGGCCGAAATAGAACAGCGGTCGATCGAAGATCTTGTTAAGACTTAACAAAGAAGCTATAAGAAAAATGATAGGGGTATTAACTGGTCATTGTTTAATAAGCAGCCACGCTAGAAGGTTAGGACTCCCGTACTTCGTTTTCTGAAACAGTCAGACATATTTTATGTGAGTGTGAAAGCTTAGCTATGAGAAGGCTGCGCACTCTTGATACAGCATTTTTAACCAATGTAGCGGACATAGCCCATCTAAAACCAACGAAGCTCTGCTCGTTTATTAAAGCTACGGGATGGTTTGAAAAGGAACCCGTAGGGTAAGGATAAGCTTCCAGTGGTATCACAATGGACTTGCGAAAGGTCTAAGTGTGTCGTTACGACAACCACCCAACCTACTTACCTACCTACCTTACCAGCTTGAGTTTAAACCGTAACAGTACCTTAATCTGGGTCATTGGAACATTGAAAGTAACGAAAAAGCAAATGAAATGGCAAGAGCGGGATCTGTCATGAAAAAAAATTTAGCACAATCGCACAGTCAAAATCGGTATCTTTTGCAATATAAGAGTATCCTGCCATAAATGTAGTCAACCGGAAAAAAAGGAAACTATCTTCCACTTCGCTTTTTAAAAATCTCGAAGAGCTGGCCGGTATAGACATAAACAACTTTATATATTAAGATTTCTTAATCGCACAGACTGGATATAGTCGTGAATGAATAACCTGTATAACTTGTTGCTAACGTCGATGTGGCAACATAATGTCGCGGAACCACTAATTGGGTTTTTGGTGAATCACCACTTCAGCCCACCAATAAGGTTGAGATATAAACCATTTGGGGTATTTACTTTTTGCTTGGAGTATTTGTTTCTTCTTCTCGATTGACGCGATAACCGCTTAACCGATTTTGTCCGAGTTTAACAAAGTGCACTAGTCGGTTCTTTCTCATGCTAACCAATGCCAGCTGGAAACACCAAGTGAAGTCAAGTCCTTCTCAGCTGATCTTTCTAATGCATAGAGGACTTTCTCCCTCTACTACCACCGGCTGGTACCGCATCAAGCACTTTCAGAGCGGGAGCCTTTGTATTCAATCTGACGACACACAACTAAAAGAGGTCAAAACATTTTCCCCAAAATCTTTCTCTCAAACACGCCAAGTCACACCTCATCGGATATTGTCATCATCCAAGCTGCACTATACGTTATGACGGGCGTGATGAGAGCCTTGCAGTGTGTTCGTTTTGTTCGTCGGGATAGGACTTTACTACACAATTGTCTACTTAGTCCAAAGTAGCACTTGTTGGCAAGAGAGATTCTTCGTTGGATTTCAAGGCTGACATTGTAATCGGTGTTGATGCTGGTTCCTAGATGAAGGGAGTCTCGTACAACCTCGAAATCTCAATTATCAACAGTGACGTGGGTGCCGATATGCGAGTGCGCCGACTGTTTGTTTGATGACAGGAGGTACTTCGTTTTGTACTCGTTCACCACCAGACCCATTCGCTTTGCGCCTTTATCCAGTTTGGAAAAGACAGAACTAACAGCGCGGTTGTTAGATTAGATTAGAATATTTATCAGGTTTGTACTTCGACCTCATAGTCTTTTGTGCACTGTACTCATCACAGTACCTTATCCAGACCCAGTTCCCTTTTTAAACTCAGGATGGAGCTGGGTTAGATTGAGCGTATGTGCGTTTCATCTGACTGCAGTTGGCCAAGATGACTCAACTTTCTCCGCGCTATAGCACTGCATTCCAGGAGAAACTGCATTGGAGTCTGCTGAGATTGGTCGCAGAAACGACAAAACTCCGTAGACCAAACTCCGATCTTGTGCAGATGACTTCGCAGTCTGCAGTGGCCTGTGAGAATGCCCGCGAACATTCTCAGTTTAGCCTTGGGGAAAGTTATAAGTTTTTTAAACCTCTTTTAGTTGTACCCTCCCAGTAAGGATTTCGCCCAGCGTCGCCCCATAGTTTGGTGCCAGCAAACCTCTTTAGCCATAGTTTTTCACTCCTAAGCTTCATCTTGGTCGTGTGTTGTCCCAGGGCAAAGAAGGCTTCGAGTCCTATTAAAGGCGAGGCGCAGCCTCTTTCGCCAATGTGTTCGCTATTTCGTTGCCCGTTATATCCCTGTTTCATGGCTCAAAAAGGTTGTTAAGGCCTATAATATCAATATCATCGGCATACGCCAGCAATTGTACGTTGGTAGTTGGTATTTGGTGTAATGCTGAATTTTCAGAAGTTCAAAAGAATCCGAATGAAATACAATTTTATAGAACGAGAGTACAAGTTTTCATATTTGAAAAAAAAATATTAGGCAAAAAATATCATTAAAAACCCCCTTCCTTGCTAACAAATTTCTGGTTACGCCAATGTGAATGTACCTAAATACAACAGTGTATACATTCGCTTTGTTATTCCTATATTGTCACGAATATTTTCGGCGCCAAGAAACCATTCTCTTAATTTGCTGCATTTATCAAGACGCAACAGCAACAATATAACCGAACAACAATAATAAGCACAGGGAAAAAAATCGTTTTGCCAACAAAGCATTGGAAAGGAAATTCCCTGCCCCCTGGAACTAAATGAAAAGCCCGTGCAAAAGCAAGCGAACGAGTCGCTCTTCCATTTCTTTCAACCTCTGCACATTTTCGAGCTGGTGATGCATTTGTTTTTGCACACGTCGCATGCAAATAAAGTTGATACAATCTGAAATGAACGAAAGAAATTTACGAATAGAGTCGTAATTGAAATGAAAAAGATGTACTAGGGAATAGCTTAGGCAAGCAGCTGGAATATGTACAACAATGTACCAACAACAACTCAGTAATAATGCCTTGAGGCTGCAGCTATCACAGTTTAGCAAATTACTCGCCACATACAATTCACCATTCACTTCGCTCGAAGCAGCCGCTGTTTCAAACTGCTCTGATTGTTTTTTGGCTGCAAATGAAATAATTGTTTTTGCGCCTTAAAGTAGGCTAAACGCATACTTACTGATTTATATGGCAAACTTTTTCACACATTAGTTTGGCAACTCGCAACTTTGAAGTTGCACCAACTTGGAAGCTGTTCATATTTTCCAACATGCATTCGAACGCATACACGCACACATACACAAATACCCTTGCATGCACACGCAAAGTGTGTCCACTTGAAGACTTAGCTGGGCGTGTGGGTAAATTCTCAGTTGCCGCATCGTTACAAAAACTTTGTTGCCTCACTGTGGCTGCTTTGGTGTCGCTGCTCGGCGTAGCTGCTGCTGCTGCTGCTGCCGCTGTTGTGTTGGAAATTAACGATTTGGCAGGCTGGGTTGCAGTAAATTTTGTGTCATTTGGAAGTTATGGCGTATTTCTTGCGCTGCGCTGCTTCGTCACTTCAAAATAGTTGTAAGATAGAACAAAAAAAATAATAGCGAACACACACATACATACGTAAAGGGGGATAAGTACTACTACCTCTATACACAAAATGAAATGAAACGAAAATGATTAGTTAATTCGTCCGGTGACGCAAAGTTACAAAAGTTTCTTTCGACGTATGAAGCAGACAAAAAGAACGCTCCTAAACTAATTTTGGCACTCCAATAATTTTTTTACCAAGCAGAAAGAAACATCGCAGTTAGTGTTCGCTTCGTTAATTTATTATCGGCAGTAGCCTTTTTACTAATAGGACTATGAATAAGTTCGTGCGGTTTTTTTTCGAAATTTGAAACTTTATTGACGTAAAATGGTTACAAATTTAATATTCAAAATATTGTCCATCGCTTACTACTACTTTTTCCCATCTTTCTGGCAATTCACGGATTCCCTTTGTGAAAAATTCGGTCGGTTTTGCCGCAATCCACGAATCGATCCATTTTTTGACTTCATCGTAATTACGGAAGTGCTGGTCAGCCAGGCCATGTTGCATCGATCGGAAGAGATAGTAATCGGATGGCGCAAGGTCTGGACTATACGGCGGGTGGGGTAGGACATCCCATTTGAGCGTTTCTAAGTATGTTTTGACCACTTGTGCAACATGTGGCCGAGCATTGTCATGTTGCAAAATAACTTTGTCGTGTCTATCGGCGTATTGCGGCCGTTTTTCTCGCAGTGCTCGGCTCAAACGCATCAATTGTCATCGGTAGACATCCCCCGTAATCGTTTCATTCGGTTTCAGTAGCTCATAATACACAACACCCAGCTGGTCCCACCAGATACACAGCATAACCTTCAGGCCATGAATATTCTGCGCCGACGTCGATGTTGAAGCATGGCCAGGGTATCCATACGTTGCCCGACGTTTTGGATTGTCGTAATGGACCCACTTTTCATCGCCAGTCACAATTCGATGCAAAAAACCCTTTCTTTTGTGCCGTTGAAGCAGTTGTTCGCATGCCATAAAACGGCGTTCAACGTCTCTTGGCTTCAATTCATACGGCACCCAATGGCCTACCTTTCGGATCATTCCCATGGCTTTTAAACGTTTGGAAATGGTTGATTGATCAACTCCCAAAGTTTTTGCAACCTCTTCTTGCGTTTGAGCCGGATCTTGATCGAGCAATTCCTCCAATTCGGTATCCATGAACTTTGGCGGCGCACCCTCGCGTTCTTCGTCTTCCAAGCCAAAATCACCACTTTTAAAGCGTGCAAACCACTTCTGGCACGTTCGCTCAGATAGAGCATGCTCACCATAAACTTCCACCAAGATACGATGACTTTCGGCTGCTTTTTTCTTCATATTAAAATAATGAAGAAGAATTCCCCGCAAAAACACATTATTTGGCACGAAATTCAACATTTTCAAGTGTGGTAAAAATATTGTTGTTTACGCTTCAAATAAAAAACTTATACTGACGTTTGTGCCTTACGACAGTAGCTCTCCAATGAATGTTTGGAAATGTGGATCGATGGAATAATAATCAAGTTATGCCATCTGTTGTAAAACCGCACGAACTTATAAATAGACCTATTAATTCCAAAATATGTTGTGTTATTCTTTGTTTCGTTTAAGCAAAAGTGAGGTCGAAAATGTTGCAACAAAGGCATCGATACTCAACGGCCTTTCAAAAAATGCGCCTAAATAAAAAAAAAATAAAATATACACAAATTTAGATTATTTTAGATGTCACTATTTTTATTCATAATACGGCCCTCGCTATTCCAGAAGCAGGCCTTTGGGAGACCATACCAGGAGGATGGGGTGGCCGTACAACGATAGATGTAAAAGCTGCATTCACGGAGAATCGAAAGAAACAGTGTTTCACTATCTGTAAGAGAGCCCACGACTGGGTGCTCTACAGCATAGAATTCTGGGAGAATTTTCGATGGATAACTTGAAAGAATTTACGGAAGAGAAAATAGACGACATAAACTGATTCGTTGTCAAATAAAGATGGTTCGACTTATAAAAAGCAGTGGTTCTACAAAAGGTAATATATATCAAAATAGTTTCGAGATTTGTTCATTCCTGCAAATTTTAATGTAAAAGTGTTTAAAGGGAAATATCTTCAATTCTTTTTAATACTTTTAAATATTCCTTTTTTTTTAATTTTTATATTAAAACTATAACATCAAAACTACAAAATGTACTTTTTGAAAAATTTTTGGAAAACAATATATTTTTAGTTAAAATTTTCATAAAAATTTTTGTTTAGTAATTTGGGAAAAGTTTTAAAAAATATTTCTCAAAAAAATTTTACAAAAAAATATAATTTACTTCAAAAAAAATTTGTATTCTAGGATAGGTTAAAATGGCTGCCCAAAGAGTGAAGAAAAAATCGTATAGGGTGTGCTTTTTGTAAAAAACATAAAAATATTTTCCAAAATTTTTAACAAAAAAATATAATTTTCTTAAAAAAAAATGTTTATTCTAGGTCCATTTGTTCATTGCAAAATATGTAAGTTGAAGGAAACTAATATAACGGAGCAGAGGGTTAAGACAGGGTTGAGTATTACAAACGATAACTGAGTTGCGGTAGTGTTGACTGCTTTGTCAGGTGGTTAAAACCCAGGCCTGCTATATCAGTAGGCTTAGCAAGGAAATTAGAGCCAACATACCTAAATCGTAGCACCGCGTCAGCAGGTCAGCTTTGAAAAAGGTGCCGAGATGACTTTACCACATCTTCCACACAGCGATGAAAAATACAGCATGCATAACTCACGGATTGTGTCCTGTGAGAATACCCACTAAGTTCGAGAACTAAGATTTTGGCAACCTTAAAAGATCTCCCGAACGCCTCCGGTCGACACGTCGTCAGAAAGATTTCGTGTACTTACCCAGCGCTCGCTGAGTTTATGTGAACCACACCCTTCCAGGAGCAGACCGCAGGTGGTCAAGGCGATCACAGTTCTAGCCTTTCGCGGGGAAACTACCTCACAAGTTTCTTGCATGGCCAGTTGCTATAACCAGGTACCCAAAGAATTCGGATGCGATCGAATGTGATGTCAGGCATTTCCTGATAAATTTCCGCTTGGTTATCGGAGTAAACATCGCAAACTGGCTCAACGAATGGATCAAGTTAAAAAAACTCGAACTTTTCGTCAGAGGAACCCGTATATTGCCTAAAATATGGAGTAAAGTTGTAGCTTTAAATGGCACATACTTCACATAATATTATGTACTATTTGATTGTTTAAGTAATTTCTAGCTTTGGCTAAGAAAGGATGGAAACCTATTCCCATACCCAATATTTACATTCGTGACAGTTATTACACGAGTGAGCAGCCAATCAACTACTTCTTTAATCGTAAAAAAATTTATAAAAACGAATAAAAACCGAAGATATTTGATTTTAAAGATCTATGCCACAATTTCCAACCTTGAACGATTGAATATATAAACATTAACAGTTCGTTTCGAAACTCTTTCGGTTTTTTTTTTTTAAATCTTACGTATACTCAAACCCACAAATAAACCACTTTTTAGAGGAATTGACGACAATGTTCAAGTACTAAGATCACTTGACACGGAATCCCTCAGGCGTGACGATATATTAGTTTTCGTTTCAATTACTTTTGCTTGTGCAGAACTTCTTCTCATTTCATAACCTTTAAAATGGGCACTTCACACCTAAGAAAAGCATCTTAAAACACTTTTTTCACAAGTGTCTTCTGCATATTCTAGGAAATCGGACTTGCAACTTTCCTTGTTTATTTTCGTAGATTGAAAATTTGTTATGAAATTTCGCTTCATATCCCATTATCATTCATATCAGAATAATTTTCGATAGCACGAAATGAAGACATGTCTACACTTGTTATGCCTGCAAAATTCACACAGCTATTTAAAATTACAATAACTGGAATGCTGTTGAGCAAGATGCTTTAGGCGCTCATACTCTTTTTGGGTGTTTGACCGAGCTCCGCCTTCTATTTGGAAGTTGAGTCTTGATGTTGTCCACAAGTGGATAAATGTAACGATATTAGCTGCATTAAAATTAGAAGAGACTTAACTGTGCCATAAAAAACCTAACGAGGTTTTAGAAAAAGCGATCCACCTTCGAGCGATTTATTCAATTGGCCTTATCTAAACCTAATTTTTCTATGTCTGCCACACTGAAAATATATATAAAATAGATGATGGACATCAGGTTGCCAATATTGTTTCGATCAACAATGGACTGACTAATTAAATTACTTGCTATATTTTGCTATAGCGGACAGTTTAGTTTTTAGCACATTCTGGGGCTTATTATTCCGTAATTTATATGAATACACGGTAATACTAGTACCAAAATTGTGTACCCTTTTTTCCTGGCTAGTGCCGGACAAGAATGTGTTCTGAATTTTTAGTAGGTGATATCTCCTCATTTTTGTTTAGGTGATATCTCCGTGACCTGTAAGGTAACCAGTTAGAAGTCTTAAGTCTATTCTGCCGAGCGAAAACATTTCATCAGAAATTCCTTTGTCTGGCATTAAAATTGTTTGGCTTGTCGATGGCTTATTGAATTTCCCCAGTGTTCAACGAATTTCTTCTCCTCCAACTTTCTGCAAAATTCGTTAATGTTGCCTTTTGTAACTCTACAAAAAGACCCAGGGCCACTTAGAAGCATGTTTGCCCCTTATTTAACTAGATGATCAGCCATTTCATTTTCCTCATGTTCAGGAACCTAACCTAATAATACTGTGTTTAAGTTCTCCAACGTGTTAAGAAGGTTGAGACAGTCATTTACTTTTTTCGAGGCGATTACAGTTTTTAAAAGGGCTCTCAAAGCCGCCTGACTATCTGAAAATATTTAAATGTGGATTTCTCTCACGCCGTATAATTCTGGTAAAAAGCACTTCAAATATCAAATATTGATGCGAGTTATCTACATTTTACTTGAATTGGCCGTAAGTGAACCATTTCGAAAGCTATTGATTTCAGTTCTGATACGGCAAATGTTAAATATTGATGCATTGCTTTTGTTGCTGGGTTTATTGAATTTCATGTTATCACTTTATTGAGTTGTAAGCGAAAAATGAAATACATTTCGTGCGACTTTACAAAGGTGATCTAAAAATATTATAAAATTCCGCAGTCTAATATTCATTCGTTTTTTGCAACGAAGCCATACATAAATGCATAAAGGCGAAAAGAATTGGCTGTTGTGAATACGGAAGCAATAAATATGCAGGCAAGCAAATGTCGGCGCTCTACAAAGCCAAACAAATATTGGCATGCGTTCATGCAACACACATGTAGATATATATGAATGTGTGCATGTAGATGTAAGTGTGAAATTATGTACGTATGTCAAGTGTAATATTCACGGATGAATCTTACCTTTAGGCGACGAGTTGCATGCGTCGGTTTGGGTGTACTGCTGGTACTCGACAACGGTCATTTTTAACCGTAAAGGGCTTTTATTGATCATTTTTATTAATTTAGAAACCTTTTAACTGTAAGTGGAAAATAATTGGACTTTTAAATTAACATTTAAAAAAGTGGTTATACATGCCAAAAAACTATTTTTTTGTAAATAAAATATTATTTGTCCTAGATTAGGTTAAAATGGCTGCCCAAAGAGTATGCAAGAATGCTTATGTTGTGGAGATCGTGTCATATAAACAAATTAATTATAAGTTACCTAAGTAATAATTTCCCCGGTGGTCTAGAGCTCGAAAATTTAGGGTAGGTTAGGTTAGGTTTGGCCGCCGCATCGCACATAGAGACAGCGATGCCACTTAGACCTCGAAATGGGTGCGTTGTGAGCCGCAGGGACTGGGCTACATTTCTCCTTCCATATTGAATCATCCTGAGCTTTTGGCAAAGCGTAAAAGGTTGTTGATAACTAAAGTGTATACAGGGTTGGATTGAAAAGTAATAAGCCTTATTTTTTTAAGCAGTTTTATTAAACCTTTTGGCTTATACAACTAATATTCTTCGAAATAGGACCCTTGAGCGTCAATACACCGCTGATAGCGGTCCTTCCACTGCAGGAACATTTTTTAAGCTCATCCGCCGGAATCGCGTTCAATTCGGCTGTCACAGTTTTTTGGATCGCCTCGATGGAGTCGAAACGCCTCCCCTTCAGCTTTATTTTCAGGCGCGGGAACAAGAAGAAGTCCGGTGGAGACAGGTCTGCGCTGTAGGGAGGGTAGGGAAACACCGGAACCCCCATCTTGGCCAATGCAGAGGTGCAGAGGAAGGCGGTGTGCGCCGGCTCATTGTCGTGATGAAGGGTCGTGGACGATGCCTCGAGAATCGAAAAAGATGATCAGCATGGTTTTGACCTTGGATTTCAACATACGCGCCTTCTTGGGTCGTGGCGACTGGCTCGTGTGCCACTCCGCACTCTCGCTCTTGCCCTCAGGATCGTACTCAAAGTATCAGGTTTCATCTCCTGGGAATTTTATCGAGTACCGTTGCTCCAACGATCGCTGCATTTTCGCCACTGCAAAATCCTAACACACTTTTAAAACAGCTTTCACGCGCGGAGCGATATTGACTGCACCGCTGTTTCCAGCGAACTGGGACCGGTTTCTAGTGGAAGGGGAAGTTCCAACGATCATTTTCCCCTACCAGCCGATTCGGTTGATCGCTTGGCAGACGCTCCGCGTGGCAAGGCTCATTACTTTTCAATCAAACCCTGTAGATTATCTATATTCATTAAGAGGTAGGGTCTTAAATATCGGTTCCTGCTTCTGGAGTCGGACATGTGCAAAAAAGATGTAGAATTGTTCCTCCTTCATTTCTGCAGCTACGACAGAAATCATGAGTGTATGCGCCTAATCTCCTTGCATGATTTCCTATGAGACAATGTGCTGTGAGGGCCCCTACTAAGGTCCTGATTTGAAGTCTACTCAATTTTCTAATATTCCGTAGATTTAACCTTGGCCATGTTTGCCTAGTAATTTTACAGGTATTGGCACTAATCCACGTTTGATTAACAGAACTGATTAGAGCGTCCATAACAAGATGCTTGCGAGAGGTAGCTCCATAAAATTAATTATGTTTGGCATACAGGTACCTTCTCTTGCAAGTTGGTCAGCCCTACAGTTCACTGGTATATCTCTGTGGCCTGGAACCCAGCAAAAGATAATACAATATTGTTTGTCCATCTCATTAAGAGATTGTCGACAATGTAAGACACTCCTTGATTTTATTTGGAATGCATCCAGAGCCCGTAGGGCAGCGTGGCTATCTGATAGAAGGCAGATATCTGTTGATGATGTTCGGTGTATCTTTAAACAATTTAAGGCTTCATGAATAGCTTTTATTTCCGCTTGAAAAACACTGCAGTGATCCGGTAGTTTAAAGGATTCACTGATAAAAAGCTCTTTGCAACATAACCCTGATCCTACACCGGTGTCCATTTTAGATCCGTCCGTGTAGATCTTAACGGGTAAGTTGGGTGATAGGTCTTATTCAAGCCATTCCAATCTAGAAGGGGCTTTCATTAAGAAATTCCTTTCGAAGCAGAGAATGGGAGGGTGATAATCACAATCACTGGGTATATCCCTATAGGAGTTTAAGATGGTTGAACGTCCATTGGAGACAGTCGTCCATTGTGAGCTCGCTCTGAGCCTTAAAACGGAACAGGCCGCTGAGTATTTGCAGAAGAGATCTAATATGTAGTATGGGCCATTGCCATTGATGTTGTGAACAACATATTAAAATTTCAGACGGTTCTGGTGAAATGGTTTTTGTTTTTTTTTTTTGACAACACCAGGCCGAAAAAAGTACTTTCGAGATAAATGAGTTTAAAGTTTGAGGTACAGAAGCGCGCGGACCGCTCTCTACCTAGTCAGTGGGCTGCAGAAGTTATAATATTGGGAATTTCTACATGAAAATTTCCTGGTATATTCTTAAGATATTACACATTCGAAATATCGAAAGAACAAAAACTTCATCATCATCATCAGGTAGTGATTACAACTCAGGGTAAGCTTTAGCTTCATCCACAGTCCTCCTCCAATCTGCACGGTTCATAGCAACAGATCTCCAGCTCTTAACTCGTAGCTTTTTCAGGTCGGCTATGGCTTGGTCAAGCCAGGTTAACCTTGGACGTCCTCGGGCGCGGGTCATGAGACAATTCGTTGATAAAAAAGATTTTTAGGGCGGCTGTCTTCTATGCGCACAGTGTGCCCTAACCATCGAAGCCTTTGGGATTTAATGTATTTCACGACGTCTTCTCCCTGGCATAAGTTTAGCAACTCATCGTTGTAGCGCATTATGGGGCCAAATACCATTCGGAGTACTTTTCGTTCGAAAACTCTTAAGCTACTTCCGTCTTCGCTTGCCAATGTCCAGCACTCGCAGCCGTAGGACAGCACCGGTAGTATTATTGACTGGTGGAGGCGGAGTTTACATTCACGTGTGAGCAGTTTGGACTTCAGCAATTTTGTGTGGGCGTTATATGCTTTTTTTTGCCGCCATTATTCTGTCTTGTATTGTGTCGTAACTACTGTTGTCATTTTTTATTAACACTCCCAAATATTTGAAGTGTTGAACACCTTCAAAGGTTAATGTCCCGATTTGGATGTTTTCAGGATTTCGTCTTTCTTCGCTGCGGGAGACCTTCAGATATTTAGTTTTGCCTTCATTTACGAGAAGTGCCTTTTATATTTCGGGAGTTGGCAACCCTGGTGTTGCAATCTGGCAACTGACAGCTGTATCGCAAAGTTTGACATTTTTTGGCTTTTACGTACTCAGAACGTTTTGAAATACCAGCGCTATTTGTGTTGTTTTCAGTAACTTAAACATTCATCTCGGTCCAAAAATGGAATTAAATCGTGGACATTTTCGTGCGATTATTTTTTACAACTTTCGACGTGGATTAACTCAGCAACATTGCATGGATGAACTTAATTCATTTTTTGGCCATGAAGCTCCATCAAGGACCAGTGTTTATCGAAGACATGGTGGTCGTAGTTCACTCCAAGGCGAATTTCGTGAAGGTCGTCCAAAATCAGTTGTTGTTCCGAAAACCATTGATGCTGTGCGCGAACTGATATTGCAAGATCGTCATGTGACCTATCGTGAGATTGAGACAATCTTAGGCATTAGTGGGACCAGCATACATTCAATATTGCATAAACATTTGACTGTCAAAAAAATTTGTTCGCGTTGTATCCCACACAATTTGTCAAATGGTCGCCTGTTTTTTCGGAAAAACTGGACATTTCGCAACCGTACCACCATAACAACGCAGAACAGTAAATTCTGAGTGGTACACAATCATTTGTTTGCCAGTTGTCTTCCAAGAAATTAGGAAAACCAATCGCCAAAGACGGATCACTCTTCACCAGGACAATGCGAGCTCTCACACATCGGCTCAAACAACTGCATTTTTGAGCACCCAAAACATCGAATTAATGGGTCATCCGCCGTATAGTCCTGATTTGACACCGAATGACTTCTTTTTATTCTCGTACGTAAAAAACAAACTGAGAGGTCAACGTTTTTCGACACCTCAAGAAGCGGTTGCGGCATTTAGAATGCATGTTTTGGGAGTACCTCATTCAGAGTGGCAAAAGTGCTTCGACAATTGGTTCAAACGCATGCAAAAGTGTATAGATCTTCGTGGAGAATATTTTGAAAAACAATAAAGTGATTTTCGATGATTAAAATTTGTTTTTGTTCTCTAACGCCGACATATAAAAGGCACCCCTCATATTCTAAGGCCTACTAATTTTGCACGAAGTTCAATATTACAGAAGGTTTCAATGAGATATCTTTTGTTCCTTGCCACTATTGCGATATTATCATCATGATTTTTTGAAATTTCTATACCACCGGGTGCCCTTAAGTACCGGCGATGACTTTCCCAGTAACCGTGTGTAAGTATGTCTGGTTGGTCTTGATTGCTCTATCACGTTTCTTTCCGTGGCTTCCAACACCATACTGCAATTCGCTAATAATTTATTTAATTTTATGTGAGATAAGAAAATACTAAACACACCACCTTGAGTGCTGAGGTAAAATATTAAATAGGCCATGTAATACAATATCTCAGATTTCAATATATTAATTAACTAAATTTTGTATGGATATTTAACCACGAAAACTAAATATTAAATATCAAATTTTTCATATTCCAAAATGCTTGATTTATTTGTTTACTTCATACAAAAGTAATAAATTCAAATTATTACGTAAGCAATACTTCACAGATGAAAGAGAGATGCCAGCGGTGGCGGTAATTAACCCCAATTACATTTGAAGCCACACCAACTATGCCAAATATGAGTACCTACACACAGGCATTTATACATATATATGTATTTTATGCTTTAAGCACAAAGTGCAAAACGATTATGGCAATTTATTTCTACATAACAGTACAATGCGGAGCCAGTAACTTTGCATTGTCTTATTGTGCAAACAAATGCGTTGTCACCTGCTTTGCCACCACTCGAGCTAAATGCGGCGAAATCAGAAACTCAACTACAATACACCTGCAAAAGTATATTTAGGTACACAAACGCACACACACTTAATCAGAGCTAATGCGCACAGAAATACAGGAGTCGCAACAATTTGCATAATCAAATAAACGCAATGACAACTCACAAGTCGCAATCCAGAGGAGTGCAGATGTACATACATATTCGCCTATGCACCCTGCAGAGAAATTTCGGATTTAGAAGAGAGAAGTCAACATTAGATGTAGTCTCTTTAGCAATCCAGCTCGCAACGAATGCAATCAGCGGTAGCCATTCGCTAAATGGGACCAAAAGTCTTTTCTTGACTCTGCAAAACGGGCAAGAACCTTATATGCCCTAGAACAAATTGAAATATCCACGTAACTGAGGAGAATATCGCGCATGGCCGAAAGCTATGGTACAGTACATCAAAGGGACGAAACAGCGTTGCAATCACGAGTAGTGTTCCACAGGGCTCTGTGCTCGGACCATTTCTATGGAATATACTGTACGACGGTGTTCTCCATGTCAGGATTCCACAGGGAACTAAGGCTCTGATTAGTCTACCACCACTTGCTGTTGTCATCCAAGGAAAGGCCTCGAAGGCCATCTGCAGGCTGAAACACAATGGGAATTGGTACGGCCCCTGTCCGGCATTGGACAACAGAGTAGACATGGGCTTCGATTCAATGATGCTTGTCATGCCCCTTGACTCCATGCCATCCAGAGTCGTGCTTGTCAAGAGATACAGTGTGGTGCTGCCAAAGGCTCAACTATGGTCAAACTGAGAAAATGAGCTCGGCAAACACTGTTTTCGCATTTTTACGTGCTTCAAGACTGAGCACGGCTCCGCCTCTGGGGTCTACGTGGAATCCAGTGGGATAAAACTGCACTTACCTCTTGGCTTGTATGCATCTGTGTTTCAAGCGGAGGTGTATGCTGTTCAAGAAACGATAAACTTTGTTGTGGAAAACAGATGGAGAGGCAGATCTATATGTGTATGCAGCGACAGCCAAGCAACGCTCATAGCCTTAGACAGCCCCCCAACCACTTCAAGAGTAGTAGAATCCTAATAGACTGATGCTAATAGACTGATGCTAACATGGGTCCCGGGGCACGTAGGTAGCGCAGGTAACGAGATATCTGACTCTTTAGCCAGAATGGGCTCTGAGGCCAACTTTTTTGGCGCAGAGCACGTTTTGCCACCCCCTTCTGCAGTTATCAAAACCACGATTAGAAACGGGTTACTCTAACCCACAAGCGAGCAAAAAAGTAGGCATCTCAGCCAGTGTACTCTACCCAGCATATGGAGAGGAGGATCAAACGTCAGACCACTTTCTATGTGTCTGCCTCGCCTTCGCTCGAATCAATCATAAGGTGTTTGGCACTGATGTGCTAAGAAGCGACCACCTTGGCACCTTGGCACCTCAAGATGTACTCAGATTTAAAGAAAATTATAAAGGGAATCCGAGTACAATGGATTTAATTGTGTGTGAGTGCTTTTCTTGCTAGTCTGTCCCGACAAAGTAAAAAGCACAAACAAAAAAAGGTAATTGGCTTCGCCGACGAAATTGCGATTGTGATAACTGCTAAAAGTTTAGGCGATATACGCAAGAACGCGATCCATGCAGTCCTAAGCGTGCAATCTTGGCTAGCACAAAATAGTCTAGACTTAGTGCAACACAAGACCAAAGCCGTCTTTATATCCAGCCAAAAAAAGCCAGAAGATGTCTCTTTAAGAATCAGAGGCTCTATCAAGGCTGATGTTAAACGTACGAGGACCAAAATAAAATCGCCGTCAGCTTCTGGCTAATGTCGCCAAATTTTGTGTGGTGCGTCAATTTAGGCGTGCAAAACGCATCATGTATCATACTTTCGAGGTCTACAGACTATCTTCTGGTTGTGTCCGACGTTGCAGCTTTAGTAATATTTTTTTTTAGTTTGCTGGATGAGGTAGGGTTCCAAATGCCTTCGTACTTACAGCGACCGTAGTCAACTGCGTCGTGTGGTATGGCCACTAAACGATCTCTCCTCTCCTTCTGGGGAGACACCCTTCCCGGAACTGCTTTCTATATAACTTCGGGAGGGCAGAAAACGGCATCCACAAAAGACTAATTCTATTCACCCACGTCTGGGTCCACCACATTTGTTGGCAGCTTTCATGCTATAGGCTCGTCTTCTTGTGTCTCTATCTGTGCAGCTTCGCTTTGTTGCACTGTGTTCAAGTCAATCTTTTTTTCCGTAGTACTTTCTCGATGTATTTCTTTACCGCGTTCTAGCTGTCCTCGCGTTCGAGCATTTTGCTGATTATGTTGCTCGGTGCGATGTCCAGTATATGCACTTGGAATTGATTCCCTTGCCCATGCGGTATAGCTATCTCCGGAAGTATCCGTGGCCCGAGAGGAATTGAGTTAAGAAGTAGTTCACTTCCCCGAAGTTCCCTTGGTTCCTTAATTCCTTAGTAAAATCTGGCATATACTCGCTACACGTATTAGCAATGGAAGTTGCCCAAATAGCGAGAACATGGAGGCCTATAATCTCGTCTACTTGTGCAGCATTCCAAGAGAATTGCATCGATGAGTGGCAAACAAGGGGGGATAACTCTGCAAAAGGGCGTTGGACACAGAAATGCATTCCCTATCTAAAGCTTTGGTTGACGAGCCCACATGGAGAAGTGGACTTTTACCTGATCCAGTTGTTGGTTGGACACGGCTGCTTCAAAGTATATTTATACAGGTTTTACCACGACGGCAATCTCTACTGTGACGAAAACGTAATTGAGAACGTTCACCACATATTCTTCAGATTCTCGCTCCCTGCAGGGAAAATAGCAGTTGTGAGCTTGAAACCATTCATTCGCTTTTCAGCTTAACTGGTTAGTGTTCTATCTTTTTTCTATGTTAGCAAGTGATATTTTTAGCAGGGCGATGTTCTACGAAATATAGCGCAGTCTGGTGGGCACATAGTGGCTTCACAAATGCTTTTCAAATCATCTCATTCATCTCTACCCTGACTTGAAACCACGTCGTACTAAGTCCGGTGGCGCTGATCTAATTACTTACATTCTGCGGATTTCGTAAGTAGGTTTCCGTAGTGTATGTCCTATCAATCTTCATTGGAGCTCTCGTGTTTCCAAATGAATCGTTTGTTGTTTACTGCGCCTAAGCAATTCTTGATTTACCACCCAAGTATCTGGCCACCACATAGAAGGAATGACTCTGAGACTTGAAATGATAAATGTTTGAAGCTTGTTTGTGCTTTCCACTAGCATGTGCCATTTTTCGCTTCCATAGAGTAAACTCGATTTCACATTAATTGAAAATACGAACTTTAGTTTCTTTCAAAATATACTTAAGACGCCATATTTTCTTTAGGGAGTCAAAAGTGCTCCTTGCTTTGCTTATTCTGCTCTCAACATCTTGGATTGCACCTCCGTCCTGTGTAATTTGGCTGGCTGGATATAAGAACTCATTGGCTCTGTCCGGCCATGTGTAGCAAAATACAAGTCAAAATATTAGTTTCTAAACATCCATCCTATTCGATTCAAGCATTTCAAAAAATCTGTTTAATAATAAAAGCATATAAATAATTTTCTTTTTATTGAAAGTAAATGAAACTTCTTTCAGGTGCAGTAATTGGCTGAACATTCAAAAATGTATTCAAACTCTTTAAAGAAACTAATAAAGACTACTAACAAAATTTAAGTGACTCACTTTTGGAACACAAAACATTGATCCTAGTTAAATTTCGGATTAATTTTTAACAGATTACGCGTGATTACTGTCAAATAAAATATATAATATTTTCAGTATTCATTGCCATTTCATTATCTCATCGCCTCAAGAACGTTTACATATCGCAAAATTATTATTATTATTATTATTATTAAAATCGACGCTCTGTGAAAAGTGTTCATCGCGCACTCAGGTCAACTTATAGCGTTCAGCAATTAGGCCTAGTTTTGGCTTAATGACTACGTCAATAAGCAAAATTGCCATATTTGGACTGAAGAGCAACCCAAAGCCATTCAAGAACAGCCATTGCATCCATTGAAAACAACCATTTGGTGCGACGTATGGATTGGAGGAAACATCGGCCCATATTTCTTCAAAGACGAGGCTGGCGCCAATGTAACAGTGAATGGCGAAAGTTATCGCACCATAATAAACGACCTTTTGATACAGGAAATTGAAGTCCGTCATCTCCACAAGACGGCGCCAGTTGACATACAGCCCATACAGCCCGGAAAGCAATGGTTTTACTGCGTCGTCTTTTGGTGCGTAATTTATCTCTCGTCTCGGACCAGTGGATGACCACCAAGATAGTGTGATATCACACCTCAATGCAACCTCCAGAATACTTTCCCGATAATATTTCGCGCGCCGATCTGCGGTTACAGCTTCCTCCTGGTGGCCAATCGATGACTCAAATTGTCGTATGAACGGTCGGTCATAGAAATCCTATCGTTTTGGGAATTTACAAATTGCTCAATTGGAAAAATCATCTCGTCAGAAAACGCAATGTTCGGAAATTGACCGCTTTCGGCCAAGCGAAGCAAGTCCTTCGCTCTCTCAAAACTGACTTGTTACTGCTTTGGTGTGAGATCATGCGCCTTTTAGATCTTGTAAGGCTTGACTTTGAGATCGTTTTTCAATATGCGGCAGATGGTATGGTCAGATATTTTCAGTTCTTTCGCCATTTGATTGGCACTTCATCGGCGATTTCGTTCAAGTCGCTTCTTCACTTTTTGAACCATTTCACGTGACGTTGCAGTCTTTTGATTGCCACCTCCATGACGTTTCGAGATGCTATCAGTATCATTGTAACGAGGAATGGTGCGATAACTACAAACTTTATTTACTGTAAGGTGCTCGAGCTCACGAACAATCGCTGGTTGTGATTTTCCACTCAAATATAATGCAATCACACTTTTACGTTTGAAATCCATTACTGAAAACAAACAAATACTCTGGGCTGACATTTAGCAAACTAATAGACAGCTGATGCCCGTGCATAAGCTGCGTGAGCGGTCTGAAGTTGGTTACACTTCGAGTGCCGGGCCCTGTACAGTACAATCCGCGATTCGTAAGTATAATCAGAAGATTGCATTTTTGAATTCAACCACTTGTTTGAATACCGATTCTGCAAGAACGTTGCTCATGGCAGATTCCCCTCTTTCCAGTTCGTCTACTTTTTCGTTTTCCTCAATGCTCCGATGCACGGCACCCACATTAAGGAAACATTATGGTTTTCACTCAAGCTGGTAAGGCTATTGCTGCTTTGTTCTAAAGCTTTAAGGGAGCTTCTCTATTATATTAAATAATATTATAAATCCGGTCCTCTAATCTCACTGGCTTCTGTTGCCAGGCTACATATAAAATGAATCAATTTTACGCAAATAATAATTAATGTTGCCCTTATATGTTAGACTTGGATATGGAGATTTTCAAATATGTGAATACTTTAATCAGATTCTACTTATACGTACTCCTCTAATCATCGCAATGCATTGATGCACCCAAGTACGAGTTTTAAACTTTGTTATCTAAAAAAATATCAACTATCCATCATCAACTAGCAAAAATCAAATTCAGACAAATTAGTAATTTTACGACTGGTTTTATTCTAGTCAATGGCAAACTAGTATCATTTCGTTTACTTTCAATTACAGTCTGGATGGCACGATATTGAAAAAAATATAATAAGATAAAATAAAGGGTGTTTTTTTTAGAGGTTAGGTTTTCAAGTTGGCACTACTTTTTTCGTAGATGGTCTTTTTGACAGCTGTCACTTGATTTATGCTCAGTTTGGTTTGCCATTTCATAATGAATAGACTTACACCTGAACAACGCTTGCAATTCATTGAATTTTGTCATAAAAATTCGTGTTCTGTTAAGAAAGTTTAAAGTCGAAAAATTTTGTTCAGCGATGAAGCTCACTTTTGGTTGAATGGGTATGTCAATAAGCAAAATTGTCGCATTTGGAGTGAACATAATCCACAAGCCATTGCTGAGACGCCGTTACATCCTCAAAAAGTCACTGTTTGGTGTGCTCTATGGGCAGAGGGAATCATTGGTCCATATTTCTTTAAAAATGAAGCCGGCCATAATGCTACAGTCAATGGAGAGCGCTATAGAGCCATGATTAATGACTTTTTCGTGCCAGCCAACGCAACAATCGATTTATTGAAGGAAACTTTTGGTGAGCGCATTATCTCGCGCCGTGGACATGTGGCGTGGCCTCCAAGATCGTGCGATATAACACCGCTGGACTATTTCTTGTGGGGCTATGTGAAGTCGCTTGTCTACGCAGATAAGCCCGAGACGATTAACGTCTTGGAAGAAAATATTCGGCGCGTTATTGCTGACATACGGCAAAAAGTGGTCGAAAATTGGGCCTCTCGGCTGGAATTTATTCGAGCCAGCCGCGGCGGCCACTTGCCCGAAATCATTTTTAAAACATAATGGCAAACCCTTATCTTTATAATAAAGCTAAATTCTTGGCCATAACATTAAATTATATACGTTTTATTTCATCTTGAAAACCTAACCTCTAAAAAAAACACCCTTTACTTGAAAGAAACTAACTTTTGTGGAGCATGTGGACCATATTGTGGCTAAAGCATTTCCAGTGAGTGGGTTTATTCATAGAAACTCCGAAGATTTCTCTGATCCAATGACTTTAAAAGCGCTGTATGTTTCGTTGGTACGCAGTCTCCTAGATTGTTGTTGCCTACTTTGGAACTCTTATCACAAAACTCATTCAAATAAAATATAAAGAGTGCTAAGAATTTTCACTAAGTTTTCATTATCCAAACTGCATTGGCCAAATGGTTTTCCCGATTATTTGGTTAGGTGTAAACTATAGGGTGGGCCATGTAAAATTTGCTTTTTGAATCGGCTATCAAAAAAAACTAATCAATATTTTTTTTTTTTTTTTTTTGTATTTTGAAGATTGAACATTGTCATTTATGAATGAAAAATAATATCGTTCAAATGACTGCCACGACTGGCTTTACAGTAGGCCATTCGATCAATCCAATTTTTAAGCACATTTTCGATTGTTTGGGCGCCAATTTTATGAATGGCAACTTCGATTTCGTGTTTTAAAGCATCAATCGTTTCTGGATGGTTCGCATAGCATTTGTCCTTAACGGCTCCCCACAAAAAATAGTCCAACGGGCTTAAATCACAGCTCTGAGGCGGCCAATTGATATCGGAATTCAAAAACGGTAGCCAAAAGTTCGAGTGTAACTTTGGCAGTGTGACAAGTTGCACCATCCTGTTGAAACCAAATGTCGTCCATGTCATCCTCTTCAATTTTTGGAAACAACTCGTTGAGCATGTCACGGTAACGCTCGCCATTTACTGTAACCGCGGAAGAAGAAGAAGAAGACTCACCACTTTGGAAATAGGTTTTAAATATTTCCCAATTTTGTTGAAGCTTATAGCGTCCCATTTCGTAAATGTCAAACCTTTAAGCAAATTATGAACACATTTGACATGTCATTTGTATTACCATTCTCAAAACAATAGGTGGTTCAAAAAGCAAACGCTATATGGCCCACCCGTTATTAGGCTTGCAAATCTTATCTCATAGAAGAAGTTGCTATTCAATAATGTTTCTATACATATAATGTCCTTAATGGTTTAGAGGAGTGTAGTGAAATTTACGATGAGGCAGGTTATAATCTTTAGGGCAACCAGTATTTGAACTAAAATATTTTCATACTAGTTTGGCTGTACCCTGCAGGGTAGTAAATAAATAACTATGTGTTTGTATATGCAAATAAGTGCAAAATCGTTTCGCTTGTTCATGCTTACGTGTAGTTGAAAGCTAGAAGCATTTGTTTTTTAAATTTTTAAATCCTAAAAGCAAGGAATTTTGGAGCAAGAGCTTCTAGCTTTTGTATTGAGTGAAACAGTCAGCTTGGAGATGTGCAATGTGAATGGCTTTCTCTGTATGCCATACACAGCTTCTTGTATATAAGAGTTTGTTATGAAATTGTGTAGACAGTCATACAGGCTCACCAAAATTCATCACTATTAGTATCTATTTTCTCGAATTTATAAATTAAGCAAAATTCTTTATTTTTAACTTGCATCTCTATACTTGGTCGGCCATTTTGAGTTGGATGTATCTGTACATTTAAGTGTATGGGTATTAATGCATTTTTGCATTCAACTGCTGCAAACACAACGATAAGACTTGAGCATTTCCACATAATTACTCTAATCGCAATTGGTGATATTCGAAAATTCAGTAAACAAGATTAATTATTCGGAAAGGAAGACCGCATGACATGAACATTAGGATGCAACGAAATATATTTTAAATTATTTTTATCAATTTTTATATTATTTATATAATTTTTGTACGTTAAGAGGTGCCCGCGACACTCTTGATTTTTGAAAAAGCCTTAACTTCAACTTTCACATATTAATTTCCCAAAGTCACATATGCAATTATGAAATGTATTGATAGTTGTATACGATTCCGACTATTTTCCCAAATTTGATTAGACTGGAGCACCTCGAAACCTATACCAAGGAGGTAATTTTTTGTAATTTTTATTAACTCTTTTAATTCCAAAAAATATATGGAAAAAAGTGCTTATACCACCGCGCACCACAATGAACATTCTTGGGCATAAATATTAGTCAATATACATAGATATTTGTCTAATATATGAACTTAAATATGGCAAAGTGCTTATACTTTAAAATGGATGTGCTAAGGCTGATCAAATATAAGATATGTAAAAAGTTTTGAGCGTTATTTTGGTTATTTTAAACTTTTTTTCAGATACGATTTCATCTTTATTTTAAATATAATATAAAACTCTACCCATTCATTTCCACAGACCTCTTTAAAATTCAGTTTTTACGAGCATACCATCAAATAAATTTTCCAAAAGCCTGAAAAGGTAATAATCGCCGGTGCCAGGTCTGGTGGCATCATCCGTTTGGATGCCTCGCCAAAAATAAATGCGGTTTGACAGTGTGCCGATAGAACAGAACACTTTTCCAAATCTCGTCTCTTCTTGTCGATTGTTTGCTTTAATCTATTAATTGAATAAATTATTAATAGTAGAAATTCGTATTGAATCGTTGAGCCCGACAAGAGTAGTTCATAGCATCAAAACCTTCTCGGAAATTGATTCAGGCCTGACTTATTGCAATTTACCGACAAATAAGAATTGCAAGGTACAACGGGTCGTTTCTAATGGCACCAAAGTATTGAACTTCTTCTTGACTCCAGTTTCTACTCAAATTCTCAATGTCGGCTTGGTTTTCAGAATAGTTCAGTCAACAAAATGATCCACATTCATATGCAGATTGAAAAAAACCCAGCGGAATACTCGTCCGCTGTTGCTCCTGAGTTAGTGTAATGTATTTTTGGAACTCATTTTGTACTGACAATATAAATGGCGGATGTTTATTTCTGCATTTTTTTAAATTTACAAATGTGCATCTTCGCGAATGCCTACCTGTTGTGCAAAATTTATAAAAATTCGTAAAATGTTCAAAAAAATTGCAAAATTTGTGATCACAACTTTCAGAAAAATTTCTAGTAGCAGTTTCTTGGCCCATTCAATTTTTGGTATAACAAAATGCAAGCTTGAAGGGGCTCAATTATCTCGCATTAAATTTTTGGTATTTTTTCCCCCCTTCACAATGTTGTTTATTTTTTCCGAATAAAAAGCAAATTTCGTATATTTCTTATATGGAGAAATTGCGTAGCATCGTTAAAGAAAAGAGTTACATGAAATTAACGAAATTTTTCACGAACCTCTTTGAACGAACTTGCACTTTGTTGGACTACAATTTAATGCGCTATGAAACTACTAGTTTAAAAAAATGTTTTTTTATTTATCTTAAATTGTTTTGTTCTCTTATTTTTTTTAACTTTCAGTAAATAATTTTTGCATTCGTTTTTTTAAGCTTTTCTGTAAATTATTTTTACCAAATTCTTCAAATTTGCTATACTTTTTTTTATTACTTTATTCCTCATACTGTTATATTAATATTTTTATTCATAGAATTTTTTTTTTTGAACTTTTTTTTTATCAAATTTCTTAAATTGATAATAAATTTTTATTTACCGGAAACTACTTTATTTTTTATATATTTTTAATTTTCGGTAAATGAAATAATTTACATCAATTTATTAATATTTTCTGTGAATTATTTTTACCACATTTTTTTTTATATTTTCTGTAAATTATTTGTATATTAATTTTTTCACGTTTTTTGTATATTAATTACACAAAATTTTGTATAGGATTTTGGCTTTATTTAGTGTATATTAGTTTATTTCTCGTACTTTTTCTAATTTTCGGCAAATAATTTTCAGATAAATTAATATTTTCTGGAAATTATTTTTTTAAGTGTACTCAATATTATTTTATACAAAATTTCTTTAAATTTAATATACATTTTTTTATTCATCCCAAATTATTTTATTCCTCTTATTTTTTTTAATTTCGAGCAAACAATTTTACATTACTTTTTTTTTAAATTTTTGTAAACTATTTTTATCTTAATTGTGCAATATTTTCTGTAACTTATTTTCATCTTTATGTTTTTACGTTTTCCGTATATTATTTTTACAAAATTTTGTCTTTATTTTTTACGTTTTTTACGTTATTATTTTACCAGATCTCTTAAATCTTTACATACATTTTTTTTATCGCAAACTATTTTGTTTTTCTTATTTTTTTATTTTCAGTGAATCATTTTCTCATTCATTTTTGTATTACATTCCGCAAATTATTTAAACCTACTTTTTAATATTTTCTTTTTAAAATTTAAAATATTATTACCTCATTTTGTATTATTTTCTGTAAATTACAATATTTTTACGAAATTTCCAAAATTTTCCCTACATTTTTTTTGTTATTTATCATCAATTATTTTACTTCTCTTTTTTTTAATTTTCACTAAATAATTTTCGGCAATTTCGTTTCCTTCAACACCGGAGTGTCCCGGAACCCATATCAGTACAAGCCTGTTTTGCCTTGCGACAGAATTAAGCTTCTTCTTACATTCTTGAACAATCTTTGAGGTTTGCTTCGCGTTCTCCAGGGCCTTCAGTGCAGTCTGACTGTCCATTGCTCACACAATGGAAATCTGACATCAAATTTCCTTCCAAAGGGAACTATGGGTATCAGATCGTCTTTAGGTGCCAAAACAGTGGATACTGCTCAGATAGCATCTTAAAGATTTCTCTGTGTGTCAAAGTTCCATCTTCGTGCCAGAAACCATATTTATGGAGTCTACACATTGCTTTTATTGCTTCCTGTTGTATCTTAAGATCCAAGAGGAGCAAATCAAGCATAGCATTTAGGGCATCGCCAGAGGTTGTGTTCATGGCACCCGTGATGCATAAACATACACTTCTTTGCAGCCTGTTTAGTTCCCGGAGTGTGGACTTAACCATGCTCCGTCGCCACCAGACCACAGAAGCGTAAGTGATGATTGGCCTGATAAGTGCTGTGTATATCCATAGGACCACATCAGGTTTCAGACCCCAGGTTTTACCAAAGGCTCTACGGCATTGCTAAAAAATCCTCAATGCGCGATTTACCTTCAGTGAAACGTATGTCTCCCAAGTCAGCTTCTTATCCAAGATTACTCCTAGAATTTTAACTTCATCGGAAAGACCAAAGGTCACACCTTTCAGTGTTGGAAGACTGAATCCATCCAATTTCCGTTTTCTCGTTAACAAGACTATGGTAGTTTTGTTCGGATTAACGGAAAGACTTTGTTACATGCACCAGTCATCGAGTTTATCCAGAATTCTCTGCACTTTCATATAAAGCCTTCTTAAGGATTTATCCGATGTTAGCGCACAGACATCGTCCGCATATGCTTGGACATGAAAGTTCCGAGTTCCTGCATCTCCGCTAGTAGAGAGTCCACGACCAAGCACAACAGCAGCGGAGAAAGAACACCTGCTTGGGGACATCCTTGCTTGGCCCTGACGGTGATATGTTCGTCACCATCGGTTAACAGGCTAAATATTTAATTCATTTTACAAAAAAATTATAAAAAAATGAACCAACTTTTTCAGCAAGTTCAAACTTGCACTTTGTTGACTAAAATTTAATGCGCCATAAAACTGCTTACTTGAAATTTTTCTTAAAATTCGAATCAAAAAATTAAAAATTTTGATAGAAATTTGTCGAATTTTTATAAATTATATATAAAGTTTTGAGCTTGAATTATTTTGGTATTTTTTGTAGAACAAACTATATTTTTATAGAAAAATAATTTAAATTAAAAACTAAATAAATAAGAGCATAAATCAAAGCTTATCAAAATATTGAGTTCCCACAAATATTTATTTCGCTGGCTGTATACATATAAATTTACATATGCAGAAGGTACATCTACAAAATGTCATCCATAACTAATGATAATTCGTTATTAATCTACGTAAATTGAAGTACTTAATTACTGAAGAAAGTAAAGCAACAAAATGTTAATGAGGAGTAAGACAAACAGCCAGAATCTATTTATAAATAAACTGAAAGTGAATGTGAATGCGAAGGTAAATCTGAATGCGCCTGTGAATGTATCTATGCGGCAGCAAAACACTACCATCGAAGCCTACCGCACTCTAAGAACTATTTATAAACCGCTAGGCACTTTGTCACTGGGGAAAACGTAAAATATACGAATAGTCTTATCTCAGTGGCGGCAAATCCTAAATGTATTCAAGTGCAATAATTAATCAAAATGCGAATACTTTGCTTCTAGATGACCTGAGGGTAAATGAGAATTACGCAGAAGCACCTTTTAAGGGAACAACCACACGTTAGCGTCCATGCTAATTAATGATAGTAGAGTAAATTAATTGGTAGTTAATCATTTCAGAAATATTTGTAATTAAATGTGGGATTACTCCCAATAGAGGCACATCCAGTTGCAGGCAAGTGATTCCAAGTGAATGTGTAAAGATTTGTGGATGTGCATATATGCCAATTACAGCCACATTTTTAAGTGATTGCTCTGCTTACTGCTGCAGCACCAACCGCTCGTGCAGAATCGACAGATTTGCTGCAGATAATAAATCTCAGTTTAGGAAATGTTGCGGACCAATGCACGACAATACATCATACACATATTTAAGCAAATAAATTTTAGTAAATCGAGTAAGAAGTAAAAAAAGAGCGGTCAGTCAGCCACTGCTCAGCCAGCCAGCTACGGATGTCAATATGTACGTATGTGTATGCATGTGATGCGTGTGACAAACGGCCAAACTATTAACTGCAAAGCATGACCCAAGTGAAAACCAAATACATACATATAAGCTAAGGTAGAAAAAAAAGCAAATAGAATAAAAGCAAAACCTACATAAACATCGGTTAAGGTAAAGTAAAAGTAGCACAGAGTTAAGAGGATTATTTTTTTTTTTTTGTTTTTTGCTCTCAACTCTCCTCTAACTCAACTGAGGATAAATGAAGGCAATTACGTAAATCGATACCTCAAATGAAACCGAGCAAATCGAACGATTTAACTGCATAGGAAACCAAAAAACCGAAATTGATATGGACGAGGTGCACCGGGAAAGCCAGACTATTTGAACTATTTAATAAAAGGATGAAAGCTTGACAAAAAGAAAACAACACAAAAAAAAAACAACAACCATAACGAGAAGCTGACCATCAACGGCAGCTGGTAAAAAGGTAGCAGCGTAAGGAAGTCATAAAGTGCGGCTGTAGATTTGCATATGTATGTGCGTAGGTGCCCATGTACTCATATGTGGAAAAGCAACCTTTGCATGCGCTCTGCAATGATGAATCGTCTATGGGGTCGATTAAGAAAAAGCGATTGACCGCAGCTAAGGAGCAAATATAACGAAGCAAAAAATAAGCATAAGAGCAAAAACCTGCTTGAAAGCAAACAAAAAAAAAATAAAAAATACAAAAATACAAAATATAAAATAGAAAAAAATAAAAAATAAAAAATAAAAATTTAACTCAAAGGGTTATAGAAAGTTGTTTACAGACATATGAGCTAGTTAAAGATTTGTTTGCAACAATACATATAGGATACGTGTGAATACAGTTATGGACACTAAAATCTGGACACTTGAAATTCTCATAATTTTTATTGCAATTTGCACACCTCAAATCTTGGATGGGTATGAATAGCTACATATGCTTTAGCTATTTTTATATAAAATTCCGAAAAAATATTTACTTATTGAATTTATTGTCCCCACTGCACTCTGGGTTTAGACCTAAGCATAGCTGCTCTACGGCTATGATAAAAATATGCAGATGCAGTTTGACAACGGTAACTTTTCTCTGTTTTGCCCTCGGGATTTCTCTGAGACATTTGATTCGGTAAATCATAAACAGCTGAAGCACTTTTTTGGATTTTCTGATAACTCTGTCAAACTTATTATCGGGAAGAACTCAAAGCTTAGTGTGCAAAGCCAGCTTCTCCATGTCTTGTTTTGCTGGCTGCGGTGTGCCGCAAGTTTCTGCCCTTGGTACCCTTTTGTTTAGTCTTTTTGTGAATGATTCATTCGATGTGTGTCAGTGTTCCTATATTTATTTCTAAGTTTATTTCAACTCCTAATAAGGACACTTACTTACGCACCCTGCGTCCAGGGTCGCCTGTTTTGAGAAACCTATGCCCAATACCATAGCTCGCAAATAACTGTTGACACTTTTTCGTTGTCCGCAAATAATCAGTTCACACAATAAAAAAGGCTCAGACAGAAACTGTTTTTGTCGCGTCTGGCTTAGCTCGCTCGCGCTCTGAGCGAGACAGTTATTTCTGTTTTCCTTTCGCTCAAATCACACACTGATCGTTTGCTTGAGTTAATTGTCTTTTGCGTATGTATGGGTAAACATACGCGATTGTTGCGTTCTTTTTGTTTGCATTATACATATTAATTGCATTTGTGAATTCAATGTGTGCGGAGCATTATATTTTTTGTGAAAAGGGAAGGGACGAAAATAAAAAAGTTAATCATTTTTTTAGATTTATTGTCGAAGAAAATAAAGAAAATGTTCTAGCGGTTGAAGCTCCTGCATCTGAAGATATAAACTTATCATTATCTTCAACTTTTTCGACGGCATCCTCGGCTAAAGAGAAGACGCTCTTGTCGGCATATTTGGATGATGTCCAGACAGTGTCAGAAATCAAAGAAGATAATGTCTCTGCAAAACTTATAAAAATGTATGCTGAAATTGAAAGTTTTGACGCAATATATAAAATATACACGCCAATATTTTGGAGTTTTTTAATGATCTCAGACTTAAGTTGCCATATTTGAGTGCACTCGCGCAGGTTGTTCTAGCACCACCGGCAACTCAGGTCTCTGTAGAGCGAGCATTTTCTGCCCTTCATTTTATTTTAAGTGAAAGACGAAGCTCTATATCTGCTTGTTTCTTTTTTTTTTTTTAATTTAAAGCTACCGAAACTTTAAGTTAAAAAAGAAACTATATTATTAAACAAAAAAAAGGTTAAAAAAGGTCACTCTGAGAAGATTTTAGTGCTAATGAAAATTTTTTTATTCTTATAAAATTTGATAATTTGAAAGAGCAAATTTAATTTTTGGCTCCATTTAAGGTTATGCAAAAATATTAAATGCCCCTCTCTCAACTCTTCTTAAGATTGAAAACCTTTTTACACATTTTAAAAAGCCTTTGAATTTATTGAATGCGAATTAAAACCATAGAGGTGTAATCGTTTCTTCCGGTCATCAATCCTTAGTGAGACATAGGACATTAAGAGTTATATTCATTGTAAAAATAAACAAGAAAATACCAGAAAATACTAAAGAAACCATACTGACATTTTTACAAAATGAGTACCTTATCTAGTTACATAACCTCAACAGAGCAAATAAGTCATTCCCTTAACAAAAGAGTCTCGCTTAACAAAAAAAACTCATAAATTAAATTGTACATAAGCATAACACATTTATTTAAGAAAACGCACATTTCAAAGACAATTTGTCACGCATACAAAGTTCTTTAAGTGATTCAATAAAAATGTGTTGCGTTATTTTCTTTGAATGGGCATTTTAGTGCGTTTTTATATCCAAAGCTAGGCAACACTGCAGTAGCGAGAGAGAGATTTGACTGCCGAAAGCAGAAGAACACCAACAACACCTGCAATCGCGGCAATGTCACCAGATGTTAAAAAAAAGTAAAGCTAAATAAAACTGAGTGAATTATTTAAATAATTATTAAAAAATGTATATTTTACAAAATTATAAACATGACATTTTAATTAGAACAGCTAGAAAAATGTCATGAAGAAAGAACTAAAACTCCGAGACAAAAAAAAATAAAAATAACAAAAAAGAAATGCTAAATCAAGTTACGAAAATGGTAATCTGGCCATACTGGAGCTAAAATCACATAACTAGTTGTCAAATTCGCTGAGCGCAAAGTAACGGGACCACGATAGGCGCCATCTCATTATTCTTTCCATCATGAGGAAAAACGATCAACTGTCATTTGCGAGCTATGCTCAATACTCTTCAGCATAACTTTCCATTTCACGCTTATTTTTGCGGCTAATATGCTCCACGAAATTTGCGACGGCATTCCATTTTCTTCGTCTATCATCATTTTCTCGATTATTTTTCAGGTGTAAATCCACCAATAGCTCGTTGCAGACCTGTTCTCTCTATTTTCCACCTCTCGCATTTAAAGAAGGTGTGCTGCGCATCATCGTACTCAGTATCCCCATATATTCAGTTTAGTAGGCTCACTTTTCCCATTCGCCACAAGTACTTGCGAAAGGACCCATGTCCGGACAAAAACTGTGTGAGGTAATAGTTAACCTCATTGTGCTTGCTTTCTACCCACTTTTTTAGATCGGGTATTAGTCTCGCTGTCCATCTTCTGTACCCTTCAGAATTCCCTTTTGTTTGCCAAAGTGTGAGCGTTTGAGGTCTTATATCGGAGAAGCATGGTATTGGGATTCATGAGATTTTTGCCTCCCATCTCCGTTTGCGCTCTTGTGCTAGAATATCTATAGGGATGGTTGCGCTGATAACTGACACCGCTGCTTCAGATACTGTTCTGTAAGAAGAAGCCACTCTGAGAGCGCAGGTGCGTTACACAGATTACCGAGTTTTCCGCCGGCATTGTACCCTTAGCGAATCTGCCCATATTTCGCATCCGTATAAATTAATCGAGCTCGTCGTATCCATTAAAAGTTGTCGCTTTTTCTACGTTGGACCTCCAAGGTTTGTCATGAGCTTACTTAACATGCCGCTTACTTTGGCAGCTCTTGTCACAGCATGGTTTATGTGCGCCCAGTAAGTTAGCCTTGCACTCCTAGGTATTTGACCACTCTTTTTGTCGATAAAGTCACATCGAGCTCTTGTACATCTACTTCTAATGGAATACGTTTGTTCGTTAGAAGGATTAGCTCTGTTTGTGGCCATCTTCTAGCCATTTCTGAACTCGGATCATCACCTGTAGCTTATATTCCAAAGTTCAGATCCGAGTATTGATCCATGGGCCGCACCTGCTGTTATTTGTTTAGTCTTACATCCTTCTCGCGTTTCATATAAGAGCACGCGATTGGTTCGATAGCTTCGAATAATCTTTAATAGATTATTCGGGATCTTGAATTTTACCTTTAAGGTTTGAATTAAGTCGTTCCAACTTAAACTGTTGAAAGCATTTCTAATATCCAGTGGGGCTAGTAATACTAAGCATTTGGAGTCTCCAACGAGCATTGGCAGCATTGATAAGGTGCCTATCTACTAATAATTTTCTGTATGTTGTGTTGTGTTGTGCCTTTCCTTGCAAGTTCATCTGCTTGGCAATTACCATCAATATTTCTATGGCCTGGCACCCAGATCAGGTTTATTTTAAAATATTGCGATATTTCACTGACTAGTACAATTTCAGAGCTGCCTGACTATCCGAGTAGTTATATATTGTACTTTCCTCGTAGTTAGGGGTATCTTCTTTAAGAGCAATAACCTCTCTCTTCTGGCGATACCTTTTTACTGAAAGACAGTTCAGTGATTAGGCAACCGAAAGGATGCACTAATGCTGAGCTTTTCAGAGTGTACACCTTCACCAACCTGCTCATCAAGCTTAGATCCGTCGGTAAATATACTTGACTATTTTTTTACTGTCCGAGGCGCTTTTTGAAGGGAATATTGTAGTAAAGAATCTTATAAAATGAAGCCCTACACGGTTATAGAAATATGTATCAGGTCAGTCCATAAATTCGTGCGTTTTTTAAAGTTGGTTTTAAAATTAATAAAAAAAATGTTTAAAGTATTTATTATTCACTAATATATTTTCCTTCATTATTTACAATGTCTTCCAAATTTTTAATTCCCTGCTCAAAAAAATGTTTGTCTGTTTTTCATCACCAGTAACGATACGGTTAAAAAAACTTTCATTTTCAAGCCGTTGCAGCAGCTGAGAACACACATTCACTCTCTGCTGAAGGTTGGCGACGGAAAGTCTATGCGCAACCCATTTTCGCAGCTTTGAAACCTTTCTTAACTAAACCAGGTCCTGTGAACTGTTCCATGCGATGAATTTAACCTCTTAGCTATAATATCGACTCTCAAATTTGGCTCAACTTCCACGAGTTCGAGCAAGGCGTCGGAGTTAAAGACGACCAGCGCGCGGGGCATCCTCCACGTAGCTATTAGCACTTCGGAATTTTGAAAACCACTTTTGTGCAGTCCTTACACTCACGGTATCCTCTCCGTGAACAGCTGCTGCTCTTTGAGTACGAGCCAATCTGTTCACAATAATATTTGTACAAAGTGTCGGCCACCATATTAAAATTTCAGTACAAACGGTCTTACCACTGCTGAGTACAACCAATGTACCATTTCGGGAGATAAACCCCAAGTTAACCCTATAGTTTCCTTGCATGAGTAAAGTGTGTTGAGGCTCTCCTCACTCTGTCTGCTACATTTCATTTCCACTTTAGCTTTTTATCTAATGTCAAACCTAAATAGCAAACACTCTCGCTGAACGACAAGGTGACTCCATTCAATGTCGGAGATCTTACATCTAGTAAACGATGTTTCCTAGTAAATAAATCCAGTTCAGTATTGGTAGCGTTCAACCTAGTCCACATGACGTCGACCATTGGTCTTCTTCTTTATTGGCGCGATAACCGCTTAACGATTTGCCAGTCGTTTCTTTCTCGTGCTAACCGGTGCCAATTGCGACACACCAAATGAAGTCAAGTCCTTCTCCACCTGATCTATCCAACGCAGAGGAGGCCTTCCTTTTCCTCTGCTATCATCAGCTTGAAATACTTTCAGAACCGGAGCATTTGTATACATTCGGACACCATGGCGTAGCCGCTGAATCTTTATTTCAAAATTTTCCGTAGAATCTTTCTCTCAAAAACTTCGAGGGATGCCTCATCGGATATTGTCATCGTCCAAGCTTCTGCGTCATACTCAATTGTCTACTTAGTCCAAAGTAGCACTTGCTGACAAGAGAGATGATTGGGCTGCTTCACTTAATAAGCTCTGCATAATTTCACAGAGTACTGCGGCCGCCGTAGCCGAATGAGTTGGTGCGTGACTACCATTCGAAATTCAGAGAGAACGCAGGTTCGAATCTCGATGAAAGACCAAAAATAAAGAACAAGTAATAGGGGTCGCTCCTTGGCATGCAATGATAAACCTCCGAGTGTATTTCTGCCCTGAATAAGCTCCTCATAAAAAATATCTGCCGTTCGGAGTTGCCTTGAAACTGTAGGTCCCTCCATTTGTTGGCCCAAACATCAATTGGCATACCACAAATAGGAGGAGGAACTCTGCCAAATACCCAAAAAGGGTGAATATATGTTCAGAAATGTTCCTCTTACAGCTAAAGCAACAGCATCCGCGCAAACAACAACGCACGATCTCCTCTCTTCAAGGCTCTTGACTATAATTAAAAAGTCTTACGGATACAGCCGCATTTTAATAATAAAACGAATTTTTAAGGTCTTTAATATCCTTCAATTCGAATATTTTTAAAGCAGTATTTTTGCTGCTTGAAAATTGATACTAGTTCGAGGAAAAATTATAAACTTCCTTTATCTAACTTTATCGCTAATTTTGTGAAGTGGTGTAGTTTTTGTGTCGAAAAGGTAAAATTTTAGTTTTATCACATTCGCTAATTTTTTCATGATTCGGCATTTTCCACACACTAAATTATGGCAAAAAAGTTATATGAACTAAGCCTCTTGATTCCGACAAAATGAAATTGTAATTGACCGCTACACAAGTGTGCGGATTTTAATGTCCACTGCTGTACTGTCTGTACTTGTGCGTATATGTATTAGAGACGCATTTATGAGGCTATGTGTGAGCGCAAATACTTATACATATGTATATGTATCACTAAAATCAAATACCAAATCATTTGCTTATTGTCAAAGCATAAAAGTGAGTGCTTTGCTGTGTCGCTCTGAAACTTTCATGAAACGAATATATAATTTGTTCATTGGCACTTAGAGAGTCACATCTATTTACAGTGAGCGAAATTTGCTTAGCCGCGATTGCACACCGAGAAGAAAATTACTATTTATGTGTAGGCTCTTAAAATTGTTGTTATTGTTAAATTAATTAATTAGTAAATAATAAGCAGTGAGTACAACTACATTAGCCCAAACAAAAACCTAACTGTAGCGAGATACTAAAATGCTCGCACTAATTTATAAATTAATTTTTTTTGGTGGTAAGTCATCCGCTCTTTTTGAGTTTTTTTATGAATATATTTTACACTTAAGCTTACAGGATCCGGTACCCGAAGTGTAACCAACTTCAGACCGATCGCGCTTTAGTTGGCTAAATGGCAGTCCAGAGTGTTCACAAGCCGAGAGTAAACGCGAAAAAAAAATCAGTAGTAGATTTCAAATGTAATAGTAGATTTCAAATAGTAGTAGATTTCAAATGTAATAGTGCGATTGCTTATCCGTAAATCAGCACGACTTAGTAGCTGGTAGATCAACCATCACCAATCTTACAGTTTTCTTCAGAATTTTGTACGTCTGCTTTTAATGATAGGCTTCAGCCGATGTCCTGCAAACTTCGCGCAGGCTTTTAGTAAAGTCAGTCACGAATATGTGTCCTGCTGTTTGTGGATCTGTTAACTGGATTTACCTATCAGCTCATTTCGCACATCCAATCGCTTTCACGAAAATTCACACTAAAATTCGGCAGAAAAAGTAAAAGTTTCCTATATCCGGTTCTTGCCTACTTCTACACCTTTTTTATGAATGCTTGCTTGTTTTTTACTGTTAGGTTAGTATGTTGTTGTTTATCTGCTTATTTCTTCCCTGAATGATGGTGATTTACGGTACGGTAGCAGGAGCGTGGCATTAAATTTATGAGCGCACATAATTTGCATATGTCTCACGGGCGAAACACATGGTGACCAACAACAACAACAACTATCAAATAAATATGTTTAAATCCCTATACCATCACCATTAACACCAGCAATGTGTGCCGCAACAACAACAACAACAACACATGCAATTAATCACTCTGCAACTGATTGTTTGGCGGAAATGTGTCGGTTGCTCCAAATGCCTTGACATGGCCCCAAATATCTGCACAAGGAGTTGAATTTGTTTGAAATCACATTTGTTGGTTTGCCTAACGGCTTGCGGTAAATTAATGGTTCCAGCAACAATATTTTCACCCACACACACACATTTTCGCCCATACGACCACAGGAAGGTATCAGTTGCTACAACTTTCTAACCAACACTTTTGCTAATGAGCAACGAAGTTAGCATCGTTAGCTGAAATTATCATAATATCATAATTTCTCCATTTGTAAAAAACAAAAAAATAAAATTAGATAATCCAAATTTGTTTGTTGGAAGTTCGCAGAGCGGAAGATTAATTAATATTTTTGGAAAACAGTGAATATCTGCTGTGTGACACAGTCTGGTGAATGTATTGTACACACACACACACATATGCCCATCCACACATGCATGCTGGGCTGAACGACTAAGCTGGGCTCTAAGCTACCGTGGGGGTCGGCAGGTTGCGGATAGCCGGAATGCCTGTAGTAGCAGGTTAGTTGCGAAATAAGTTTAAACGAATAAGCAATCCCCGACAATGAGCGGCCAGAAGCGGAGGAGGCGGCTAAATGATAGCCCATCCGATGAGGCTCCCGGTGACAAAAAAAAAAAAAAAATCCAGGCGCGGCGGTTTCCATAGTGGACGGCTTCCTGGTCAGCGTCTGTTCACCATGTAAGGTGCGGCTGCTAACTGACCGGTATATGCCGTGGCGCACTGGGAGTCTCTCATCACTTCAAGAACCATCTCTGTTGTTGAAGTGAAGGGAGTGATGTGAGCTTGCTCTGCCGAGGTGTTAGCTGCGGGGTGTATCAGTGACCAGCCCCTTCGGGCCCTAGTCAGGGAGTGTGTATTGGACGCAGAGGTAGTAGTATGCGTTGCCCCGGGTGAGCTCCGGTCCGTCCGTGTTTTCCGGGACCGGTAAAGCGAAGAACAGGCCTCAGGGAACTGGGGTAGGGGCACCGTCCCCAAGGGTATACCCGTTCCTGTTTATTTCGGCCCGCCCCCCTACACACGATGCGCTGGTAAACAAAAAAAAGAATGGAAAAATCTATGGAAACACAAACAACAGCAGTAATATTTATGGAGCCATTATGGGCAGCGAAAATGAAAGCCTGGAAGAGGCTAACAGAAAGGTACCAGGTGTAAGTGGATCGAGTGATCTACTAGTGGACCTAACTGAGGAGTACAAGACCCCCAAAGGCCGTATAATCACGGGGGCTGATCCCTTTAAGCGTGCACCAAATCTGGGACGGAGTCCTATCAAGACGCTCAGTGTAGAAAGGCCTGAGAGAGCAAAATCGTCGCCACCTGCGCTGCAAGAAAGCAATGAGAAAGCAGCACAATCGAGTAATGATACCTTAACGCTTCTTGGTGAGATGATTGGGAAGTTGACTGAAGCAATGCGTCTACCGCAACGCTCGATTAACAACAACATAAAGGAACTCCTCGAAAAGATCACTAAGCTACACTCGAGAGCCCAGGAAGAAGCGAAAAGCAAGGAAGCCAAGCGAAACGTTCCTGGAAGTGTAATGGCTGAAGGCACACCGAAAAGACCACGCGACGATAAGCAGCCGGGCAGAAAAACGCCACCCAAAAAAAGCAAGACTACACACGAAGAAGAACACAAAGTGTCAGCAAGTGCAGACAAAAAAGCCAAAGGAGAGAGTAATGCCAAGAGGACAAACGGGGTTATGGAAAATGGCTGGATGAGTGTCAAGGGCAAACCAGCCAAGAAGAAAGTGACAAATAAACCACCCCCGAGGCCGGATGCGATTGTCATTGCGCGTGCCGGAACAATGACATACAGTGACATTCTCAGGGCGGTTAAAAAAGATGGTGCCCTGCAGGAACTCGGGAAAACGTTACGCGTATAAGAAAGACGGCCAAAGGCGAAATCCTGCTTCAATTGAAAAAAGAGCAGATGGCCAATACAGGAGTCTACCAGAAGAAGATTGGTAAGGTGCTAGGTGACCAGGCGCAAATCAAGGTCCTAACCCACGAGATGTTGGTGGAGATCCGTGATTTAGATGAAATCGCAACCAAAGAAGACATAGGTGAGGCAATACGAACGCAAGTTAAGGAGCTTAACCTATTTAGTGCAAACGCAATAAAAAGCGTTAGAGCGGCGTATGCAGGCACGCAAACAGCGGTGATAAGCCTACCAGCACTGGACGCAAGGCGACTGCTTGAGAAACAAAAACTCAAAATCGGCTGGACGGTATGCCGAATAAGAGAAAAGCCTGACTTGAGGAGGTGCTACAGATGCCTGGAGTATGGACACCTAGCGAGGGCGTGTACAAACGAAGACGACAGAAGTCAGAACTGTCTCAAATGTGGAGAAAAGGGTCACCAAGCAAAAGTATGCAAAAAAAAGGCCTTCTGCGGAGCTTGTAAAAGGAATGGAAGAGAAGATACAAGCCATCAGATTGGAAGCAGAAAATGTCCCCTGTATCAAGCGGCGTATACTAAAACCAAAAAATGAGGATTGAGCAGATCAATCTAAACCATTGCGAGGCTGCACAAGAGCTCTTAAAACAAAGGGTATACGAAAATAAGGTGGATGTTGTGCTAGTCAGCGACCAGCATAAAAACCTAAACGCCGGAACGTGGGTCTCGGACAGGAAAAGTAAAGCTGCTATTTGGGCCTGTGGAGGAAATACCCTGCAGGACAAACCGCACACCCACAGTGATTACTATACCCGAGCAAAAATATGTGGCATATATTTCTACAGTTGCTACGCGCCACCGAAACTGACACAAGCAGAGTTCGAAAACCTGCTGGATGAACTTGTGCAAAACGCTCGTGGTACCACACCAAACGTAATTGCGGGTGACTTCAATGCGTGGGCCTTGGAATGGGGTAGCAGATACACCAATCAAAGGGGAGATGCCTTGATCAAGGCATTCTCACTGCTTGATGCGGTTCTGCTAAACACTGGGGGAAAAAACACCTTTGAAGTGAATGGTCGCGCATCAATAATAGACATCACTTACGCCAGCAGGGCGCTAGTACGATCAGCAAGCTGGCAAGTGTGTGATTTCTACACAGGCAGTGACCACCTTGCCATTCAGGTGGACTTTTCGCATGGAAAAGAAGCCGTACAGAAAAAACAGAATAAGGGCTGGAGGGTGGAGACGCTTGATGAAGAAATGTTCCAAATCATGCTAGAAGAGAACCCGACTAACACCAACGATGTGGAACTACAGGCGGAGCTGCTAGTAAAATATGTTAGCAGAGCTTGCGATGCCGCTATGTGCAGGAAAAGACAGAGCGCTCCCAGAAAGCCTGTATACTGGTGGAACGAGGAGATCAACACCCTAAGAAGCGAATGCAAAAAAGCAAGGCGCCTTTCCCAAAGGAGTTATGGGTTGGCAGAACACTGCAGGCTCCGCGAGAACTACAAAAAGAAGCGGAAACAATTAAAGAAAGCCATTAAAAGTAGCAAGGCAGCCAGCTTTAAAGAACTGTGCCAGAATGTGGACGAAAACCCGTGGGGTGATGGCTACAAACTCGTTATGGCCAAGGTCAAAGGAGGCAGGGGACAGGCACCAACTTGCCCCATTCTTTTAGAAAAAGTTGTACGTACACTCTTTCCAAAGCAAGACATGCAACCAAGCCAGACACAGTCCCACGCAGCAGAACGCAGTGTCACAATCAGTGAAGCAGAGGTGATTTTGGTGACGGAAAGTCTCGGCAATGCTAAGGCACCAGGACCTGACGGCATTCCGAACAAGGCACTGAAGATAGCTGTCAGGCGCAATGCAAAGCCATTTGCAGAACACTTCACCAAGTGTATAAATGAAGGCATGTTTCCGAAAGTATGGAAGAACCAACAACTAGTCCTACTTCAGAAACCGAATAAGCCAGCGGGTGACCCAAGTTCTTATCAGCCACTCTGCATGATAGATACTATGGGTAAAATCTTGGAGAAATTAATCTGCACGCGCCTGGAGCAGCATCTGGAGAAAGTGCCGGCTGAACTATCCGAACATCAGTTTGGTTTTCGAAAAGGTCGTTCAACCATCGACGCCGTCAGGAGGGGGACAAACATTGCAAGCAAGGCTATTCAGGGTGACAGGTGGATGCATGGTGATAAAGAATACTGTGCAGTTGTCACTCTGGATGTTAAGAACGCATTCAACTCGGCATACTGGCCACATATTATAAAGGCTCTTGAAGAAAAAAAAAACCCAGCATACTTAGTACGGGTTATAAACAGTTACCTGTCGGAAAGAGTACTTCTGTACAATACAGATGAAGGCCCTAAAAGATATGCAGTGACGGGCGGAGTACCGCAGGGATCTGTGCTGGGCCCGATCCTATGGAATGTACTATATGATGGGGTACTGCAACTCCCAATGCCGAGGGAAGTGCAAATAATAGGATACGCAGACGACATTGCGTTAACCATAGTCGCCAAAACAATCCCTCAGATTCAGAGTATCTGCAGCGAGGCCACAACGAAGGTCAAACAATGGCTAACGGCGGTTAAACTACAGCTAGCAGGGCAAAAAACAGAAGCAGTTCTCATTACGAGTAGAAAAAAGTTAGAAACGACCACACTAAACATTGATGGGTTTAACGTCACAACACAAGCGGCACTACGATATTTGGGTGTAATGATCGATGCTCGACTAAGCTTCAAGGAGCACATTAAAAAAGCATGCGGAAAGGCAGCCATGGTGACGGCGGCACTGTCAAGAATCATGGCCAACATCGGTGGTCCCACTCAGAGTAGAAGAGCGCTCCTGGCTAAAGTTACCCAGTCTACGCTCATGTATGCAGCACCCATATGGGGTAAAGCCCTGATACAGAAAACATACGCGAAGAAGGCTGAAATAGTTTTTAGACTTATTTCCCTTAGAGTTGCCTGTGCTTTCAGGACAGTGTCGTTTGAAGCAGTATGTGTCATATCGGGTATCATGCCACCAGATATAATGGCCTCTGAACTGGGTAGAGTGTACGACAAAGCCAAAAGCCTAAACAGGAAATTAACGGCGGAAGAGCGTAAAGAAGAAAGACTGGGGAGCATAATTGAGTGGCAAAATCGCTGGGACCTAGCGACAAAAGGGAGATGGACGCATAAACTCATCAGAAGCGTACAGGCTTGGGTTGAGAGAGGACATGGTGACACAGATTACTACCTCACACAGTTCCTGACGGGGCATGGATGCTATAGAGAGTATCTCCAAAGACTCGTTCACGAGGACGCAGCTGACTGCTCGTTCTGCGGCAACGGTAGTGAGAACGTGGAACATGTCTTCTTCTCCTGCCCGAGATACGCATCTGAAAGAATGTGCATTGAAGAAATCATAAAAGAAAAAATAACCCCGGGCAACATTGTAGATCACATGCTGCGGTCGAAGTTGGTGTGGGCCAAGATGAGAGAATGGTCCGCAAATGCGTTACAGGAACTGCGAAAAAAGGAATGGGAACGCAGTAAAGAAAGAAGACAAAGAAATAATGAAGGCTAGACGGAGAAAGAGATAAAAGTGAAGAGCCATAATGGCCAGCTTGGCCCTGCGATGCAATGCTTAAACGGCGGTACCGCAGGGCAAACTAAAGCTACAGAGGTCGGAGTTAGGGTTTAGTACGTAGGTGTACTGTTTCGCAAGTCCAGTTTAGTAGTAATACTGACTGTGCGTGGTCCCGAATGAGGTGCACCCTTAGCGATCAGTATGAATCGTGCATGCCATCTATATTGACGGTATCTATGTAAGATTCCCCCTTCGGATCAAAAAACAAAAAAAAAAAAACATGCATGCTTAAGAAAATTTGTATGTGATAAATTGTGTTTTTCAGATTTGACGGGCTTTAATGTAAACTACAACATGTGGGCATATGAGGCGAGTGGCAACTCGTAAGCATCGTTAGAAGTTTTGAGCAAAGCGTTTCTTTTCATTTTTAAACTGCCAACTAAAGTTAAAACCAGGGGCTGAAAATGTGTACTATTTTAAAATTTCGTAGAACAGTTTTGAATATAGAACGCCACATTTTTTGATGTTCTTTATGAATTTTGTAAAATGTAAACATTTTTGAGCGATATCTAAAAAACTATTGTTAAGAAAGTTTAGACCTTAAAAAATATGCCCTTCAACGCCTTTTTCAAAATTCAAATCATTTTCGGAGATACAGCGGATTTCGGGACGTGGCTCTAAGCCGGCCGAATGGAGCGAATCGTACAATGAACGCCAGATGTTACCGGACGACTTAAGGACTCGTTCTTTCCAGAAAATTTTTGTATCCCACACAACCCTTATTAATTCTATACATATATATATATACTTTATATAGGTCTATTTATAAGTTCGTGCGGTTTTACAACAGATGGCGTAACTTGATTATTATTCCATCGATCCACATTTCCAAACATTCATTGGAGAGCTACTGTCGTAAGGCACAAACGTCAGTATAAGTTTTTTATTTGAAGCGTAAACAACAATATTTTTACCACACTTGAAAATGTCGAATTTCGTGCCAAATAATGTGTTTTTGCGGGGAATTCTTCTTCATTATTTTAATATGAAGAAAAAAGCAGCCGAAAGTCATCGTATCTTGGTGGAAGTTTATGGTGAGCATGCTCTATCTGAGCGAACGTGCCAGAAGTGGTTTGCACGCTTTAAAAGTGGTGATTTTGGCTTGGAAGACGAAGAACGCGAGGGTGCGCCGCCAAAGTTCATGGATACCGAATTGGAGGAATTGCTCGATCAAGATCCGGCTCAAACGCAAGAAGAGGTTGCAAAAACTTTGGGAGTTGATCAATCAACCATTTCCAAACGTTTAAAAGCCATGGGAATGATCCGAAAGGTAGGCCATTGGGTGCCGTATGAATTGAAGCCAAGAGACGTTGAACGCCGTTTTATGGCATGCGAACAACTGCTTCAACGGCACAAAAGAAAGGGTTTTTTGCATCGAATTGTGACTGGCGATGAAAAGTGGGTCCATTACGACAATCCAAAACGTCGGGCAACGTATGGATACCCTGGCCATGCTTCAACATCGACGTCGGCGCAGAATATTCATGGCCTGAAGGTTATGCTGTGTATCTGGTGGGACCAGCTGGGTGTTGTGTATTATGAGCTACTGAAACCGAATGAAACGATTACGGGGGATGTCTACCGACGACAATTGATGCGTTTGAGCCGAGCACTGCGAGAAAAACGGCCGCAATACGCCGATAGACACGACAAAGTTATTTTGCAACATGACAATGCTCGGCCACATGTTGCACAAGTGGTCAAAACATACTTAGAAACGCTCAAATGGGATGTCCTACCCCACCCGCTGTATAGTCCAGACCTTGCGCCATCCGATTACTATCTCTTCCGATCGATGCAACATGACCTGGCTGACCAGCACTTCCGTAATTACGATGAAGTCAAAAAATGGATCGATTCGTGGATTGCGGCAAAACCGACCGAATTTTTCACAAAGGGAATCCGTGAATTGCCAGAAAGATGGGAAAAAGTAGTAGTAAGCGATGGACAATATTTTGAATATTAAATTTGTAACCATTTTACGTCAATAAAGTTTCAAATTTCGAAAAAAAACCGCATGAACTTATTCATAGTCCTATACTTCTACATATTATATATACCTGGAAATAAATTGCCGATTAATCCAGAGTGAGTAGACTTCGCCGGGGCCCGAAACATGGTAGTCTGCAGCACCAGATTCCAGCATAAAAAGATACACCAAGCTACCTGGCTCTCCTCTGATCGAAAAACGCGAAACCAGATCGATTATGTTGTGATAGATGGAAGACACGCTTCTAGTGTGTTAGATGTACGTACGATCCGAGGACCCAACATCGACTCGGATCATTACCTTGTTGCAGCCAAACTGCGCACACGCCTCTGTGCAACAAAAAACGTGCATCTACCTACGCAAAGAATGTTCGACATCGAAAAGCTGCAATCACAACAGACAGCCAGAAGATTCGCCACTCGACTCTCACTCCTGCTCTCAGAGAGCACTGCCCAACAAAACGACATGCACGAGCAATGGAGCAACATTTATCGTTCCCTACGCACCGCCGCCGAAGAAGTAATCGGATTTCGGCGAGCCCAAAAAACAATTGGTACGACGAGGAATGTCATGCTGCAGCAGAAAGAAAGGGTGCCGCCTGTAGAGCCACGCTGGGGCCACGATCGGGTGCAACGCGAGCCATGTGGGATCGCTACAGAAAGCTAAAAAAGGAAGAGAGACGTATTATCCGAAAGAAGAAACGAGTGCGAAGAGCTTGAGATGCTGGCCAACAGGAACAACACCCGAAAATTCTACCAGAAAGTTCGGCGGCTTACAGAAGGTTTCATCACCGGAGCGTTTTCCTGTAAGAACAAAGACGGCGAACTGGTGACTGACATCCAGAGCAATCTTAAATTATGGAGGGAACAGTTCTCGAACCTGTTAAACAGTGATAGCTGCGCATGTCACAGAGAATGTGAAGATCCCGATACGACAATCGTTGACGATGGAATTAACGTTCCGCTACCCGACCATGATGAGATGAGAATAGCGATAACGCAGCTAAAGAACAACAAAGCCGCGGGCGCCGACGGACTGCCGGCGGAGCTATTCAAACATGGCGGCGAGGAGCTGGTAACGTGCATGCATCAGCTCTTATGCAAAATATGGCCGGATGAAAACATGCCTGCTAATTGGAATTTAAGTGTGCTCTGCTCAATCCATAAGAAGGGCGATCCTGCAATCCAACATCAGATTAAAGAAGTCTTCTAAATTTCGCCTATAAGGTTCTAGCGAGCGTATTGTGTGAAAGGCTGAAGCCCACCGTCAACCAACTGATTGGACCCTATCAGTGTGGCTTTAGACCTGGAAAGTCTACCATCGACCAAATATTTACAATACGCCAAATCTTGGAAAAGACCCATGAAAGGAGAATCGACACACCCATCTTTTCGTCGATTTCAAAGCTGCATACGACAGTACGAAGAGGAGTTATCTGTATGCCGCGATATCTTAATTTGGTATCCCCACAAAACTATTACGGCTTTGCAAGATGACGTTGCTCAACACCAGCAGCGCCGTCAGAATTGGGCAGGACCTCTCCGAGCCGTTTGATACCAAATGAGGTTTTAGACAGGGTGACTCGCTGTCGTGTGACTTCTTTAATCTGATGTTGGAGAGCATCGTATGAGCCGCAGAACTTAATCGCTCAGGCACAATTTTTTATAAGAGCGCACAATTGCTGGCGTATGCCGATGATATTGACATCATCCATAACCGCACTGTTAGTTCTGCCTTCTCCAAACTGGATAAGGAGGCAAAGCGAATGGGTCTGGGGGTGAACGAGGACAAAACGAAGTACCTTTTGTCTTCAAACAAACCGTCGGCGTACACGCGTATCGGCACCCACGTCACTGTTGACAGTTATTATTTCGAGGTTGTAAAAGACTTCGTCTATTTAGGAACCAGCATTAACACCGATAACAATGTCAGCCTTGAAATCCAACGTAGAATATCTATTGCCAACAAGTGTTACTTTGGACTAAGTAGGCAACTAAGCAGTAAAGTCTTCTCTCGACGAAGAAAACTAACACTCCATAAAGCTCTCATCATGCCCGTCCTAACGTATGGCGCAGAAGCGTGGACGATGAGAACATCCGATGAGGCGTCACTTGGAGTATTTGAGAGAAAGATTCTGCGGAAGATTTTTGGTCCTTTGCATGAGCTTTAGAAGGGAAGGACTTGGCTTCACTTGATGTGTCCACCTAGCGTTGGTTAGCACGACAAAGAAATAATTGGCGTAATTTGTTAAACTAGGCCAAAGTCGCGCAAGCGGTTATCGCGCCAATCAAGAAGAAGAAGAAGCCGGTAAGTGTAATTAGTCACAGAGTGTATAAAATTTCTAAAAATCCGTAATTGCAGACACGAACCTTATTTCAATCACTAATACTCTTGCAAAAACCAGTTATACCTATACTAAATAAAAAAGTACGAATAGCATCCCAAACTTGAACTCACACAGTAGATTAAAATCTCGTTTTGATGCTTATAGTTTTGAGGTCAATGTCACAGTGGCCTGCGCTCCACTCAAGCAACCTTTTGATAAGCATTTTTGAGAAAAATTCTAAGCATACCAAATCGAGCTCAAGGTTGCATAAGCTCAACATTTACGCCAATGAGCCCAATAAAGTCATAACTTTTTGCTTAATTCAAATATTTTATTATAGATTTATTGCTAAACAAATGCCCAAATGCAGTGTTGAATTTAACTCGTATTAAATTAATATTTGCGCTTTAGCTTAGTATGAAATTTCAAAGGAATTTGGCCGGGTTCAGCAAAGTTACTGCCTGCCAACTTTATCGCATAATAAGTATAAAAATTAATTAATAACACAATAATCGCATCAGCAGATTTTTATATTTCATATTTTCCCCATTCATTGATTGTATTAATTTTTGTCATATTAATTATTATTTTCACCTTTATTAATATTATTCATACATCATTTATTTACATTGCCTTGAATACACGCACGATATCAGTCAAACTCCAATGGCTATCAACGGGAAGTTGTTTAAAATAAATTCATAACTTTCTCCATCAACCAATCAAAAGTCAATATAATATGTAATAGGTATATAATACACACAGTTAAGCCGTCAACGAGCATGTGTTCGACGTGCAACGTCCATCAATTAAACGTCACACGGACATATTATAAATGCCCAGTACACTCCCGATAGGAAATTTCTAAGTTGGTGAGTGGAACTTATACGTCTCTGTTATTGTAGTTTCTTACCGGAATGAGAGTGGTGTAAAGGTGATCATATTAAATCACGTTATCTAAGACCAATTTTTCAAACATTTTATAGCAGTTATATTTTTTAAGCAGGTACTTAGAAATATAATTTTTAACAGTTTTTTTTTAATTTTACACAACTATTACTGTCTATCAAGTAAAACTTTGCATGGTTTGACAAAATCAAAACTCAACTTAATTTTTTTATACTTAATCAAATTAAATTAATACTCAAATGTCTTAAAAAGAATTGTGTTCTGGGCAAAAGTTTTAAATCAAATAGGATTGGCTTACAATTTGAAATGGGACGAAACGGTATTAAAATTACCAACAGGCTAAAAATGTAGAACACTTAAAAGTACGGAAAGAATATATAAAGAACTGGATCATGGTGTAGGTCAAAGTTATTTAAAGATGACATAGAAAAATTGTAAATTTCATGGATTTTTACAGCCAGAATTATTCACATTATTTTTAATGGCCTTTACAATAAAAACTGCTCCATAATATGTTTCAAAAAAAAAACAATTTCATTTTTTGGTTTCAGATCGATAGATTAAGAGTAATAAATAAAGGGTTCTTCAATTGGGGCGGGTCGATTTTGGCACCCTGTGGCAGCCATTTTGTTTTGGTGACATCTGTCAAATCTTTTGTTTATTATTCAGTTGTTTATGCCAAATCCTCATGGCAAGTTACACGATTGAACAGTACGTTCAAATGATAAAACTTTATTATCAAAATGAGTGTTCATTAACGCAAACGTTGCGCGCATTTCGCCCATTTTTTGGTAGACGTGGTGGCCCTTCAAAGTCGACTCTTCAACGTTTGGTGGCCAAATTTGACACGACCGGGTCAGTAAACAATCAGCCGAAACCCGTACGTTCAAGGAACGCAAGATAGGCAGAGAACATTGCCGCGGTCCGTGAAAGTGTACAGCAGAACCCGAGGCAGTCTATTCCTTGCCGTGCACAAGAACTTGGCTTTTCGCAGACTTCAACTTGACGAATTTTGCATCGGGACTTGGGCCTACACCCGCACAGGATCCAACTGACCCAGGAGCTCAAAGTTGATGACCATAGACAACACCGTTTGTTCGCTGACTGGGCTTCGAATCGTTTGGAAGAGAACCCCAGTTTTGGGCGAAAAAACATCTTTAGTGAAGCGGCGCATTTTTGGATGAATGGCTGTGTTAACAAACAAAATTGCCGTATATGGGACGACACCAATCCACACGAGGTTCACCAGGTGATAATGCATCCTCAAAAAGTTACCGTTTGGTGTGGATTTTGGGCCGGCGGCGTCATTGGTCCGTACTTTTTTGAAAACGACAGTCAACAGCAAGCGCTACACAACGATGATAACCAATTTCTTATGGCCCATATTGAACCATATGGACCTAGACGGCGTTCCAGCAGGACCGCGCTACGTGCCACACAGCAAACGCCACGATTGGCATTCTGCATGAACGATTTGAGGGTAAGGTTATCTCTCGCAGGGGTGATGTGAATTGGCCACCAAGGTCATGCGATTTGACCCCGCTAGACTGTTTTCCTGTGGGGTTTCTTGAAGTCTCAGGTATATGCAAATAAACCACAATCGACCGATGCTCTAAAGGTGAACATAACACAGGCCATCGCTCAAATTCACCGGATCTATGCGGATGAGTCATTGAAAATTGGACCACTCGGATCCGTTCCACCGTAAGAAGCCGAGGCGGGCATTAGAATGATGTCATATTCCACACTTAATGGCATATATGCGCCTTTCAAATAAAAAATAATTTTGTCAATAACTCACACACAGCTTGTTTTATTCCATTTCAACATCTACCCGCCCTTATTGAAAAACCCTTTAGAGCAGTTTGGGATCTCGCTCCGTAGGCAGCCGGCAAGAAATGATCCTGAGCCGCCATTTTGGAAAAAAAATAAAAAATTTTTTTTTGTACTCCCGAAAAGTTAAATAAAGTTTTGTAAAAGCTTCAAAATAATAAAATTATATTATTTTATCACCTTTAAAAATATGTTAAAAAATGACCGATTTTGAGGCTTCTACATGGACTTCCCCCCTTAAGGGGTTATATACAGTTAGAAGGCCGAATTTTTCAGAATTTTTTCTGAGAAAACTTTTAAATTTATTGATCTAAAAATGTGTACCCATATTATGTTATCTTTTAACTGTATTTTAAGACTTAGTATTAGTAAAAATACTTATTTAGAAAGAAGCTACAGCTGATCTCCAGGAGCTCCTCTGAAAAAATACGTTTTGCGGTGAAGACTATATCTTTGAACTGAATCCACTGAAATTAAAAAACTAAACAAATTTCGTTAAAGTAACACTAAATCTAGAAATTAATCGGGAGTAGGCAAAATAAATTTTTTTGACAAAACGGCGGTTTCTTAAAAATATCCATTTTTGATAAAAATTTCGGCCTTAAATTGTTAATAAAAAAATATTTATCGGTGAGTGAAAATCGTCGATTAATTACTAAAAAATATATTTAAGAAGCTCGTATTAAAATTTGAGACTAATCGGTTTAGCGCTTTTCGAGTAATGTTGGTCACCGACTTTGAAAACACCATTTTGAGAAAAACGTGTTTAAAGTTTGACTTGTACTTTCAAGCACTCTAAAATGCCTTTTCAAATTTGCGTGTAACTTCGAAAATATTCTCCGGAACGATATTAAATTTTCTGTGTGTATTCTTAAATATAAGTATGTGCATTAAGAAAATAAAATAAAAAATAATCGATACATTTAAAATTCTAATATAACTCTATATAACCCCTTAAATGAGAAGAAAACAATCCAGCAGTTTCTGGGATGATGCCCAATATTAAAACAATATGGCTGTATTTTCTTTGGAATAACCATCCTTACTAATACCGAAATAGTTCGTGCGCTAAAGAGTGTAAATGATTTTTACTGGTGCTCTAAAATATAGACAATTTATTATAGATTAATAGTTTTGTAAATATATATAAACCTAGTTTTTTCGGTAGATGGCTTCTAAAGTCATTCCCGTGGGCCCATTTAAATGAAGCAAGAAATATTGTAAATAGAGTCTAGCGCAAGCGTCATCTTGGTGCCCGTTTTGCATGCTGGACAGCGCCGGGAAATTGCTTCAGAAACTCATACAGCGCAGACTTACAGTGTCTGCTGAGAGTGCAGGAGGTATTACTCAGCAATTGTGCCACGGACTGCGGTTTAAGTGTAAGCCCGAGAAAAACTGAACTGATGCTATTCACCAAGAAAACCAAGGTACCAAACTTGAATCTCCCAAAACTAAACGGCGTCAGTCTCACGCTAACCCAACAGGCAAAATACCTAGATGTTATCCTAGACCTCAAACTCAGCTGGAAGTCCAACGTAGAGTACAGGGTAAAGAAAGCGAATATAGCACTTTACACGTGTAAGAGAATGTTGGGTAAAAAATGGGGTCTCCAACCAAAACTATCCAACTGGTCCTATACAGCCATTGTAACGCCAATACTAACATATGCGGCACTAGTGTGGTGGCCTGCAACAGAAAAGAAATACAACAAAACTAAGCTGAACAAGATACAAAGAGCAGCGTATATCTTAACTACAGGAGCACTTAGCACCAGTCCTACTGAAGCGCTCAGTGTACTAACTCATCTACTAAAGATAAAGAATTTGCTGCTATACTTGGACCTCGCTAAATGGATCTGAGTTAGATAACGAAAAAAGAACATCATCACACCGGTCACTTATTAGGATTATTTCAGTGGAAATACTCAACCTCTGCAACAACAACATTTTGTTATATATGATTAATTTTTTACAAACTACAATTTTCACTAAAATTCATTTAAAATTTTTTTTTATATAACATAAGATTTTTTTATTTATAATTTCATTTATAACTTCACACAATTTTCATTGAAATTCTTTTATTTTAATATGAGATTATTTATTTAAAATTATTTTTACAACTACTCACAGTTTTGACTAAAATTCATTTATACATTTTTAACTAAGCACAATTTCCACTAAATTTTATTTATAAATTTTGTTTATTAATATGCGATTTTTTATAATACCTTTTAGACTCCTTATAGTTTTCAATAAAATTCATTTCTAAATTTCTTTTTTGTGGAAGATAACACTTGTTTATTTGTAATATACCTTTTCAAATACCTACAATTTTCTCGAAAATACATAATAAAATTCTAAAAATTTCAATTATTTTATTTCATAGAAACGGATAATTTTTACTAATAAATACAAGTATTAATTTCATATTCTACCACTCGGAATTCACAGAGAGAACGTCGGATCGAATCTCGGTAAAACACCAAAATTAAGAAAAAGATTTTTCTAACAGCGGTTGCCCCTCGGCAGACAATGACAAACCTCCGAGTGTATTTCTGCCATGAAAAAGCTCCTCATAAAAATATCTGCCATTCGGAGTCGGCTTGAAACTGTAGGTCCCTCCATTTGTGGAACAACATCAACACGCACACCACAAATAGGAGGAGGAGCTCGGCCAAACACCCAAAAAGGGTGCACGCGCCAATTAAAAAACAATTTTTTTTTTTAACCAACAATTGTTTTCTTTTTCTATTCTTTCTTGATTTCATATAAGGATAATCTATAAGTGCATATAACTTCCCAGGAATATCCGTTCTAAAAATCTCACACAGAAACTTATTAGGTAGGACCAACACTGGAAATTCGCTCTAGACGTGAAACACCAAATGAAAGATTTTTGTTTGTCGGCATTCAGTAGCAAACCTTTAAGGGGTTATATACCTTGTGTTGGACTAAAAAATCGAAAACTTTTTTATACATTAGCATATTCTAAAAGTACATCATCTTAAAAGAATAAATTCAAAAAATCATAATGATCGGAGCACTAGAACGAAAGTTACAGACCGTGGAAGCGCGCAAATTATCCATAAATGAAGTGCACGCAAAACTTTAGACGCGATTATCTCGAAGTCGCGTTTTTTGAAAACTACCGGCGCGGTGATCATTATTTATCAAAAACGATTTGACCGATTTGCATGAACTTTTTTTTTTAATTGTTCGAAGTTCCAACGTCGTAAATCTGAACAGTTTACTTTTGATAAATATTTGTATAGTTCGCTGGAATTAATTTTTTTAAATTTTATAACCACTCAAAAATCATTTTTTTTTTTTTGGTGCAAAGCGGTTTTGATATTTTCATATTCATAGAAAAAATTTTTTGGGTAAATATACCGTTCAGATTCACTAAAAAACATTTTTTTTACAATAATCATACAATTTTTTTGATTTCAGTTGAGCTGCTCATGCGCTACCGTGATCACTACAAGCCTCTTCTAAAAAACAGCGTTTCGGGGGAGGGGCGATATCAACAATAATTTTTTTTTTGTTTTTTTTTTTTGTTTTTTTATTGAAACGTTATAAATATTTAAATACATTTCATTCTATTACACCCAGTTCACAACTATCAAGTAATATTACAATATTTTATTAAAATCGACAGTATTTACAGAAAATACGTATATAACTGGAAGATAGCTGACAGAAATTTACATATATTTGTCAGTCATCAAAATTTCTGGAACAAGATCATTTGGTTTTTTTTGGTCATCTAAATTGGCAAGTCGCCGAGCCTCCGGGTTAGTATGTTTTTCGAGCCCTTCGGTATGAGCTACAGCGTAATGTTTGACAACTTCTGATACTAATAACGTCTTGAGGCCACGATGTAAATCAGTGTTCCTCACATACCATGGTGCGTTTACTGCGTTCTTTAGAAACTTGTTTTGAAATCGTTGTATTTTTACGATATGAGTTTGTTTGGCACAGCCCCATAAGTCCGCACAGGTTTCAATACTTGTTTATAAATTAAAAGTTTGTTTTGTATGGAAAGAGGAAACCTCCTTCCAGTAAGCCAGTTTAGTTTTTGCATTTTGAGGTTTAATTCCACGAGTTTTATTTAACGTGCTCTTTCCAGCATAGTTTGGCATCAAGCGTCATCTCTAAGTACTTCGCCGTATTGGAGTAAGGAATTTTCGTGCCAGAAATATATACAGGATGATATTGAATTTTTTTGTTTGTAAAATCCACATGAAGTGACTTGGCTTCATTAAGTTTTATACGCCACTTTGTAGTCCATTCGGTGATTTTGTTAACATCTTCCTGAAGTTTGCGAGAGGACTGTGTCTCATCGTCTCCAATTGCTAAAATGCACGTATCGTCAGCAAAGGTAGCTATAGTGCTAGTCTCAGAGACCGGTAGGTCAGATGTGAAAAGCACGTAAAGTATAGGGCCAAGGATACTGCCTTGTGGAACCCCGGCTTTAGTTCGCTTTAGGCTTGAATAAGAGCTATCACACTTGATCCTGAAATCTCCGTTATTTAGATACGAAGTAAATAGGTCCGAAAACTCCCTTGGAAGCAAGATTTTCATTTTATGGAGTAGTCCGTTATGCCATACTTTGTCGAAGACCTGAGCAACATCGAGAAATACCGAAGAGCACACTTTTTTCTTTTCGATTGCTTCTTCTATCACATTTGTGATCCTATGCACTTGTTCGATTGTTGAGTGCTTTGCTCGAAATCCGAACTGGTGCGCAGGAATAAGGCGTTTGTTTTCAATCAAAGGCTTTAACCGCTGCAGAATTATTTTTTCGAGTAGTTTGGACATTATAGGTAGCAAGGTGATCGGACGGTATGATGACACTTCGTGAGGACTTTTGCCAGGTGTTGGTATCATTATTACCTCTAAAATTTTCCAGTACGTTGGCACATATTTTAGCTTAAGGGGTTATATACCTTGTGGTCCGGTGAAATTAGCGAAAGTTGGGTTTTTTTTAAAGATATGTAGCAATAATTTTATTGTATAAAAGTTTTTATTATTGGATATTACAATGTTTAAAGAAAAAAAAAAGGCTTTGTTTGTGTAAAAATATTTAAAAATGGCGGAGTTATGGCGTCTTCCCCCAAGACCCTTTTTTTGGAAGAGGCTTGCGGTGGACGCGATTCAAGTCCACCAAGTCAACTGAAATCAAAAAATCGAAAAGATTTCATTAGTATAGGGTTATATCTTCTTAGTGAACGATCAATATATTAAATATTTTGATTTTTGTGAAAATAGGAACATGTTTTTAAAAAACTCCACTTCTACAGTCCTAAAATTGGCATTAAAAAATTCATATCTGCAAAATAAAAATTTATACATAAAAAGTTGATCGTTCACTAAGAGGCGACATCAATTACGAACAATTTAAAAAAAAAATTATAAAAATCGGTTGAATACTTTTTTTGCAATCGCGTCCACCGCAAAAGCATTTTTGGAAAAACACGTTTTTGAGATAATCGCGTTTAAAGTTTCAAGCGCCGCATGAGGCCGTACGCTCAGGACGTGACGACGCACAATTTAAAACGCTGTAACTTTCGATCTATTGCTCAGATCTCTATGAAATTTTTGGAAAATATTCTCAAGGGATTGTACTTTACGATAAAGAAATAAAATTTATTTTGATTTTTTTGAAAAACACAAGGTATATAACCCCTTAAGGCATGCATTTATAATTTTTGTTATCTTAATCAATGTTTTTTGAGGAATATTATTTAAGGTTTCAGCGGTGATAAGATCGAAGCCGGGTGCTTTCTTAGGTTTCAGGAGATTTATTTCACGCTTTATCTCTGCAGGCGAAGACAAACAGAACTGGTTTTCAGCTTGATGAATATCTGTAAGCAATGGTGGTTGATGTGCTTCATGAGGCTTAAATGATTTTTCTAAGTGATCAGCAAAGACTTACGTTTTTTCAATATCGCTCTTAGCCCACAAGCCATTGGGTTTTTTAATTGGAGGGTTTTGTATAGTTGGTATTTCATACATTTCCACAGGTAGTAGTCAGTACTCTTTTCCACTGTTAGTTCCTGTATACAGTGATTAAAGGATACATTTTTTAGTTTATTAATTTCTTCTCTTAAATGTTGAGTCATTTTATTTAACAAAGTTTTTAGCGGTGGTTGTCGGGTTCGTTGCCACTTTTTTCTTAACTTTCTTTTTTCGGCGATAAGGGAATATATTTCATTTGGATAACGAAGTCCAGCTTATTTGCTGTTTGAGTTGGTGTGCTATACCATGCGGCATTTTGGATTTGTTGGGTAAGCAATAATACTTCTTCGTCAATATCATTATGTGACGAGAGTGTATTTTGTTTTTCAATCAACAATAAATAATAACATTTTTTAAAATAAAAACACCAAAATGTATTCTTCGAGAGTTATCCTTCAGTATGATATATACCTCATTTGAATAAAAGTTCTAGAATATATTTAAAAAAATTATGACAATCGTCCATTTTGACGGGCTCACAAGGTATATAACCTCTTAAGCGTATTTCTTACACGAAAGAGTTTCTCATAAAATAAATATGCCGTTCGCAGGTGGCATTAAATTTTAGGTCTACCTTTGATTTTTAATTTTTTTTTTTTTTTTGGTAATTTTTAGACATTTGTGAAAAGTTAAGAGAGAGGATTAAATAAGATCAAACTGTAAATATTTATACCAAATTTGCGGGAAAGTGCAGTTATTCCATGGGAACATTTCCTATTTCCTGCATGGCGGTACATTTTTGTATGTGTGAGTATGTGTGTGTATGCGTGTCAACGTTAGTAGCTGGCATATTTGCCAACGGCTCTGTGTCATCACACGAGCTTTATAATTCGTGCATTTCGCAAAAAACAAAATTGGTTTAATGAAACGTATGCGTATACATATACATATGCAACACACACACATATATATACACATACATACAAGAACTGCCTTTTATCTCGTCACGGCTCGGCTTCGACGTCACTTGCGCCACTTAAATGCAATTTAACGTTAATTACTTAATGCGAAAACATAAATAATATCAAACAATAACACCAACAATGGAAGCGTTCAGCTATTTAGTTTTTTGGTTTTTTATTTTCGTAATAAATTTTCATGTAAATGTGCGTTAAATTCCATTTACTCATCAACAGCAAAAGTGGTAAGCGGAAACAAGCGAATACACACACACACGCACAGAAGAGGCTACACATAGGAAAACACACACACACACACATACATTTATTTATGCGAAAAAGCACGCACTTACTAGTTTGCAATGCAATACTCTGACCGCTCACACAACAGCCAATCGCTTCGGTCAAGGCTTCAACACTTACCGCTACTCAGCCACTCTGGCGTATGAGTGATATTTAAAGCGGCGCCCTCGTTCATGCAATGGTAAACATTTTTTTTCTTTATTTCCATTTGGAACATTTACCTGCGGTTTAAGATTTCTGCCTAAAGTTGAATTTAAACTCCATTAATAACGGAGCTGCACTTGCGCCTGCAACTACAGCAGTGGCGACGTTGAGTACTCTCGACCGCACGTATGTATGTATGTATGTGTAAAATGCACATTCCCTTATTGCATATTTATTTATTTATTTATTTTAATGCATTTAAGTCGTAAGCATGTGGTTTAAGCAATACACACATAAATAAATTTTTCACGCACTTATTAAAAGAGCAAAACAAGCAAAAAAAACTGCTGCTTTTGGCCCTGAGTTGCCCTTTTGCACTCACTTGTGCGGAGAAACGCTGAGTATCCACTCAACTACCAACATACAAGGGCAAACCGTTTGCCTGTGTAGTGGAGACGAGGTGAATGGGTTAAGTGTATGAATCTTTAAACGATGCAGCATTTCAGTGACTGCGTAATACTTTAAACTGCTTAAGTCTACGAGTATCCATAACTGTCAGCAAGATTTTCAGCAAAGCACTAACATCGTTTATAATACGAGTATATATACCAGTAAAGTGCCTAAACACACAGCTTTGTAGATATGGTAAATATATATGTGAATGTGTGCATGCATGAATATACCCCTAAGTGAAGCGCTTACAGCTGAGCTCCTCGCTTAACTTCACTACCCTATACACTCCACTCGTCTTCTCTCTCGGTTTTTTGGCCATTTAATGCAAATGCAGTGAAAATATCACCTTTTACTAGGTCACATATGCATCAGAGGATCCACTTACATTTGAATTTACATTGTTGTTGGCATTTCATGGCCACTGCACGTTTGTATGATAATTTGCATCACTCATACGCCCTGTGCACCCGCCCGTCTCTCGCCGTGTATACCACAAAAGTTAAGCGCCAAGGTTGGGTTTAGAATTGATGCTTTTGAGGGAAGCAAATATTTAAGAATTTTCGTTTTAGTTTTTAATATTTTTTTAGGGAAATAAGCATACAATTTTTTCATGATGCATGTTTGCACATTCTAAAGGTATTTACTTGTATACAAACATTAACGCTCAGCTTAGAGAAACACTGAGTAACTAAAATAAATAAATAAATAATTGACGCCTACACTTCTGTTCGGTGCTTGACCGAGCTCCTACAACTATTTGTGGTGTGCACCTTGATGTTGTTCCATAATTTTGTTACAGGGACCTACATTTTTAAGCCGACTCTGAACGGCAGATGGTTTTTTATGAGGAACTTTTCCATGGCAGAATACACTCGATAGCTTGCTATTGCTTGCGGAGGGGCGGACTTTTTCTATAATTTTGTTATTTCATGCACGAAGATTCAAACCTACGCAATCCCGAATGGTAGTCACGCACCATCCCATTCGGCTACGACGGCCACTGAATAACTAAAAATACAAAATGCGCTAGTTAGTATACATTAGAGGAATTTGGGACGGAAAATCAAGCACGTAAATGTTAATTCAGCTAATTTTTCTAGATTTAACTTGCAATTGGAAATCTCAAAAACTATTCTACAACTGGAAAGGATTCATAAGTTGATAAAAAATTGGTGCTTTCATGCATCAATGCCCGCGTGAATGTAAAACTTTCCTTCACAAGTTTCAATTACAATTCCAAATCCCACTTACTGACCAATAGATTCAGATAAGACCCCAGACTTAATCGAATTCTTTATTGTCAGACGAATTTCGATCAGTTTGGTAACTGCAGAAAATGGTTCAGTTCTCAATTCAGACCATTCACCCATTTTTATGAATATCAGCAGTGAAAACAAGACTAATGAAAAGAACTGTGAACTATTAAGTAAACGGGCAGAAATTCTCGGGCATTTAACTAGATCTCAGACTTACGTTCTGGGCCCGGATACGGCACGCGGCTACTAAAGCAGCGAAAATCACGTGAATGCTGAGCAAGCTAATGGCGAATATTGGTGGATCAGCCCAGAGTTAAAGAAGGTTGATCATGACCATCCCAAAACAGCAATACTCCTGTACGGCAGGTAAATATGGGGAGTTGCACTAAACTGCAAAATCAAACACAAAGCACTGGAGGCTGTACAACGAACAGCGGACCAGAAACACACATATCAGAGAACAGCCTAGGCAGCAATGAACTTGCCGAAAGCCTTCGATGATATGAAAATTACCTGAATGCTCGACAATCTTTAGAAACAGTCTGAAAATCATGAAGCTAAAAGCATTAAGTGAGAAATACCACAGTATTGTAGCATTTTCCCACGATTATTTAACTTCTACATCTCGATGTTCCCCTTTCGAAGTTTCTCTGGACCTCATATACCAATGACTTTTTTTTGAAAGGGATTGCTTTTTTACTGGATCGCTTATAACTAAACTCAAGATCAATAGTAAACTTTAATCCGTTTTATCTGCTCTTTATCCCATTAAGTAAGTTCGTTTTTGTCTGGTTAGGTTAGGTATATCTGGCTGATCTGAATAGAAATCACATGGACCACAAGGGTTCGTAGTGTTACCAGTTTTGTTGGAGTCCTGTTAAACACAGTTCGTGATACATGTTTTGACGAGTTTTAATAAACAGTTGAAATCTTTGCCACAAATATCCATCAGAGATGAAAAGTATAGCGATCACAGGCAGTTGTAACGAGTTCTGTTAGAACAGAACAGTGGCAAGGGAGGTGTTCGAGCGTACCCCTTTCTACTTCGCATAAGTTACACGTGTCGTTCTGGACCAATCCCATTTTAGCTATGTGATATGGAATGAAACAATATCCCGTCAGTACTCCAGCCAATATTTTACATTCCTTCCTTGGGAGTGATAAAATAAAGTTCGTTGCTTTCGTGTTGCAAGTCTGTAGCATTATTTTGCCAATCCTGTGCAAGGTCAAGGCTGCCGTGCTTCCAGAGTTAACTCCTCGTTTAGTTCGGTCTTAAAAACTCATCCTTAAACAAGCGGGTGTCTGCCTTAGCAAGCTCGCCTCTATTCCCTTGTGTCCTGGTACCTAGTAAATTGGGACCTGACTGTTCTCCCAGAGCTCGTCCATTTTGGATGTACAGTGTTGCACACATTCCGAGCTAGTCATTACAATCATTTTTACTTTAATAGAAGCTTAACTATCCATGAAGATGTTTGTGCGAGTGTAGAGAGGGTAGCAGCATAGATTTGAGCTTGAAATATGCTACAATGATTAGGACGCCTGAAGGACTTTTAGATATCAAACTGCGGATATAGCCGCTCTTACTCTTGCCGTCATTTAGGATCCATCTGCTGAGAAATTGTATGCGTGGGGATCGCATACTAAACCCTTCCGCCAACTATTCTATTGTACTGTGGGCAAAAAGTAAGGTGAATTTGGTTGTAAAATGAAAAATCTTTACTTATTCCTGTAAATCAATTTCATCCCCTTCAAAATATTGTAATCCCCTCCCGATGAAATACACTTATGCCAACGATTTTTCCAAACCCCGAAACATGCCAAATAGCCTATTTACAGTATAGCCATCAGCACCTTCTTCGATTCAGCTTTTATTTCCTCAATCGACTCAAAACGCGTTCCCCGGAGTGGTCTCTTGAGTTTTGGGAATAGCCAGAAGTCACACGGAGCCAAATCAGGCGAATACGGTGGTTGTGGAACGATATGCGTGGAATTTTTGGCGAAATGGTCACGAAGAACGAGTGCAGTGTGAGACGGTGCATTATCGTGATGCAAGAACCAAGAGTGGTTGGCCAATAATTCTGGCTCAAATAATATTCCGTATTAACAGTTTGGCCAGGTGAAAGGAATTCATAGTGCACCACACCAAAAAACTGTCATCATGACCTTTATTTTTGAACGATGTTGACGTGCTCTTTTCGGTCTCGCCTCGCCTTTAACACGATATTCGCTTGATTGGTCGGTTGTTTCAGGGATGTAAGCATAAATCCAAGTCTCATTTGAGCTTGTCCTGATAGTCTGAAAGCATTGTTTCACACACATCAACGCGACGACTTTTTTCCAATAAATTGAGAGTTTTCGGTACCAAACGAGATTTGACTCTTCGTAGGCCCAAATGGACTTTCAAATGGTTTCATTTCCTTCTGATAATCCGATCATATCAGTAAGGTCTATAACAGTCAACCGAAGATTTTTGAGCACTAACTCCTTCACTTTATTGACGTGTTGGTCATCTGTTGACGTCGTTGGTCGTCCGGAGTGCTCCAAGTCATCATTACGTTCTCGACGCTCTTTGAAGTCTTTATACCACTTATAAACATTTTTCTACGACATGGTCGAATCACCAAATGCCTTCGGCAACATGCTAGACGTTTCCGCAGCCGAAACTTCATTCCGCAAACAAAATTTGATGGCACTTCTCTGCTCAATCAAATCAGACATTGTAAAAGTCGAAAAATGCACTCTTGGTAATTTGGTAAACACAAGCGTAAATATATTACTGATAATGACATTCAAATGAAAGTTGGCCCAGATGTTATTAACAGTGCTGCCAACTCATGAAAAAATAACTAGAGCGAAACTTTAATCCCGCGAAGTTTGACAAATAAATTCAAATTACTTTTTGCCCACAAAACCAGGGCTCTTGGCAAAGTTTACTTGTCGAATAACGTAGTCTGACCTACCGTTTATGTTCACTATGTTACTGTGACCAGAAAGTCTTTATGAGAATTGTCCAGTCATCTTCATGGAGCATTTTTTTGGTGGTGGATGTGTAGGGCTCCAGACTAGCCACTTTTTCTCTTTTTTTTATTATTTACATTGTAAGTAGTCAATAAATTATAAACTAAGAAACAATTTGGATTTAATTTTGTCTGCACTGCTCAAAGCTTGCAGAGAAGTGATCTACGGCGTGAGTTGGTGCGGTTTTTTTCGTTTCAGCCTTTCTTTCCATTTACCGGGATCAATTAGGGTTAAGGTTTCGCTATTTACATGGTGGCGTAGTCTTTCCATATGAGACTTAGCGTTGATGTTGATCGAAGTGGCAACCGATTCGATGCCAAGGTCGCGTTCGATATCGGTGTTGCGAACGTACCAAGGTGCATTAGCGCATCGTAGTACCTTATTTTGGAATCCTTGTATAGACTTTATATTAGTTGAGCTTGAGCAGCCCATAGCTGTATCCCATAGGTCCAAATTGGTTTAAGCACCTGCTTACATAGGGCCCGCCATCTATCGTTACGGAAGTAGGTATTATTTGAAGAATGGTAACACTTAGCTGTCACCTGATTTGACGGAAAATTAGTTTTATTCTTCCGCTGAACAAAAATGGTTGTGTATATGCTCAAAGAACGCTGGGAAATATTACGACATTACTTTGAAAATTATGGTAATGTTGCAGAATGTGTCAATCTTTTGCGCACTGTCTTCGAAGATCGCATTATCAGCCGAAATTCTGATATCGTTTGGCCGCCTCGGAGCTGCGATTTGACGCCGTTGGATTATTATCTTTGGGGTTGCGTCAAAGACCAGTGCTATGCCAACAAACCAGCAACAATTGATGCACTGAAGACCAACATACGCGATGTCATAGCTGAAATACAGCCGCGTACAATCGAAAATGTGTTGAAAAATTGGACCGATCGTATGGGATAGCGCATGACTAGCCGAGGCAGCCATATGAATGAAGTTGTATTCCATCATTAACCGGAAGGATTGTACTTCAAAATAAAAATACAGTTTGGAAAAATATTGAGTAGTTTCTTTTTTATAGCATTTTGAATTCCGTAATGTTATATGGCGGACCCTTTATAAAAGAATTTTATTGTATAGCGATAAGGCTGATTGGTTGCCCATAAGCCAGTACATATTTCGAAATCTGATTTCTAACTGTTCTTTTTAACGTGAGCATTCCATCTAAGGTTGGGATCTAGTGTCATATATACCTAAGTATTTATCGTTGTTGTGATACGGGTTTTGCACGCCGTTTATGTATTGTGGCAGATATTGGATTTTCTTCTGTGTGAAATCTAAATGAACCGATTTTGTTTTGTTTAGTTTTATGCGCCATTTAATCGTCCATGGGCTCCATTCTCTAAAATTTCCTCATTTTTCTCCCTTCTTCACCATCGGGAGTCTCTGCTCTGCAATATCAATGGCTACGCTATTTACAACCAGAATTCAAGAGCTCAAGCTGAAGTTAGACATTAAAACAACTTTTGCCCATCGTTTGATCTAGTGAGCATCGAATATAGGAAAATCGAAATATTAGTCCCTCATCAGCTCACTCCTCTACGTTGGTCGCCAAATCTCTGCTTTAACTCACGCTCCGTATGAACTCTATGAGCTTTTACAAATACAAACAACTACAAGGCTGGCGAGATTTGCATACATACACAAGCACCGAAAATCTCATAGACTTTGTATAGACAAATTTTACAAAACTGCAAAATTTCTATATTATTTAAACAGCAAAGTATCTACCTTTCTCAACCTTAAATCTTTTCTTGCTCGTAAAAATTTTAAGTGTTTCAAAATTACTCCATTCCGAAATTAATGAGCAAAATCAGAATATAGAGATAATTAATGCTGCCTGCTACAATTCGCCCCGAAGTTGCCATTCAGTGCTGATCACGTGCTTTGGACGACCCAAGCGATTTAGCAAGACTGCTATGCAGGTGGTAATAACTAAGTGGCAGTGATGTACGTTTGTACCTGTGCAGGAGACATCTATTTTGATGCTGCTCATCATCATCAGCAGTTGAATCATCGTACATTCTTCGCCTGTGTCAGCTCATTTGTATGAGTCACCTGAACGTGAACACAAATAGGTCTTCATTTACACACACATACGTAAATACATTCAGAGACATTTGCCGCTTGCGATGCGCGTGCGTGCACTGGGTGAATGCGAGTGAAATGTATTGGAGTGTAGTGGTGTGCTTTGCAGGTTTGTTGGTATCAGGGACGTCAATTTTCGAGGCTTTGTTGATTCCGGGATTCCGGTACGCTCACAAAATTTAGGGGTTTTGATTTTGTTAATGTTTCTTGCTAGGAAGTCTAACAGAATCAAGAGGGGATTCTCGGTTTCAATGTATGGGGTACATAATTTACAGAAGAGCTGCCATACAATTTTTTTTTTTTCTTATTGTGAAGCAGGAAAGACTTCAGAAAAATTGAAAATTCTAAATTTTAACAAGCAGCCATTTTTAATTTTAAAAGAATTGGTTCAAATTTTATTGATTAGTTTTATTCACTGACATATTCTTTAACTAAAACCAGAAAAAAAATCGAATCCTTGAACTAGCATTTAACCAACTTGCACGTAGAAAACATTTTTTTTTTAATAATCTTTAAAATCAAATAACTGAAAAATGCTTAGACTATGGACATATTGTCATATAATTAAATGAATGAGAAATTACGAAAATAATATGTTTAAATATCTACGATAATTTTTTCGGGAGCCCTTTATTTCACAAATTTTTCAAATTCTTTTTTTCCAAAAAAAAATTTGCTTGTTTATTCTATTTACGAGTGGCATAAACGCTTCAGAAAATATCGTGGATCCATCGAGGATGGCGAACGAAAGCTGATAAAAAAAGTTGATGTTGAAGTTAAGCAGCTGCTGGCAGAGTATTCGAGCATTGCTTATGGATCTGTTCAGAACATTATAGATAATGATTTGTGTTTGCGACGTGTTGAGACAAAATTGGTCCCAAGGGAACAGAATTTCATGCAAAACAGGACCGCGTATCATTATTCGTGACGATCACGAAATGAATACCATCCAACAGCTCCCTACAAGTCAAAAAAACCACTACGGGGAACCAGTATTAACAGCCGAAAGAAAGTAATGGAAAAATCAAAGACGGCTCTGATGGCTTCACCGAAAATAGAGTTCCAGAGAAGTTTCGAGATCTGGATCAAACGCTGGCGAAAGTGCGTTGCAGTTGATAGGGAGTACTCGGAATGGGGAGAATATCACTTTTGAGGAATTAACTTTCATTTTGAATTTTCTGAATATATTCCGGGAACTTTTTGATCAAGATGTACGTACTCATAAATATTTTAAAAGTCGTTTTTGTTTTTACTTGTTTTTTTGAAATTTTGGTTAAGAATTCTGGATAGGCCTTATTCTTATTGCCTTAGATAAAAAATGTATTAAAATGTTTGTTAGAAATGGAACTCTAGAACTTTGAAAATCCTATAGAATCGTACATATATTTCTCAGTTAAGAGTTCAATTTGCCCGAATCAACACGGATTTGTATCGAGTTGTTCTACACTTACAAATCTAGCTGTCTTTAGTGAGTATTGTAGCTCTGCATTCTCTTCTGAGTGCCAAGTTGAGTGCATTTACACTGACTTTCCTTAAGCCTTCGACAAATTTTCACGCACGGTGTTGATCGAAAAGTTCGCTTACCAGGGTTTTCGTTCTACTTTTATGCAATGACTTAAATTCTATTTGATGGGTTAGGAGCAGTTAGAATTTTAAAACAATCAAATTTCTTTTTTTTTTAATTTACTTAAGGTCGGCGGACCAATTAAAAGGTCAAAAAAATCGATTTTTTTTTTCCTGAAATCAATAGCTTAGATATTCAAGAACATGAGACACAAATATTCAGAGTTAAATTCCAAGTATTTGCAGAGCTACAGAGCCGAGCGTAGTGCGGCGTCGAGCAACCGTGCGCTTATTGTTGTAGTTTGAAGCGCGTTTTCTCGGCTTTTCATTTTCACGATTTTACCTAATTTATGTACACGATTGTAAAAAAACTAAACGAGCTATCCATTTCATTCAAAATGCGTTATCTTCAGTATTGTTTTCTCTTCTATGTGAACTAAAAAAAACATCCAAGAACTTTTTTTAAGCGACTTTTTTACCCAGTTGAAGAGTTTTTTTTTCCTTGAAAAACCACTTTTTTTCTACGTTCCCCAAAAATTCGAATTTTACGTGTTTCTCCCAATTTTCTTAGTTCACATCGAAGATAATTACATCAAAATTAATAATCTTTTTTTTTTTTGTTTTCAGATGAAAATTGCAAGTTGTATCTTGTACAGAAGTTGGATACTTCAGTGGCAAGGCGCTCTGGGAATCTATTGATAACTCGGCTTACAATATATTGTTGGAGATTGTACAAATTTTTTTTTTAGTTCAAATATATATTAAACTATCCCCAAAACTTCATTTGGCTAATTGTTTTTTTTTCTCATCCTACAACGCTTCGCGAAAACTACTGAATTTAGGACATCTAATTGGCCCGCCGGCCTTAAAGTATGATATCTTAAATATATTGTGTGAAAATTTGAAGTGATTCCGACAAATACTTTTCAAGTTATTCAGCAATTAACAAAGGGCGCTCGGGTGCTGATGAGCTCCATAGCAAAACTTTAAATGCGTTTTTTCAAAAGTATATTTTTTGAACTGGTGATCACTGTATCTTAAAAACCGCTTGGTAGATTTCAATAAAATGTATACTGTTTTTGAAAAACATAAGAAACTCGTGTCGGATCGCAAGATTTGTTTTTTCAAAAATTTTGATTTTTTTTAAACAATTAATTGTCGTTTTTTTCACGAAAATCTGATAAATATTACCTGAGGCCGCCATGTTAATTTTGAAAAAAAAAGCTTCGATCAGGCACAAGATTATCTATTAATAAAACTAATTTCTGTTGCCCGATTGATTTTAGAAGGATATCCAAGGACTTGTGATGATCACCGCAAGACATTTCTGGGACAACTTTTACAATTATTAATTTTTTTTTTGAAGTTTTTTAAAATCAAGTCGAAACATTATATATTAATGCTATGCTGTTTTTTTTTTTTTTGTAAAATAAAGCAATTGACTAGCAAAGAACAATTATTGAATATCATCATTTTTTCGGGCCTCTGACTACCCCTAACCCTTTGAGTCGAAGGCGGTGTGTTGTCACAATCGATGATGTTCAATATGAACATTTTTGTGCCATCCCTGGATGGATATATTTGATTTCTGACAGGGTAGATGCTTAGCCTGCCGCTATCAGTCCTAACGAGTGGGAATGCTCACCTGTGGTTGCTTAGTAACACCGCCTTCTTACTGCTTGGAGCGCCATCTGTGTATCACGTTTTTCTACCAGAAGAATCGCACAGATGGTTGGGGACTTCGCTAAAGTGGTGTGTCTGTGCTATTACCGCGGCTACCCGCTTCCTCTAGCTGGCGCCACTCAACGTTTTTGCTCGTTTTAGCAGCCACAACAAAGCAAACAATGCTGGCTATTGTGCGGGATGTAAAGGATGGAAAGAATAAGTTTTTGGGTTTGAGGAAGGAGTTTTTTTTTTGGTTTTTAGAAACAGAAAAAGTAGATAAATTTTGAATAGTGCGAGGATTGCTTTACGTGGGATTCGTGCACTTACGCTTGATTGCCGTTGGTCAGTCGTTAAGAATACTGCTGATATAATGAAATTCCAATCCGAACTGGATGAATTATATTATTGATGCTTAAGATCACATCTATCTTTAAATATTAAAAAAATCGTTCATGATTATTTTTCAAAATCACGCAGTTTATTAAAAACTCAGTACAGCTTCTCTGGAGGAATCTTGCAATACCTTCAAGAATTTAAGGATCTTGCCGTTTTCTTTCATAATTAATTTTCATTCAACAGTCATATTAATTTTGTCGTTTCAAGGGCGTACGCTATATTTGGTTTTTTTTTCGCTCGCATCTGGAGTATGCTGCAGTAATTTGGCACCCTTCCCCCAGTTCCACATTGATAGGATAGAGCGCGTGCAGAAGGTGTCTCTAAAATTTTTCTTACGTTTATTACGCTTCTCGGATTCTAGCCTTCGTTTAGCACTGATCAATTTGAAATCGCTGGACAAAAGACGGTCAATATTATCTTGAACTTTTACTTGTTGCATTATTCAAAGAGTTCATGATTATCCGTCACTTTTAGAAGGAATACATTTTAATGTTCCGCTGAGGCAGCTTGTAATTATTTTAAGCTTTTCACAACTTTGACAGCAAAACATCGACAATCTCTGGATTTTAGTCGTCTTTATAAACGTCTTTGGTACTTACACCCATTCGAAGTGTTTGGCCGATGTTCTTTCACAAATGGAGTGACCTACAGTTTTAAGCTGACTCCGAACGGCAGATATTTTTTATGAGGAGCTTTTTCATGTCAAAAATACACTCGACCATTACCTGCCGAATAGCGGCCGCTTTTCCGCTGTTTATCATTTGGTATTTCGTTGCCGCGGTTTCGAAACTGTGCACTTCCGAATGGTAGTCACGCACCAACCCATTTGAATCAACTAGTCCCAGAATTAAAAAAAAACCGAGACCTCGGGATTGAAATCTTTAGTTGGTATGCCAGCGGCACAAACTTATAACAGTACATACTTCTATGTCAGTGTGCCAAATGTAATGTAATAAAATGACGAGCGCCGGCTGCCTGCATTCGGCTAGTGACCCAGCCAGTTGGCCAGCCAGCCGTATCTGCAACTAATTTCCTACTACGTTTGCTGCTTACACTAGCCATTGCCGCTGTTAGAGCGGCTTATGTTTGCGGCTGAGGCAAATGCAAATTAGCAGAGTTGAACAAATTGCACACTTCATTGTTTGATACGACACATACGATGGCATCGTCATAATGCCGCCAGTAGACACACACATACATATATATACATACATACATGCATACAACTCTCACAAGGATGCAACAGCGCTTTCAAGTAGCTGTTCATGTTGACGGGTGTTTAATATGCCAACGCCACACGACACTTAGCAAGCCAGCTAAATGGCTGCCAGTCTGGCCAGCAGGTTCTATTTGATCATTTACATGCACATACACATACACATGTACTTGTGTATCTGCTTAAGCAGTGCGTGTTTGCTTACTTGTGCAAGATTATGTTAATTATATACAGCATAAAATTGTTGCAAGTTGCCAACTACAATTGTATTATAATATGGAGATTTTGGCTCGTCAACTGACTGTGTGCCACTAAGCAAAATTGATGATTAATTAGGCAAATGAATGACGATTTGGACAATTTGAATGCTTTGTGTGCGGCATTCTAAGCGCTTTACACGCAGTTGCACATGGAAATAAACTGTAATTCATTTCGTTTTGAAACTTCAAGTGAATGGACATGATTGTCAAGAAATCTTAACTATTTATTTGACAGATTGATCGAACTAATTGAGACAAGTTAAACGCTTTTGGATTCAGTACAGCATCAATTGTAGGCAAGTGGTGAATAAGGACGGCGCGGGGGGATGTCTTAAACATAACTTTAATGCATTAATTGTTACTAAGCATTCCAAATTGCTTGTAATAACGGTCACTAAGAAGACTGAGACCATAGAAAGGACATTGCGCGGTTAAACAGGACTGGCAATAGGTTGCTCACTAGTTACTGAAATGGTCTCAATTGGCTGCGTAGTCACATGTACCGTTTGTATTAGTGTACTGAGGCTGAATGCTGGTTTTTGTTGAACCATTTTTTTTTACTCAACCTTGATTAAAGATTGAGAGAAGTGAACCCTCGTATAGTTGAACAACTAAGTGTAAGGAGATCGTCTACAAAGACCTTTACCATCCGTTAAGAATTCTAAAAGTTCGGTGGCTGGGTAGATAGAAGAAATTCGTCAGAGAAAAAGCTCCCTTCATTCTCACTATACCAATGTTAAATTCAGTATAGCGGTACGCAGATGACGTCTTTTCTTCCTACCGTGAACACAATACTCGCTTACTCGGCAGACTTTAAAGAAGAAAGTGCAATTTGACATTGAATTTTAAGGGGGAGTTGCGAATTCGTGCTGCGAAAATTTTAGACAGAAACGAAATCCGCTAATTGTGGCATGTGTTGGCATTTTTGTAAATAAAGTAGTTTTAAAAATGGAAAGTGTGCAGTTCAAAAACAAGATTCTTACTACCGTCATTGTGACGATAATGGACTTTTCATCATCCGACAATGCCGACGATGGAGTAAATAAAATGTTGTTCAAACTTGAAAGAAAAAACAAACCGGTGTGTATACAAATACTCTTCGAAATTCAATTAAATACGAAATGAAGCAAACAGTGCTAGCTTACACAGAAAATAGTTCGAAACTCATTTTTATATTTCAAGAACTGTAGCATCGCGAATTTTACAGCAATTTTTATCTGACAGAGGACTACCAGAATGCGCTTCACAACTATTTCTAAACTAATAAATATGTATGAGTATAGTAACAATGCTACTCAGGAAGTACTCCACAGTAAGTCCGAAAATTATACAAAGAAAAATATATGGAACATCGCTTGATGTAATTGAAAAAAGTAAGGCCTAAGTTACGCCGGTGTGCAAGATAATAGGAACGGGACGACTTACCAAATACATTTTTTCTTTGTATTTAATTTTTTCTTTTTGTAGAATTATATTTTATAAAATCATACTTTTTTCAAAATTCACAAAAATTTACCTAACTTAAAACAATGCTGACCAAATTTGCTTAATTTTAAATATAATTTTCAAACTTATTCTAGGTATGCAATTTTATAGCCCTTCGAAGTTTAGTATAATGAAATATAAATTCAAAGATGGTAGAAAATCGCGTTGTTTCTTGGATTTTTTTTTTTTCATATTCTATCCAGGTGGTGGATAGGGAAGCCCTGGCATCACACGAGTGACCTTCACTGATGGGTTAGGTTCCAACACTCGTGTGATGACTCAGAGTTCGCACAAAATCAGGGTGCCGTCCGCGAACCAAACTGGCTAGGGAGGAGTCTTGAATTAAAACCATCATCTGCAATGGGCAACAGTAGGACGAATACTCCAGGTAGAACACACACAAGTGGCAATCCACCCGCTTTAGCGGCATGGGGATGGATTCTAGAGGCCCCAACCAGTACCCAAGTCTCTCAGCTGTATGAACGAGGATGGCTTTCGCAATCTCCTCTTCTTCAGAGACGGAAAGTCATTTTCCAGTTACAGAGGGCCTGCGTTGTGAAGTCACTGCGGTGGCGGCACGACCTCCCAAAAAAGCCGGGAAATCGAAGAGCTTGGCAAGGAGGGAAAGGAGAAAGCGGCTGGCAAGGCTCATGTGACTCTGCCGGTCCTTCTGCGTTTGTTATCTTCCAAAAACCTCGGTCGGCGGAAGTCACATCCACGGAAGCTATAGAGTCCTCGGTAGGCCCCGGCGCTCCCAGACTGTCTGGCTCTCGAGGTAAGCGAAGGAAGACGGTGGCTGAAAGTAGTACACCTCCCTACGATCACAGTCTTAGCGCCACTCAATGTGACGGGACATGGGTCCCAGGACACGTAGGTGTCGCGGATAACGAGATCACTGGCTCATTAGCTAGAATGTGCTCTGAGGCCAACTTCCTTGCCACGGAGCCCGTTCTGCCACTCCCTTCCGCAGCCATCAAAGCCACGGTTAGCGAACGGGTTACTTTAATTCACAAGCGAGCTGGGCAAAGTGCTGTACTTACTAGTCTGAACCGACAAAAAAACACGTAAACAAAACAAAGGCTGTAAAACCACATATGCAGAATTCTTCTAAGAACTCTGAATAAAAGTTTATATATTTTTCTGAAATTTGTTAAATTTTTATGAATTTTGCAGGAAGAGTGAAGTTTGAGTTATAAGGTTTTTGTAAAAAATTCCATATGCTTTTATAAAAAGAAATAAAAAACTTGAATACAAAACAAATTTCAAATTTGTTGTTCCGCCGCTCTCTTATTATTTTGATGAGTTACAATCACATTGTACAGAATCTAAAGGTAGCGTCATCCGAAAACCGCTACTTTATTTTTCACGATTTTAACAACCGTCATCACCATCATCATAGTGCCTCGAACACCGTCGCGGAACATAGAGTCAAAACAAAATTTTTCCACTTCGTTCTGTTCCCTACTTCTGCTTTTACTTGCTCCTAAGTAAGGTTTTTCTTTCACTTTCGATGAAACGGCGCCATGAGGCTCCAGGTCTGCCTCGGCTCTGCTGACCATGGGGATTCCAATCAAGAGCTGATTTCCGTGCTTCCCTTGTGTAGAGTAAGGCTGAGCCACCACCACTTGCGCTCTCTGCTTTCTGCTTTTGAACGGTTTCTGCTAATAGACACCATATTTCACAAGCATAGAGAAGAACAGACTAAATATTTGAATTGAAGATTCGAAGTTTGATATGCACGCTGATTTGTTTAGACAGCCACACTGATCGGGGCTAGCAAATGCATTTCTTGTTTTCTGTAGCCTTATGAAAACATCCCTTTTGCACCCTCCGTCAGTTTCAAGAAGACTTCCAAGATTTTTTGGTTGACGTCATCGCTTGAAATAAAATAAAACAAATAAGCGAAACAAACAAAGGACGAGCGATTACTTGTTTGCGAATATTCAATGAATGACTTGATAATATTGTGACTTCAAAATGTGCGACTTTCAAAGTAAACAAAATAACGAAAATGAAGTGCCACTTGTTGAGTTGGGAAAGCACGAATTATAAAAATATAAAATAAATAAACATGACGCCGTGGTGTGTATATAATTTCTTGAATTTCCTGTCAGTTTACTCTTCCTTTTTACGAACAAGTAAATCCTCTTCTTTTTGTTTGTGCATTCTCGGGGCATGACGTCACAGCGGGTTCGGAAAGCGCAATTCAAGGCGAATCTTTTAAAAGTTGTATCGGTAAATCAGCTGATTTGTTCTTTTTTCGCCGTGTCTAGGTGACTGTCAGCACAGAATGAAACACGGCGAATTCATTTCTTTTTTTCTATTTTGCCACTACTTTACCGTAAAAATTAAATGTAGAAAACTTTATTGTTAGTCTAGTGCCACCGCCTTTAATGAATGCCCCTTGGCGCAATCTTGTTTTCTATTATTCTTGGGTTTAGATTAGATTAGATTTGTGGGGGATTGGACAAATCCTATTCTTGGATTACTATGTGGTGAAAGAGAGAGATTTGCTTGTCCGTAAATGAAAAAAAAAATTAGAAAAATTAGTACCTTTTTGAGAAAATTGTTTTCTTCATTTCATGACGTGATTGACTTTTAATGTCTTTTTGAATGCACAGAACTAAAACCTTCCACAGAAGAGTTTCCCTCAAAAGTATAATTTATGAAAGTTTGATTTCTCGATAAATCTTTTTGCTTTCATGAAAAAGTGCTGCGCTTCAAAATGTTACATTAATCAGTTACAGCAACCTTGATTTTAATTAAACTTTTAGTGGAATTCCTCGCGAACGTAACTGTTCATTAAGCACATAAATCCAACGATGTGTCGCTTAACAGGCTCTTAGCAACGCCAATAAATCATTTTACCCAACTAAGCCTCATAATAATATTCGCTCCGATGCATTACGATAAATTTTCCGTTTTTTGCGATCATTTATTTCACTGATTTTTTTTTTTTTTTAATAAGTCTCCCTTTAAACCACTTTCTAGCAATAAATTTGTGTGCGCATTTTTTTACCAAGCATTTTTTGTAATTAATATGTAAACTTACTTTGCGAAAAAATTATAATTTATGTATGTATTTAAGTAGCATAATTAATTAAATGTGTTGAACTTACGCATCTATGTAGATATGTAAATAGTGTGTGTATACTCGTAGTAATACACTTACCTATACATACACAAGCAGTTAATGTACATGTAAAAAGCCTCAAAGTCAATATTTGTCAGCCCAATAAAAAATCCAAAAAAAAAAAAATTAAAAAAGACGAATGTTACGGAGTGCATAAAGTTTTTTGTTATAATTTTTAATTAAAAAATATATGGCGAATGTCGCTACTAGGCCAGTATGGGCGCCAATCTCATTACAAATGCAAACAAAAACAAAAATTGTTGAGTAATCCAGTTTGACATCGCTTTAGTCATGCATTCGCATTTAATTCGCTGCAGTATTTTTTACCACATACATTTTTTTTTTGTTTTTGCATATGTATGTATGTATATTTATTCATGGTGGTTACACAAAACGAAAACACAACAAAAATTATGCACTTTTATGCGATTATGTAACTTTATTTGCGCTGGACCATTTACTGGTTCATAGCTGATGTCATTCTAGTGAATTAGGGGCGAAACTAAATCGCTGACTTTCACTTTCCCAAACAAGGAACTAACAAATTTTCTGCGATGTTCTAATACTCGTACATAGAAAAAGCCAATTAGAAAATAATGAGCATTTTTTTCATTGGCAGATGCTGCGAATTCAGTGAACCTTAGCTACTTAGAGTTACTATGTAGGTATCATAGTTAGATAGGTACAAGTTGCAAACCGAACCTTGAAGGGTGGATGAATAGGAAGCATAGCGATATTGACTACTACCTAACTCAGATACTCACCGGGCACGGCTGCTTCCTTGAATATCTACAACGTTTTCAGCTGGCCAACAGCCCTTTTTTCCCCGAGTTGCTCGAATACAGTCGAGAGCGCAGAACATGTGGCCTTTCACTGCAGACGATTCAGTGAAGAACGAGCAATGATGGCGAAGGCATTCGAACACCCGCCATCCCACGCAAGATTCGTCCAGGATATGTGCTCGACCATCACTAAATGGGACGCCGCAAAAACGTTCACGGCTACAGTCGTGACGAGGCTCAGCCGCATTAATTGGGAAAGGAAAGCCCAGAAACGACAGCAGCAGTAGACGCAAAAAGATAGACTAAGTATTCAATACTATTAAGATACTAAATTAATTAGGTATCAAGACCAGCTAGATTATTTTTTATGCAATGTGCTTAATTCAGCCAAGCCATAACCCGACAGTTCCTAGGAAAAAAGGAAGGAAAAAAAAACAAGCAAACAACCTTATAAATATAAAGCCTATTCGTTGATTACAAAGTTTTTGGTACCTTTGCTAGCAGGTGGACAGTGGAGATGAACTGTTTTAGACAAACCGACGACAGACACAAACGCTTGAGCCAAACACTCACAACAGTACCGAACTGAAGACAAGACAATAGTTTGTGAGGACTATTGCATTTTCTCAGATGTTTAACTCCCCCACAACCGCTTTTGAAGCCAGTGGGAGAAGAGAATTCTATCGATGGCGTAAAATCTCCATACGCCCACAGGAGCGGAACCTGGACGCAGGAACCTGTTGTGTCAATAGACATAAACGCGGCTCCACCTTGAAGAAATGCTAACGCGGTTCCAGGGTGGAAATCAGTCGAGGAAGAGGAATTTTATAGTGTTAGTGGGAGCATGCCCCACATACCATTGGTGTGACGGCACCTTTGATGATGTTTCAGACATTTTGATTTACACCTCCTGACTAAAAAAAAAACAAAAAACAAAAAAAAAAGGTAGAAGTTGCAGTCGGTCTTTAAACCAACTCACTTTGACCATTGCCGATCCATTGTGATACCACAGTAGCAGTTTACCTTATGCTTCTCGTGAACCATTTTGTTTTAAGTGCAAACCCTTTGATCTGGCTGACGTTTGTATCCCTGAGATCCTCAATATAACTCAAGAACAATGAGCCAAAGTATCAAAACGCATGCCATGCGTGACAGTAACAGAGAAGATGTCTGACAGCTTCCTCCTTCTTTTCATATTCTGCAATAATCGAAATGAGGTGCATTTAATCTTTGAGCATATCGACCTTGTAGCGAGTGGCCTGTGATTAAGGCCATTAGCAAAGAAACGTTCTACCTTGACCGCCTTTAAGCGCCTGACGACCCATTCTGGTTAAATTCTTTTTGTAGCATTACATGTCAGACTATCAAGTGTATACCAACAATCCCCATACCAAGAGGAGGGCGAGTGGTAGTATCTTACATTTTCCTGGTATGTTATGTTCTCCGAAGTTCATCGAGGGACGAGCAAATTTAATGAAAGCCTTTTGATTTCATTAGATTCCTCTAATGATGTAAAAAATTATGAGGAGCAAAAGTAAACGACTTAGCAACTAAGTACTAAGTAATTGATACAAGTGCTAAAGTAGAAATAGAGTAGATATTGATAAATACGTACTAGGTTGTTCAAAAAGTTTTGCTGTTCGATAAGAGAGAAAATGTTACTAGCCTAATTTTTGTCTTTTTTCTGTTATGTTGGCAAAGGTTTAAAAGTCTTAAAGACAATCCACGTCAATGGCGTCGAAAAACAGCAATAACACCAGGAATGGTAAAACACTTAGTTTATTTAAGAACGAAGAGCACCGATAATAACGTCAGCCTTGAAATCCAATGAAAAATCTCTCTTGCCAACAAGTACTACTTTGGACTAAGTAGGCAACTGAGTAGTAAAGTCCTCTCTCGACGAACAAAACTAACACTCCATAAGGCGGTGGTCCTAACGCAGAGGCTTGAACGATGACAATATCTGATGAGGCGTCCCTTGGAATGTTTGAGAGAAAGATTCTTCCGACGATTTTTGGACCTTTTCACATTGGTGACGGCGAGTATCGTAGACGGTGGAACAATGAGCTTTTCTTTTTTTTAAGTAGTGGGTGTAAATCAAAACATTATCAAAGGTGTCGTCACACCAATGGTATGTGGGGCATGCTCCCACTAATACTATCTATAACATTCCTCCCCCTCGGCTGATTTCCACGCTGGGACCACGTTAGCATATCTTAAAGGTTGCCTCTACAGTGGCCTGAAAAGGCAGGGAGGAGTGAATAATATGGCGTAAAGTCTCCATATGCCCACAGGAACGGAACCTGGACGGAGGAACCTGTTGTGTCAATTGACATAAACGCGGTTAAGTGAAACATCGAAAAATGTGCAATAGCCCGATACTCCCAAGCTATTGTCTTGTCTTCTGTTTGGTACTGTTGTGAGTGTTTGGCTCAAGCGTCTGTACTGATAAGCGTAATGTATAGTATACATAAACTGTGTTATTTATAAGGTTTTTTTTTGTTTTTTCCCTCCTTTTTTCTTCCTTTTTAAAACTGCCATATTATGACTTAGCTAGATTAAATGCACTACTTAAGAAATAATCTGGCCGGCCTTAATACCTAATTAATTAAATATTTGAATAGTATTGAATACTTAATCTATCTTTCTGCTTCTACTGCTGCTGTCGCTGTTAATGAGCTGTATGAGCTTTACGACGACATAGACATAGTGCAGCGAATAAAGATGCAGCGGATTTGTTGGCTGGGTCATGTCGTCGGAATAATAAACGGAACAGGAAGGCCTTTTCTGCATTCAAAAGATCAGATGGAGAAGGACTTGGCTTCACAGAAAAATACAGGATATCGTATTGAAAAATCGTCGAGTGAGTGAAAGAGATTTAGTGGAATCCCAAGGCATCTCATTGGGTAGTGTAAGCAGGTTTGAAAATGGGAGCCGCATTCGCTAGCAATCGAACAAAAACACATTCAAATGCGTCTTTCTCAGCAACATTTAGAGCGTTGACAAAAAAAAAGTAGATTTTGTGCGTCGATTCATGACTTTTATATGAGACCTGGATCTATTACCATGACCCTAAATCACAACAAGTGCCTAAAGAGTGGTGTGAACCTAGTTCTTCGGCTCCGAAACGAGTTCGTGCTCAGAAATCGACAAAGAAGGTGTGCTAGCATCAGGTTTTTGGGATGCAAAAGGAATTTTATTTGTGGTTTACTTGCAAACTGGTGAAACAATAAATTCTGAATATTATTGTAACCTTTGAGAGCAGCTGAAGGAAAGAATTGGTGGAAAAAGACCCAGTTTTTAAAGGAAAAAAAAATATTTTTCATCATCTCAATTCACCATGTTGCAAGAGCATTCTCACTATGGCTAAAATCCATGAATTAAAGCCCCAATTGTTGATGTATCCACCGAGCCCACCAGATTTGGCCCCTAGCGAACCCCATCTGTTTCCAAACTTAAAAAAGAATTCATGCGTGGAAAGCGTATTTCATCAAATGATGAGGTCATAACAGCTGTGGGCGCGTATATTGCAGCCCTTCCTGATTCTCACTTCAGGGATGGTATTCATAAATTGGAATCTCGTTGGAACACAGTATGTTGATGTTCAGAGAGGCTACATATAACGAATAATAAAGTGTATTTCAAACCATAAAATTGTGTTTTTCTTATCGAATCGCAAAATTTATTGAACAACTATAATATAAATTCTTTAGCTCACACATATTTCTGAAATGTATAAAAGTTCGTGGGAAAGGTACTTTGCTTTCTCAAATATTTTTCTTTTATTTAGTATTAGAGCCGATATTTAATTTTCAACTACTTTTTACTATCTTTCATTTATTCTCCGTAATTTGATCAAATATTAAATATTCTCAACTAACTTCAATCAAAATACAATAGAATTAGTCTTGAACTAGAAATTTGTAAGTCTAACTATCGTATTTCCCGTTTGTCCTGCAGGGTATTTATGCACAAAGAAATATTCAGACATGCTCACACTCCTGAGTTTGCTTATACCTAAGGGGTTTTTCTACATTTTAATTCTTAGTTTGTATTCATAATTTAACTGATTTTAGGCGCCATCAATGCTGTGGTTATCGAATAAAATTTATCGCTCTACAATAATGAATTTCAGCGATAAGCAAATTAGTAAATGCGTTATAATTAAAATTAAATCATAAATGGAAGAAGTAATTTTTTTGTTTCTTTATTTTACAGTTTTTGAAAATCCAATACAATTTTTTATAGTAACAGCAAAGTGACGACGATTTTGTTGTCGCAATCTCTGATGTTTTGTGCGAAATGATTTTCCTTGGTTCGAGATTCGAAAAGTTAGTGACCATTCCTGCATCGGAGAATTAAGAGGCTAACTAATTATTCCATGTAATTTTAAGGATAACTTGATTCATACTCATATTAACTTACCTATGTCTCATTATTTTTTAAATGAGCAATTCTGGATAAAACTTTCCTTTATCCGTTTATCAAAATAAAATATTACGTGTCAAATGTAGAAATGAAGAAAAGTTTTTACTTTTTAAATTTATCCATAAAAATTTGCCACCATCTTTTACTTATACAAAAAATGTATATATTGCAATATTGGTATCAAATGTTAAAAGAAGAGTCTCTACCTTTCAAATTTAAGCCGCCTTTTGCTTATCAGAGAAATCGAAGCTATAAAAAACAAATGACGGCTATAGACGTATACAATTTTTTAAGAAAAAATGCAAAAAATATAAAACTTTTAATTTGTAAGCATGAAATCTTCATTAAACTCCTCAAGAACTAACTAACTTTGTTTAATTTCAATTTTTTTTTTTATTATATTAGTATTTTCATTGCAACTAGTATAACATTACATATGTATATACATATACTAACGAGCAAGTTTTGTTACAAATAATAATAACAATAATATGTTAATCCTCAGCAAAATACAATTCATACTTTTAACTGATTTTTATTTATTTATAATTTAAATCGAGAGGTTTTACACGTTTGAGCCTTCGTTTCTTTTTGTATTATCGTTAAGAATCAAGGCTTCATTGTTCACATGCTTGCTTAGTCGCTCTGCGAGCGACGTTGCAAATTTCTTTATGGTTGCCGTAACCGAATCAATATTGAGGTCACGTTCTAGATCTTGCGTCCTAATATATGATGGAGCACAAACTGCATGCTTGAGTGCCTTAGTTTGAAATTTTTGTATTTGCAATATGTTAGTATAGCTGGTGCAATGCCATAGCTGAATCCCATAGGTCCACATAGAAGAGATAGAGATAGAGAACTTGTTCGTAAAGCAGTATCTTATTGTGTGCGGATGAAGCTGATTGCTTACCCATTAGCCAACGCATATTTTGGAATTTTAGGTCCAGTTCTTTACTTTTCTTTTTCACGTGCGCACTCCACCTAAGTTTTATTTCGAGTGTCATACCTAGATACTTTGCTGTATTAGAGTATGGTACTTTAATGCTGCTTATGTTTATTGGCAGGTAGTTGCTCTTTTTGTTTGTAAAGTTGATGTGTGCAGACTTTGTTTCCTTCAGTTGAATGTGCCATTTATCTGTCCAATTGTATATTTTGATTATAGCAAGCTGTCCAAATTGGTGTGTTGGTATTATTTGTTTATTTTTTATGATATTGCTCAGGCGCTTTATCAAACATTTTTCCAAAAGTTTTGATAAGTTGGGCAACAGTGATATTGGTCGATATGATTCTACATCGTTTGGAGGCTTTCCTGGTTTTAGAATCATGATGACATCAGCTATTTTCCAATAGATTGGAAAGTGTTGCAGCTTAACACAAGCATTCATAACACCGCTTTACACACATTCTGTGCTATGAACCAAATATACTTTTTCGGAAAGGGGATAAAAAATAAAAATACACGTATATCGTCGATTTTCATGTACACGTCACAATTTTTTTTTTGTATTTTATAACTTTAAACGAGCAATTCTTGTATGCATATCTGTATAGCCACACGATCTCAGGATTAGCTTAACGGATTTGAATGAAATTGGGCACAAAGATAGTGTATCACATTTCTAGACTTTTCACCTAGGTGTTGCCACTGACAATGGTTCACAGGGTTGCCACCTGTTCGAAATTAAAAAAAAAATTGCATGAGATATGCCGATGTGGGTATCAAAAGAAAGGTATTTCACTCCGCATTACAATAGAGATATAAAACCCCGAATTTTTTTATTAATTTTATTATATTAAAATTAAAAATTGTTACATTACAAATTTTAATGCTTTTAAAGAAACTTAGGCCTTTTATTTTTGCGTTTGTAAGCATTTGTGTCAGTATCGCGACAAATAGACCAACAGTATTCGCCAAGCATATGCGTAATGTCTTATCCTTTAAAGCGCTTTTCAATAGCCGCAATGTCCTGATGGAACCTTTCGCCATGTTCATCGCTACAAGCTCCTAAACCACAGGGAAACAATCTAAATGATTGTGAAAGAAATTGATCTTTAACGACATTAATATGCCCATTTCGCCATATACCGAAATCATTTCTGCAACAATATTATTATAATTGTCAGCTCGTTTGTTGCCAAGAAACTGCTCAATAACGGTAACTGTGCCTTTCCATGCACGTTGTTCGATAGCATTCTGCGGACCACTGAAAGGACCTTAAATTATACACATCCTTAAAAAAATAAAGTTACTAAAAGCCTTCGTAAAAAAAATACCTGCATGAATCTTTGCGCCGCTCAGTTTCGGAAAAATATTGCGCAAACTTGCAATCGCCTCGCCCTCACGATCCAGTTTTTTATCAAAATTTGATACGACACCGAGCTTAATGTGTAGTGATGGCAAAATGATGCGAATAAGCCACAAACGTAACAAAAGTTATTTCGAGTCGGGCACTGCATTTTTCGTAAGATGAAATATACAGAAAGACGTTTTCGCGCAACAGAACTTAAAACAATTGTCAAAGTATACGTCTCCTAGTAGCGCAACTGTCAGATGATCGGAACTTCCGGAACTGTAAAAACATACAAACGACACAGAGTGTGTTGTATGAAACAATAAATTAAAGGTTAATAACTTGTTTAAAAATTTGGAGTCCCTTCAAGTTATGCCGAAAATTTAGAAAAAAAATTTTTTTTAGAAAAAAAAATTCAAAAAAATCTGAGAATTAATAAATTTTTTTTTTTTAATTTTACATAATAAAAACATTTCCACGAGTCTGCCTGCAGAAATACAGAGCGATTTGATCACGGAAAAAGGGTTGAAAATTGATCCAAAGTTTTTCACACAGGCGGACTACGAGCTCTATATTTTATACATAAAAAAAATGCTGACGTGTACATGAAAATCGCCGATGTACGTGTATTTTTATTTTCTCTCCCCTTTCGGAAAAAGTATATTTGGTTCATAGGACAGAAAAAAGTTCGTTTTTGTAACGCAGTGTTATGTTTGTTAGCTTTGTTTGAGGACTTCGGCAGTTATTAAATTAAACCCCTGAGATTTCTTCGACTTTAACTTTTGTATCTCGGCGCACATCTCATCTTCAGTTATGGGTACTATATCGTCATAATTGTCATTGGCTATGCCATCATTATTTAGTATTGGTGATGTGTCGCTATTGGGTGTAAAGATTTTTGCTAGATAATCTGAAAATATGTTTGCTTTTTCTATGTTGGTTTTCGCCCATCCATTATTGCCTACTTTGATTGGTGGATTATGGTTAGCTGGCTGTTTAAGCTTTTTGGTGCATTTCCATAGTGAGTAGTTTGTGTCTCTTTTATTATTTAATTGATGTGCGTAGTTTGTAATTATAGTGCGTAATTTCAAATGAAACTTAGTACTTTAAAGTGTATTTAATTAATATAATAAAAACAAATAAACTTGGATTGCTAGCTGTTAAAAAAAAACACTTTAATTTGTATGGAAGAAAACATCAGTACTTGCGACAACCGCGAAACTTGCACCGATCCCAGTTTTCATTACGTGCAAGAATCGAATTTCTACTGTATACGAGTATATGTATATAATTAAAATCAATCTCTTTTTTTCCTAGGTGTATACGCATTTTTTTCAAGCTTATAAATATAAGTAGTTCTTGTCGCTATTAATATACGCACATATAAGTGTATATGAATTCTCCCGTATTATTTACACATGTGATAAATGCAATTGCCGCACACTGGCCAGCGAGTGCAGCAGAATTGCGGATAAATGGTTCAGGAGTGAATAAATCGCATAAAATGTATTGGCATTTATTATTTAAATTATGATTGAGTAAAAGTAAATTGAATAACGATGAGCCATTGTGGTCGAAGTGATCACAATGGCATGAATGTATGCTTATACTCGTATGCGTATATTTGCGTGCTCAAACAAAGACATACACAAACCTGCATCCAAGGATATCATAAATTCGAGTATGAAAGTATGTATGTTTGTATTGTGCAATAACAGCTATGTGCCCGTAAAGCACATTGAATTAAAAATATTCCACACTGCGAAGCTTCGGTATTTTTGTTTTACCAAAGCAAAGAATTGCACTTCGTTGAGGATGTGAGCTTCGAAACTCGTCAGTATAGATTAACCAATTAAAGTAGTATATTTTGGCTAACAAATTTTATTTTATATATCTTCAGCACTTTTATTAAGGGGTTAGGGGTAGTCAGAGGCCGGAAAAAATTATGATTTTAAATAATATTTTTTTTGCTATTGTGTTGCTTTATTTTACAAAAATATCATACCTCGCTATTATCTCAAATGCTACGACCAATTCAAGTCATAATCGGCAAAACTACTGAACTGGGAAAACTGGAATACCTATAATCGATCTCGTATTATGCAGAATTTTGCTTTTTTGTAAAGTTCATACTCTTCCTCTTCCAGATCTCTTAAGATTCATCAATGAATCCAAGAGATTTGTGGAAGAGTGACCTCAAACAAATTTATCCGTCCTACCACCCACCTTTTATCTTTCCTATCTCTATTCTTTCTACTAAAATCTATCCGGGTGTAGTACAACGGTCTCCGACTTAATGCTGGGACTTGCCCAACCTCCCACAAATCTAATCTAGAATAAAGGACTTTCACATATTTTCGCTAGAAACTGCTCCTCATTATAGGCTTTTACCACAAACATATTCCATCTGCTGCTGATTGTTTTGACTGCTAATGAAGCCCTCCATTCAGTACTTCTATTTGTTCACAAGCTTCCACTTTAATAAAAATGTATGTATTTATGTGCAAGTTGGTGTATTAGTTGACACCCCCAATAAACTACCAACAACATGCGCACACACCTACAAACAATTTACCCCACGTGAAAGCTACAACACAATCCGAAAAACTGATCGGAAAAAAGTATGCTTTGATATGTAACAACAAAACCTGAAAAACTGGTTGAAAAAAGAGTAAAACTATGAGAGTTTTTAAAATAAATTCAGAAAACATAAATTTGGAAAAATTCAGAAAAAATTAATTTAGAAAAATGCAGGAAAATTAAATTTAGAAAAATTCAAGAAATTTAAATTTAGAAAAATTCGGAAAAATAATTTAGAAAAATTCATAAAAATGTAAGTGGTGAACAAAAAGTTTGAATAAAATGTGAATTCAAAAATGAAAAAAGTGTTTTTATTTAATAACTTAAAAATCAAGTCACAAACACAAGGAGATTAAGGACTTGACTTGATATTGACTTACAGGGGCTCGAGTTTCCGCTCAGCTGACAGACCAGCGCAAGTTTAGAACGGAAGCTCATTACTGGCACTGAGTTTTAACTACAGCCCAACTCCCATTAGTGCTGTAGGGTCTCCAAACCGCTCTGACCAAAACTAAATCTTAAAAGCACAAAATATTTGCTTGGATTCAACAGATCAACTACCAGCGTCCTCACAAGTGCTATAACGGGTCACTGCACTATTGGCACCCTAGCCAGTAGAAATGGCGTATCTCACAATGATTTCCGCAGGAGATGTGGAGATGAGAAAGAAATTGAGTCGATACAACACCTCCCTTGTGAATCTCTTGCACTTCAAAGAAGCCGTGCCCAATATCTTGGCGCTTATTTCCTTGAAGGCCTGGGAAATTTGCAAAATGCCTCACCGGAGCAACTAATTGCCTTCTTGAAAAGATCTAAGAGGTTTAGGCAACTTAGTTAGGGGATGGAAATCAATTGCAGGTGTAACAATAGACCTTAGGGCTACTTAGTATTTTGTCTAAGACAAGCTGCCTGGCTAATCAACTACCATTAAATGACAAGGTAGCTGTTCGCCTTGTTTCCGAAAGCGTTCCACATTCGGTGTTTCAATGAAGCGTAGGTGCAGATTTTTGGCGATCAGCCCAGCATAATTCACCTCTCAGCACCATTTAGCGTGTTTTCTTGAGTTATACCTGTACAGCTCAGTAACACGAATACTCAACAAACTTTTTATATGGAAGAAAACATCCAATTCCAACAGCAGAGCAATTGTAAGAAGACAACGTGATTTTTGAACCACTTCATACATATGTATGTACATATGTACACATATGCATGTATATACTTAAGGTAAAATTTTGTACCAAAAACTATTTAAAAACAGCAAAATATTAAAAAAAAATATAAAAAGGAGTCGCGCCCAACGTGGGGCTCGAACCCACGACCCTGAGATTAAGAGTCTCATGCTCTACCGACTGAGCTAGCCGGGCAAGTGAAATCCAATTGCCAAAAGCTTCACATAACACTAGGCAGAGTTGAAATATTTTGCACAAGCATTTTTCTTCCATGATCTCTTCTATTTATAGATCCTTTTAGTGCTACCATATCAATGATAAAATTAAAATATTTGTTAAAATTGAATTAAATAAAAATATAGCAATTCTTTTTATTAGGTAAATATAAATATAAATTATTATTATAATTCTGTGATATTACCAAAAGCAAAAAAGAAAAACTGCGTATTATGCAAGGTGGTGCGAAATTTTGTTTTTGATTACATTTTTAATTAAATAAAAAATTTTATTTAGAGTGGCGAAAATCTTTATTTTGACCTTTGCCTTTATGTATTCTTTACAAAGTCTAAGTTTTCATTAAGTATAAATAAATTTACATACGTGCAAGACGGCGCAAAATTAATCATCCAAATTTGTTTTTGAATAACTTTTTTACTGAATAAAAAACAAAATTACAATATTTTAAGTGGAGGAAATATTTTTTTATTTATTTATTTAGAAGAGTAACAGTTATTAATAACTATGCCACCTACGAAATAAGCACTGGCTACCAGGGCCTTCGGCTTATGATATTTTAAACTAAGGTAATAAAATAGATAAGTTAGTTAGGATGAATTGCGTTTCCAGTGTATTCCAATACTGGGCAGGTGTCGAGGAGGTGTGTTGACGTTTAGTCGTCTGAGTTGCAAACAGGACAGTCTGGTTTGACAGTGCCGTTTAGGATATGAACATCGGTGGCTATAGTGTGACCGATTCGAAGGCGTGTAAATACTTTGAGGTTCTGAGAAGACATGTCGCACCCTAAATACAAAAGGGTCACAACTCAAAATACTAAGATTTTCAGGAGAGACGAAAAACGTTTTATGTAAAAATTATTGTAATATTTAAAGAAAATATTATTCCATCATGAAAATATATAACATTGAAGAAGGTTCTACTATATTTTTTTCAATTTTATATTATGTTTGCGAAAATAAAACAAAATTTTGATTTATGACTCTTTAACTGAAATTTTTTCGATTAACTAGTGATATTATCTTAAGTTGTGCCTTTTTAACTGATAAAATGTTTTAATTTTATAAGTTTCCTAACCTAATTGAACTCACTTTTTACAACTAAAGAGGCACAATGCAAAATAATATACCACGAAATTTATCACTTTTTACAGTTATAGAGGCAGAACTCAAAATAAAACTCTTTATGTGTAATAAAAGTAATCAGCTGTTCTTGAGCCCATTAACGCAACTAAAAATAGTTCTCTTTAGTTGATCGTGCGAAAGCAACACACTTGACATGAAAATAGACATAACTGTATTTTTCCAGTTAAAGAAGATAGTTATGTGAACGAAATATTTGCAGCAGTTAGAAATGTGCACTCTGAATTAATTTATGCAAAAAGCTCAGTTTTGGAAAATTTTGAGTTGTGACCCTTTTGTATTTAGGGTGCGATGTGTGTAGGATATATGGGTTTGATGCTAGTAGGATTGCACTTTTTGTAGTGGTGTTGGTAATTAACCCATTGTACTATTGTACGTTTCCTGAAGAGATTTTAGTATAATTTTCCGAATATCTTTGATAATAAAATGTGCACTAAAGTGAAAGGGTTCTGGGGCGGCTTCTTTGGACCTTAACGCCCTCCATTGATTACCATTTTGTATACTGCTGCTGTCTAATACACAAGTGTCTAAATCCTCTGATAAGGTGATTCATTTTTATATGATAATGCGCCTCCTTGTATAAAGCAAGTCTAATTATTATTATTACAACTGGATCGGGCTGATTTTATTTATTATTAAATTTATTAGAAGGATCGGTTCGATAACTTTTTATGAGTAATTTGATAATTCGAAAATTTTATAATTTACTTAAAATTTTAATATTTCATATATTTTTCAATTTGACGCTGATCAATGAAAGAGTGAATTTTGATGACCAGAACAGAGATGTATTCTATAAGAATTTTTAGCAAATTTGCCAAAGACACTATGGGTCTAAGAAAATTCGAATATAAGTTTCTAAGCTTTTACTTAAGCAATTTTTTAACGATTTTTTTTGGGAATTAATTTTTGTACTTTAATTTTTCAAAAGAAAGCTGCGAGGGAGTGCAACAGTGAACTTTTATTAATATAACATTTTATTTAAAATAAAAAATTTTTTTAAAATTACTTTTTCATTTAATTCAAATACTTATTGCTGTTAATTTAATTTATTTTTCATTCAATTATAATTTTCATTCAATATCTGATGATTATAGCTGAAAATGCAATCTCTCGCTTCGATTAAGATTTAAAGTAAATTAAAAATCAAAAGATGGCATACCTATTAAAATGTTTATTGTTCTGATTACAAATAACAACAAGTTTAGTAGTAGGCGTTTCGAGAAAGAGTTTTAGTGCAGCATTATAACTGTAAAAGATGCTATTTATTAAAAAAAAGAAAATTATTTTTTATTATTTTTAAAAAGATATATAACTTTTGTACATTAGCTAAGCTACAGATGATGAACACCGTCTGAGGGCATGTTTTACAAACTTTACGAAAAAATTACATTGAAAACAAAAACAACTATCTCATTTTATGTTGCTGCAAAAAAGAGTAAGAAACATAAATTAATAGTGCAGTTAGATGAGTGTCCAAAAAACGAACTAGCATTATGGCAAATAAAAAAATGAAAAATATAAAAAAAATCGGTAAAGCCGGAGCATAGGATAGGATTAAATGGTTTCAGTCCAGAAATATTTGGTGAACAGAATTTTAAGTCCTCGTAGCTTTGTGCTGAGGCAAAGAATCTTAACTCAGCGAATAATCTCTTGTTTGGCATAAACGCGTCTCGTTAAGGGGTCCCGGTGGTCTAGCGCTCGAAAATTTAGGGTATTTTCAGGACTTTTTTACAATAAAAAACTGGAAAAATTAAATTTAAATTTCTTAGGCTTTTTATTTAACTTCTTTTACAAACAAAAAGGAAAAAAATGTACAGTACAGAATATAGCTATGTCCCGCTACTAGAAAACAAAAAATATTTGACAAAATGGTGCGGGTTTGAATTTGACACTCGAAAAATTGGTTTTTTTTCAGTTTTTTAATAAAAAAAATTCGAAATAATTGGAATAATAATAGGATTCTAGTACGGACGACAGCCACTATGTTGTCAACAACATACAACATATTAAAATTTCAGACGATTCGGATGAAAAATTTTTTTTTTTTTGAAAATTTGTATGCCACCCTTTATGTATATAAACTACACACGTTCGATATAAGGACATCAGATTAAAAAAATATACAGTAGTCAAACAAAACTGCCGTTATTTCAGCTCACACTGAAGAGTTCCAAGCAGGCAGACATAACAAAATGCTGCGAAGCATTTATTCGTACACTTTCAGCTCATAAAAATTTTGCTGCAAAAGTAATAGTAAATATAGTTTGTGTTTTTACTAATTACTAATATTGCTGGAAACGAAATAAGATTGGATTTTCATTGAGATCTCATTTCAGATATTAACAGAAAGAAGACATTGGAGTTCCCCAGACGCTATATAAATGAGCCAGATTCTTTTTGCGAAAATGTCATATTCAGTGGTGAGTCGAAATTTAATGTTTTCGGATCAGATGGCCCTCCAAAAGTTTGACGAAAAGAAAATACAGAGCTGAATGAAAAAAATCGTATTCCTACAGTTAAGCATGGAGGAGGAAATGCAGTGGATTAGGGGGTGCATAGTTGCATCTGGAGTAGAAAAAATTATTTTTATTGATGATAAAAAGAACAAACACCTGTATTTAAGTATTTCGAAGAATACATGATAGTGCCGTTAAATTTGGACTGGGTGTTAAAGGGTTCTTGTTTAAACAAGACAATGACCCAAAACACTCATCTTAGGTATATTGTGCAAGAATGGTATATTTACCACTGTAAACAGCTTAAAACTCCAGCTCAATCACCGGATCTGAACTCGATTGAGCATGTCTTGGAGTTCCTAGAAAGGCGAATCAGAAAGCACAAAATACCATCAAAGGCATCATTAAAGATAGCTTTAAGTGTTGAGTGGGAGAAAATTGCAGCTAATAAAGCCAAGGTATTGGTATAAAGTATGCATCGACTTTAGGAAGCAATTATAAAAGCTAAAGGTGCCCCAAAAAAAATACTGAATACTCGTTTTTTCTTTAATTTTTTTAAGTGAAACTTCAGGCGTCGTCGATGGGCGAGCGAGAATGGGGAGTAAAATTTCAAGGCCATGCAACGTTTTGGGCATTTTCGTTTTGGGCATTTTCGTTCTGCGAGAGAGAAAAAAGATATAACGTAGTGGAAAAGGAGATATACTTTAGGCTATTTTTCCTGAGTTTTTCCTTGTGGTTGCTAATTTCTAGTGAGAAATAACACTGCCTACTTTTTGGAGCTTGTTTGTTGGTGCAAACTTGTGGGTAATATATTTTTGGTGCCTACTTTTTGGCGTTATATTTCCTTGGTGCCTACTGTTTGGGGCGTTTTTGGTCCCAATTTTTTTGGAGTTTTTTTTATGGTGCCTACTTTTTGACGCTTATTTCCGTTCCCTGGCTAGTGCTTGGTGCTTGTGCGTACTATAAAGTGCTATCCATTCCGGCGTCGGATTTATTGGTAATGCCTTGCGGTAATTTGTGCCGTTGCTGCGGTCCTGGAATCGCTGCGTTTGTGCGGCTGATAAACGCTCGGAGTAGTGCGCGTTGTTGCCACGGCTTGTGCCCGGCGTTTACCTACACCGCTCGACCGTTCTCCGTTTTTTGTAAATTTTGTCTATTTGTATTCTCTGCAAATGTTGTGAATTTATTTAGATATATATTCTTTGTCTTTCTCTCTCTCTCTTATTCACTCTCGGATCTCTCTCTCTCATTCTCTCTCGGGTCTCTCCCTTTTTCTTTGTCTGTCTTGAAAGTTTAACTTCTATTATGCGCTACACGCACTTTTTATTTACTCTGTGCCCCTTAATTAAAATATATTTATAGTCTCATTTAGTTTATAAGTATTCCATAATAAATTTTGTTCAATTTAGAAATAATTTCTTTTTACACTCTCAGACCATAAAATCCTAACTTACATGATAGTATTTTTCCCCCTTTCTGACACAGTCTGGCAGCACTAGGATTGCATAAACAAAAATCAGCTGTTCACATGGAATCAAATCAGCCAAATACATAGTTACGAAGCATGCCGGTGCAATTACTTGTATAACTTTATTTGTAAATAAAAATTATAGCGTATTAGTTTTGTTATAAACGTAATAAACCAAAATGGTGCATTTAATCACATTCTCTGCTAAGCGTTTATTGACAAATGCCAAGCGGCAGGCAATTCAGCGTGGCATTTCTGCGCTGTACATAACCGGCGACAAGGCGAAAAAGAACTACGCGCCTCTTCAGCCGTATATGGATTTTGAAGGCACACTTAAAAATTCTGCTCCTCTCGAAAAGAGTATAAAGGCTCGAGAATTACAGATAAATCTCAATGAAGTAAGAGGCAAATACGAGAAATTTCACAGCTTGCAAAATCAAATAAAACAAGTGGAGACTGAGCGTGAGGCACTGTCTAATAAGTTGAAAGAACTAAATAAAGTGAGTAGAAACATAATTTTTATTCATGATGCAATTAAAAACTTTCCCCGCATTTCTTTTCTTTTCATTTCTTTTGCTCAGGCGGGCAATGCAACAAAAGACGAAATCGAGAAATTGAAAGAGAATGGCATAGCACTTCGAAATCATTTAAAAGCCCTGAAAACTCAAGGCTATCCAATCGAAGAAGATTTCGTTCACTCATTCTTAAATTTGCCAAATATCTTACATCCGGATTGTCCGCAAAACAATGTCGAAAAGGTGCTCTATCGCAGCCCAACACCTCGCTGTGAGGAACACCGGCCAACGCATTTGGCGAACAAAGAAGAGATAATTTTTCAAAACAATGATCGCTACTACTTGTTAGGCACGCCAGCAGAGTTCGATTTGTACAGCATGCAAGCATTGGCCAATTACTTTGCTGAAAAAGGTGGTTTTCTGCCAATGGCAAATCCAGATTTTGTGCGTCTAGTGCTTTTAGAAGCGAATGCAACGCCACTGGAAAAATACCACCTAGTAAAGGAGGAAGATCTTGTCAGTGAAGTTAATCGTGCTTATTTGACAGGCGGTGCTTCTTTCGAAAGTTTTTTAGGTGCCTTTGCGCGTTTAGTGGTATTCCCCACGTCTTTGCCAATACCGTGCGTGGCGGCTGGTAGAAATTACGAAAAAATCAAAAGTACAAATGAAGGTACGCAAAACCTTTTCACTGCCACCCAAAGCAACGCTGTACAAACGTTTGTGGCAACGCGAACTGCTGAAGAAGCACACGAAAAAATGGAGAATATCTTAAATTTAGCTGTAGATTTTTACAAGGAACTGGGCGTACATTTTCGCATAATCTATGCGGACGCTAGCGCGCTGACGAATTCCGAATGTCTGCGTGCAAATATTGAAATGTATTCACCGGCGGAGCAACGTTACATATGTGTGGGACGCGTTAGCAATTATGGCGATTATGTTTCGAAACGGATAATGTTTTGTATACGTGAAAAGAATAATTACGAGTTTCCGCATTTAGTGGGTGGGCCAGTGCTGCATACAACACGATTAATAGCTATACTAATGGAGAATGGATTAAAGCTGGAAGATTGCAAGTTACTTGGGGATCCAGGTTGCCAACTGGAAGCTAGTAATACGGCTATGAATGAGTTTAAGGATTTATTCAAATAATTTTTAATACGAATTTTTTTCAATAAGATTCTTAAGACTTAAAGTGTCTGCTGTTGATGAATTATAATTAATTTGTGCGCAGTTTTTCTAGCAGCCCCACTAATCAGACCAATGCAGTATAATAAATAAATGCAACAAATGCACTTAATTGCTGTCGTAACTCTGCATTCTGATTTATGGCTGAATGCGAAGCAGGTTACCTTCATAGAATAGTTTCTGTGTAAACGAAAAAAAAAAGCAGGTAAAAAATGGTAATGCATACGTCATACCTAATGCAGTACGTGCAGGATAACTGTTATATTTTCAGAGTATTATTGCTTTAAATTTGCTAACTGGTTTGTTGTTGTGTTGCAGTACATAGTAGTCAATAAAATGTATTGATAAAAACTATTTCATGAGACTCTCTTTAAAGGGAATTATGAAAATCAAGAAAAGTTTTATACTAGTGCGCTCGGCGGTTTATCAGGGTTAGAAATACAACAAAAAGTTACTATTTGCGTGTGCAAAATATTTCGTTTCCAAATTTAGATTTTTTTTATGATCTTATTAAAATCGTAAGTAATTTTTATTGAACTAACACATTAGTGCTTTAAGAGTATAGAAATTAGTAAATATTTGAGTGTAACTTACCAAATGATAAGCAAAAAAACTTTGTAAAAAGTGGAGCTTATGCTATAAGAAATACTGTGAGAGGTTACTAGTTTTTAAATCTTTTATAAATAAATCAGTGCTGCCAATACCTCGGGAACAAACGACTTGTTGTTTAATAGGGCTGTCACAATGGTAACTTTGCGACCGTTGGGGCAACGCATATGACTGACGCGACGTGTAAAACGTACCGTTGTGGGACAATGAAAGTATTGCCGCATATAAACAAAAAATAAGATGTTCTTGTCGTGAAAGCAAATATTTACTTTTTATTTTTAAAAGCTTAAATGATAATAAAATTATTAGTAAACTCAAGCAAACGCAGCGCTAGCAGCAGAGGCTTTCGGCTGGCTGGTGATGTGTGTTAGATCAGATACGACGAAGTAGGTCGGTATCCTTTAGAAATGTGTAAATTTTTTTTATAATATGTTGTCTTCCGTGGCATCTTTTAAAAGTTGAAGAGGATCTCTATTGCTGAATTGGTGATGCCTTTGAGAAGCAAGTTGTGGGCAGGATAGCAGTAGGCGATGCGCACTGGCTGTGACTTGGCAGAAGGGGCAGGTGTAATAGATCTGCACTAGTTATTACGCTGTGCCCAATATGGAGCCGTGTGTGTGGGGTAATGTGGTTGGTGGGTACCGATGATGGATAGTTCGGTTCTGTACGTTTGGGGTTAATGTTCGAATAATATAAAACGAATATTCACGAAGTAACTTAGTTTGCCTCTGTTTATGAATAAGTCGGTATATATCGCTGGGTAGTATGACTTCGGATGTGATTGTTGGTGTAACGGTAATGTCCTTGGCAATTGTATCTGCCAGTGTGTTACCCTGGATGCCGGAGAGCCCAGGTATCCACATGATTTTGATACTGTCCGATAGGAAATTCGTATGTTTTTACTACAGTCGATGATTTTGCTTGACTTGTTGTGGTTTTGGGTGGCTTGGAATCAGGACAAACTGTCGGAGCAAATTACGTGATTACCCTTGCTTTTGGCGCAGTATTGAACGGCTTGTTATATAGCGGCTGCTTGAGTGGTGAAAATCGAGCTGAATGAAAATAGAATGCCCAGGTTTCCACGACAGTCGGTTCTACGTTATCGAAACAACCCGGATATATATCCGGCCAGGGACTGTCACTCCAGCAGCATTCCCCGTATGTAAGTATGGGGAATGTTTATGCGGTTACAACAACACTAAGCAGGCCCTAACTTAATTAGCACTCTGGAGCAAATATTATATTTCGTTGTGTATAAGGAAGTTTTTGTTGATTGTGAAATATATTATAAAATTAATGCGTATTGAAGCGAAAGAGAGCTTCAATAGAGTTTATAGAAGTCGTAGAACGTTAGTGCAACCATAACCTAGAAATAAGGCCGCACATTCATTTTTCATGACAGCTTTGTTAAGCCTAGCCTTTTCTCTACTCTTTCAAGCTTTTATTGAAAAAAATTAATTAAATTCCATTTATTTTCTGCACTTAATTTCATTATGTGTTGACGACGCACTTGAAGAAAATTCGACTAGACAGATGCAAGCAGCCATTATTTACAACATGTTAATTAAGGAATTAATTAATTAAACATGTTATTAACAATAAAAAAATAAGATTTTTTTCTCTAATGGAAATACATAAAATATATTTGATATTTTCATAATTTTTTTTGGCTTCATCAAAAAGGCGTGAGTCACTGTACGTCGGCAAAGCGGAAAGTGAGCTGCATTAAATTACATGTTCTGGTAAGGCGGTGCGACCTAAAGAGCTATAACCACACTCGCTAGCGGCAAATTTTACTCGATAACTTTGTTGTTGCTTTGGAGCATAGAGATAGCGAGCGAGGAAATGGCGAAAAGAACAGGCCTTTTGTCTGGCGGCAGTGATGTAGCTGGCTACAACAAAAAAAGTGCGTGTGGGCTGGTATACATAATAGAAGTGAAACTTTCAAGGCAGACAAAGAAAGAGGGAGAGACCCGAGAGAGAATGGGAGAGAGAGAGAGAAAGGATATATATTTAAATAAATTCACAACATTTGCAGATAATACAAATAGACAAAATTTACAAAAAACGTAGAAGGGTCGAGCGCTGTAGGTAAATGCCGGACACAAACTGTGGCAACAACGCGCACTACTCCGAGCGTTTATCACCCGCACAAACGCAGCGATTCCAGGATCGCAGTAGCGGCACAAATTATCGCAAGGCAATACCAATAAATCCGAAGTCGGAACTAGCCAGGAAACGGAAATAAGCGCCAAAAAGTAGGCACCAAAAAAAACGCCAAAAAAATTGCGACTAAAAAGCTCCCCAAACAGTGGACACCATGGAAATATAACGCCAAAAAGTAGGCACCAAAAGTATATTTCCTACAAGTTTGCACCAACAAATAAGCGCCAAAAAGTAGGCAGTGTTATTTCTCACTAGAAATTAGCAACCACAAAGAAAAACTCCGGAAAAATAGCCAAAAGTGTATCTAAGATATATATAAGGTATAACTCTCCCACTCCTTATCCTCTACGTTACATCTTTTTTCTCTCTCGCGGAACGAAAATGCCCAAAACGTTGCATGGCCTTGAAATTTTACTCTCCATTCTCGCTCGTTCATGAACGTCTAAGAAGCTTCACTTCAAAAATGTTACCCCTCATGTGCAGAATCTTCTATCCCCTTATAGGGCGTGTATGCTGGGTCAAGTGGATTTATGTTGCATACGTGCCGGCGTAACTTGTAGAATGCAAAGAGTGTCTAATGAGAGAAATTAAAAATTTTCGTAGCAATATATTTAATATATTCATTTTTCATTTATCGACAAATTCTTTAGACTTTTTTGCTATAACAATATGTATGTATTATTTTTATAAAATTTGATTGCATGAAAGTTGTTCTAGTGGCTTTTAAGTAATGACTCCATAAATTATTTATTTTTTATTTGAGATGGTCCGTCATATTGTAATTTGTTAGCCGTAGGTCTACGTTAAAAAAAATTCGACTAATCTTACTTTTAAGGGTCGATGATTTTGACCCTTATGTATTTTGTACATTGTCCATAAAAGAGTTTAGGCCCTTTAAAAAATTGCATCTGTCATGCTTTTTGGGTTGCGTTGGAACCAATCTCGCATGCTTGGCAGGTGATGAATAAAGTTCTTCGACAGGATTTCGCCCCATGTCGAAGAAGTTGGTGGGTCACATAGCATTCTTTGAAGATGTAATGCTCGCTCCCACGACAGTCGGTTCTACGTAACCGGAACGACCCGGATTTATATCCGGCCAAGGACTGTCCCTTGAGCAGCATTCCTCGTATATGTATATGTGGGGAATGTTTACGTTGCTACAACAACAACAACATGTAAACTTTGAGTAGACTAACAGCAAGATCACGAAAAAATTTCTTACGACTTTGCTTGCCTCTTCAAGTTTGATAGTTTGGATGAAGATTTATATAAATTACGAAAGCATTTAACGCAGAAATATCGATAACATTGGGAAAAGCACACATTGGTCAACGGTTTGTTTTTCGTTTCGAACTGAATCCCCAAACATTCTGTGGGCATTATCAACACCACCTTTCGTTTTATTGTAATGCTTCTTCTATTTTTTTGGAGTGTACCAACCACAGTTTAATTCCTCTCGAGTGATTTCTTTTTCAATTTGTACGATGCAAAAAACTTGTCCGTTGTGGCGTTGTGGTCTTTAAGTTCTTCAACTAAATAAAACTACGCGTTCACCTCGATTCCTTTCAGCCACAGTTCCGGCTTCTTTTCACAAATGCGGTTGAATTCGCCAAACGTATAAAGACTCAGCATAAGTCAAAGCGCATTCATTAAAGTTGGTGGCTCTAGGCCAACAACAATGTTCTGTACTTTGATTGTCAAAACAAAGTATTGGGAAACTAGAAAACAAATAATGAATTCGCATGGTTTCATTCCGGGCTGACAACCACATGAACACGGCGAAAGAAAAAAAATGAGAGCTGATTTACCGATACCTCCTTTAATAGATTCGCCTTGGCAGAAGTACAAACCCAAAATTTGGAAGCTTATTTCTCCATTTACTTGGCATATATTGTCTGCATAAGTAATGCGTCGAATAAGCAACGAGAAATTGCTCGTCAACTGTAACACATGAAGGTGGATTATAGTAAAGAGGAGCCAGTTCAATCCATTTTGTAATACATTTAAATGTCTCTTTGGACATAAGGCGGTCAAAACCTGCGTCAAACAAATCTTTGATTTGTTCGGATTTAGATCTGTGAGGAACAGTAACTATTCAAGAGTTTCGGAACAAACTCTGCTCCACTTCCAGCTGATAAATCTTCTTTACGCAATTCTTCTAGCAAACGCGAAAGTTCTTCATTCGACAATTTGTTGTTGTTGTTGTTATTGTAGCAGCTTACTAAACCTTCTCAGTGCAATGCAGATTACCGGTCGTCAGCATTTAACTCATCTAACGGTAAGCCCGGGAAACTTGCTGTTTCGACAGGTTGGGTCCAGAGGCGGAGAGATGTGGGTTGGGTTGATCGGGTGCCCGAGTGGGTTTGATGGGGCATGTGAGAAGGTGGTTAGTATGTTAGGCTTGTTCGAGCTTCAATCACAACCGCAGTGTTGAATGATTGTGAAAGTATCACGTTCGATGTAAAATTCTGGCAACATTGTCAAAAGCATCACGTTCGAAGTGTCAAAAATTCGGCAAATATTGCGCGCGAATACAAATAAATCGGCATCAACAATTTTTTGTTTGCCGAACATCAGAAAAGTATTGGTTGAGCAATTGCAACAGTGTTGCAAATTGTCATCAGTCCAGCAGTATTGCCGCTTTTATTACGTGCCTCGAATAAGCCCGTTGTTGTTGTTGTAGCAACATAAACATTCCCGATACTTATATACGGGGAATGCTGCTGCAGTGACAGTAACGTAGAACAGACTGTCGTGGAAAGGAAGGTGTTTAGTATCGTGCGAGATGCCTTCACATGCTGGACATATATTGAGTATGTGGGGGGTGGTTTATGGGCTGGAGTTATCATTGGACCGTACTTCTTCAAAATGCTGCGAATCGTTACGTATCTGTGAATGGTGAGCGCTACCGTGAAATGATATCCAACTTTTTTTTTGCCCAAAATGCAAGAGCTTGACTTGCATGACATGTGGTTTCAGCAAGACGGTGCCTGCCACATGCCACACAGCACGCGTAACAATGGACTTGTTGAGAGGCGAGTTCGGTGAACATTTTATTTCTCGTTCGGGACCTGTCAATTGGCCACCCAGATCGTGCGATATGACGCCTTTGGATTATTTTTTGTGGGACTATGTTAAAGCTCATGTCTTTTCAGACAAACCTGCATTTTACGCATTGGAAGACAACATTAAAGCAATTATATGTGAGATACCGGCCGAAACATTGGAAAGAGAATGTCAAAATTGGACTAAGCAGATGGACCATTTGAAACGCAGTCGCGGTCAACATTTGCATGAAATAATCTTCAAACATAAAATTATATGGACTGTACTATGGATTTAAATAAAAATTTCATGCATTTTTCTGAATTTTACGTGTGTTTTTTTGAAAAACTTTCCTATAGCTCTTAAAAAATCACCCTTTAGGTGCTGTATGGGGGATATCTGGAGGCAACACGTCGCTTTCCTAATAGCAGTGTAATGGCATGTCTAGAGCTTTGTCCACAGCGTATCACTAGTCTCGGGCGAGCAGACGGGCGCAGCGTAATTTAGAACTGGCCGGTTAATCGCTTTAAATGTCGCCAGCAACAATTTTTTGTCTTTGTCCCACGTACTGGCGGCAAGCGATTTAAGGATATTGTTGCGGTTTTGGACCTTAGTAGTAACTTCGATTCTCATGAAAATGACAGCAAATTATCAAAGCTGACGCTCAAAATTGTGGCATTATTTACAGTCGGCATTGGTGTGTCGTCGACTTAAAGCTTGAGCTGTAGTTTGACCTCCTTTGTCCAGGTGGCAAAGAGGGTCGCTGTGAGCTTAGTGAGGGAAAGTTGTAGAATCCTCGCAGTGAAAAAGCGAGAAAGACTGATGAGGTAATCGTTAACTTTGGCGCACAGGCCATCAATGCCATCGCCCGACACCAATATCGTACAATCGTTAGCGTAGGAGACCAGGGAGATAATTTTACATGCGTTTACAGATAAACCACGTGGATATAAGAAATAAATGAAATTATTATGCAAACCACGTCAAAATATGGCGGACCCAATATGTCAAAACTAAATATAAACAAATATTATGAGTAGTTTCAAAAATATTTAAGTTTAAAAAAATAATTTGTTCGAAATCGAAGTCAACGTAGGTCTACGGCTAAGCATAAAAACATTATTTATCAATAGCTGCTAGCAAACTTTCTGTAAAGTTATTTTTTGTTTGTTCGTAACGTAAATACATAGTATTCTATATGTAATAAATAAATCTAAAAGTGTTTCTTCTGCCATTATTAGTAATTGTCCTCTTCATAGCCATAGTAATCGTCCTCTTCGCCATCGTTCAGCATATCCTTGAGTGAGGAATATTCGCGTTCTGGTTCAGGCTCCACCTCGGCATCGGCATCTGCCTCAGCATCGTCGACAAATTCATCCAAATCATCTGTAAAAATCAAAATAAGAAAATAAAGACATGCATATTTTAATACTTTCAAATTGAACTCAAAAATAATTCACCATTCTCCACCACCAGCGGTTCCTGTTTCGTGGGCGTAGGCGGCTCCTTTGCCACTGGCAGGCCCATTTCAAGTTTAGGCACTTTGGATGCTGGCCCACCAATTGTGTAAGCTGGCTTGCCGCGGCTGCAACAAAACAGAAAAATTAAATTAAATTCGTTTTATGAAACAGCATAAATTCATTCGAAGGCACCTATTCTTTTGTTGAATCGGCCCTGTTTCCACAATGATCGGCACATTCTTTACATCGACTGCTTCGGACGCACCAGCCTCCGCCTGTATTGTGGTGCTGCTGCTGCCACCAGCTGCACAGCCCTCCGTCAGTGTACGCAAAATGTCATAATTAATTTTGTTTGAGATCTTCTTTTCCTGCAGCATCTTCTCGATAGCCTCGCCAGCGGTGGTTGAGGGACCGATAGCCTTTCGACGTGGTCGTCGCTTCTTCTTCTCCGGTTTACCTTCTTCACGTTCTTTTGCCAAACGCTCCTCTTTCTCGCGCATTTCTTTTAGGTATTCGGCATTTAATGCATTCCACATATTGTTTTTGTACTCGGCCTCTTCGTGCGTCAAAATGTAATTGTTGATCTCCTCATCGTCTAAGCCTTCCAAATCTAAATCATCCATGACCTCGTTCTCTTTGGACCTTTCCGCTTCTTGCAGTTCGCTCGGTGCTGGCCGGCACATTGACTCGATGTCTGGTTTGAGGCCATTTATAACAATTTTCTCTGGTATTTTTTGTGGCACTTTAACTTCGGGTGTGTCGGCCAAACATTCTTTGATTGCCTCGAGATTGGATTCTTCAATGAAATTTGCCGATTCGACATCTTCGAAATCGACATCATTAGCGATATCGCCCACACCGCCCGTCAGCCGTTTAATTGTGTTTTTTTGCAAGCGTTTGAGATCTTTTTCGAGGTGTGTATCGATTTCCTTTTGTAATTTCGATAATTCATGTTCTCCGATCTGTGCGTGAGCGACAAAAAAAAACAAAGCAAACGCATTAAAAAAATAAATTAAAATATATATATATATATATATATATAAAAAAAAAAAAAAAATGTTCTTGATCGATATACATATGAAGTGGGCAGTATTGGGAAAAGGAATCCGTCTTCCAAATGTTCATATTTATGACGTCAGGATTTCGAGATTTTTGAACATTTTTGAAGTGATTTACTAATTTTTTCAGCAAAACTGTCTAAACCTTCATTTAGCGTTCCCACACACAGTCGGTTGCGTTAACGGAACGACCCGGATTTATACCCGACCAAGGACTGTCACTTCAGCAGCATTCTCCTATATGTTTGGGCGATGTTTATACGGTCACCACAACAAACCTATATTTAGGATTCGCTTTTTTTTTCAAATTTCACAATTGACAGAAATATAACGCAGAAATGTGATAATAAGGTCGACCCTGATTTATTTTACTACTTCTTCTAGGGTCGCTATAAAAACTGAGAAGGAACTTGGAAACATTCGAAGAGGACTTTTAAAAATTTTTTGGTTAAAATTTTTGATATATTTAAAAAAAAATAAATAAAAAAACAAAAAAACACAATAAAAAAATAATAAAAAAATAAAAATAATAAGAAAAATAAAAAAAATAAAAAAATAAGAAATAAAATATTTTTTTTTTAAATACAAACAAAAAATAAAAAAAGCAACAAAATATACTATAAAAAATAAACAAGAGTCTTGAAAAATACAAAAAAAAAAATTAAATAAAACAAAATAATATTAAATAAACAAAAAATTTATAAAAAATATCAAAGAATATAAAAAAGAACACAAAAAAAAGAAAAAAAAATTAAAAAAAGAGTACAAAATAAAAAATATACATATATGTATATAAAAAAACAAATGAATATAAAAGATTATTATTATTATTATTAGAAGGCCACTATGCACTGCGACCAGAATTGATCTATTGCGCAAGGCCTATTTTTGTAACCCTAGAGTTTTAAGCTTTTTACAAATTTAAGCACAATTTTGGGTTTGTTGTTCCAAAGATTGCATGGAGATACTGCGGTACCAATTAAAAAAAATAAAAAAAAATAAAATTAAAAAAAAGTAAAAAAAAATAAAATAAAAAAAAATAAAAAAAAATAAAATAAAAAAAAATTAAAAAAAAATATTAAAAAAAGTATTAAACCAAAACAAAAACAGTATATTAGAATAACAAAAATTATTAAAAAATAAAACAAAAAAATATCAAAGAATATAAAAAAAACAGCAAAACAAATGAATAAAAGCAATATAAAAAAAAAACAAATACAAAAAAATACAGGGTGAACGATATGAAGTGTTACCTATTCAAAACACCAAGAACAAAATTGTTCCAAAATTATTACAATTTTAACATTGTATATTCACTTTAGCTCGATATGACCACCTTTTGCCTTGACTATAAGCCTTCAAACGGTCAAAAAATGAGTTGGATGCTGCACGAATGTGATCTTGAGGTATTTTGACCCATTCTCATATAATCGCTTTTTTCAGCGCATCCATACTGGCATATTTTTTAGTCCTCACCTTACACTCCAAAATGGACCATCGGATTTGCGTCTGGCGAATTCGAAAGCCATTGTGTGGACGAAATGAAGTGTGGAACACGATTTTTCAACCATTCTTAGTTCACATGAGCTTTATGAGACAGTGCCGAGTCCTGTTGGAACGTCCATGGTCTACGACCGAAATGTTTGCGTGTCCACGGCTCTAAAGCAGCTTCTAAAACATTTTCCCGATTATAAGCCGCATTCACTTTGACACCAGGCTCGATAAAAACGGTTCGAGAGCGTCCATCAACGGTCACTGCGGCCCAAACCATTACTTGCGATGGGAAATTGCTTCGAGTGGCCATACGTAGGCTCAAATTCTGGTATGAGCCTTCGGTCAAGTAAACACGATCGTCTTGAGTGTTTATGAACTACTCAATTGGGAAATTTTTTTCATCAGAAAACACAATGTTAGGAAATTCGCCATATTCGTACAAGCGCAACAACTCCTTTGCTCTTTCGCACCGAACTTTTTTTGCTGGGGTGAAAGATCGTGTGCTTTTTGGAACTTGTAAGCCTTGAGCTTGAGCTCAAAATTCAACAAAACTGAGACGCAAATGCTTTTGATGGCTTATAAACAATATATTGAACTGTCATTAGAACAATTTTGACGTTGATGTCATGAGCTGTTTTACACAAACAAGCAGTGTGAAGTTGGTAACACTTCATATCGTTCACCCTGTATATAAAAAAAAAATTAAAAACAAAATAGTATGAGAAAAAATTATAAAAGCGTTAACGCCAAAAAAGAATCAAAAACCAAATGAAACAAGTACACAAACTACTAGCGAGAAGTCTGGATTTAAAAATAAAAACAGTTTCTCTAATGATTTACCGTTAATAGATACCTCGAAGAAATTTTTATGAAGACCAACCGAACATCAATTCTGCATATTTATCTCGAAAAGCTTTGATTTCCCGGAATATGAGTCTATTCCAGTAAAACAAGATTTAGAATAAGTAAAATGTAAATAAGAAAAAAATGCTAAATAATATTACCGCTGTGGAAAAAAGTTGTTTAAATAAAAAAAAACTATTCGCCCAACGTGGGGCTCGAACCCACGACCCTGAGATTAAGAGTCTCATGCTCTACCGACTGAGCTAGCCGGGCACTTAGAGATCAGCTGGCAAATATGCTTTAACAATACTAGCCATCATTTCTACTACCTACATGATTCTCTTAAACGGCACGATCATATGAGAGAATCTAGTTGGCTCTCTTACATTTGTGAGAGAGAGAAAATGTATGCAGAATTAATTCCTATAAGCCAAAACAATTAAAGGCAAAATAGTTTAAATAATAACTAAAATAAATAATTATTTACAACAAAACCGACCGTTTCATAATAGGCACGCTTGACAAATTTTGCTCTTCTGCTTCCGAACGTAACTCCACAACAAAAACTGCGCTGCTTTAACACATACATGCATACAATAGTGTGTTCTACGAAGCAGTGATGCCGACGCTTATTATCATGCGAAGATCTGCTCAACAGTGTTGCCGTTTTGGTTACTTTGAACCAAAGTTGGTTATTTATTATTTTTTTTTTGTTTTCAGAAGCATTTGGGTTATTTGGCTATTAGCTACTATTTGGCGAAAATTCGTAAAAGTGCATAGTTGAAATTGTTGGACTATATTGAATTGTACATTTTCATTTCACACTTTGGCAACATTTTTATATAATACAATGAATTGTAACGCATGCTTTGGCAGCATTTTTTATCGAATGGTTGGCAGAAATGAATGGCAATAACTTTTGAATCTGCAAAAATAAATTAGTAGATGCAGAACGTAAGTTTTCGAATCTTACAGGTGATAAGACTAAGCCTCGAAATAAATTGAAGATAAAAACTTTTCCAGGCAAAATGCTTTCAAAGAAACTTGCTAAAAAGTAATTTAGTGGATGAAATTTAGACCCCTCGGAATGATTTATAATACATTTTGAACTTCGCACCAATATTTCTTTTTTCATTTCATTTAAACGAATTGCTTTTTATAATTTTGTATTTAAATATTTGATAACTTGGAAATTATAAAAAACGTACTTAAAAAAAAAACATGAATTTACTTTACCTTAAAAATGGATTGGAAACAAAATTTTTATAGTTCGCACCGCGTAACTACAATTTATTTATTAATCTATTTTAACTTATAAAAATGCAGGCTGTTAAAGAAATAATTGGCGCGTACACTTCTGTTAGGTGTTTGACCGAGCTCCTCCTCCTCTTTGTGGTATGCGTCTTGATGTTGTTCTACGAATGACGGGACCTACAGTTTAAGTCGACCTCGAACGACAAATGACTTTATGAGGAGCTTTTCATGGCAGAAATACACTCGGAGGTTTGCCATTGCCTGCCGAGGGGCCAGCGCTATTAGAAAAAAACTACTTCTATTATTATTATCAAACACGGAATGCAGGTAGTTACAGGACTATATTTTCTCCGCTATGCCTCAAATATGAATTTGCAAAATTTCCAATTTTGAGTTAATGGATTGACTTGATGAACCTTAAGCTTTTCCTTTTGCACGAAAACCCAGAAAACCATGTGTTAAAAGAACCGCAAATAATTTTTTATATTAGAAACCAAACCTTCTAATTTTCATTTTCCAACATTTGCATTTTCACACGTTCATGTTTATGGCATATGGGTTACGATATGTTTTAACATCGATACATTATTGTTGAGCTGCTTATTATTTTCACTTTGCTTTGAGTTTTTAATAAATACTAATTTTATCATTGGAGACGTAACATAATTTTTTTTCCTTTACTGTACTTTAAAAATACATAATTATGGTTGAAAATAAGTTTTTGTACACAATTTTAATATCCCGGATATTAATTTTACATTATTTTGTCTTTTAAGAAATTTGAAGCCAAAATCAATTTAGGCTGTTTAAAATTTTATTCAAATTTTTTCCATAATTTGTATCCAAAAAAATACTGTAAAGCAAAATTCAGGACTGCTCTCCTTAAAAATTAATTCTTCAATATAATTTCAAACTTTTATATTTCCATACATAATAATAAATTTTCTTTTAGGTGAAATTTAAACTTCAATTTATAAAATTTAAATTTCAATTTATTAAAAATTAAGTTTTAATTTATTATTTAATAAATTCCTATTTTGTCATTGAAAACGTAACACAATTTTTTTCTTTATACTGCTTTAGGAACTACAGAAATATGGTCCCATATACACAGAATATTAATTTTACATTATTTTGTCTTTAAAGAAATTTAAATACACAAAATTAAAGAATATTGTAATGCAGAATTTTGGACTGCTCTCCTTGACCCTCCTCCCGGGTTTGGCCAGAGGGGCTTTTTCGACTTTGGACGTGAATTCAACATCATATTTTTATTATAGCTAAAGACTTGCGATTACAGGTAGCTTCCTAATATTAAATTTTCTATCGATTTATGGATAAACCTTTTAAAATGGATCTTCGAATAGGACAAAAAAGGACAGACCCGGGCGCTCAAGCGATGGTTTTAAAAAAGGTGTGTTACGGAGGGTTGAATTTTAATTTTTCAACGTAACTTCGAACTTTTATATTTTCATACTGAAAAAAATCATTTTTCATTTAATTAATTTTTTGCTTTCTAATTCTAACTCAAATGTTAATAAAACTCTAAGCAAGAAATTAAGTGAATTAAAGTACCTATCGCTTATTTACTTCGATAGCCTTTAAACTAACAAAAAACAAAAAAAAAAACAAAAAGTTGAGAAAAACCACTTCAAAATTTTATTATCTCCCTATATACATATATAACCATGAATTTTTCGCCAGCATAAAATAAAAACTTTTGGAAATTTCAGCATAATTATCTAAAAAAAAGTTGTTTTTGTTTTTGGATTATGACACTATTGAAGTAAATGTTCGAAATATTAAAAATTTACTGCTCCAAAACAATATCTACTTCCACTTCTTCACCTATTAAAAAAAAATCCCTTTTCCTTACAATTTGCAACTCAAATGCATTGACAACACTGTTTGCATTCGACGCGTGAGCGATTTATTCTCTTCGTTCTCTCATCGTTTAACAAATTGAAATGCGTGACTGTGTGAATTTCAGCCAGCGCTGATTTACTTACTTACATACTCGTACACACAAACATATGTCAAATAAATATACCGCTGAAACCCAATAAATGCACAGCTGTAGCTGTATTCCAAATTTCACTTATACTCACATCTTTGATACGATCGCGATCCTTTTTACGTGCCGCTTTAAATGCTGGCGGATCTTGCTCAGCCTCCAAATCGACAGACATGAATTCATCCAGAGTCAGAGCGCTAGATGGAGTGTCGGCGAATTCAATCAATCGCTTGCGTACGGTAGATTCGTGTATTTTCACAATGCCAACAATATCTAAAATCGTACGGCTAAATTCGTGCATGCGTGCGGCAATCAAAAGTGCTAGAAGAATTTAAGATTATATTTTATAAGTAGATTAGTAATTATATTTTCTATTTTGTGCAAATAATATTTTTTTTCTGGAGCTGCTTCATATTTAATTATAAAAAAGAGAATTGCCGCCCGAGCAGGGACTTGAACCCTGGACCCTTGGATTAAAAGTCCAATGCTCTACCGACTGAGCTACCCGGGCACATAGAATACTTGCATTTTCTATTTGTTAAGAACGATCGGCAATGAGTCACAACAGTTCAATGATATTTGATTTGAAATGTGTTTGTTGAATTTTGGAATTTGTAAAATATTTCCTATATTCATTTATAAATAGTCATATAAACTATTTAAAAATTTGCGCTTTTCCTGAATCAATGTTTATGATAGAATTGATTAATGCAGACAAATACCGTGTGATGGCCGGTTTTTAGCTTTTGGTTTCTTAATGAATTCAATTCTTTATTATAGATTTATTGACAGACCAAAATATTTTCAGACTAAAATCTTCATCATAACAGGGCAATTCACAATTAAGTGCAAATACCATGGCATTTATAAATTGTGATTGCAAATAAAAAAAACTCGCACCCTTTTTAATTCCAATAGAATTCTCGTAACTGCACCAAATTTTGCGTAATTTGATTTTAGAAATTGTATGTAAAAATATATTCATCCAAAGTATGAATCTATACCAGCTTTATTCGATGTCTCGAATTGCAAAAACATTGTAATTTCGGATGCTTCGATATTTTTTCTGCTGCTGCTTACATCTACGATACTGGGCAATTGAAACAGGATTGGCTTAAATCAACTTTCATAACACTACCAAAGGAATTAAACGCGAAAAAATGTACTGAATCCAGATTAATCTGTTTAATGAATCATTCACTAAAAAATTTCCTTAAAATAATACACAAACGAATACAGAGTCAACGCCAAAGGTGTCAAAAAAAAACCATTCCATCTAAATTGACCCGCCCAAATATACATTCTGTCAAAAATTATTCATTTAAAAAGCGCGCGCTACACAAATATCTAAATTTTTTTTGCTGGAATGTTGAAACAACTGTCCTCTATAGTGTTGCAGAGTTTGAGCGTGATCTTTCAATTAGCTTGTTTTTGGCATTTAATTATATCAGTCAACCGCAAGTGTGCTCTGCGATTTTCACTATGGATAAAAATATTGAACAAAGATTTTGTCTTAAATTTTGTGTTTCGAACGGAATTTCCTGTGCCAAATCATTGTAAAGGTTGCAGAAATCCTATGGCGAGTGTATTTTATCAAAAACACGGGTCTACTAGTGGAATAAGGCTTTTGCAGAGGGTCGAGAAATCGTGGAAGATTTGCCTCGATCTGGTCGCCCATCAACGTCTCCAATGGATGAAAATGTCGATCAAAACTAAAAGTCAAGGAAATGATGCTGGAAAACTATCATTTAAGTTTGAGGGAGGTAGCTCGTGACCTTAGCGTATCTCACGAATCAATTCCCAACATTTTACACCATCCATTGGGCATGGGACGCGTGGCTTCTCGACTCGTTCTTAGAGAGTTGAATTTCTTTCAGAAAATTCATCGGAAGAAGATGGGTGAAGACATGCTTGAGGAAGTGAATTCGGATCCAACGTGTATCCAGCTCATCATAACAGGTGATGAAACGTGGGTATATGAGTTTGACATGCAAACCGGTCAACAGGCGGCTATCCGCATGAGCCAAAATCCAAAAAACCACGTCAAAGTCGGTCAAAAGTAAAAGTTATGCTATTTGTTTTCTTTGATTATCCTGGTGTTGTGCACTCGGAATTCCTTCCAAATGGTTCTACGGTAAATAAAGAATATTATGTGGTAGTTATGCGACGTTTGAGAGAGAATGTGCGTAGCAGACGGCCCAATTTATGGACAGAAAACTCATGGATCTTGCATCATGATAACGCAACGTCTCACAAGGCTTATATTGTGAACACTGTTTCGATCAAAAACTTGACAAAGATCATCGAACGATCACCGTATTCACCGGATTCAGCTCGCTGTGACTTTTTCCTTTTCTTAAAACTTAAATTGCCATTCCGCGGTCGCCGCTTTGAGTTGATAGAGGCCATTAAGTAGAATTCACTGAAGGAGCTGAAGAAGATCTCTTCAAACGCGTTTAAAAGGCTGACTGAACTAGTCGTTGGCATTTGTGTATTGCTTCGAATGGAGCCTATTTTGAAGGCGACAAAATAAATTTTGATGATTAAACAGTTATTTTGCGTTTTATTGCACAATTTCCGGCACTTTTTTGACAGAATATACGCATAGTATGCATATGTGTGGGTATATATTTATATATGTACTAGCGGACCCGACAGACTTCGTTCTGTCAAATAGATTTTGAATGTGGCAGTTTATATTTCGACCTTAAGACATTTTTACTCTGCTGACTCACACACACCGCCCTATCATCATGGTGACGGTTCTGTTCAGGAGAATTAAAGAAATGGGTCAGCTCGGGTGATGGATGTCTGCCAGAGGGCTTCAAACTAAGAGGGGAACTTAAGGTTCAAACCTGATTGAAAAATAATCTAAAGGGATAGTGGGAACCTAAAGGTGACAAATATTTATAAAGTGGGTGATTCAATGACAAGTCATAGAGATAATTAATTATTTATTATTATTATTATTAACATAGGGTTAATAAACGATATAATAAAGAATCATGAAATAAAACGAATATAAATAAGTATTTTCAGTAATCGCTTTGTTGTAAATCAAGTGAATCATAATTATTAACAAAAATCTGTTTTATTTTTATTGTAGTGCTTTATGATAAACAATGTTTTTTGTATGATTACCCGGTGAATATACAAACAAATCTGATGGTTTTCCAACATGGGAACAGGCAACATACAATTGACTACGTAAGAAACATGGGTTTTCTAGATTAATACCACAAACACCTAATGCTTGCCCCTGGGATTTATTTATCGCCATAGCAAAAGCAAGCCGCACTGGAAACTGTAGTCATTTAAATTCAAATGGCACATCAGTCGGAATCATTGGGATGTGTGGTATCAAAAAATCTTCTCCTTTATATTTACTTTCCTTTCAGTATAGTTGCTCCCATCACGTTGTTCAATAATTTTTTTATCGCTAACCGTGTGCCGTTGCAAAGACGTCGTTGGTTGATATTTCTCAACATTATAACTACCGATCCAACCTTTAATTGAAGATTGTGAGGTGGCAATCCTGGTAAATCCAGCGATTTTAAAAATTCAGGCGGATAGTTGACGACATCATCTTGGTTTGTAGCCGAATCAACTGATTTATATATCCTCAATTCGCCTGTAATTTGTTCTTGAATTTCGAAATTTAATTCATTTACTTCTATGTTTTTTTGCAGCCAATATAACCCGTTCGCTCAACCAATCATGGTTTCTGTAATTTTAAGCAGCATCTGGAAACACCGTTTGAATAAGTTCATCTTTTGATCGAGTTAACTGACAAAAATTTTGAGCAAAGTTAATGCAACCAGTCAAGGTGTCTATAGGAAATTCGCCATTACCAATGTCAATGAGTTGTTTAGAGAATATGTCTCCATATTGGTCATTTTGCAACTCGACACGTATACTCTTGCTTAAGCGTAATACCTTGACATGTTTCCACAAATTGGAGGACTTTAAATATGCATTGAGTTCATCAGCTGGCGATGATTGTGGAATCACTGGCAATGTTTGACGAAGATCTCCGGCTAATAAAATCATTGCACGACCAAATGGGTTATGATTGCTCCGTAGATCTTGTAAAATATGTTCGTCTTCTGTTGTTCTTAAAATATATATGGATTTTTTCAGCTCTGCATGATTATTCTTAGAATTTATTTAACTATTTGTGAATGAAATCATTCCTTAACTAGTTCTGAAACTAAAACAAAAGAAAGAATATTGCGAGGCCAATCAAATCTATAACTCTTACATTTTCTGACTTTTCAATTTGGGCTGGTTCACGATATTATCACTTTTGTGTGAACGCATTAGATCCTCCAACGCGAACGCGCATTATTTGTATGGGGAAAAGAAAAGGGCTGCTTTAGGGGTTTCCCGGAAATTATTCTAATTTTTCTCGCCGTACAAACCATCCTTGGACTTCAAGGAACATTAAAAAAAAAGAATTGTTAAGATTGGTCCATGAGTTCTTGAGTTACGCGCTTACCAACACATTTTGCGATTCATTTTTATATTATAGATTATATATTTTATGACTTGTTCAATACAGCATATTTTCTTTGTCCTACTGAAAATAATAAGCCAAATACGTTTATTTTTCTCGCATTAATAAAACGACCTTTACTGATATATAATGTGAATAGGGACGTATAGTTTGCCGCAAGTCGTAGGTACGAATTCTTAGCTGAATGATATGTAAATGTTTAAGGAATCAGAAAATATGCTTAAAATTCCAGGAATTTGTGATAAAGCCACGCCTACAAGAGAAGGTTTGTAAGTATGTAAGTATGCAGTTAATTTTAATTAAGGTTCTTAAACAAAACAACCGGTAATGCCATCGATTTCAACCCATCAAGCTTTGATAAAAATAGATTTAAGCGACTTGCTAGGAATGTATGCACACATACATAAGTATGTAGTATATGTATGTATGCATAGGAGTGTTTTAATTTTATTTATGTACATACATACACGTGCATGTGCATGCATTCACTCAATTAAATTCACCGTCATTAACTTACCAGCGCCACATAAACCGGTCGGTCGGCGACCTGAGTGTAGCGAATCCTTTTTCATGCGTTGAACGATGCGTAACGCTGTCATGGAGACCTCGTGGGTTTTGGCGCCGAATTGCAGCTTGTTTGCGAAGCGCATGATATACAAGCAGGGATCTAGAGGAGAGAAAAAGAAGAGTGAGTGGTGAGGTGAATTCAACAGATGGAGAAATAAATAAATAAAGAAATTTTTATGTTTGTCTTGTGAATGTGTGTGTGGGTGTGAGTATATACAAGAAATACACCAATACGGAAGTTGCGGAGCCTTGAGCACGAAAAACGCACAATAAAAACAAACAAACGAAAAAAAAGTAATAAATAAACATAAAAAATATAACAAAAAATCAATGATAGCCAGCCATTTGTGTTATGGCGTTATACAGCATGAATGATTAAGCAATTTTTCGAATTTTTTTTTTTATTGAAGTATTCTGCTATACTTCTTTTATTGAAGGGGATTCACAGCTTATATTTATTTTTATATAATTATTTTTTAAGTTTATGTAACCGTACATGTATCAAGCATCTGTTCAACATCTTGCGAATCGTAAGACCTTTTTATAAAATTTAAAATTATGAGTAAACCTTTCTTGGACTTAAGAAACACAAAAAAAAAAAAAAATTAAGGAAATATATTTGATATGATGTAGTCGCTTAAAAGTGGACTTAACTGTATAAGAGCTATTTGTGTATATATAAACATATGTATGTATATAGCCTCACCTACTATGTGGAGTAGAGTAAGATTTTTTAAAACTCCCTTTATTGGCTTTTGAATCAAAAAGAATGAAGACTTCATACCATATCATTTCTTTTTAGTTTATATTTTTTAAAGATCATTTATCTAATAAGTGGCTAAAAGGTTATGATTTTTTCCGCTAGAAATCTTTGAGGTTAGGGGTAGTCAGAATTAAAAAAAATTGAATTTTTTTTGCATTTTCTCGGGCGCTCCGAAGCGTTCGAGAGCTAGTAGCTGGCAGCAGCTGCACTTTAAATGCGTTTTTTTTTTCAAAACTATGTTTTTTGAACTGGTGATCACTGTAACTTAAAAACCGCTTGGTATATAAAATGTATACTACTTTTGAAAAACATAAAAAAGTCGTGCCTGATCGAAGGCATTTTTTTTGCAAAAATTTCGATTTTTTTTTAACAATAATTTGTCGGTTTCTTTCTTGAAAATCTGAAAAATATTTCCTGAGGCCGCCAAATTGTTAAGTTTGAAAAAAAAGACCGATCAGGCACAAGATTATCTATTGATAATTAATAATCTCCAAGGACTTGTCATGATCACCGCAAGGGACTTCTGTAGAAACGGGGTATACACAAATAGCGATAACTTTTACAATTATTAATTTTTTTTGTATTTTTGCTAAAGTCAAGTCGAATTATAATGTATTAATGCTATGTTTTCAGTTTTGTAAAATAAAGCAACTGACTAGCAAAAAAAAAAATCATTGAATATCATCATTTTTTTGGCCCTCTGACTACCCCTAACCCCTTAGTGAGGCACGTCTCTCCATGCACTTGCATAAGTAACATCGAGTTATACTAAAAGCATCGATTGAAAGTGATACTACGCTTTAGAGAAAGTTCAGTGATTGACCAACTGAGTGCTTCAGCATTCCAAAAAGAAATCCATTATTTTCTCGGTGGATATCTCGTAAAGTATCGATCAAACCATTCACAGTTGTCAAGGTAACATTTCACACTAAAAAACGGTAGGCCCTGAAATGGTGCTGTTTCGACTGATTGGGTACAGAGGGAGAGAGGTGTTAAGTGAGTGGGTTTGATGGGGCATATGAAAAGGTTGTTAGTATCATGCGGGGTGCCTTCACATGCTGGACATATATTGGGTATATCGGGGTCGATTAGAGAAAAGTAGGAGTTTAACCCACTACAATATCCAGAATGCAATAGGGCTAAAGTTGTGCGGGTTTCGCGAGGTGGCTGAAGCTCTTCACCTGCAATGTGTGGTGGTTGAACTCCAATAACGGGAGCTTAGGAAGGTGATGACGAGTCTCCCGATAAATTTGGTTTATATGTCAGTATAGCGGCAGTTTTGCCATCAATATTCTCCGAAAATGCCTCTATAACCCTGAGCTTTTATATATATTAAATGGATATATTATTATCATAAACCCCCGTAAGATAATCTACATTTTTTGTTTTGCATTTCCTTGTCTGGTTGTCTGTCCGTTAGAGCAGAAATTTTTTACTTGCATTAACATTTCACACTTAGCCGTTAAGGCGTTAAACGACCTGAAACGCTTTGCTAGTTTCATCGAAAAACCCATATTTTCTTATGAGCATTTGATTTTCGTGCCATTTTTGGAAGGTTACAATTCGCAAAAATTGTGTAGCTTAAGAACAAAAAGCTGTTATTGTCATGTAAACAAAAATAAAATAAGACAAACAAAAACAGCAATTCTTCATTAAGACAAGATACTTGCGAACTTTTCTTCAAGCAGCGCCAAAAAAGCAGAAATTTATTACAATCGAACCGGCCGCCTAGTGCGACAAAAAAGTAGAAACTGAGTGTCAATTGCTGACTAAGTTGAACACAAGTTCGTTACTGAAGTCTTTTGATCTACGCTCACTACAACATTTTGAGCTTTCAGATTTTTGCAAACATCCGCTTAAATAGGCAGGCGCTTCTTTGCATAAGTGAATTTAGTTGTTTTTCTTTTCGTTTTTTTAACGAAAAAAATGCAATTTTTACTCAATCTGTCTTTTTCTACTTTTTTCACAAATTCTTTTTATATTTTTATTGCTGTCACTTTACCCACTCGCTTGTTTGTGTATGTTTTGCATGTTTTCGCTACGAATGAGTAGAAGATTATCGAAAAATGTATTGAGAAGCAAACAAAAAAAAAACAAAAAATATTAATGAGTGAAATAAAAACAATTTCAAAACCAGTCTGCAATGTTGCATTCATTTGGTTTGTTGTTGCGCCTGGTTATTCGGCGATGGGCAAGCGACGACTGCGCACTTGCTCAAGATCGGGTTCAAGATTTTCTCCGCTGCAAGCGGCGACTGCGGCTGCAATCAAGCGGCAACAGCGCAGCCCCTACTTTAACATAGGCTAAGTACTGGCCGCTGGCCTGCAAGCAGCTGCTGCGCCAAACATTACTGCAAGTGTCTCTCTGCTTGAGTCAGTTGCTCTTTCACTGACGTGCATATGCAGTTGGCGGGTTGCTTAGTGGGTCGGCTCAGCCGCCGCATTGTCGATTCGTCGTTCGAGTTAATGCCTTGACGAGTTTGTGCGTTTTTGTTTGTCATTCAAGGTCAAATTCTTGTCTTGCCTCTTGGCTTTTTTGACTGACAGTGTCGACGACGACATGTTGTAATGACACATAACTGTTAAAATTTTGTTTATTTGTATTACGATTTTTTTGTTAACAGTGAATTTATTGCGTTTGCGAATATGTGCCTAAAAAAAATTATTTTATTAACTCCAATTCAAATCAGGCTAAAATAAGATAACAAGATGATTAAGATATTTTTTGGAGAAATTTAATTTATAATTTACAGGGCCGTCGAGGTAAATCCGGAATGTTGAACTTAAAAACGAAACTATTGGATATTTACTCAAAAATAATTTTATTTGCACTTAACTTTGTATAATGTGAGTACACATATCATAGTTGAAAATTATTCAATGTAACTTCCATCTCGTGCAATTACCTGCTCCAGCCGGGACCTGAAGCGCCCACATGCGCGAGCTACCTCCTCTTTGTCCATTGTGGTCATCACTTCCTCGATGGTTGTCTTCAGAGCGTCCTTAGTGTTATGAGGCTCCGCGCTAACTTTTGCTTCAACTGTGCCCCACACGTAATAATCAAGAGGATTACAGTCTGGGCTTGAAGGTGGCCAAAAATCTGGTGACCAGTGGTAGGGTAGGTTGTTCTGGAGCCAAGCCTGAGTCTTCTTTGCCTTGTGAGCAGGTGCGGAGTCCTGCTGAAACACATATTCACACACAGCAGCCACGCGGTCCATCCAGGGTTGCGTTTTTTTGCAGCCAAATCACTCAATTATCTCTTTGGGGCTTTTTCCGGCGCGAAGTGACTCTAGTATCGCAGCTCTTCTATCCTGCTCTCGACTCATCGTTTCACTAGCACTTACTCCGGCACTCCAGTGTCAATCAGAAAACAATACACTAAAAATATGTCCCTTTATCAGCGGTTTTAGACTTAACGCTACTGCTCCAGAGCTTTCGAAATGTTTTCCGGATTTACCTCGACGGCCCTCTATAATATATAATTTATATATGCGAGTATATTTATAAATATATATTTCTATTCTTTATGTATCCTCATTTAAGCAAAATCTGTCCAACAAATTACGAGTATTAACAAGAAAATATTGGATTTATGCCTGGTTTGTGCTATAAGTCATGATTTAAAAAATTTTTTTTTTTAGTATTTTCACACCCCTGATTCAGTGCATCCTTTTTGCATGCCTTTTTGTTCTTAATATTATGGAAAAAAATGTAATCTATACAAGGTGGTGCAAATTTGATCATCGAATTTGGTTTATGAATAACTTTTTTACTAAATAAAAAAGATTATTTTGAGTCATCGAAATTCTTATTTTGTTCTTTACGAATTCCTTTGCTTGTCTGTTTCTATACTGCAGCTGTCTAGCTCATAAGTGCTACGTACCATTTGCAAAAAATGTTATAAATCTTCCGATAGGGTGATTAATTTTGCGCCACCTTGTATATATTCGTTTGGAGAAAAAGAAATCCATTAATTTTGCGTAAATGGTTTGAAACTGTTTTTTGGTCGATCTTAAGCTCCTGAACGATGCTACGACTGCTAATATGTCGGTCAACTTCGAATATTTCTGTGATTGTATTGACATTTGCGGCATATCGATATTTTCTTTAAAATCAAAAATGTCTGAACGAAATCGACGAAACCAAAATTGCTCGTAATTAGCTATTACATCATAATAGTCCGGGAGCCAGGGGTCGATTTTGGACTGCGTTTTTATACCGTTAAATTCTTGAAGACTAGCATCTACCATCGAAAGCATTATATGCGACATTAAACCTCCTTCCGGTAGATCTGCAGGCAATATATAACGCACGCAGTGCGGCAATAAGGCTGAACACTCTAAACAAGTGGTCAAACACGGATTATGGTCACGGTAAAATCCTGGCTGGCACTTTGGGGCTTCCCGGACTGGTGGACTATGCACTCCCGCCTATACTTGCCATTACAGCGTTTACGACCCTCCTACCCTCAAGGGAAGAGTGGGAACGGGACGATGTGAGACAGGGCGAGTCCATCCATGTATACACAGATGGCTCAAAGCTCGAGGGCAGGGTGGGCGGAGGTGTATATTCCGAACATCTGGGGATCTCTTTCAGCAATAATAAATGCGGTATCCGGAAATGATATCTACATTTTCACTGATAGCCAAGCGGTGATAAAATCCCTCAAAAAAAGTCGACAACCTCCAAGGTAGCCAGGAAATGCCGCACATCTTTTAACGAGATGGCTGAGTCATTTCACCTAAAAGTAACATGGGTTCCTGGCCATTGCGACATTGAGTGTAACTGCAGAGCCGATGAACTAGCGAGACTTGGCACCAAGTTGATCGATGAGTACATATGGTAGACAATTACAAAGGCATACCTTTACAAACATGTAAGCTACATATCCTTGAAGAAATCGTAAGGAAAGCAAACAATAGATGGCACAATGAAGCCACCTGCAAAATCACCCATCAACTGTGGCGGACTCTCAATGCTAAACGCACAGAATCTTTGCTAAGCCAAAATAAGCATAGTCTTAGCACACTGATTTCAGTCATAACGGGGCAATGTCTAATAGGTAGGCACGCCCAAAGAATGGGTGTGCAAGCACATGACTTCTGTAGAAGTTGTCTTGATGAGACAATTTTTGAACGAATTGGAATTGGAATTGGATCTGCAGAAATAAGAGGTATTCTAAAATTTTTGAAAAACACACACTGGTGTTAGGAGAAATAGGGAAAGCTCCCACGCGGCATCACAAGGGGCTATGAGCCTGAGTGTGTCCCACAGGACAACCGCTTCAACCTAACCTAACCTAATGTCAACAATACACACAAAAAATTTGAGCCGGCATTAAATTTTTTTTTCGACACGTTTTGCACGATCCCATGCACGTACCCACCGCTACTGGATCAGCTGACGGTTGGTTTCGTCACCCTTTGGATGGCGTCTGCCTTCAGTAATATATTAAAATCAATTGGCATGAAAAGATGAGGTCAAAATGACCCCTGGTTTCCGGACTATAAACACCATTCATAACTTTAACGGCCTGGCTTGCATTTTCGAATTTTCGCATTTATCAAAGAAAAACCGTAAAATCTACGGAATCCTCTCTTTGTTGACTTCCATTATTGACACCCTGTAACTCACAACTGAATGGAACAAACAAAGAACAGCAAATGAGTTTTTCAGTGTGAAATGTCACCTTGACAACTTTAAATCGCCTGATCGATAATTTACGAGATATCGATCACTGATGTAGTCAGAAAATAAGGGATTTCTTTTTCGAACTTATTACGATATATTCAGCAATTCGTGAAGAACACAGCGGGGAACATTTTTGTGGAACCTTTTAACCCTCTAACTCCTCAAAAGGTGGTCACTTTTTGTCTCTTTTGTGACAAGCGACCAAAAATACTCATAACAAATGGTTATAACGGGTTTAAATGTGCTACACAAATATTTACCTTACAATTCTACTAAAAGCCTCTAAATACAAAGCTCAAAACTAGTAAAAATCAAAAATATGGCAAAACAAAAAATATGTTTTAAGAGTTAATTTCGTGCGTGTATAAAAAAAATGTTTGATAAAATTTAAATTTATGATCATACATGGTTGCCAGGTTGCTTGTCTAAGACACTCGGTGGCCCTAAGGCCCATTGTGATACTTGCATTTGATTTCTATCGCCTAACTAAGTAGCGTAAATCACTTAGATTTTCTTAAGAGGGAAATTGTTACCCTCAAATGAGACATTTTGTACAAAGATCTCCCAGACCTTCGAAGAAATAATCGCTAAGATATTTGTACGGCTTCTTTCAAGAGCAGAACATGCACAGTGGAGGTGTTGTACCGACTCAATTTCTTCTTCATCTCCTGCAGCAGTCATTGAGGTACAGCCATTCCACTGGTTAAAGTGCCAATCGCGCACTGAGCCGTTATGGCACCTGCGAGAACTACATCTCTTGAATCCAAACAGACGTTTTGTTCTTTTAAGATACAGTTGTGGCCAGAGCGCTTCGGGGACCCTGCAGCCAGTAGTCACAGACCAACTTCTATTGGTGTTCGCGATTACGCTCAAGTCCATCGCAGTGTATAGTTCATTTACAGGAATGCTTATGTCTGCTACCACTCGCTGTAGGTCAAGCTTAGAGCTTTTCCTTGCACACTCATCCCTTCTTTCATTTCCCTCCACTCCAGAGTGACCGGGGGCCCAACAAAGTGTGAGGCTGTGTTATTGGATAAGCCAGAGCGACCTCCCGAATTTTCTTTAATACATCATACAGTTGATGTGGTAAGGTTTGCTAGATCAGTGGGGGATCATGCAGCCAGACTCAACCTCCTCTTCAATGCCATCTGCAGAAGCTGTCAAGCGGAGGGTGTGAAGGAAAGTCTTTTCCACTACTTATGTGAATGTCCAGAGCTAGCTAGGGCACGACTTCGCTCCTTCGGAAAGCCTTACTTACAGCAAATTAATGACATCTCAGACAGCGAGATAGAGAATTTTCTGCTTTACTTGGACTTCACTAAATGGACTTGACTTAGAAACAAAAAAAAAAAAAAACACATTATCACACGAGGACACTGGTGGTAAAACGGTGCTGGTCACTAATTAGGATTATTTCAGTGAAAATACTCAACCACTTCAACAACAACAACAAGGTTCGCCGGAGGTAAGTAAGTCCATTAGTCTTATCATTTTTGCTGCTTAGTCAAAGTTGCCGTACACTTTCAAATCGCCGATATACGTAAATTTTTTTTGGCCTGTAACCTTAAAAACTAGATTTTGTTGCAGAGGGTTATTTATAATTGCATTTCTTTTAAATGAATAGATGTACGCGTATATGTGGACTTTTTTGGTGACTGATTTTCATGTTTGTGAGTGTTTCCGTTTTTTTTAAGCTAAACAAGCAATTTTTTCCCCGTGGATTTTAACTTTAAAATCATTAGTGTGCATGAACGTGCAAAGAAAAAAACGTAAATCCAATCTAAGAGCTCTACAAGCGGAAATATTTGCCACGCTCACGTATTTTTAATTTACTCTAATGCCGTTTTTTCATGTTCTTATACCCGTATCGAAAAAATCACAGCCTAACCTGACCTTGCCCAACAGTGTTTGGCCATTGGACGCACACATACATGCACATACCTACGCACGCGTTTAAATATATGCTCGTATGTGCTTAGTGGCATTATTTTCAGGCAGACTACGCAAATTACCTTTTTTCTTTATTTTATTTTTTTTTTCGAGAATATATAACCTAGAATGACTTTTTGACACCACAATTCGCACGGCGCATGCATAAATTCATCAATGCTAAGCCAAACCACAGCGATCAGCGATATCTACTCAATGACAATATGGACAATATTAGTCGCACTACTTCGCTTGAATATTTACTTTTGATTCTTGAACTTTAGCAGGTAAAACGAAACCAAAGCGCGAAGCAAGCGATTTGCCTCTAAAGAACAGAAAACACAGTTAATCGCTGATCTCTACGTGTGGCTGACTGTGTGTGTGTCTGCGTGTGTGTGCGTGTGTTAATTTCTCATGCACATGACAGAATTTTTCAGGGTCACTGTTTTTCGTAGCAGAAAAAACAGCAGCAGCAGCAGCCACAATAGCAAAAACAAAAACTGAGCAGCTCAAATGCAATTATTTCGAAACACACGAAATAAAATGCGAGTTTTGATTTAAAGACTTTGAAAATATAAAAACCGATTTTGTCTTAATGTGTCTACAGTGCTATTATTGGTAATGTTGTTAACGGTACATTTTTTTGTAATGCAGAATAATTGGTTTTTAGATTGACATTGAAATTTCGATGCCGTTGAACTCGTTTTTTAATTGTAATAGAAGAATAAATTTGGGCAATCGACTCAGAATTATTTTGTAAACTTGAAGTGAGATGTATTTAATTTATTTCATTTCAATTTATTTATCATTAAATGAGTAAACAATATCGTAAGTTCGAAATAAATTGCTTTTGAATTCATAACAACAGCTGAATACTACAAAAAAGCAGATTAGGAGAGGTTTTTGAATAGGCATAAAGCGGGTAGAAATAAAATCGTAAACCTTCACAGACATACTCGCAACAACAACGCAGTAAAATTTTATGGCAAACGGATAAACTGGAGTCAATAAATTAAAAAAAAAAATTAAATTAAATTAAAATTAAGAAAAAACAAGCTTTTATAAATAAGATTAACGGTCGGTCAGGTAGTTAAAACAAGCGCTGAAAAGTCCCGGGCCTAACAAAGAAAACAAGTTTCTTTTTTTAATTCAAAATTAGCTTTAATCATCAACTTAAATTCCATCAAGAACAACGCAATTATTCCAGCGCCGCTCTAACATTTCAATACCATTTTTGTGGAGCGATTTATCTTTTGCCTCAAAATAGGCTTCAGTTTCAACGAAAACCTCTTCATTCGAGTGAAATTTCTTACCGGCGCGCATTTTTTTTAGATCTGCGAACAGCTAGTAGTCGCTGGGAGCCAAGTCTGGCGATTTGGGTGGATGTGGGAGTAATTCGAAGTTCAATTCATGTTGTTGTTGTTGTTGAAGTGGTTCAATATTTCCCCTGAAATAATCCTAATTAGTGACCAGCACCATTTTACTACCACTGTCCTCATGAGATGATGTCTTTTTTTGTTTGTTTCCAAGTCAAATTCATTTTGTGAGACCCAAGTATAGCAGCAAATTCTTTATCTCGATGTCTGAGATCTCATTAATTTGCTGTAAGAAAGGCTTGCCGAAGGAGCGAAGACGTGCTCTAGCTAGCCCTGGACATTGACATAAGTAGTGGAAAACACTTACCTTCACCCCATCCGCTTGACAGCTTCTGCAAATGGGATTGAAAGCGAGGTTGAGTCTGGCAGCATGATCTCCTACTTTCCAATGCCCTGTAAAGGTTGCAGTGGCGCGAGAGGTGTTTGGTCGAGAACATCCGAACAGGTGATTCGTCCTTTCGATTTTGTATGACGGGCATGTGTTTTTTGTTGTAGGCCATATAGCGTATCCTTTTTGAACCACCTATTTTTTTGAGAATGGTAACACAAATGACATGTCAAATGTGTTCATAATTTACTTAAAGGTTTGACATTTACGAAATGGGACGCTATACGCTTGAACAAAATTGGGAAATATTGAAAACCTTTTTCCAAAGTGGTGAGACTTCTTCTTCTTCCGCGGTTACAGTAAATGGCGAGCGTTACCGTGACATGCTCAACGAGTTGTTTCCAAAAATTGAAGAGGATGACATGGACGACATTTGGTTTCAACAGGACGGTGCAACTTGTCACACTGCCTAAGTTACACTCGAACTTTTGGCTACCGTTTTTGAAAACCGAATAATCAGCCGAAATTCCGATATCAATTGGCCGCCTCGGAGCTGTGATTTAAGCCTGTTGGACTATTTTTTGTGGGGAGCCGTTAAGCACAAATGCTATGCGAACCATCCAGAGACGATTGATGCTTTAAAACACGAAATCGAAGTTGCCATTCATGAAATTGGCGCCCAAACAATCGAAAATGTGCTTAAAAATTGGGTTGATCGAATGGCCTACTGTAAAGCCAGTCGTGGTAGTCATTTGAACGATATTATTTTTCATTCATAAATGACAATGTTCAATCTTCAAAATACAAAAAAAAAAAGAAATATTGATTAGTTTTTTTTGATAGCCGATTCAAAAAGCAAAGTTTACATGGCCCACCCTGAAAAAAATCGGGTCTTTCTTTCTGACACAGACTGAAATATTGAAAACTTTAATTAAAATTATTTTTTATGTCGTTGCCACCTAACATTGCATAAACAGATTTAAAATATTGCTTTTAGCGCAGCGAGAAAACGAAATTCCTCTCGTCATTAAACAAACAGTAGGCGAATTCGCGTATAAGAGACTTCGTTTGTCTAGAAACTAGCATTAACACCGATAACAATGTCAACCTTTAAATCCAACGGAGAATCTCTCTTGCCAACAAGTGCTACTTTGGACTAAGCAGGCAATTGAGTAGTAAAGTCCTCTCTCAACGAACAAAACTTACACTCTACAAGGCTCTCATCATGCCCGTCCTACCCTATGGCGCAGAAGGGTAGACGATGACAACATCCGATGAGGCGTCACTTGGAGTGTTTGAGCGAAAGATTCTGCGGAAAATTTTTGGACATTTGAACGTTGGCGACGGCGAATATCACAGGTGATGGAACGATGAGCTATATGAGCTTTATGACGACATAGACATAGCGCCGCGAATAAAAATCCAGCGGCTACGTTGGCTGGGTCATGTTGTCCGTATGGATACGAACGCTCCGACTCTGAAAGTATTCGATGCGATACCAAAAACTTAATTTTAGAAGCAAGCGAGGCCGCAGCCGCCTGTTACTTATGGTATAGGTTAGTTTAGTGAATCCACAGCGATCTCACATCGATCCGAGAATTGATTCTAGTATTGTCTAAGATTTCTGAGACTGTTCGTCCTTCTTACACACAAAATACGTTTGTCACCATAGACGCTGCTGTTCCTGATCACAAATACTCGTGTAATTATGTGATGTGATCTTTAGCAGACCATTATTCGGCTATGCGCGAATTTGACAGAATCACCTGATGGGCTGATGTTACTTGGGATATCCCATCCCAATCAACGCAGAAATCAACCGATTACACTTCATTGACGTCTGAAAACCGAGTGTGTAAAATGATTGTGCAGAATTCGGCCGAATCTCTCAAGTGACGCGGCAGCCGAAGTTATCTCACAATTTTCTTTTTCACCATAGTCAAAGAGCAAACCAGGTAAATCTATCGCATTCAAATAATAGCTTTTGTTTAACTTATTAGGCAATCCCCTTTAAAAAAGAATATTAATTTATTTCCAAAATACCCGTCTTGTTTTTGGTACTGTATATCATACGAGTAAATACAATACGAACTCACGGCCTTCAAACTAACAGCACTGCATAAACGCAGTCGGTCTACGTTTTCATTGTATTTAAGATGACCACTTAAACTATGCATTGCACCCACTGTAATTACGCCTTCTAATTAAAACATTTGTTTAAGCAACTGTCTTTAAATAATTTCCGCAGCAATTTTATCTTCGGAAAAATAATACAAAAACTAATTATGTATTTAGAAATAATAGGATTGTAATTACTTTTTCACTGGCAATAATTAGCTTCTGAGAGTTTTTAGTTATTTTAAAGATGTTTGTAGCTGGTTTGCTTACAAAGTAATCGCTGCCCTATGAGGTATTTGGTACCAAAAGTAATACAATTCGTAAATATTTATTTATTCATTTACAGGGTCCGGCACTCGAAGTGTGAATTAAAAAGGGCATAAATTTAGTTTGGAAAATTACTTTTATTCAATTCAAAGTAAAAAATGTGTGAAAATAATACAAAATTAAGAATCAATTTACTTTCGCTCGATATGACCACCTTTCGCCTTGAGACGGTCCAGAAACGAATCGCAGCTGCCCGAATGTTACTTGTAGGTATTTTGGGGAACTCGCGGACAATAGCTTTTTTCAGGGCCTCGGACCTTGCTCTCCAAAATGGCCCAAAGAGAATACTCTACCGGATTCGCGTCTGGTGAATTCGAGAGCCATTGTGTGGACGTTATGAAATTCTGAACGCTGTTTTTTAGCCATTCTTGGTTCACTTGTGCTTTGTGAGACGATGTCCTGTTGAAACGTCCATGGTTTGCCACCGAAATGTTTGTCTGCCCACGGCTTCAAATCAACCTCCAGAATACTTTCCTGATAATATTTTGCATTTACCTTGACGCCAAACTCGATGAAAACGATTGGAGAGCGCCCATCTGCGGTTACAGCGGCCCAAACCATTACCTGTGGCGGATGCTGTCTCCTGGTAGCCAATCGATGACTCAAATTCTCGTATGAACGGTCGGTCAAATAAACTCTTATCGTTTTGGGAGTTTACGAATTTTTCGATTTGAAACATTTTCTGGTCAGTAAACACAATGTTCGGAAATTGACCGCTTTCGGTCAAGCGAAGCAACTCCTCCGCTCTCTCAAGTCTGACTTGTTGCTGCTTTAATGTGAGATCATCCGCCTTTTGGATGTTGTAAGGCTTAACTTTGAGATAATTTTTCAGTATGCGACAACTCTTGCTAACAACTTTTTGGCAGATTTCTGGATACGAACTCTGGATACCACTTTTTAACACCTTGTTTTGATTTAGGATCATGGCGATAGACCTAAGTCTCATCCATAGCGATGAATCGACGCACAAAATCGACTTTATGATTACGAAAACTTTCTAAATCTTGCTGAGAATGTCGCATTCGAATGTGTTTTTGTTCCATTGTAAGCGAATGCAGTACCTATTGTGCACGCAAACCCAATCCTTCAGTCAAAATATTGCTACAATGAGACGCCTAGGGTTTCCACTAAATCTCTTTCACTCACTCGACGATTTTTCAATACGATATCCTGTATTTTTTCCACGATTTCAGGTGTTGTTGTTTTACGTCTGATTTTGGACGTCCTTGACGTGCATCATCTTCAAGACTTGTACGGCTACGTTGAAAATCAGCAAACCATCTTTCTACTGTACTAATTTATGGCCAAAAGTGCTTATACGCTTTCAACATTCGTTCATAAGTTTTTAAACCTTTTAAACCTTCAATAAATAACA